>NC_045787.1:167241001-167916001 GCF_009873245.2 Balaenoptera musculus
ACCAGATGGCTTGGGTTCGAGTCCCAGCTCTATTCCTCGTCTGCTGTGATTTCACCTCCCGGCCTCAGTGTCCCCATCTGTAAAACAGGGAAAATGATGACCCCACCCTCCCAGGGTCCTTGGGAGGATCCGATGCGTTAACAAGGGTGAAGCCTTACTGCTGGGCTCAGAGTGAGGGTGACACGGCGCCCCTAAATAATACGTCTATTCCCTGAATAGTTATCAGGCACCTTCCAGAATGGCACCTCTTCCTGGCAGCGGGATCAGGGAGGTGGATGCTTCTTGAGTCGATCTGTTTGTTTGGCTTGGAGGTCCTGGCTCAACCCCTGGGGCCTCCCTTCCAACGGGGCGGGGATTAAACTGCCCGGAGGAACATATGCCCATCCCAGGCCACAGGCACCACGGAGGCCGCCCCTGCTTCCTGCGTTTTCTCAGCAGGTGTTGGCTGGAGGCTCAGGAAAGGGGGCAGAGGGCAGAGTCCAGGGATAGCTCAGAAATGGGGACAGGAAGGGCCCCCCGGAGGAGGCGTGGATTTGCTTCCTCCGCCAGCCAGCCCTGGAGGCCCGGCGGCTGGTTCAGCTGTGGCCGCCGCCTCCCCACATCTGTGCCTTGTCATCCGGCCACCTACTGTGTGCTGGGTCTCTGCTGGGGCCCGGTGGGGAAGAAGTGTATGCCTTTGTGGGGCTCACGTTCTGATCAGGAAGAGGTAATAAGCCAAATATGTGTCATGTCAGGTGGTGATAAGAGAACACAGTGAAAGAGAAAAAAGGAGTGGAGGGATGAGGGCTGTCGTTTATGTTATGTTATTTTATTTAATTTTTTAATTTTTAAAATTGATCTTTATTTTATTTTTAAATTTTATTTATTTATTTATTTATTTTTGGCTGTGTTGGGTCTTCGTTTCTGTGCGAGGGCTTTCTCTAGTTGTGGCAAGCGGGGGCCACTCTTCATCACGATGCGCGGGCCTCTCATTATCGCGGCCTCTCTTGTTGCGGAGCACAGGCTCCAGAAACGCAGGCTCAGTAATTGTGGCTCACGGGCCCAGTTGCTCCGCGGCATGTGGGATCCTCCCAGACCAGGGCTCAAACCCATGTGCCCTGCATTGGCAGGCAGATTCTCAACCACTGCGCCACCAGGGAAGCCCCTGAACTTTATTTTTTTAATTGATGTTTATTTTAAGTTTCTTTTTCTTTTTCTTTATTTTTTTTGCTGCACCGTGAAGCATGCGGGATCTTAGTTGCCTGACCAGAGATCGAACCCGTGCCCGCTGCAGTGGGAGTGTGGATTATTAACCACCGGATCTCCAGGGAAGTCCCAGGGCGTCGTCATTTTATTTTTATTTTTTTACTTTTTATTTTTATTTATGTGGTCCATTTTTTAAAGTCTTTATTGAATTTGTTACAATACTGCTTCTGTTTTATGTTTTGGGGGTTTTTTTTGGCCATGAGGCATGTGGGATCTTAGCTCCCTGACCAGGAATCGAACCCGCACCCCCTGCATTGGAAGGCGAAGTCTTAACCACTGGACCACTAGGGAAGTCCCAGGGCCGTCATTTTAAATGGGGTTGTAGGGACGGCTTTTTATTGAGGAGTTGACAATTTGAGTAAAACCCTGATGGAGGTGAGGGAGGAAGCCAAGTGGCTATGTCGGGGGAGAATGTTCTGGGCAGAGGGCACAGCCTGTGCAAAGGCAGCACCGTGTGTGGCGTGTTGGAGGAACATCGAGGAGGCCCGTGTGTCTGGAGCAGAGTGAGTGAGGGGGAGAGAGGGAGGAGGGGAGGGCAGGGAGGGGACAGGGGTGGGGGCAGGTCATGTAAGACCACAGGCAGGGAGGACTTGGGCTTTTACCCAGAGGAGGGAAGTGGGTACCTGACTCAGACACTCACAGGAGCCCTTTGGCTGCTGCGGGGAGGCTAGACGGTGGGAGTGGGGGACACAGGGCAGAGGAGACTGTACTGGTCCAGGCAGGATGGTGGGGTGGAACAGGTGGAGACAGAAGATGGGGGAGAAGTGGGGAGATTTGGGATAGAGTTTGAAGGCAGACTTTTCATAGGTTTAATCTTCATGGTAGCTCTGTGAGGCAGGGACTCTTATACCCATTTGACAGGTGGAGAAACTGAGGCCCAGAGAGGTTGAGTCATTTGCCCAGTGTCTCACAGCTAGATGTTGCACAGCGGCTGGGTGGCCTGGCTGGGGTGCAGCTTGCTCTCTAAGCACTTCACATCTGTCACTTCCTCCTAATTTATGTATAGATTAACCCTCTTTATTTATTTGTTTATTTATTTGAAATTTTATTGGTGTATAGTTGATTTACAATGTTGTGTTAGTTTCAGGTATACAGCAAAGTGATTCCGTTGTACATATATTTATTCTTTTTCAGATTCTTTTCTCATGTAGGGTATTACAGAATATTGAGTAGCGTTCCCTGTACTATACAGTTGGTCCTTTTTGGTTATCTATCTTATATATAGTAGTATATGTATGTTCATCCCAAGGTCCTGATTTATCCCTCCCCCCACGTTTCCCCTTTGGTAACCATAAGTTTGGTCTGGTTTTTTTTTTTTTTTTAACATCTTTATTGGAGTATAATTGCTTTACAATGTTGTGTTAGTTTCTGCCATATAACAAAGTGAATCAACTATATGTATACATATATCCCCTCCCTCTTGCGTCTCCCTCCCACCCTCCCTATCCCACCCTTCTAGGTGGTCGCAAAGCACGGAGCTGATCTCCCTGTGCTATGCGGCTGCTTCCCACTAGCTATCTATTTTACATTTGGTAGTGTATATATGTCATTGCCACGCCATAAGTTTGTTTTCGATACCTGTAAGTCTGTTTCTGTTTTATAAATAAGTTCATTTGTATCATTTTTTTTTTATGCGGTGTATTTAAAGGCTCCTGTGAGGTTGAGTTCTCTTTAGTCAAGATGTTGGCTGGGGTCCCTGCCCTGCCCCATTTTAGAAAAATACATTGTAAGTGCTGTTGGCAGGTAGACCGGGACAAAGCCAGGGATCCTGGATTTGAATCTGCCCTTACCTCTTACTTTGCTGTGTGACTTTATGGCTTTTGCCCAACCTCTCTGAACTCTCACTTACTGTGAAATCAGACTCAGCAATTTGCTCGTCATCTCAGTAATATGTTTTGAGCTCCTGCTGCGCACCAGGTAGTTTTAGGCAGATTGGTTATTCCTGTTTTGACCGTTGCGGCCTCCAAAATGTTAGTTGACAAAACCACAGTGCTTGGGCCACTGGAGGGTGGGTGGGAGCCTTCCATGAATTATCAGTACCTTCCGTGGATCCCTTAGTGCAGATGTCAGAGGCTTGGAGGGAAATCCTGGGGCAGCCACCCGTGGGAAATGCTAGGTGCCTGGGGCCTGACTGCACAGGGACCGGTGCCACGTGCAAAACCCCAAATCAGCAGCACTGGGGTGAAAAGCAATTCAGAAGAGGTGGGCTTGGAACACAGAGGTGATTTAGAAAAACTTGAACCATATATTTTACTTACACTTTGCATTTATGTTCAGGAGAGAAAGGTGATCAAAGTGTATGTCCAAAGAAGTCTAAAAAAGCTCTTTCAGTCGCTGTCAAATGATAATTCTGTGTGATAAGGAAGTCATGTCCAGTTTAATTGGCAGCATTTTTTCTTTCTTACTGACACGTAAAATAATTATGCAGCTTAAACTCAATGAAATACAGAAATCGTCAGCTCTGGAACTGGGATGAGGAAGAGGGAGAGAGGATGCAAGGCTCTGAGAGTGAACAATGGGAGGGGAGGTCAAAGAAGGCTTCCTGGAGGGGGTGGCAGCTGATCTGAGATGTGGTGGTTGAGTAGGAGTTACATGGGCAGAAAGAGGAGGGGATGGTGTTCCAGGCAGAGGGAACAGCATGGGCAAGGATTTCCCATGCAAAGTCACTGTGAGCCTTCAAGGTGAAGTGGTTAAATCTTGTGTCTTTCACGGGGCCCAGCTCATAGTAGGTGCTCACTGAATGGATCATGGTAGATGTTAGACCAATGGGTCCATAATAGGCAGCCAGTCAATGGGCACGAGATAGGTGCAAAGTAAGCAGGCACTGCCCTCAGTCCCAGATATGGATGATGCCGTGTGGGTGTTGTTTGCCAGCATCTGCGTTCTGAAAGACCTGAGACCCAGAGGTTTGAGTCTGTTTGAAGTCCCTCAGCCGGTTGACTGTTGAGCAGGGATAACCTTGAAGGTTATCCTCAGCTTCCTGCCATGCTACTAACGAGGCTCTATCCTCAGTTGCACAGTGGGCATGCAGCTTGAAAGGAGGAGAAACCCAAATCAACTGACTTTAGTTTTTTTAAAAAAGCAGATGGATTGATTGGTTCTTGTAACTGAGAAGACTGATGTTAGAATAGACCAGCTTCAGGCATGGCTTGATCCAGGGGCTCAGACAAGGATCCTTTAACTCCTTGTTAAAGAGAAAGAAAAGCAGACCCAGATTGCTTAAACTGCTTGCCCGAGGCCACTCAGCTAGGAGGTTAAGCCACAGTTCAGACTCGGGTTGCTCTGAATCTAAAGCCTGTGACTTGTCCCAAGCCAGGGAGTGATGACTCCATTTTACAGATGGGGAAACTGAGGTTCATAGAAGGGAAATGACTTACTTCAGGTCATTGAGTAAGCAAGGAGCAGAGCCTGGGACCAAACTCACATCAAACTCGTGGTCTTGGACCTCATACCGTATGGTTCTCTGTAAACACAGGTTGAATGGTGAGTTGGTCCAACTGAGGCAGAGCAGAGGAAACGTTTGTCAGGGACCACATTGTCCTTGGGCCAGGCTCTCCCCTCCCCCCACCAAAAGGGCCCACGCACACTCCCTCCTGCCACCCACCCTGGATGGTTATGACTTTCCCCTTGCTCTTGATGAACACATCACGGGTGACAGGTGAGGAGGTCCCCGCTGGCCCTGGCTTCATGCCAGCTGTGGGTTCCGGCCAGCCCTGCCCATCTCTGTCACAGGAGGAAATGAGATTGGCAGCCAGTTGTTCTCTTCCGAGCCAGCCACCTCGCTCCCCGATGCCCGGTTTCCAACGTTTGCATTGATTGCTCAAGCCCTCCTCTCTTCTCCCCAGCAAACATCCGACCGACTGCTCAGTAACTCTCACCATTTCCACCTGAGCAGTCCTTCCTCTGCTCCCTTTGCCCTTGGGCATCTCCATGGCATTGGGCACCTACTGTCTACCAGGTGTTGAGCTCGACTGCTAGCAAGCTTTGTTCACCTCATCCTAGGTCAGGCTCTGGGCCCAGGTGACCTGTGCTCATATCCCCTCTTTGCCACCTCCAAGCTGTGTGACTTTGGGTAAGTGGCCTGACCTCTCTGAGGCTCAGTTTTGTTTTCTGTAAAATGGAGAGAATTAGGTGAGATATGTGTCTAACAAATAATACATGGTCTTAAAATATTAGCAAGTATTGTTATTATTGCTATTATTATTTCAGCATTAGTACCTCTAGGTCTGTTGGTCTCCTCTGTCCTTTCCCACACATCCTACACCCAACTCTTCCGTGCCGTGCTTTTTCACAAACAGACTCAGTATGTACAGAGCCTTCATCTCCTTTTTCTGGGCTGTGTACTATGCCACTGGCTTGTCCAGCCCCTTCCTGACCATCATGCCCACCCATCTCTCTCTTTCACTTTCCTGTGAGATGAGTGGCAGTGCTTTTCACACACAGGCTTCAAGCATGAGTAAGAGGTTCTGTGTGGAATGCACATTTTAGAATTCACTGGATCTCACCTGGTCACCCTACAGAGTGTCTGTAATCTCCATTCCAGCCACCAGCAAGTGAGCACAGGCTTCCGCTTAACAGTTTAGCAGGATAGGAATGTTTTTATTCTTCGGCGGCTCCCACCAGACCAGTTGCAGAAACCTCCCATGGTTTCAGATCTAAAAATTTTTTTAGACCCCAAGAAAAGCTTCTAAGTGTTGAGAAAACAATCACAGTGCCTCCTCTGGGCCCAGGATCCTGCTGGGGGCCATCTAGAGATTCATCAGTGGATATTTATTGAGCACCTACTGTATGCTGGGCCCTGACCCAGGTGCTGGGAATAAAGTGGTGAAGAAGACAAGAAAAAGTCCTATCCTTGTGAAGCATAGCAGGGAGAAGAACAATACACAAATAAATAGGTTAAATATTTAAGGAACTATAGCATGACTTTAAGAAAAATGAAACCAGGGAAAGGGATAGGTGATAAGGAGGGACTATTTTAGCTATGGAATCAAGGCAGGGCTCTCTGAGGAGGTGACATTTCAGTAAAGACCAGCAGGAGGTGAGAGAGTGAATTATGTGGCGATCTGGGGGAAGGGTGTTCCTGGGGTGGGGGGGCGGGGGGGAGAGCCATGCAAAGGCCCAGGGATAGGACCGTGCCTGGTGTGTGGAGGCCTGTGTGGCTGGAGCAGAGTGAGCGATGGGGAGAGAGGGAGGAGGTGAGGGCAGGGAGGGGACGGGGCAGGTCGTGAGGACCTTGCGGGCTGAGGGGAGGACTTGGGTTTTTGCTCTCAGAGAGGTGGGAGCCCTGGAGGGCTGTGGGCAGAGGAGGGACGGGGCCTGACTCAGGTGCTCACAGGCGCCCTTTTGCCACTACAGGAGCTGGGGACCAGGGTGGGGGCGACTGCACTTGTCCAGGTGAGCAATGTTGGGGCTGGACCAGATGGAGGCAGAGAAGGGGGAGAAGTGGGTGGATTCTGGAGAGATTTGTTTTTGGCAGAGCCAGTGGATTGGCCAAGCAGTGGGTGCAGGGTGGGGTTGAGAGGCATCAAGGATAACTCCTAGATCTCTGGGCTGAGCATCTGCTAGGACGGGAGGGACAGGCATGGGGACCCCTGTGTTACAG
The DNA here is from genome assembly GCF_009873245.2 of Balaenoptera musculus. Taxonomy (NCBI): domain Eukaryota; kingdom Metazoa; phylum Chordata; class Mammalia; order Artiodactyla; family Balaenopteridae; genus Balaenoptera; species Balaenoptera musculus. The sequence goes on from NC_045787.1 coordinate 167,247,849, forward strand.
GACACCCGCCAAGGTTTCCAGAAGGCAAAGGGAGTGGTTCTCTCTGCAGGTGTTGGAGGGGACCTCCTGGATCTGGTGGCTCCTAAGTTAGTCCATGGGTATGATCTGGGGCCTGTGTCCCATGCTATAAGCAAGCCAGTGGCCCCTGACCAAGGCACATCCTTTTCTCAGCCTCAGTTTCCCCATCTGTATAATGGGGATGGTAACGGAAGGGAATGAAATGAGTTAATATGTACAGAGTACTTAGAACACAGCCAGCTACACGTTTGGGTTTAGATGGGGCTGGGCCTTTGCCAGCTCCAAGCTCCACTGGGGCTCTTGGGGCAGAAATTCTGAGATTCACTGAACTTCCAGTTCAAGATACAGAGGAGGCCTGGTTCACAGACCAGGAGGCTGAAGCCCAGAGAGGTTAAGGCACTTGCCCCAGGCCATACAGCATGTGGCACAGCACCCATGGGCCCACACACCCTCCCCACCTTGCTCCTCTCCCTTCTCCTCTGTGTGTTTTCCACCCCCGGGGCTGCTGGCTTTAGTTCTTGGTGGTTTCCAGGCTCCCCTTGGCTCCAGCTGGGCACTCACCTCCCACTTCCACGCGCTCTGGGCCCAGGGCCTGGTGCCAGGGGGGCCCAAGGGCGGGAGGTGGGGGTCTTGATGAGCACCCTCTGCTTTATACCCGGGGTTCCCTCTGCCCCTGCCCCTTCCCCGATGCTCCCACAAATGATGGAAGTGGGACAGGAGGGCGTGAACGAAATTATATACACACGAACATTTAAAAATTAGTTTAGGATCTGGGCCAAGAACCACTTGCGCTTGGCCGGGCATTGTGGGTAATTCATCCCCGATTACCATAAAAGCCAGAGCCTAGCTGACAGGCAGCGGTGGGGCTTTTGTTTAAGATGCTGATGAATATATAATCTCTCTCCCGCCTGGAGCCCGAGGTTCCCCCCACCCTGCCCACACCCCCTCTGCTGAGAATGGTCCCTAGGAAGGATGTCCCCAGGCTCCTGCCCAAGGGGCTGGCGACTCTGGCCTGCCCGGGAGCCAGGCTAGCCCCAGGTCCGTTGGTAAGCCTGCCTCAGAGAAGCTCGGCTTGGCCTTTGATGACCACTGCTGCCTCCAGGGATCCCAGACCTTGTAATGCAGCCCCAGCCCTGGGCCCAGTTCCCTCAGGCCCTCATTCATCCACTTGACGCACATTTATTGGGCACCAACTGTTTGCCTGGTCCCACACGGGTGCTGGGATGCTTCAGCAACTGAAATGGATGGGGTCCCTGGCTTTTCAGAGTCTGGGGACTGATGGATGAGTAGACAAGCATTTATCCCATATTTAAAGATTCCCCATCTCTTGCCCAGAAGATGCAAATTAAAGCAACAAGATCCATTTCTTGCCCGTTCGCTTGGCAAAAACGTCTGAAGCTTGATGATATCCAGAGTGGAAATGGGAGGGGGACCCCTGGGCGTCATCAGCGGGAGAATAAATCAGCATTGCCACTTTGCAACATCTTTTATTTTTAATTTTTTTTTTTTTCTGGCCAGATAACACATATATGTAAGACACAACTGAGGAGGTACAGAAGAATACACAGGGGAGAGCCTCTCTACCACCACTCCCCTCGTATCCTCAGTCCCCTTCCCCGCTCCTTCCTCAGAAGCAGCACCAGCGTCCTGCTAGGACAGGGTTTGGTAGACTTTTACTGTAAAGGGCCAGATAGTAAATCTTTTCAGCCCTGCTGTGAGGCGGGTGGTCTCTGTCAATACTATTCAATGCCACCATTGTAGCATGAAAGCAGCCAGAGACAATATGTGAATGAATGGCCGTGGCCGTGTGCCAATAAAGCTTTATTGACACAAACAGCCAGTGGGCCAGATTTGGTCCATGGGTTGTAGCTTGCTGGCCCCTGCTCTATATCAGCACTGTCCAGCAGACCTTTTGTGCAATGTTAGAAATACTCTCTGCTGATGCTTTCTAATAAAGTAGCCTCTGGCCACATGTGCTGTTGAGCATTGGAAATGTGGCTAGTGCAAATGAGGACTCAACTTTTAAATTTCATTCCATTTTATTGCATTTAAATGTAAATAGCCACGTGTGGCTTGTGGCCACCATTTTGGACAGCGCAGTTATCTAGACATCTTCGGTGAACATTAAGTAGGCAGGTAGATTTGTATTCCTTTGTTTAACCAGATGGTAGCATCTGTTCTGTACCTTGGGGTTCCCCCCCTTAAAAATGTAGTATCTTAAAAGTAATGTCATAATTATACATCTGGCTCTCTCCTTTTCACAACGGCAATACTAGTCTCATAATATTAAAAGATACTAATCTTTTGTGGCATTATTTGGTCCCTTGCACCATTATATGTTTAACCAATCCCCTATAGTTGAGCACTTAGGTTGCTTCAAGTCTTTTGCCGTGAGGACTTTCTACAGATGTCATTTCACGGGGATGTGCCTTTCAGATAAGTTCCGAGAGGTGATGTTAGCAGGCCCAAAGGGAAGGTGCAGACACCCCAGCTGCCCATCTCTCTGCATTGAGATGTGGGAGGCGTGGACGCAAAGATTCACAGGCATTGGTCGAGACTGAGAAATAAAATGGAACCAACCTAAGTGTCCATCAACAGGGGATTGTAATAGCTGGGCACAGCCTTGTAATGGAAGATTATACACAGCAGGTGGAAAGAGTCTAGGGATGTGTATGCACACTGTAGATACAGTGTCTTGTGAAAGAACACAAGTTGGGAAATGATACAGACAAGATGATACAATTTCACGGAAGAAAAAGAAAAACATTCTGTTTTCTGGTGTCACCTTTGGTCTGTAACTGCTTGGGAAAGATATACAAAGATTGACACAAACCAGCAACAGGTTGCTTCTAGGGGCAGATAAGAGGGACTCTCCATTCCACAAAGGTTTGCATCTGCTGTGTGCCAGTTGCTTCCTGCCTTCAACAGGAGGAATTTGAAAGAACAAATCTCCTGCCCTCTTGCAGCTAGCACTCCAGCTGGGGAGCTTGAGAATTAACAAAGCACGGGGGGGGGGGGGGGAAATCAAATGTCAGAGAGTGGTATGTTGCTCTAGGGGGCAAAAAAATTTAGAGAAGGGGACTGGGGAGGGCCCAGAGTGGGAGGCAAAATTTTAAAGAGGGCATTCCAGAAGACCTCACTGCAGAAGTGACACTTGAACAGAGGTGGTGAAGGAGGGAGCCATGTGGGTTTCAGGGGAAAGAGTGTTCCCAGCAGAGGAACAGAGAATGCAAAGGCCTGGAGGTGACATCTCCCAGGACAATTGCTGAGCCCAAACCACCGTCCTCACCCAAACCTGTACCTCCTCCATCACGGCTCCCAAATGAGCACGGCTTGCTGGGGGCCACTGCTGGGGAATAACTAATAATTGATCATAATAACTGATACATCTGGGAACCAGTGGTCCATCCTTGTGCTTCCACGAGGCAGCCAGCCCCCACCCACGTGTGGGCTGCAAAATCACAGATGGGCTAGGTTCGAGATGCCACAAACTCCAGGACTGGCTGACCTCCAGTCAGGCAGGAGGAGGGGAAGCCAAGGCCTGAATGAGTGGCGTGGGGAGAGAAGTTGAGAACCCAGCCTGGGTTCAAGTCCTAGTTCTGTTCTAGTGGTGAGAATATGGACCCAACCTCTGGGCCTCAGTTTTCCCAGCTGAAAAATGGGGAGAATAATAACACCAATCTTTGAGGTGATTCAGTGAGTGGCTTCATGGAGGCCTGGCCCGTGGGAAGAGCCAGGAATAGGAGCTAGTGTGCTCGTTGAGCACCTACTGTGTGCCCAGCTTGGTTTGGAGCACTTTGCCCCATACTAGGTCTTTTTTTTTTAAATAAATTTATTTATTTTATTTTATTTATTTTTGCTGCATTGGGTCTTCGTTGCTGTGTGCAGACTTTCTCTAGTTGTGGCAAACAGGAGCTACTCTTCGTTGTGGTGCGCGGGCTTCTCAGTGCCGTGGCTTCTCTTATTGTGCAGCACGGGTTCTAGGTGCGCAGGCTTCAGTAGTTGTGGCATGTGGGCTCAGTAGTTGTAGCTCACGGGCTCTAGGGCGCAGGCTCAGTAGTTGTGGCACATAGGCTTCGTTGCTCTGCAGTATGTGGGATCTTCCTGGACCAGGGATCGAACCCGTGTCCCCTGCATTGGCAGGATTCTTAACCACTGCGCCACCAGGGAAGTCCCTCCCATACTAGGTCTTAATGAGCGTTCTGAGGTCTTGGGAGAGGAGGGGTTGGGTACAGGTCCCAACCCCTGTCCAAAGATGTCACCTTCCCCCTGGTCACCCAGGACTTGAGAGCTTGGGGAGCTGCCCAGAGAGGTTGTGCCTGCAACTGAGCTCACACAACAAGTCTGGGCCAAGCAGGGAACCTAGCTCTGCTGTCCCATCCCCCTCAGCAGCCCCCCGGTCCCTCAGGCTTCTCACCTATGGGATGGGACTTGGCCCAAGGTTCCTATTCCCACTTCTTCCTTTCAGTCCAGTGCCACTTAGATTTCCTCTCCCAGTTCCCCTTTTCTTTCACATCTTAGATATCACCACCTACCAGAAGCCTGCCCCGCCCCCATGCCAGATGCATTCGCCATCTCACATCTGGTTTTGAACTGCCAGAGACCCCATCTGCCTCCCCTACAGCCTATGAACTTCCTGACGCCAGGCCAAAGCTGCCTGGGTCATCCTGTGTCCCTAGTGCTCAGCCTGGAACCTGGTATACAGCAGGTGCTCTATAAATGCAGGTGTGTGTGTGAAAGAATTGTTACTGAAGTGTGATAATCGTTCATGCCTCAATGTGTGCATTCCTTAAATGACATCCCCCCACCTTACCCCTCTAATCCCATCTCCCTCTCTTTCCCTAGAACTTAGTGTGTTCATTCCCACCACAGGACCTTTGCATGTGCTGTGTCCTCTGCTCAGAATTCCCTCCCCTCCCCTATCTTTGCATGGCTACGCCATCTGTCGCTCTCCCTCCCTAGAAGAGAAGCCCTGGGAGGTTGTCTGTCCTGGTTCCTGCTGCGTCCCCAAAACTCAGGATAGGGCCAGGCACAGGATAGATGCTGAGGTTTCAGCAGTGACCAAGACTGGATCCCACCCTCACAAGGGAAGTCAGTCAGGAACTGCATGAAGCCCTGTCTTGGGGACCTCTCTGGCCAGTGCCTCAGTGTCCCTGATCTTCAAAGGCCTTGAACCCACAAAAAGCAGCCCCAGGCACTGAAAACCCAATCATCCTCTGCACAGGTGGGGACACAGAGGCCCTGAGAGGGGCACGGACTTGCTCAGGGCTACATAGCCCCCTGGGGACAGAGCTGGGAAGAGAACCTAGGCCTCCTGCCTCCTCTGGGCCATGAATTCTAAAGTGGGGGACCTGCCCCCAGGATGAGGCTGTTTTGGGGTGACCTGTGGAGGAGGCGTCCGACAGCACCGAGCTACACAGACCAGCAGCAACTCCGCTTTTGGTCCATAACAAGTCAAGGGGAAAGTCTCAGTCCAGTGCAGGGTGATTTTTAAAACCAACACCTGCCAATCTCTCTATAACCAAATCCCATTGGGCTGCTGGCCTTAGCAACAGTATCCAGGGAAAATGGAAGAATTCGGTACATAGTTTCATTGTAATAATTTTTCTGGTGACTTTCAAGGCTCCGCAGTTAGAGCCTTGCATTATAGAGTTAGTTTCTAAAGTAAATTAGTTTAAGAGAACTGCGTGAGCCAGTTGAATGAAAGATTGAATGAGGGTTATTGGGATGTGGCAGAAGTAGGGAACAAGGCGGGGAGGATTTGGGGGGAATGCCACACATGTCCTCACTGGGGATCTGGTGAGCGCAGAGGCGTTTACAGAGAGAATGCGGCAAGATCCATTAAAGCGGCCACAGCTGGTCCAAGGTGGGAGATGGGGGGCTTGGCGGGGGCCCACCTGGAGGGACCGTGCCTGGCAAGGGCACTCACTACCCCTCCGCCCCCTGCCTCTGGCTGAGTCAGCACGTTGGCGCCTGGCCGCAGAGTGGAGTCTGGCTGTGCTTGGAGCAGCTTTTTACAAATTTCTGCCCTTGGGGCCGGAGCAGCAGCCCCCAGAGGGTGCCTGGGACGGACGACCCAGGTTCAATTCCCAGCTTTGTGGACTTGTGGCTGCAGATGGTGCCTGCCAACCTCTGCCCTGTCCTGCAAATCAGCCCCTCCAGACTTCACAAGGCCTCTTAGCCATTAGTTTGTTCTTTCATTTATTTATTTATAATATTTATTTATTTATTTGGCTCTGCTGGGTCTTAGTTACGGCACGCAGGATCTTTAGTTGCGGCATGCGGGATCTAGTTCCCTGACCAGGGATCGAACCCAGGCCCCCTGCTTTGGGAGCATGGAGTCTTAATCACTGGACCACCGGGGAAGTCCCTCTTTCATTCATTTAGAAAGCATTTATTGAGTACCTACTGTACACCAGGCCCTGGGACCAGCAATGGCCGAAACCGACCCGGCCCTGCCCTCCGGGCTCCCACCTCCTCCATCAGAGCTGTCCACAGAACTTTCTGCGCTGATAGAAATATGCGATGTCTGTGCCAATACTGTGGCCACGAGCCACACCGGAAACACAGCATGTGTGACTGAGAAACTGGATTTTGAATTTTGTTTATTTCGTTTTAATTTAGTCGCGTGCGGCTAGTGGTTCCTTATTGGACATCACAGATCTAGACAGTAAACAAGAAATAGATAATTTCAGATGAAAATAAGTGCTAAAAAGGAAAAAAAGCTAGAGAAAGGATGTGTGATAAAGGCTGATGGAGGTGGTACCTGAGCCGGGGTGATCAGCTTCTCTGAGGAGGCAATGTTTGAGGGAGACCTGAATGGCGAGAAGGAAACAGTCATGAAAATGTGGGGGAAGGATGTTCCAGGCAGAGGGGAACCAGCATGTGCAAAGGCCCTGGGGCAGGACCATGCCTGGGGAGTTGGAGGAACAGCGAGGAGGCCTGTGTGTCTGGAGCAGAGTGAGCGAGGGGGAGAGAGGGAGGAGGGGAGGGCAGGGAGGGGACTGGGTAGGTCATGCAGGGCCTTGTGGGCAGTGGGGAGGACATGGGCTTTTACCTGGAAGGAGGTGGGGGCCCTGGAGGGCTGTGGGCAGGGGAGGGATGGGAGCTGACTCAGGTGCTCACAGGCACCCTCTTGCTGCTGTGGGGAGGACAGCATTGTGGGGAGTAAAGGCCGGAGCTGGGGGGCCAGGGCAGAGGTGACTGTACTGGTCCAGGTGGGCACTAATGGGGGCTGGACAGGGTGGGAAGGGCATCTGGAGAGAGATGAAGAAACTCAGGAAAAATTTAGGAGGGAAACTTGAGAGTATTTCCAGACTGGCAGCATGAAGGAAGAAGAGAAGTCAGGGTCAGCCCCCAGCTTCTAGGCTGAGCCTCTGTAAGGATGGAGCTGCCATCAGCTGAGCAGGGGAGGACAGAGGGAAGAGCAGGTTTGCTGGATCCAGCTGCACCTGAAAGCATCCTGGATTTGTCCAGAAGGAGAGGGTGGTAGCCGGGCCTGGGGGAACCAGAAGGTGAAAAAGGCACATGGAGAGCTGGTGCGTGCCTGTGGCGGGCTATGTGCCTGCTGCGGTGTGGCTGGCAGGCAGACACGGCGCCAGGGCCAAGATGTGAGTATGGGCGAGGCAGGCACTGGGCTGGTCCCCACATGCTTGCTGCTCCGGGGCATGAATGCTGAGCTGGGTAGGGAGGGGCCCCGTTGGGCAACCTGGGGCCCGGGAGCCCTGGAGCCCGAGAAAGGAGGAAGCTGCCCAACCAGTTTCTCTCTTGCTCCCAAAACCAAGGGTGTGGAGTTTGGTGGTTGCTCCTAAATGAAATTTTCAGGAATTTTGGCCCCAAATGTGAAGTCAGGGAAGGGATTGGGAGTGGGGCGTCCTGCCCAGGGTGTCCAGGGTGCAGTTTTACCTGGGGCTGCCACATCAGGGCAGGTTTCAAAGGCTTGTGACCATCCCAGTGGAATGACCCTTTGCTTGTAAACGATGGGTCACAGCTTCATCTGAGGACATGTCTCTCTGCTGTTCATACTACAGATCAAGTGAGGTCCCCGTAAACTCTGTGGGCTGGACCCTGGCAAATGGTTTCATACTGGTGATCTCTGTGCACCCATTTAAACACATCGGAGAAAGATTGGAAGGAGGCTGTCAGCCTTGGTCTTTGTACTTGCTGTTCCTCCTGCCTGAAACTCTGTTTCCCTAGGAGTTTGTCTCTCTGATTCGCTCAATTCATCCAGGTGTTCTGAGAGGTACCCCCAGACCCCTCCACGCTTCTAGAGCCTTACAGGTCATTTTATTTTCTTTTTCATACCTCTCAGTACTTCCAGCCTTATGTTATTGACAATGTTTGTTTCTCTGTGGATGTCTGTCTCTCCTGCTTATCTTGAGCCCTGGGAGAACGGGGGTGGGGGGTGGGCGGCACGTGTGCGGTGCTTGTCATCCCACTGCTGTGTCCTCAGTGGGCCGGCACACAGTAGGTGCTCAGTAAGTGTTTCTGGAAAGAATGAATGAAAATGACCACATGCTAACAGATTCTCTCCAGGAGAGGGGTGGATTGTGGGCCATTTTTATTTCCTTCTTTATGCTGATTTTCCCCAATTTTCTGCTGCACACGCCTATTTTATAATTAGAAGAAAAGTTATTTTGAAAAAAATTATCCCCCCAAATGTCCCAGCTGCAGGAGCTGACGTGATCTAGCCCCATGCTCCATCCCAAGGACAGCTGCCTCCTGGGTGTATACAGAGGACATAGCAACTGAATGTTTGTGGGTTCCCGGGGTCAGCCCTCGGGGGCACTGGGTGGGCAAAGCAGTCAGGGAGGGCTTCCCGGAGGTGGCAGCCCTAACCTTCAAGGGGCTCAGGCCAGAGTTGTTAAGGTGCTCATCTTGAGTCCCCTCTTTAACTCGCACCCTACAACCAGTCCTTTAGAAAATTTCCTTGCCTCTGCCTTCATAATCTATCCAGAATGTACATGCTTCCCGCATGCCCCCCCTTCTCTGCCTCCACCTGATCAGTCCCCTCATTGCTTGCCTGAACCTGTGCAGTCACCTCTGCCCTGGTACCCCGGCTCCCCCCACCCCCAGTCTGTCCTCCTCTGCCCACAGCCCTCCAGGGCTCCCACCTCCCTCGGGGTAGACTAAGGCCCTGCAAGACCTGCCCCTGTCCCTTCCCTGCCCTCCCCTCCTCCACTCTGCTCCAGCCACTCGGGCCTCTTTGCTGTCCTCCACCATGCCAGGCGCAGTCCTGCCCAAGGCCTTTGCACGTGCTGTGCCCGCTGACTGGATCACTCCTCCCAAACATCCATACTTCCTTCAGGTCTTACTCATGTCACCTCCCCACTCCCTGACCCTCCCTTTTAACAGTGCATCCCACCCCATGTGTCCTTTCTTCCCCCGCTTTGTTCATCTTCATAGCGATTCTGCACGAGCCCTTTGCCTGGGCATCAGCCTGCAAAGCACCTACTATGCTTCTGGGGGCGTTTTCTGAGGGCCCACTGTGTGTCTTGCCATGCTGGGGGAGGTTCTGCCGCTCAGTTTCACCCCCACGTTGACCCAGAGCACCTCCTATGTGCTTCCCACATGGTGCTGTGGCGCCAGGGGTCCCACCTCCATGAAGCACCAACTGTGGGCCTCCCAGGGTTAGGGCTGTGGGGGGGAGGGGAGATGTTGGAGCATCTCATGTTTAGCAGCACCTACTGTGTGCTCCATGTAGAAGGGGCAGGTGGAGAGTCTGCACGCGGACATTCACAGAGCACTTACTCTGTGCTTGGTGCTTTGAGGACCCCAGTGCACGCCTCCCCAGTGCCAGGGGAGGTGGGATTATATGCTCTATTTTGCAAAGTGAGGGACTGAGGCGCAGAACTGGAAAGGGCAGATCACCCAGGGGAGGGTGCATTTGGTGCTGGGGAGAGATGGGGAGTGGACCTGCCAAGGCAGCCATAGCAGGGCGTGGATGGGCCACCTTGGGAAGTGAGTCGTCCCTGTCCCTATCTGGGGTGCCTCGGGGCTCAAGCAGCTGCCTGGGTGCCGCCCATCAAAGCCCATGTTCTTTGTCCCACTTCTAGAGGCTGGGGCCTGTCTGTCTCCAGCACTGCCGTTTCCTCCTGGGCTTTAAATTTATAGTGATTTGTCATTTTCTGGCTCCAGGCCTCTGTAGCATTGTGGGTAAGGACGCTTAGCCTCTGGACCCAAACATTGGTTCGAATCGCTGCTCTTCCTGACCTTGGTAATTTCTCTCTATTCCTCCCTAACCCCTTTGGTTAATGGGGCTGATTGATGGTGGGGTGATGTGAGCCGTCACAGGGCTTGGAATATACTAAGATCTCAGTACACGTAGGCTATGGGAGTCGTCCAGAGCACTAATGGTGGAACTGATCCCAATTCGCCAGGAATGGGATCAGTTGGGGGAACGCCTCCCACCCCGCCCCGGCGGCTGCCCTTGGGTCTCCGTCAGGGTCCCTACCCCTCCCTGACGCTTCCCCCCCAGCTCCCAGGACCCGCTGGGGCTCGGCGTTCCCGGCCTCTCCCTTGGAGTTTTCAAACCCGCACCGGGCAGCAGCGGCGGCCAGGATTGGCTGCCTGGGTGGGGACGCCCCTTCTCCCCCCCCCACCTCCCCCACCCCCGCTCGGGATCGGGTGTCTCTGGCCTGGCACGGTGGCCCCATCTGTTTCCAATCTGGCCCTGCGCTCTCCGCCCCCTCCTCAGGGTTGTGGCTAAGGTTGAGGCCTCTGCCACGGTGTCCCCGTTCATCCCCCCGCCCCCCCCGGACCCCAACTTGACTCCCAGCAGGAGAGAAGCCTCTTTGTGCCTTTGCCCCTCCCCCACCCTGTAGAGTTCTGTGTTTGTAGGGGGCGCGGCCTCTGCCATCCAACCCAGGCTGGGAGGGGATCTTCTGCCCCTTCTTCGACCTCCTGTATTTGGGTGTGTTTGGGGAGCCCTCTGCCGCCCTGTCCAGCATCCAGCCCTTTCATCCGTTGCCATGGCCACGATCAGCGCCTGGAAGGGAAGGGGGAGCAGGGTAGGGGATCCCTCTGGCATCAGGCTTCCAAAGGGAGGGTCCTGAGCTGTGCCACTGGGGGCACCCCCTCATGTTTGTGCACATTGCGGGGGACACAGTGACCTCCTCGGAGGCCTGCTCGACACAGGACCCCCATCCACGTAGGATTTCAGTGCCCGCTGATCTGGGTCCCGACTGGTCCCCCGCCCTACTTCCGGCCGGGCCCCGCCCGAGGCTCGCTCTGGGGCCCCCTCCCCGGGCCCACCCCCTGGCCGCCCCGCCCCTGGCCCCGCCCCGCCCCGCCCCCAGGCCGAGCTCGCTGCGCCTCGGCGTCTCCGAGTTCTCGCTGCGCTCCGGGCGGACCCTGGGTAGGGCTGCAGCGGGCCCGGCCGAGGCAGCGCGGGGCCCGGGCCCCGATTTCTGAGCCGTAGGGTGAGTGCGTCGGTATCCCCTTCCACCTCGAGGCCCAGTCTGCACTGGCCTTTGTCCGTATCCTAGCCCCCCACCCCGGGTTCCCCCCATACCCCCGCCCCGCGCGGCCTGGCCCAGCTGCCCTCCAGGGATAGCTCGAGCCCGCCGCTGCCTGGCGCGCCGCACCCCCCCCCCGCCCCCCACCCCCCACCCCGTTCAGGCCGGTCGCTCTCGTACTTTGGAAAACTCCAGACCGTTATGCTCTGTGGGGTCCCCTCCCCCGCCTGGCCCCCAGCCCGACCTCTTCCCCCACCTCCTGGGGGCGGAGCCAGGCTGGGGCAGCCTTCGCTGCCAGCCGTGAGGGGGGCGGTACTCTGATAGCGGGTGGGTGCTTTGGCATCCTTCCTTCCGCTGGGGACCCGCTCCGCGGAGGAGGTGGCAGGACTGCTGGGCTGGGGGTGGGGGGTTAGTGGCTGGGATCCCTGCTCTTAGACACTCCCCAAAACTCACAGAAAGTTTTCCTCTCTCAGTTTGTCCCTGTGCCCCTCAGGCTTATGGACTCCAGATCGATGCTGTGCCTAGTCGGGGCTTTAATAAACTGAGGGGTTGGGCAGGCATATCAGCTCCCACCGTCCCACTTTCCATACCTGTCTCCAAGCTCCATGCCTCTGAACCCCCCATTATTGCCTGGAGAATCCTGCTTCCCAGGATTCCTACTCAGAGTCCTGGGCGACCTTAGAGGGGCTTCCTGTGACTCCTGGGCTGACTCTCCTTGAACCTCACCTCCATCCCTTAAGGCTTGAGCAGACATCCCCCCCCCCGCCCCAACCAAGAGCAGATGTAAGCTGCACCTGGAGGCCATGTCTACGTTGGCCTCTGCTGCCTGTGGCGGTTCCTTTTGGCCTCAGTTTCCCTCTCTGAAATGGACATGACCACAGGAATGGTACGGGTAAAGTGTCAAGTGGGGCCAGGCATGTAGTAGGCGTCTAATAAATGCATGTTCCTAGGGTGGGGAGAAGACTCCCATCCTGGAGGATGATGGGTCTATGACAGGAGCAGAGCTGGGATGGGAGACACCGGCGCTTAGGGAGCCCAGAGGGGACCCTGGTCCCTCCTGTGGCATCCAAGAGGGCTTCCTAGAGGAGGTGCCAGCTCAGCCGAGACCTGAGGATGAGCGTGAAAGCTGAGGTCTGATGGAGAACGAGGAAGGGTGCGCTGGGTGGAAGGAACAGCGTGCACAAATATCCTTGTGTGAGCCAGAAGGCAGTGAGTAGGGACACCCATAGGGCAAACAGGGCAGTCGGGGTGCAACATGATGGAGTCGGCAGTTCTGGAGGCTGAGGTTAAGAATCTAGATTTCAGTGGATTTTGATGGAAGCCATGGAAGGTTTTAGAGCAGAGGAGGGGCAGAGTCGAACACAGCTACTTCCAGCCCCAGGGTTGGGGGGGTCAAGACTGGGCAGAGGAGGGGTCCCAGGGCTGGGGGAAGAGTCCAGTCTCAGCCTGGGGTGGGTAGGTCTGCGGCTACGGCTTGAAGGATGAGTTGACAGGTGGGCCCCCTGGAAGGAGGACCTGTATTGAGAAAGGACCAGAGGTGGACCGGTGCATTCTGAGAACTGGTGACCTGTGGGAAGAAGCAGCAGGGCAAGCCCAGGACACTGAGCAGAGGCGCTGGGGAGCCCTGGCAGGTGTGAGCAGCAGGGCAGGGGTGCACCCAGATCTTGGTGTTTCAGGCTCCTCCATGAAGCCGGCGTGGGGGGCATGCTGGCAGGGGCCATCCTGGCAGGCTGGGCACCCAGGGAGCGTGGACTCTGGGCTTGATTGAGAGCTGGTCTCTGGCCTCAAATCTTAGCCCAGCCCAGCCCCTTCACGCTGCGTGACCCTGCATGTGCAGCTAGCCCTCTCTGAGCCTCAATTTCCTCTGCTGTCAAACAGAAGGAAGCACGGGGAGCATTTAAGAGGGCTGGGCACGTGGAGGGGGGCACCCAGCTGGTGTTACCTATTACTCCCTCTGGGGCTGGGCCTGGCTCCCCAGCTGCCCTGCCCATCCGCTCCTGGTGGTGGGGACCCTTGGGGACAGCACTCAGTACAAATCGATAGTCAACTAAAGGCAGATCCCTCAGCCCTGGTCCTAGCCCATTCCAGGAAGGTGGCAGGGCCAGTCCCACCCGGCTACATCCTGAGCCCGTTGCCCGGTGAGGGGACACTGAGGCCCCAGGAGGGAGAGGGGCTTGACCAGAGCCCCTTGGAGCCCACCAGGGGCTACAGAGCTAGAGCTTGGACCCTGTCTCACACTTTGGGGACACAGCAACCCAGGGTGGCTGGAGGCCCGGGTCCTGCCCTCCAGGGGCTCTGAGGCCCTGGGAAAGGGGTTCAAGGCAGCAGGAAAGTCCCCTGGCCCTGAAGGGAGCCTTTGGGGCTGGAGAGGTGTGGGGCGTGGGTGTGAGGGCGGAGACGTGTGTCCCTAGGGGACTTTTCCTTCAGCCCCGCTGCCAGTGTCACCCACCTCTCCTTCCCCTGGCCCCGGGAAGTCCCTGAGAGTCGGGGTTGTGCACGTGAGCCCCTAGACCCCCAGGACAGACCAGACCCTCAGGCGGGGCAGGGAGAGGCAGCCCAGAGTCCTCAGGCCCTGGGACACCCGGCCCCATACGAGTGACACGGGGCCTATTTGCTGCCCAGTCCTGGGTCACAATCACCCTTTTATGCTCCCTGCTTGGCGTGGGCACACAGAGCTGGCTCCAGGATCGCGTGACCTGCACCCCGGCACCTGACTAGAATGGGTGCCCACTCACCCCCTGTGAGCGAGGCCTGGGAGCCCCCAGAGGCCATCCAGCAGGCCGCACCGGGCCCAGAGAGGGTCGTCCACTTTCCTGAGGTCACACAGTGGCCAGGGAAGGACACAGTCCTGTGTAAACGTGGGCTCTGGAACCAAGGCCCCACCCAGCTGGGGGTCCTTGACAGTCCCCGCTCCTTTGTGAACCTCAGTTTCTTCATCTGTGCAAGACGGGCGCCCACCTCTGCCCGGCTGTTGGGAACAGATGGTGGGCAGCTCTGCGCCTGGCCCAGAGGTGGGCAGGGACCCTTCTGGGGCCCTGGGTTCCAGGTCCAGAGGCCACTCCCTTCCCTCCTCCCCATCCCCTGCCCAGCCTCATTTCCCACCCAAGTTATTTCCTGTGACCCCCATGGGTGGCTGTTCCCTTCTTAATGGCCACGTTCATCCTCCAAGAACTTGGGGGTTGCCGCGTCGTGCAGCTCTGAGGCACCTACCTCAGTTTCCCTTTCTCAGCAGTGGGGAGGCTGATGGCTCAGGCTGCTTTACTGCAAGACCCGTCAGAGAGGAGGCTTGGTGTGGTACCAACCCGGCCACATCCCCTCCTGCTCAGAGCTGCCTAGGGTTCCTTGCTCTGTGGGTTCAGTGTGTGGCCACCGCTCTGCCCTAATCTCTCCCCATCTCCCTGCTAGGACCGCTCAGTATAGCTACTTGTCCTTCCTCATGCTGTTCCTTCTGTGGAGACACCCACCCCCATTCCCATTCATCCTTTAATTCTCAGTCAAGTCATAATATTAACATTAAATCTGGAGGCAGAGAGGTCCAGGCAGAGGGTACCAACCCGTGCAAAGGCCCTGGGGCAGGACCGTGCCTGGCATGTGGGAGGAACAGCCAGAAGACCCATTGGCTGGAGCAGAGTGAGCGAGGGGGAGAGAGGGAGGAGGGGAGGGCAGGGAGGGGACAGAGCATGTCGTGCAGGACCTTGTGGGCATCAGGGAGGGCTTGGACTTTTACCACCAAAGGAGGAGGGATGGGACCTGACTCGGGTGCTAATAGGTGCCCTCTGGCATTGAGGGGAAGACCGACGGGGTGGGGGGTGGCATGGCAGGAGATGACTCCATTGGTCCAGGTGAGCAATGAGGGGGCTGGACCGGGTAGAGGCAGAAGAAGGGGTGAGAAGTAGACAGTCTCAGCCTAGATTTTGGAGACAGAGCTGACAGAATTTGCTTATATTCTCCCCCAACCCCTTGCAGGGGAGCCTACCCCCGGCTCTTGCAGGAAGCCAGAAGAGGTGGGAGGGTCTGGGGCTTTGCCATGGCAAGTTCCTCCAGGGAGAATGGGGGCCTAAGAGACCCAGGAACTTTTTTTTTTTTTTTTTTTTGGCTGTACCTCACGGCATGTGGGATCTTACTTAGTTCCCTGACCAGGGATCGAGCCCACGCCCCCTGCATTGGAAGCGCAGAGTCTTGACCACTGGACCGATAGGGAAGTCCCAATCCTGGAACTTTTAGCCTTCTGTGTTCTGTCTGATCCTTTCCACCCTGAATTTGTCCCACGCCTCCCACCCCCATTCCCGCTCCAGGCCTTGAAAGCCCCCAGTGCCGTGTACTCCCCCGGCCCAGCAGGCTGGAATGACCTCTTTGGGGGAGTTGGGAGCTGATGGCTGGGCCCCGCCTGTGCCTGGATCAGCCCCATCCTGCCCTGTAATTGGGAAGGCGGGGCTGCAGGAGTCAGGGGGTAATTAGGGGCCTCCCTTTTTAGAAGGCAGCTGCCCCTGGCTCCAATGGCGCATAGGGGGCGGGGGAGGCGTCGTGGCCAGGGCCCTTCATGCAGGTGACCCCTGCCCATGCCAGCTGGCATCAGAGGTGAGGAGACTAGAGCAGGGAGGTCACACACCCCCCCCCCCCGCCGCCCCGGGGTGGTGGGTTTGAGCCCCTCCGTGTTAAAATTCTGCCTCGGTTTCCCCAGATGCTCTGTGCGGGCCTGGGCAGCCAATCCAAGTGGTCTGGGCCAGAGCCGAGCCCCCTCCCCAGATGTGGCCAAGCTGATGTGCATCTGTGGTCGGGCCAGCTGCCGTGGTCACCCTGGCCCCAGCTGGCCATGGGCCATTTCCCCAGCTGGGACCTTCACCGTCCTCATCAGCCCCTTTTGCTCTTAAAGGGCCCGTGGTTGGGTCCCAGTGTGTATCTGTGGTCTGACTGTGCGCCTGCCTGTCTATGCACGTGCACGCGGATGCGGGGGATCTGACGTTAACGTGTCAGTGTGCATGTTGTCTGGCTGGGGGCAAGTTTGCTCTGCTGACTGCCCATCTCTGTAGCCCCACTGCGTGCCCGCATCCGAGTCTGTGAACTGTGTGTTTTCACCTGCCATGCCCTGTGGAGCTGCAACGTGCCTCTGTGTTCATGCTTGCCTGTAGCCCAACCGTGTATGTGTGTTGCCTGCCTGACCGTGACCCTTTGTGTATGTCTCACCTGGCTGTGTGTCTGTGGTTTTGGCGTGTACCTGTGTGTCTCTGACCTGACTGCTTGGGGTCTGACTGTGTATGTGTATCGTCTGCCCCATCGTGACCCTTTGTCTGTATCTTGTCTGATTCTGTGTGTCTGGGGTCTGATTTTGTGCCTGTCCACGTTTGTGGTCTGTGTGTCAGTTTTATTGGCCTGACTACACATGTGGACCCATCTCTGCTGCCTGACTGTACAAATACATCTGTGACTATGTCTGGTCTCCCTGTCTGTCTGCGGTCTGACCGTGTGTCTGGGTCTGTCTGTGGCCTATGTGCAAGCATCCTCCTTTTCTGTCTGGTCTGACTGTCCGTGGTCTGACTGTGTGCCCGCTGAGCGCCCCTATCCCCACCCTCCTCCTTCTCCACTCTCCACCCTGGGCCATGACCCAGCCACCACCAGCCCACCCTTCCCCTGGGGCCACTCTGGGGCTGGGCGTGGTGACCACAGCTGGATATTTTGGGAGCCAGAATCACAGGGGCTGCCCCATGATTACGTGGCACCCGTCCCCGTGGCCATGGTGCGGACCCGCCTGGGGCATGGCCTGGGGTGGGTGTATGAGGTTGACCCGGCCACGAGGGCCTCATCCTTGGGCCTCTTCCTGCCCCCGCTTCCACCCTGGCCCTGGCGAGAGTGGAGAGGGGGCCGTCCTAGGGTTTGGCCCCTGAGAAGGACCCTTCTGCTCTAGAGGAGTTTGGATTCTCACCAGAGAAACAGACGCTGGGTGATGAACATTCTCACTTGATTTGCAGACTGGGGTAAATGCTGTGAAGGATGACCTCCGTCATTTCTGAAGCCGTGGGATGTGGAATAGGGGGTGGGAGCTGACCTGCCAGGGGCAGGGAGGGCTTCCAGAGGAAGTGACAGTGGAGCTGAGACCTGTCACGCGGTAGTGGGGGGACAGCATTTCCAGCAGAGAGCGCAGCAGGGTGGGACTGAGCTGGGACCGTGTGGCTGCACCTCTCGTGAGAGAGGGGACGAGACCAGTAGGAGCAGCTTCCTGTGGGGCTGACGGGAGCCATGGGAGGTGTCAGAGCAGGGCAGGCACGGGCAGGTGTGTTTGGGGGGAAGGTCCGTCTGGTGGCCGAATGGGCAGATTTGTAGGGACGTTCAGCAGTGTTAGCTGGAGCCTCTTCCTTCGGGTGGGTGGCCCAGCCTGCGAGGGGGGAGAAATTAGATGTTCAGAGCGCTTTCTAGCGGGGGTGCTCAGTCCTGGTTTGGGGCTCAGCCTGGGGTCGGGGGCTCAGCCAGGGGTAGGGGCTGTCTCAGTCTGTTCTGGCTGCTATAACAGAATGCCATAGACTGGGTGGCTTCTAAGCAACACACATCTCTCACGGTTCTGGAGGCCAGAAGTCCAAGATCAAGGCGCTGGCAGAATTGGTGTCTGGTGAGAACCTGCTTCCTGATTCACAGACGACCATCTTCTTGCTATGTCCTCACATGGTGGCGGGGAGCGAGGGAGTTCTCTGGGTCTCTTTATGAAGGCACTAATCCCATTCACAAGGGCTCCACCACATGACCTAATCACCTCCCAAAGGCCCCTAAGACCATCACACTGAGGGTTAGGTTTCAACATAATAGTTTTGGGGGGACACAACATTCAGTTCATCGTGGGGGCTCAGTGCTTTCTTTCTGCCCCATCGTCGCCCCATGACCCTCCCCCATTGTCCTGTAACCCTCTCCCTCGCATCCCGTGACTCTCGTCTGCCCCTCTGTGATCCTCCTGTTGCCTCCCCCATGAAGGCCCCCTGGATCCCCCTGCTCCCCTCTCACGGCCCCTCTTTTTGTCTCTGCAGACGCTGCCCCGACTGACGCTTGGCTTGAGGCCTCTCTGTGAGGGACCGTGGGGGGGGGGCCATCCCCCCTCCAGGGCCGGAGGTTGGAGGTTGCAGGTCACGGCCGAGCATGGCGCCTGCCTGGGGCCATGGTGTGGCATCTGTGGTTGGTCCCATGGGCCTCCTCGTGGTCCTGCTGGTCGGAGGCTGTGCCACAGAAGGTAAGTGCGGGCGTCTTGAGTTTGCATGTGCACGTGTGAACACGTGTCCCCACCCCACCCCCGGGGCGGGGGGAGGGCGCTGGTTTTGCCGTGCAGAGCCTCTGTGCTCTGTGAACGAGGCCGAGTAGAATGCTTGCTGTGCACTGGGTCCTGAGAGGTGCAGAGGTGAATAACAAGAATGGTATAAAAAAGCAGTCATAGTGAAAGTGATGACAGTGTCTGTTTGCCCAGCGTTGAATCTGCACCAAGCCCAGCGCTAAATGCAGGCTTTACCTGCTTCATCTCCCTCCACCTCACAGAACCCAGCATGCTAGTTTCATTACCATCCCCATTTTTCCATGAGAGAAACCAAAGCTCAGAGGGGACTGGGGCTTACTTGAAGTCACTCCTGAGGTAGCCACAGAGTTTTCCTTCCCTTGCCACAGGTAGAAACACCAGCACCCAGTTGGTAGACACACAGGCAATCAAACCTTCCCAGGCGGAGCCAGGGGAGGCTTCTTGGGAGAGAGGGCATTGGAGCTGGGGTTTTATGGGTTTATAGGAGTTTGCCAATAGAAAGGGCATTACTGGTGAAGGTGTTAGCACACAGAAAGGCCTGGAGGTGAAGAAAGAGGTTGGTGTAGTTTGGGGATGGGCAAGGCTGTGCTTCTGGCAGTAACGTGGAGAGGATGAGAGTCAGTCCTAGTCCTAATGCCACGGTCTATCCCACCACGAGGGGCCTAGAGGAGGTGTCATTAGGCTGATGGGGACACAAAGGCTCAGGTCAGCAGGGAAAGAAACTGGGATCTGCTGTTAGGCTGGGTTTGAATCCTGACTTCGCTGCTAACCTGCTGTGTGACCTTGGGCTAGTGATTCAGCCTCGCTCAGCGGCCGTTTCTACCTTGACAGAATGAAACTCAGCATCATCCATCTCCCAGCATTCCTGGGACAAGGACACACGATAAGCCCCTGCATGCTGCTTGCACACAGTAGGCCCACAATCCCGGGTTACCACGAGCATGATAATTATTGCCCCTGGGTGAGAACGCCAGAGACATACACACCTGCCTCATCAATCCATGCTTTTTCACGTTTTTATATTATTTTGTAGTAAATGCCTAACACACTCAGATCAGCCACCACCACCTGATGAGATGGAGGCTATTCTCCCCATCCCCACTGTACAGATGGGGAAACTGAGGCACAGTAAGATTATGTTTTACAGCCAGGAATCGGCCAGTCTGCCTGGCGCCAGAGCCCGGGTTGCTACCCATCACCCCACACAGCCAGGCGTGCCTGGGCTGTGATCCATCTGGTCACCTCCCAGGGCCTGTATCTTCTCTGCTCTATTCCTTGCAGTGGGAATAGTGGGCCGAGGGCTGAGCATTTTTAGTTTTTCATTCATTCACTTAGTGCAGGGTTTCCCCTGCCCTCGGCACTGCTGATGTCGGGGCCAGAGCATTCTCGGGCATTGGGGGGCCGTCCTGGGCACTGTGGGGTGCGGAGTAGCATCCCTGGCCCCATCCCCTGAATGGCACCCCCACGTGACAACCACTGATTTAACTTACACTAGTGGAATAAATCATATATTTACGACTTTGACATCTTGCTCCAGTGATAATTAACCAGCCTTGGGCAGGATGCTGAGATCATTCCCATTGACAGGTGAGGAAACTGAGGCTGCAAAGTGGCCATTGTGAGGAGGGGGTAGAGATCACAGAGTTTGGAGGCTATCCTGTCCTGAGTTTGAATCCTCGCTCTATCGTGTGACCATGGGTGGGGCTGTGCTCTCATTCACTCAGTGGGTTTTTCATAAGCACCTACTGTGCGCCAGGCACTGGTTTAGACCTGGGAGACAAAGCAGATATCCCACCCCCTTTTGGAGCTGATAATCTTAAGGGAGAGACACCGAGTGTGCTGGATGGTGGACGTGCCCGGGAGCAAGATAAACAGGAAGGGAGATGAAAGCATGAGTGGAGGTTTAGGGGCTGCATTTTAAATGGGTGGGAGGGCATCAGGGAAGGTCACACCAAGGAGATGACATCTGAGCAGAGATCTAAAGGAGCTGAGGAGTGCACCCCATGCACGTCTAGGGGGAAGGTGTCCTGGGCAGAAGGCATAGCCTTTGCAAAGGTCCTGGGGCAGAACTGTGCCTGGTGTGTTGGAGCAACAGTGAGGAGGCCCGTGTGTCTGGAGCATAGTGAGCGAGGGGGAGAGAGGGAGGAGGGGAGGGCAGGGAGGGGATGAGGCAGGTTGTGCAGGGCCTTGTGGGCAGCAGAGAGGACGTGGCTTGTACCCCAGGGAGGTGGGAGCCCTGGAGGGCTGTGGGCAGAGGAGGGGCAGGTCCTGACTGAGGTGCTCACAGGTGCCCTCTGGCTGCTGAGGGAGGACAGACTTGGGGCGGGGGAGGACAGGATGGGGGGATGCCAGGGCAGAGGAGACTGCAGTGGTCCAGGTGAGCCGTGAGGGAGTGTGACCCAGGCCGTCAGCACTGGGCATGTAGCCGGGGCTAGCTCTGTGGATGCTCCCTCAGTGAGCCCTGGAATTCTTTTTTTTTTTTTTGGCTGCACTGCGTGTAGCATGTGGGATCTTAGTTCCCTGACCAGGGATCGAACCCGTGCCCCCTGCAGTGGAAGTGCGGAGTCCTAACCACTGGACCGCCAGGGAATTCCCCTGGAATTGTTACTACTGTATCCCTTTAGGTATTGGTAGCGGCCTAGACTCAAACCCAGGTCTCCGTCTCCAAAGCTGGGGCATCTTGACCCCAGGAGGTGGTCTGTTTAGCAGGAACCCTGTCATCTGGGGGCCAGCAGAGGGGCTGTGGGCACCGTGATTGGCACTGCCAGCTTCAAGGAGTAGCCCAGGTCCTCAGGAAACCATTCGGGCGGGGGCTGTCAGGTGGTAGAGAGCCCGGGCAGGCAGCTGAAGTGTCCACCATCCAGCACCAAGAGGGGTGATTTCTGCCCTAGAAACAGCTTCTGGTCCTGTGGGGCCTTCCCAGGGTGCTGTGCGGCCAGCCCAGGCTGGGTTGGAGGGGACTGGTGGGTGGGTCTCCAGCTCTGGCACCAGATTTTTCTCTGCAAAATCTGAAATGGAAAAACAGAAATCAGGCCAAGCCCTTCCCAGCCTCTGCGCTGTTGGCATCGCCACTCTGAACCTCGGTCTCTTCATCTAAGAAACAGGAACACCCAGGGTGCTCTCCATCGCTGAAGACCCCCCACCCTGTATATCAAGTGTACTATTTGCAGGGCTTTGGGAGCCAAATAGGACCAGGTTGGAATCTTAGCTCTTGCCCATTGCAAGCTGGGTGACTGGGGGCCAGTCGCTCACCCTTTCTGAGCCTCAGAATAGAGCTGAGTGTGAGAACAAGCCCAGCACAAAAGGAGCGCTTGCTTGCCACAGGCTGCGGCCATACCCCAGTGTGTCTTTCTTATGTCCGGGGCCCCTTTGCAAAGAAGAGGAAGGGAGGGTTTGTCCAAATGAGAGAATCTAAGCGTCTGCAAGAAATATTCGAATGGGGGATGCAGCGGGTGGAGAAAGCTCTTCCGGGCTGGCTGGGATCCCAGAGCTGCCTGGAGGTAAGCTGAGAGGCGTCTGCCCTGCAGCGAGGGGGCGCCAGGGAGCGAGTGGGCAGCTTCATTGGGCCCAGTATTAGGCAAGCATCAAGGTTCAAAGCCCCAGTTTTTCAAGGGTCACCGGGCACAGAGAAGTGGTGTGGTGGGGTCCCAAGGAGTGGGGTCTGTTTCATGCCCACCCTGCCAGGTGGCACATAACCAAGTATTTCAACCCAGTGTGATCGGGGCCGTGATGGAAGGGGGCGCCCATGGAAGGATGGGGACAGAGGGGGTCCTGACCCGGCCAGTGGTAATCCAAGAAGGCTCCCTGGGGGAGGTGCTGGCTGAGCTGAGGTTGAAGCCGCCAGATGAAGAGAGGAGGAGGGACGGCACGGGCTCCCATCGTGTCTCGTTTCCCGGATTGGAGGGTGCTCGGGGTGTCTTCCCGGCTCCGAGTCATAAAACGGCAGCTGGATGCTTCTCACTCCCTGCAGCTCACTTCTGCCCTTCCTTCCAGTGGCTCCCCAGGGAGGATTCTTCCCCGAAGCGAGATTCCTGACCTGACCACAGAGACTTTCCCCCGTGACCTTGGCTGGGGACCCATATGGCCCCAGTCACCATTCCTGTAGGAGGGGCAACCCAGGCAGGCAGAGCCAGAGAGGCAGGCCCAGCCCAGGGCTCAGCGTGGAGCAAAAACATCGAAATCAGGCTCAGGGCCTGGAGGTGAGAGGAACAGAAGACGTGGGCTTGGGGACAGACAGACCCAGGATCAAACCCTGGTGCTGTCATTTCTGAGCTGTGTGACCTCATGCAAGCTCATTAACCTCCCTGAACCTGTACAATCCCATCTGTACAGTGGAATTAACAGTCACTTCCCCAGTAAGATACACAGGATTTGAGTGAGCCCACTGAGGCCTGCATGCAGTGGGGTCTACTGATTTTCCAGAGAGGTGGCCAGTGTAGACTTATATGGTCATATCAATGGGAGCACAGCCTGGAATGAGGGAGGTGAGGCCAGTCAAGCCACTGAGACGGGGACTCTTATTTTGTTCAAAGCCCAGCCTGAGTCACAGATGGGAGAAATTGGGCCCTGTGGCACCCAGACTTGGAACCTGAGGCCTCCTTGAACTTCTCGGCACTTCTGAGCAGCCAGAACTTTCTAGGTGAACCTGAGTGGCTCAGTGCTCAGAGGCCTGGCGTTGCTCAAGCTTGAGTTGTCCATCCTCTCTCTGCCTCTCCTCAGACCTTTTTACTTTTACTTTTACTTACTTAATATATTTCTTTAATTGGCTCACCTTTCTATTCAGACCTTACAAAAATAATAATGTCAATTTATCTTCAAATAGTTCTAAATGTAAAAAAGTTACCAGGGTATGAAGCTTTCTTTCCCCTGTGTCCAGCCACCTGCTTTCTCCTCCCAGAGGCAGCTGCTGTTTCTGTGCACGCACACACACACACACACACACTTTCCCCATTTTCATTTTTCTCATCACACAAACAGGAGCATTTACTATACTTTTTACCCCTCACTTTTTGTCCATTTCATAGTGTATCTTGCTGTTCCTGTCCTAGTAGTTCATTACAAAAGCATCCTTGTCCCTTTTTACAGCTGCATAGTATTCCACTTAGTGGGTGGCCCAGTGTTTATTTAATAATCCCCTTTTGTTGTTTTGTTGGATATGTAGGTTGTTTCCCTCTGGACCTTGTAAGTATGTTGCAGCCCTTGGGTCTGTTGGTAAAACTCTCAGAAGTAACTGAATTCATTTAATGGGATACATTGTAGCATTACTGTGGATGGAAATCCAGTATCCCTTTGGGCGATTCAGAGGTTACTGTGAAAAGTCAATAAAAAAAAGAGGACAATGTTAATGAACTCTCAGGTACTGTAGCCTGTTCGAGGTGCAGAGTTGAGGCTGTGTAGGCATCAAAGACATAGTAGCTCCCACTTGAGACCTTCCTGGGGAGACTTAGCACATCAGATCATCATGAGGGGCAAAGGATGGGGGCACAGGACCAGCCCGGTTCAAATCCCCGCTCAGCCACTGGCTGGCTGTGTCGAAGCAAGGGCCTTGCCTGGTCTGTGCCTTGGTTTTCTCGAGTGTGAAATGAGGATCGTGGTGGCTCTGTCCCCCGGCACTGTCAGAAGGCTGTGACGTTGCTGAGTGTACACCATCCGCATACAGTAGGCGCTCAATAAGCACTTGCTCTAGTGGTTGGCCGCATCCGATCACCCATTCTGAGCTCTGGCCTCCAGCTCTGACTCCTTGTGTTTGGACCCCTCCCACGGATGAAGAGGCTGGAGCCCTGGGTTCGGTCTCTGGTCTGGCTCTGACCTCAGGTCCCTTGGTCACCCCTCTGCTTCCCTGTTTGATGCCTCAGTCTCCCCACATGTCCCATCAGGGGATTCCACCAAGTTCTCTCCTCCCAAGTCTTCTTAAGATCAAGGACCCTCCATAGTTTGGCTGGTCACTACTGAGGGCCTTCAGGGGCTGAATTTAGGGACCCTGAAGTCTCAGGGGTATCCCCTCTCCCCTTCCCCTGTGGCACTGGGTCTGAGCAGGTGTGCCCACGTGAGGTGTGTCCTCGTGTGAGTATGTGAGGCTGTTGTATCCGGGTCGGGGGGGTGGAGGTGCTGGGCAGGGCCCGGGGTACCCACAGGGGGCAGTGGTATCATTTCTTCTTCTCTCCAGCCCTCCTGTCGGGCCCACATGGTACCTCTGTGGCCGGACAGAGGATGGAGGGCATGTTTACCTGGCCCCATAGGGTCCTCGTCACATGCCCGGGCCCACCAGAGCCCCTCTGCTTCTTGCTCTCTCCCCAGAACCCCCCAGGTTCATCAAAGAACCCAAGGACCAGATTGGCGTGTCAGGGGGCGTGGCCTCCTTTGTGTGTCAGGCCACGGGCGATCCCAAGCCACGCGTGACCTGGAACAAGAAAGGCAAGAAGGTCAATTCGCAGCGCTTTGAGGTGAGTCGGGGGGGAGAGGGGAGGGGAGACAGCTGAGGGCCAGCCCCACCCTTGGACGGGGCCACGGCAGCTCAGCCACAGAAGCCATCCCAGAAACGTTCCCCAGGTGGAGCACGGGCAGTCAGGGCAGGCACCCTCTCCAGACAGGTCCCTTCTCTTCTCCCACCCACTCTCTGCCACGTGCACCCCCCACCATGTGCCCCATGAAGGCCCTTCAGGCTCGCTTGTTCTGCCACCTTTGTGCTGTGTGGCCTCAAGCAACTCCCTGCCCTCTCTGAATCTTATCTCAGCACTGCACACAGAAGGGAATTCACAACTCTGTGCACAAGTACATGGTCAGACACGCACATTTCCACGTCCAGCACGCCTTCACATGCCTGTCACCAGACTTACGTGCGAGTGTCACACACCCACTTATGCACAATACCCTTTACTTGTACAGACCGTTTTCTGCCTCCAGCATCTTTACATGGATGTATACACACATGTGTGTACAGCCCCCAGCTCCTCTCCTGTTCACGCCTGGGACCCCAGCCTCACCCTGACCTTTGTCCCCTACCCATGGCAGACGATTGAGTTTGATGGGAGTGCGGGGGCCGTGCTGAGGATCCAGCCACTCCGGACACCCCGGGATGAGAACGTGTACGAGTGTGTGGCCCAGAACTCCGTCGGGGAGATCACCGTCCATGCCAAGCTCACTGTCCTCCGAGGTACTGGGCTCCCCAGGGTGGGTCGGGGAGGACCTGGGGCCTGGACTTTGGGGACAAATACCAAAGGGATTCATGAAAGTCTTGCTTTGGATTTTCTCTCTGGGGGGACCTTGATCTCCTTTTTTTAGCCTGTAATACAACTGGGGCCCAGAGCCTTCTGGTAGGAATTTACTGAGTCTTTGCCGAAAAGAAAAGTGTTAAGGGACTAGAATCATCTCCATCTGTCATCTTAATCATGCTCTTCTGATTACAAGAGGCAGATCCAACTCAAACTGAGAATTCATTGGTTCATGTAATTAAAATATCTGTGGAGTAGACTAGCTTCAGGTTCAGCTGGATCCAGGAGCTCATATTGATGTTCTCAGAGTTCACTTTCTGCCTCTGGGTTTGTTTTCTTCCCTATCAACTGTATCCTTAGTGAGATTCCCCCCATTAGCCCCAGGCTCCGGGGCCCCCTGGACTAAATGACCCAGGACTGCTGCTGTTCGTTGGCTCAGCTTGGTTCAGATGACCATCCCTGAGCTGGTCAGTGTGGCTGGAGGAACAAATACTCTGATCGGCAGAGTCTTCCCTGGAGTCAAGTAGATGGGGTCAGTAAGGGGTGGTTCCCCTAAAGAAACAAAGGAGGAATAGAGGCTGGCTAGGCAGAAACAGCTAAATATCACCTCCTCATAGATTCACACAGATCCTTCCTGTGGGCTTCTTGCTGGCCTCATTCAGGTGGGCTAGGGACCAGAAAATGGCTTCCTTATTGTAAAACAGCATCATTCAGACAGTCTCACCACAAACCCGCCTGCCCCCGACCCCAGCTGCTCCCTGCTGCCTTCTCCCTTGCAAGGTGGTTTTTTGTTGTTTTTTTTTATAAATTTATTTATTTATTTTTGGCTGTGTTGGGTCTTCGTCTCTGCGCGAGGGCCTTCTCCAGTTGCGGAGAGCGGGGGCCACTCTTCATCACGGTGCGCGGGCCTCTCACTGTCGCGGCCTCTCCCTTTGCTGAGCACAGGCTCCAGACGCGCAGGCTCAGTAGTTGTGGCTCACGGGCCCAGTTGCTCCGCGGCATGTGGGATCTTCCCAGACCAGGGCTGGAACCCATGTCCCCTGCATTGGCAGGCAGATTCCCAACCACTGCGCCACCAGGGAAGCCCTGCAAGGTGGTTTTAACCCAGAGGCCTGCATCTTGAGTTTGCATCCTGGCACTGCCCCTCCGTAGCTTTGTGATCTTGGGCAAGTTAATGAACCTCTCTGAGCTGCAGTGTCCTCACCTCCAAAGTGGGATAATAATGATGTTCACCACAAGGGATTGTTTCAGAACCAGATACAAGTGGGGGACCAGCATGGTGCCGCGAGGGGAACAATCATTTGGTTGATTCTACCGATCTGATATTATTATTACTGTCATTGTTGTTATTCTGGTTGTGACAAGACAGCTGCCACCAGCCATACTGCAGCTGTCAGGTGGGTGGGTGGGTAGGTGGATTCTGCCTGTCGCCTACAGGGGCACCCTGACCCTGTCTGATCTCTAAGTAGAAGCCACTTGGAACTTCCCTGGTGGTCCATTGGTTAAGACTTTGCGCTTCCACTGCAGGGGATGCGGGATCCCTGGTCAGGGAACTAAGATCCCATATGCTGCACGGCACGGCCAAAATGAAAAAAAAAAAAAGTACAAGCCACTGCCAGCCGTTGGGGGCAGGTGGCCCCCACATGTGGCTCCCAGGTTGGGAGTCATCCAGTGTCCTCCCAGGCAGTGGAGCCACGGTCAACTTGGAGCCCTGGGAGGAACTGTCACATTGGCCGCAGGGGCACGTGGTCCCAGACCCTGGTGTGCAACCGCCCTCAGAAGGCTCTGCCGTTACCGCCTGGAAATTCCTAGTAATTTTTTAACAAGAGGCCTCATAGTTTTCATTGTGTGTGTGTCCTGGAGCCCATCCTGCTGGCGGATTGAGGGAGGAGGAGGGAAGGGGAGGAGTCCACCCGCCCCAGCCCGCCCCGCCTCTTCCCAGCAGATATTTTTGCCCTGACCTTTCTCAGGAACAGCCCGCCTCCCGCCCCGCCCCCCCCTACTGTGCCAGCCTCCATTGTAAGCGCTCAGAGAGTTAAAAGGACACGCTGTGAATCTATTAACTGCTCAGTCTCTGGGAGTCTGGGAAAGACACATCTCCGTTCCCCGCCCCCCCCCCCCAACAAGACCCTTGGCATCTCTCTGTTCTCGGGCCGCCTAGAAAGACGTGGTGCTTGGGCTGGGCGCCCAGCGCAGAGCGTTTAACCCAGAACGCCTGTGCCCCCTGCCTCCCCCGCCTCAGGCTCCCCCGCCTCAGGCGCCCCCGCCCCGCGAGCCCCAGGGACACCCTCCTCCCCCCCCCACCCCCCCGCGGCTGAGCGGGAAGGTCTGGGCTGCCGGGCCCAGCACCCCCAGCTTCCCTTCCTCCGCTGCCATCTGATTGTGGACCCTGCTCACGCCTCCCGCGCTGTTGTTTTAATTAAACTCCGAGGAATCAGGCACAATGTGGTACTCGATGAACATTTTTGTTTAATTAGGAGCTCTCGGTAACGTCAGGCGGCCGCGGCCTCCCCCACCCTGGCTGGCTGCCGCCCACAGGCACTGACGGGGGCCCCTCGCGGGGCTGCACGCACCCAGGAAGTGCTCACGTGTGGACACGCGTGGGGTGCGGGTGCATACGTGGGTGAGCACGCATGCACACTCGTGCACCCGTGCACACACACAGAGGAAACGGGTGCACAGAGGGACGCCAGCAGACCCAGCCCCCAGCACGCCTGGGCCAGGTTTGAGCACCAAGAATTGAGGCCCAGTTGTCTTGGCCCAAACCTCCGGTGACGTCATCAGTAGCCAATCAGAACCATGCATGAGGTGGTCCAGGCCTCCGGGCCGGGAAGAACAAACTGGGTGTGGAAGCAGCTCAGACAGGATCCAGCCACCCCATCCGACCCCACAGGTCCAGGCCCGGCTTGGGGGTTCTGCAGATGCCGGCCACACCCAGCTTCCTTCAGGCTTAGCCCGGCCTGGGTTCAAATCCCAGCCTTGCTGTGTCCCGGCTGTATGACCCGGGCGGGTACGCGTGTGTTTGAGCCTCAGTTTCCCCCTCTGTGAAATAGATCCCATCTCAGAGGTGGGCACAGAAAGCTACCTTACAGGGCCTGGTACATAGTGCTCAGGACTTGGGACTGGGGCCGTTTTCCTCTACGAAGCGACCCGTGCTTGGGCCGGAACCACAGCTCTCTTGTTTAGCTGCGGACACGGGGTGATGGTGCCCCGGCCAGGCTCTCCCTTACCCCGTCTTGGCCTCCTGCCCCTTCCATGTACCTGGGTCTCTGTTCCCTCCCCACATGGTAGCCTCTGGCCCACCTCTTCCCCAGCCCCCTGTCCATCCCCCAACACACCCACCATGCCCGGTGCCCCTCCTGGGCATTTGTAAGCAAATACACGTTTATTATTTCCTTTTTACACAGATAGCAGCTTTATCTTTACCTGGAGGCAGCGGGCTTCTTCTGTAAAACACCGGAGTAAATATTTTTGACTCTGCAGGCTAGACAGTGTCTCTTGCAACTTCTCAGTTCAGGAAAGCCGTGTAGATGATGAGGAAACCAATGGGCGTGGCCGTGCACCAATGAAACTTTGTCAACAAAAACAAGCGGGGGCCCCAGGTTTGGCCCAGGGGCTGTAGTTTTTTGTTTTTGTTTTCTTTTAATTAATTAATTAATTTGGCTGTGCTGGGTCTTAGTTGCAGCACGCGGGGTCTTTTCATTGCGGTGCACGGGCTTCTCTCTTGTTGTGGCACGCGGGCTCCAGAGCGCACAGGCTCAGCTGCGGCGCGCAGGCTTAGTTGCCCCGCAGCATGTGGGATCTTAGTTCCCCGACCAGGGATCGAACCCGCGTCCCCTGCATTGGAAGGCGGATTCTTAACCACTGCGCCACCAGGGAAGTCCCAGGGGCTGTAGTTTTTGATCCTTGGTCTACACATCTTTCACACTGAACTCTGTCCACTTAGGAGTGCATCTTGGAGTTTGTTACGAATCTGTCTGGAAGGAGATTCCTTCTGCTTGTTTCAGGGACCCATTCATAGATGGCCCAGGTCTCTACAGGTGTTTAGATTGTCGCCAGCATTCTCCCGTTACTGTTGGTGCCTCAGGAATACCTCTGCCTTCCTCCTTGAGTGCGCGGGCCTGGGGAGCCAGCCGCTGAGCTGAGGGCTCGGGGGTCTCAGGTGGATGGTACCAACTCACCCCTCCTGGTCCCGCTGTACCAACGAGCATTCCTGCCAGCTGTGGACTAGCGGGCCTGTTTCTCCTCGGTCTCATCAGCCCTGCGTGCGGTCACTTTTTTGTCACTTGTCCATCAGGGGTGAGGCAGGGACTGTGTTAGTTTGCTAGGGCTGCTCTGACAAAGTAGCACAGTCTGGGCGGCTTACATCACATGTTTTTTTCACAGTCTGGAGGCTGGAGGTCCTAGATCAAGGTGTCGGCAGGGTTGGTTCCTTCTGAGGCCTCTCTCCTTGCCTCAGAGACAGCCCTCTTCTCCTGGGTCTTTACACGGTCTCCACTCTGTGTGTGCCTGGTTCTTAATCTCCTCTTCTTATGAGGACACCAGTCACGTTGGATGAGGGTCGCCCTAATACCGCATTTGACTTAATGACCTTTGTAAAGACTCTGTCTCCAAATACAATCTAATTCTGAGGTCCCGAGGGTTAGGGCCTCAACCTATGTATTGGAGGAGGGGGGAGGTACACATTTCAGCCCATAACAAGGGAGCTAGTGGCTGTTTTCATTTTAGCTGAGGAAGCCTGCCCTACCCCAGGGGACCCTTTGTCCACTGCAGATGACAGGCCAGACCAGAGCTGGGGGTTTTAGGGGTGAGAGCAAAAGGATCCAGGAGTCCAGGTGCTGGAGGGGGAGGGCAAAGGTGCAGGAGGGGGTGGGACCTGGTGGGAGGCTGTTGAGCTGCATACCCCACCCTGGCATCAACTCCAGCTGAGTCAGGCCATGGAGCCCATGGTGCGATGTGCAGATTACATGAACGAAGGCCACCCGCCCCATCGCCTCAGGCCAGAACCACATTCTTCTTTTTTTAAAAAAAATTTTTATTGGGGTATAATTGACTCACAGTGTTGTATTAGTATCAGGTGTACAGCAAAGTGTATCTGTTAATACAAATACATACATCCACTCTTTTTTTTTTAAGATTTTTTTTTTTTAATTTATTTATCTTTGGCTGTTGGGTCTTCGTTGCTCCGCGCGGGCTTTCTCTAGTTGCGGCGAGCGGGGGCTGCTCTTCGTTGAGGTGCACGGGCTTCTCATTGAGGTGGCTTCTCTTGTTGCGGAGCATGGGCTCTAGGCACACGGGCTTCAGTAGTTGTGGCACACGGGCTCAGTAGTTGTGGCTCGTGGGCTCTAGAGCACGGGCTCAGTAGTAGGCACACCTGCTGTGTGTCAGGACCCGCAGGGGGCGGTAGGGACATGGCGGAGATGCGGATACATCATGAGCCATGGAGTTTGACGCTTGGATGTTCTGGAGTCCAGGAGAATTTTTTATTATTATTGTTACTATTTTGGCTATGCTGTGTGGCATGCAGGATCTTAGTTCCCCAACCAGGGATCAAACCCCTGCTCTCTGCACTGGAAGCACGGAGTCCTAACCACTGGACCGCCAGGAAATTCCCCAGGAGGACTTATAACTTGGGGCCACGAGCTAGCCTGAGGTGATGTGGATGCCCAGGGGTGATGCAGGAGGGGGCGTGACGACTTTGGGGACCAAGGTGGCTGGTGTAGCTGGATGGGGAGAGCGAGAAGTGTGAGGCTGGCGTGCGACGGGGCGGCCGAGGCCGGCGGGGGCCAGTGTCGGGCAAGGAGGCTGGGTTCCTCCGGAGGGTGGGGGGCGCCACGGGCAGCAGGCGGGGCGGTGTGGTGCCGTTTACATTCCAAAAAGCTCCTTCTGGCTGCTGTAAAGTAACCCAAGGGTTTTGTAGCCTCTGCGCTGCTGACATCAGGGCCGGATCGTCCTCTGCAGGGCCGTCCTAGGCGCTGGGAGGGGTGGAGCAGTATCCCTGGGCCCACCCACTCAATGCCAGGAGTGACAACCATAGATGTCCCCAGACATGGCCCAGTGTCCCCTGGGGGCAGGATCGCCCCGGGTCAGAGGTACTGGTCTCACCTGATGTTCTCCCAGCAGCTCCCCGACATGAGAGTGGTCTTTCTCACAGACAGAGAGAGAAACAGGCTATAGGAGGTCACCCAGCCAGGCAGGGGCTGGACCCAGGGCCCGTCCCTGAGCCCCA
Source organism: Balaenoptera musculus (assembly GCF_009873245.2). Classification (NCBI taxonomy): domain Eukaryota; kingdom Metazoa; phylum Chordata; class Mammalia; order Artiodactyla; family Balaenopteridae; genus Balaenoptera; species Balaenoptera musculus. Next base: position 167,280,030 of record NC_045787.1, read on the forward strand.
CCCTGGTGGGATGGCCTCTTGACAACTGGGCCTCTGCTTTGTTTTTCCCGCCTCCACCCTCAGAGGACCAGCTGCCCCCTGGTTTCCCCAACATCGACATGGGCCCCCAGCTGAAGGTGGTAGAGCGGACTCGGACAGCTACCATGCTCTGTGCTGCGAGTGGCAACCCTGACCCCGAGATCACCTGGTTCAAGGACTTCTTGCCCGTGGACCCCAGTGCCAGCAATGGGCGCATCAAGCAGCTGCGATCAGGTGAGCACAGGTGGCCAGGAGGATGCGGGAGCCACAGAGGGTAGAAGGGGGAGGGCAGCATCTCAGGGCCCGAGCCCTGGGGACTGATGGAGGACAGAAAGGCAGAGCTGATGTGCAGCCACGGAGGGCATTGGTATTGGGGGAGAAAGTGTCTTCAGAGCTGAACCAGTGGGGGTGTAATAGGATATAGACAGGCAGGGGTAATGGGGAGCTATGGCGGATGGTAGGGGGAGAGTTCTTCAGTGCCTGCATGGAGATATAATGGACCCAGATATGTACAATGATGGGGAGCTACAGAGGCCGCAGGGGCAGAGGGTCTCCAGTACCTACGCAGTGGGGTCCTAATGAGGCACAGATAGTTGCGGGTGATGGAAACCCACAGAGGAGGGTGGGTGTCTACAGTGCCCCAACAGTGGGGACGCAGTGGGAGAACAGACAGGGAGAGGTGATGGGGAGCCATGGAAGGTGGCAGAGGGAGGGTATCTTCTGTGCTAAAGCAGTAGACTTGTCCAGTGAGGATATAATGGGGTCCAGACAGGTGGGAGTAGAGGGGAGCATAAGGCAAAGGCAAGAGAGTATTTCCAGTACTGAAGCAGTGGGTGTCTCCAGAGGAGATAGTGGGCATAGACAGGTAAGGTACTGGGGAGCCATAGAGGGCTGCAGGGAGAGAGTGTCTCCAAGACTGAAGCAGCAAGGACGTGATGGGGCACGGACAGGCAGTCCAGCCTGTTTGTCCAGGCCCTGGCCGGGATAGGGGAGCCTTGGACAGAGCACAAGGCCTTAGCCACCTTGGGGCCAGGCACTTCCACAATCGTGTCTTAGCACAGCACCTCTGTGCCTCTGTCTGTGGGTCCATCTCTCTGCGGGGCTGTGTGTGCATTGTGTCAGCTGTCTTAACTGCCTCACGAACGTCCGTGTGTGTGTGTCCGGGCTCCCTGTGTGTCCTGACCTGCTCCCCGTGTGTGGGCACACACAGGCTGTGCCATCGGCACAGGGTTGCCTCCCCACCCCATATAGCAAAGCCTGTCCACGTGTGTCTCGGTCACACGTGTATCTGCGTGACAGTCCCTCCCATGTGCACGTCTCAGGCTGGTCCTTGTGTGCGCGGACACGTGTGTGGTCGGGATGTGCCCGCGGGCACTCACGCATGTTTCAGTCACATGGACACATGTTGGTGCACCCTCTCTTTTCTCTCTCCCCTTCCTTTGAGGGCCCCCCCGCCCTGGAGCCACCCCTGCCTGAAGGCCACCCCATCGTTCTCAGCGCCCCTCCCCCCCACTCACTGCCCAGTCCCATCCTCTGAGGAGTCCTGTCTGCCCATCCTCTGCTTTCGCCTTCCCTCAACAAAGACCCAAACCCTGAAAAGGGGCAGATGTTAAGCCCAGAATTTCTTCCCGGGAGAGACCCGGACCTCGCACTGGGGAGAGATGTAGCCTTCCCCGTCCTGACCTGTCTGAGGATATTTGCAGCTTGGGGGGTTCAGCTGGAGTAGTGATGGCAACCTTTGGGATCCAGTTGCTTCTCTGCTGGTTTCCACCATTGTCGCCCCAATATAATGAAATGATTAAGACTGTGGACCTTGGTGCCCCATCCCCTGGGTCTCAGCATCCTCATAAACCGTGCCTATTCCCTAGCGTTTCTGTGAGGGGCCCCTGACAGGCTGCCTGGCATGTAGCAAGTGCTCAGTGAACATCAGCTGCTTTAAAAATCATAATCAAGGGACTTCCCTGGTGGTCTGGTGGTTAAGACTCCGAGCTTCCACTGCAGGATGCACGGGTTCAATCCCTGGTCGGGGAACTAAGATCCCACGAGCCGCACAGCACGGCCAAAGGAAAAAAAAAAATTGTAATCAATCTGATCATTATTCTGACCTCCCCTCCCGCACCCACGAGGATACAGGCTTCTGCATACCACCCGTTAATGTTCCTGTTCTCTTTTCTTGTCCCTCCGTTGTAAACGTTCAGAAACCTTTGGTAAGTTTAATTTCTTCACCACGTCAACAACTAACGCCCCCCACCCCACCGTGTCCCCCCTTCCCGTCCCCTCCCCTCTGACTAATGGCCACCGTGACAGTAACTGTGACCCACTCCACGTGGCATGTTTACTAACGTCTCCCCCCACCGCCCCCCTGCCCCTGACCACCCAGCCCTCCCCATCCGGGCACCCGGGGGCTGCAGAGAGAGGAGCCCAAAAGGAAAAGAGGAAAAAAGACAAGACCACGAGGGGCTAGTGGAGCTTCGCACATACGGCACCCCCTGCCCCATTCTGGGCCTTGACACTGCTGGAAAATGTGAAATTACAGAAGTCTGCGGGCTGGATCTAGGGAGAGGGAGGAATGTTCCAGCTGGGCTAGTACTGGGTGTATCTCGTCCTCTTTTCCCAGCCCAGCCTAAATCCCCTGAATCCAACTTGCTGGGCTAATTCTTACTAAGGTAAGAATGACTGATATTGGCCCGTGATAGTAACTTCTCATCTTCCTCGGAGTAGAAAGCAAAACCACCTTTAATACCCAAGAGGTGTACCTTTTCCTCTCAACATAGTGGCCATGGGCTATTTGGCCATCTTGGGAAGTTCTGTCCTTTGGCCTCTGGCTTCTGTCACTTGGACTATGGTGATAGTCCAAGTGTAGTAAAACAGCCTGAGCCATAGCTGACCTAGATTCCCACTGACCCAGATTTTCGCTCTCCATGGTGCAGCCTTAGGCAAATTCCCCTCCTTCCTCCTCTCTCCCCTCCCTCTGTGTGAAGAAGGGGAATGGCCCCATTAGGTTGGGGATTTTGTAAGAGATAATATAGGGCCCCCCTAAAGTTCTAGAGGGGCCCCAGCCTGGGAGGCCGGAGAGCTGGGTTCAAGGCTCACCCCTGCCTCTGGCTCATGGCGTGACAGTTCCTTGGCTCCTTGTGGGCCTCAGTTTGTTCATCTGCAAAACGGGTCTGGGCCAGGCAGAAAGAGCTGTGTTTTCTCACTCTCGGCAGCTTCTCTGCCTTGGCCTTGGGGTGCCCAGGTCCTCAGCAGAGAGAGAGGGGGCCCAGATCTCCCCTGGGAAGATGAGCAGAGGGTGGGAAACTCTAGCCCGGCACCACCATTTCTGGTCTCCTGAGGTGTCCCAGCCCCCAGCACCCATATAGACACAAAGATCGTTCTCTTCCTCTTTTCCTTTTGGACGTTAAGGAGGCTGCAGGGCCCTCCCTCTGCCCTCCATCCCCTTTCACTGCCCTCCCCTGTCCCTCCTACTTGGCCTGTCTGTAACACCTTCCCTTTGCTTTATTAATGCCCAGCCCTGGGGCACTAACCCCTCTCCCCCTTCTCTAACAAGACTCCCGAGACCCCCATCATTCCGTGACCCTCCCAAGAAGGAATAGGGGGGGAGGTCGTGGACCTCTCTTCCTCGGCCCAGAAGAAAGGCAGCCCACAGGGCCAGGCGAGGCCATGGACCTCCCTGGGGCATGGCCACGCCCCTCAGGCCAGTCCAGAGGGGCTTCTAGACTCAGCCTCTCCTTCCCCAGGAGATTCTTTGCCTCCTACGGGAAGCCCTCCTGATTCTTCCTCAGCAAGGCCTGCAGGGTTTGTAGGCCCAGGGCTGCCTCAGCGCCCCCTCCCAGCCCTGGGGGCAGAGTGTTCAGGCCTGGCTCGTGGCCCAGCCCCGCCTCCCTGGGGCCCCCTGGCCCCCCCAGGACTGCCTTCTGACATTCACCTGACTCTCTCTGCTTCCCTTACAGAAAGCACTCCGATCCGAGGTAAGAGGCTCTTTCCTCACCCACCCGCCCACTCACACTCTCTCGCCGCCCGCCCAGCTCCCCAGGCTCCACGGGGTCTGCCCCAGGCCCCCCTCCACATGTGTTCTCCTCGCCACCCTGCCCAGTGTCCGTGCAGTTTCTGTGTCTGTGTCACTATCTGTGGCTGGGGGCTGAGTGTGGCCGTGGTGGCCCCTTGGGTCACCTGGCCGCAGTCAGGGGGTTGTGTCCTCAGGAAGGGGCAGCGTCTCCCATGCTCACCCAGAGCGCTGGGAGTCAGGCTTCTGGCCACTGCTCTGTATGCAGCCGTCATCCGTCTCTAGCCTTGGTTTTCCCATCTGTACAATGGACGTGCAGAGGGGGCCTTCCAGCTCTGGAGCTTTGATTTGGGTGGCGGGGCAGGGGGAGTGGAGGGTCCAGCTTGAGGGAGCAGAGAGATAGGCAGTCTCAAAGGCAGCCCCATGGTGCTGCCCTTAGAGAATAGACTAGAACAGGCCTGGGTGGGAGCCCTAGGGAAGAGTCCATGTCTAGTCCTGACTTTGCCACGAAATGCTGTGTGACCTTGAGCAGCCTCCCTGCCCTCTCTGGGCCTCCGTAGTAATACCTGCCTGCCTGCTTCCCTGGAGCCTTGAGGTTGGTAGGAAGTGTTATGAAGGGGCAGAAGCCTAATCCACAGCCCCCAGAGAGAACTTCCCGATCTGTGGGTTCCCCTCACTTCCGTGGGACACCCACAAACAAGGCTGGGAGGAGGGGTCTGCTTGGGACCTTGGACTGGATTTTTGGACTCCTGGTGCCAGGGACTCTGATCAAAACCTGTGATTGGGGAAAACAACAACAACAGCAAACAAAAACAACAGCAAACAAAAACAACAGCAGCAAACAAAAACAATGTGTGATTGAAACACATTTGGAGGTGTTCCCGCACCTTCATTTACCAGTCAGCCAGTCACAGGGTCCAGGACTGTGTGTCTAACGTACTTATAGATATTTACGCAGTTTTATTTACTTATGAAAATGAGGACTTTGGTCCAGGCCTTTGATTTCAAACATAACTGTGGAAACCTCTGCCTCATTTTTAATTTGTTCACGGGCACTCAAGTATTTGATCAAGGCCTGTGATTTCAAACATACTTAGAGATGTATTTTGCTTGTGAAAATGAAGATTTGTCCCAGGCCTGTGGTTTCAGATATCTTTGGGGAAATCTTGGCCACGTTTTCATTTAGTCATGAGCACCGTAGTGTGTGATCAAGGCCCTGTGCTTTTAAATATTCTTAAGAAGGTTCATTCATTTTCACGTGTTCATGGGAAGTGAAGGCTTTCATCTGGGCCTGTGATTTCAAACATATTGTGGGGAAATCTGCCCTTTTTCATTTACTTGTGGGCACCAAGACCTTTGATTTGGGCCTGTGATTTTAAATAAGCTTGAGAAAATTGACCTCTTTTTAAAATTCTTATTCACTCATGACCAACAGATTCTTTGATCCAGGTTTATAATTTCAAGCACGCTGGGGGCATTTCAGCCTCAACTTTATTTGCACGGGTTAGAGGTTTTCCTTCACACCTGATTTCAAACACTTTTGAAAATTCTCCCCGTTAACCTATGAGCACCGTGGACTTGGGTGTCCGTCTGTGGTTGCAGACACACTTGAGAAAATTCATTTACTTGTGAGCATCCGGAATCCTGAATCCAGGCCCGTGGTTTTAAAACAGATCTGTGAATTCAGGCTGACTTACTTAGATGACTTTAAATCTCTGGGGAAATTCACTCTTCAATCAGTTTCAGGTACAGAAAGCGTGGATCCTGGCCTCTGCTTTCAAACATACCTGATGTACATCACTCTCAGCCTCCTTTACCTTTGCTCTTGTGGAGCGGTAACCCAGTCCTGAAATTTAAACACCCCTGAAGATATACAACCCTGTCTCCGTTTCTGGACACCGTGGGCCTTGAGGCCTGTGATTCCAAACATACTTGAGGAACCCAGACCTGCGGTCCTTTACACACAGGCACTGGTTGAAACCAGCCGGCGATCACCAGCTCCCTGAATTGGCACATCATTTGTGGTGGGCCCCTTAAGTGTCAGGGTCTTTGGAACGGCTGCTGTGGGTTGGGACTGCCAACCTGCTCTCCACCCCACCCTGCCTGGAGAACATCACTTGGTGCTTTCCTGCAAACCCATTCTCCCCAGTTTTGTCACTCAACTTGGCCGTCGTTTACGAGGTCCCAGCTGAGGGTGGAGGATTTGTGGGGCAGGCGGTGTGTTCAGGCCAGGATGGGCCAGGATCAGGGTGGGGAAAGGCAGGCAGGGAGGCCCTGACCCAGTGGGGGCTTCTAGGCTGACTCAGCTTTTTCATCTGCCTCTCCGGCCCAGACCGACTAAGAGACAGGACTCTGGGACAGCCCTCCCACCAACCTCCACCTCGAGGTTTCCCCTAATGGGCCGGGCCTTGTCCCCTTTACCCACAGGAGCCCTGCAGATTGAGAGCAGCGAGGAGACCGACCAGGGCAAATATGAGTGTGTGGCGACCAACAGCGCTGGCGTGCGCTACTCCTCACCCGCCAATCTCTACGTGCGAGGTAGGGAACGCTGCGTCCAGGTCGAAGGCAGGGACCCGCCCCACCCGTCCCTCTCCCTCCTCGGGCTCACAGCCTCCGGGCTCCCCTGTCCCCTGCAGACCCCAGCAGGCAGGCCCAGCCCCGCTTGTGGCCGCGGGACCTTGGGCGAGGCTGTGTCCCTCTCTGGACCTCAGTTTCCTCGCCTGTAAAATGGGGGCAGCTTCAACCCCCACCCCCACCCCCGTGCCTTGTGATGGCCGCCCCGTGGGCTGCAGGACTTGGGGTGGGGGGGCGGCAGGAGGGAATGGGGCAGGGCCGGAGGGGTCAGTCGTGGGCCTACAGGGCCGGGGGAGCCTGCAGGCCTCTGCCCCACCCCGCCCGCCCGCCCATCCGAGTCGGCTTCTGTGGTGTGTCGTGCAGTGCCTCCCCTTTGCTGTGTGCTCGCTTCGCTTCTCCAGACTCGTGGCCTCGTAGCTCCCTGCTTCACCGCCCCCCTAATCTAAGAGTTGGGGAGGGGTCTTCAAGGCTGCCCCTGCCAGCCCCACACCCTCAGCTGTCCCAGAGCCTGGCGCTCTCCTAGTCACCCTCAGAGAAGGGCTCCTTTCGGCAGACGCCCTGGGGCTTGGGCTGAGGCTTGTCAGTTTCCCACTTAGTCACGCCTGGAAGCACGGGTGTCCTTGCCCCGACGCCCCAACCCACCCAAGGAGGGCCTGGGAAGCGGCTACACAAACTTTCTTCTGGGCCCCTTGGTGTCCCCTCAAAGGTGCCAGGTTGGGGGGGGGGCGCCCCTGCTCCTAGATGTCTCTGTGGACCCCGTCTCATCCCCGGGTCGGTTCTCTTCCGTCCTTTCAGAAATTTTAATTTGTCTCCTCCTCCATCTCCTGCATCCCCTTGGCTGTTTCTGATCCGATTCGTGGTAGAAACAGCTCCCGCCTGCCAGGAAACAGGGTCCCGTTCATCCCCCCGGGCTGCCCCAATTGGCTCTGTATACTTGACCCCATGCCAGCCTTCTTCGGGCCTCCGTTTCCCCCGTTCGACGCACCAAGTCCCTGCCGTTCTCCACCTGGGAGGCCATGCGGCTCCTCCCTCGCCTGGAGACCCTCAGCCCCTTGGTCCCCAGTAAGCACAGCCCCAACCAGCCCTGAAGCAGCGCCTTGGCTGCACTTGGGTTCTGCGTCTCGTCTCTGAGGAGGAAGGAGGCTGCCTGGAGGGAGGGGACGGGGACGCCGGGGCGGGGGCGGGCAGGGGGCACACATCCGATCCGATGCCACGGCACCTCTGGTGAGTTATAGCGCGTCCACGACTCCAACTGACTGGTCTTCGTCTAACCTGCTTATTTCTCTGCAAACACCTGGGATGGGGGTTTGTAAGTCTGGCAGAGTTCAAGGAGGACAGTGTGGGCAGCAGGCATGGGGCAGGGCGGGGGTGGGGCCTCTAGCCCAGGGTGCGACAAGGGAGGGGGGCCTTCTGTGTCCTCAGCACCCCCCGCCCCGTCCCAGAGGTGGGGTCCTTTCTTTTGGGGGGAGTCCAGCTTCCCATTCTTTGCCTGGGTCTCAGACGCTCCAAAATTGAATTTTAAAAAAATCGTGGAAAGCAAATGTAGATCTTGTATGTCAAGGAAAGAGCGGAGGAAAGACTAAAAGGTCGTTGCTGTTCTTTTTATTTTTTAATTTTAATTTTTTTTTTTTGGTTTAAAGAAAACAAAAAAATCAACAAACTATTGCAGCTTTTAGCCTTGGGAAGTCCTCTTTTTACTCTCTGTATCTCCCCTATTTTTTCTCTTCTCCCCATGTCATTGTGTTCTGCATCAAACCCCCTTTACATCCCTCAGAGCTTCGAGAAGGTTGGTGTGTTTTTTTCTTTTTTACTTTCTTTACCCACATTTTTACATTCCGAAAGTGACACACACACACAAGAAACGCACACAGACAGGCACACGGACACACGCAGACATGCACACAGAAAATAATAGAAAAACGAACTAAAAAAAAAAAATGACGAATACGAATACTGAGCTCAACGTGAACAAAACAAAACAAAAAACCACCAAGTGAGAGCAAAAACCCAGAAAGACACGAAAATCTCAGCCGCGCCCAGCCCGGCCTAGGGCCGGCCGCACACATGCGATGCTTGCATTGTGGTCGCCTCTATGCATCCTTTGGTAATGTTGTTGCTAAGTTTTTTGCACTCCTCGTCGTCATGGTAACTTGGGCCTGATGCATGCTGGGAGAATGTAAAAATCTTCTCTGCATGCCACTCTTGTCGGTTCGGTTTGGTGAATTCCCAACGCCTTCTGTTGGAGTGTTTCTCGTCTTCCGTTCCGTTTTTCTCCTTTGGTTCTCTTCGTTTTTTTCTTTCTTCCTTCCTTTTATTTAATTATTAATGTTTTGATTTTGTTTCGTTTGGGGGGGAAAAACCGATTGGTTCGTTTTTTTTTTCCCCCCTCCCATCCCCTTCACCCGACCCCCTCCTCCCCAAAAGCGTTTCGTCTTTGGTTCTGTCCTGTGTTTCCGTGCTCTTTGGTTTGGGTTTCTTGGGCTGAGCTGTTGTGTGGTTGTTCTCCAAAAGCATTGTGATTTAAAAGCCAGTGTTCCTGTCCCAACTACCATCCAGGAGGGCGGAAGGGGTCCCACAGCTGGGATGCTGGGGCAGAAAGTGACCGCCCGGGCTCAAGAGCACAAGGGAGGTGGCATAGACAGATGGTGGGAGGTCAGAGCCTGGGCGGGGTGTGTGAGGAGAGCAGCCCAATTTGCCAGCTCTGTTTTACCCAGCGCTGATGCCTCAGCCCCACAGGGCAGCCATGTTGGAAGGGAGCTTAAGCAGGCACGTTTCCATCCTTCTGCCTCAGCATGAGACCACCTCCCACCCTCCCAAACAACCCCAAAACAGGCGTTTGAAGCACAGCTGAATGGGTAGCCGGCATTTTGAGTTCTTGTTCATTGGAGCAACATGTCCAAATATGAGAGATGGCCACCTTTCAGTGGACCGTCCTCCCAAAATGATGCATGCTTGGCACTGCATAGGCAGCACTCAACGTGGTAGCTGGTGTGATGACTTTTTGCATCCTGGCTGGGTACCAATATGGATCCACCCATCAGAAAATGTAGCATGACAGACTTTGGAAGAACTACTTGGCCAGTTATTCTGCCCTTTAGTGCTACGCCTCTGCCTCCCAGGTGATGTTGGCTGCTTCCCCCACCACCTCACAGGCTCTGGGCCCAGTCACAGGCGTCTTTTGTCCAGCAACACAGTACGGTCACTTTCTGAGTACCTGAGCATCAGAACTGTGGAATTCTGGAGAAAACCCTGGGGAACTTTGGGCACAGCCCCTCCCCCCTCCCCTTCCCCAGCTCTCCCTCTGCCTTTCTCTCTCTTTCAACTCTCTTTCTCTCTGTGTGTTTCTCTCACTCTTGAAACCTTTGGAGATGTTCGCTCCCATCTTCTGTTCCCTCCCTGAAGAAAGGCAAGCCCTTGAGAACCCCATTCCAACCCCAAATAAAAAACAACCCCCAATAAAATATCCCTTTAGATTTATAGCCACTAGCCCCCAGCTTACTACCCAACACTGATGATAGTGGAGGGCTGAGATCAGCCTGTTTGGGGTCACCTTTTTCTCTCTCTTGTCCCTCACCTGCCTTCTCTAAACTCCCAATTATTAAGTTCAGGGGCAAGTTGGCAAGAGGACTTCAGATGCAATAACAAGGGATTTATTTTTCCTGTCTCCTTTTGAATCCAGAGTGAGAGCTGCCAGGCAGAACCTCTCCAAAAGGTGGAAGACAGAGGTCTCCCGGCCCCTTCACTAAAGCTGGGTCCCAGTGAATTGAAACTGAGAGGTGGCTGAGGGTCTCTGAAGACCACTTGGACTTTTGGGGCAGTATAGACTGGTGGTGAGAGCATAGACCTGCGGCTTGGGGAGACCTAGATTCAAGTCCTGCCTCTGCCCCTCCCTGGCTGTGTGACCTTGGGCTAGTCACTTGGTTGCTTGGAGTCCCTATTTCTTCATCTGAATAATAAGAAGCATTGATTTACCTAGCTCACAGGGTAGTTGGGAGGATTCCATCGAGCAAATTAATGCTCATCTCGTGCCCTGTGTAGTGCATGGCACATAAGAAATTGCAAGCAAAGTTGTTGTAAAACAGGGAAGTTGAGTTCAGATAAATGGTCTGGGCAAGTCACTTCCCTTTGGGGACCTCAGTTTCCCCATCATGTATTTCAAACATCCACTGTTTGAATAAGATGGCTTATGGGAAACTGCTTTGAAAAGAATTGGAGGGCAGATGTTAATTCATTTGCTCAGATCTCATTTTTTGCTAATGCATGTCTGAGCCCATCTCATGGTCTCATTTTCTCCTGGCTCCAACCCCATTCCCATGAGATCAGTGGCCTCCCCAGAGCCACATCTCTCATCTTACTCCCCGTCACTCCCCCAGGAAGTTCTGTGGCCAGAGTATCAGAAGGGGGCAAAAAAAAAAAAAAAAAAAAAGGAACAGTTTGGATGTTAGGCTACCCTTGCAGATAAGTACCAGCCCAGCAGAAGAGAAGAGCCACCTAGCATGTTCTGGCCTGAAAGCTACAAGCATTTACAGTGTTACCAGAGCAACCAGCCCTGGGAGTTATTTGCACCGAATCCCCACCCTCAACCTAACTCTTCCTTCAATTCACAATCTCCAGCTTCTGCTGACCCTGGGTGATCCAGTGGGTGGAATATTCAGATTTACCCTTCTCCTGAAGTATATCTCTGATATTCAAAGGACCAAGGTCAAAACCAAGCCCATTTTTTTAATGCAGCTGGGAGCTCTGCTCCCAGAACTCTCCTAAGGGAGATGCAGCTCAGACTTTGACAGGGTGGGAAGATGATCAGGTTATATTCTCCCTGGCTGTTAATATTCTTTAAAATCTTTAAAATTGTCAGCCTTTAAGATGTGAATTAGTGGCTGACGATGGTGTCTTTACCACTTGGTCTAGCATCATAGCATTTTTGAACCATGGTGCAGGACCCGGTTAAATGGTGTGCCATCCACCCGATGACATAGGAACATGCGGAGAGAACTTGGAGCGAGCTAGAGACATGGGAAAGAACTTTCCACCTTCAAGGGACTTATAGGATATTCTCAGGATCTTGGAAGAAGCCAGATGGGGATAATTTAACGCCAGTTCTCAATGCTGAGCTAAGAGATCGGGACTCAATATACAATGCCAGAGGGAGATCCAGATTGCCCCAATTTCCAAGTGTTCTTCAGAACCCTTTATCTGAAACCCATCCCCAGGCCTCTTCAGATCAGTTCATAGCTTGGAATTCTGTGGGGCAAATTGTTTTTAAAATTAAAACTCTGGCACCCAAGCCGTATAATTGGTGGATATGACCTCTAGGTGTTCCCCTTACCTCCTGGCACCCCAAAACAAGCGTAGATACAGATATTGGGCCTGGAACCCGCCCTCCGCCACCTCCTGTATCTCCAGAAAGACTACCACTGGGGTATGTTGGCGACCTCCCTGGCTCTTGCTGATTACACCTGGCCATGCCACCCCACCCTCCACCCCCAAAGCCCCTGACTTGACCCTGGTGGTAGGCAGTGGTAGGTCAAGACCCAGCCCTTCTCCTCATCCCACCCTCATCCCAAGGGGAGAGGGGGCTCCAGGGGTGGGAAGGCAGGCTTTCCTCCGTTTGGGCATGGCGGGTCGGGGAGGGGGTGGGGGCCGGGGCTGTTCTGCAGGAACACTGAGCTCTAGACACCTCGCCTGCTGCCTGCCTCACACCCTTTGCATTGCTGTTTCCTCTGTTTTGGGGGGGTGAGGGGAACATTAGATTACACCTTGTCGTTCGGAAAGCCCTGTGTCTCTGGCGGCCACGGCGAGGGGACAAGGGGAATCAGTCGATTGGCAAGATATCATCCCATTTTCTGCTAGAACCAGGAAAAAAAAAAAATCGGGAGAGAGAGGGTACCAAAAAAAAAAAACAAACAGTAAAAAGTATCTATGGTGCAGCAAAATGTCCAGCTCAAAATGACAAGAGCTTGTCAAGGCCGCTGGTCAGCCCGTGGGCCAGGGGTCCAGCCAGGTCCCTCCGGGCCTTGCACGCTATCCCGATGGCGGAGGGAGCTGGTGGTGGCAGTGGGGAGGCAGGGTGGCGGAGAAGGGGGAGGGGAAGGAAGATGCACAGGGCAGGCCGCGGGGCGGTACCCACCCTCCCTGGGCCACAGGCTGGGGTTCAATGGAGGGGCTTTGGAATTAGGCCTTGGACCCCTTCCCGTCCCCTGACAGGTGTAATCTAAGCTAAAGTAAACCCTGTGGAGGCTGCAGAACTGGCACCTCTCCCCTCCCCTCCCCATCCACATCCTCATTTTGGAGTCCGGAGGAGCACCCAGCAGCCTCTCCCACCCCAAAATGCCCAGCAGAGCCCCCCCACCCTTCAGAGCTGCGGCTTGCTGAATCGTTGAGATGTCTGACACTGTTGAGTTCCCTACCTAGTGCTCCAACCAGATCACCTCACTTTTGAGTTTTCCCCCTCACCCTTTCCCAACCCCTCCTCCCCTGGAGCACCCCTCCCCGCCCCCCACTTTCTTGGTTTTTGAGTTTCTGCCTCTTCCTGCCTGGGGGAGGGGTCGTCTCCCAGTTGCTTTGAAGGTTTTTGAGTTGTTTTTCCATGTGAATCGGGGTTTGAAGCGACCCGCCCCCCCCAACCCACCACCCCCCCACCGCCCACCCTCCTGATCCCCTCACCCACGCGGGTCCCCCCCAACTGGGACCCCCCCGGCTACTCGGTGACGAGAAGAGCTGGAAACGAGAGCCAGCTGGAGCGTGCTGAGGACCAAGGCTGGTGTGGTCCCCTTATAACCTGCCTGGACCCTCCATTCAGGTCGGTAATTGGGGGCGGGGGTCCTGCGGGGCCACTCCGTCCCATGGGTTCCGTGCCCACCTTACTTTTCTAACCTGCACCTCAAGCTTGCAGCCAGGGGTGGAAAGATGATGTGGGTGGGAGTCAGCACCAAACTGGGCAGAACACAGCGTCAGCCGCCCGCCCTCGCCAACTGGAAGGCTGCCCAGAGGCCTTATGAGACCCCCTCAGGGGATTTTTAAGCCACCTAGTGCTCATGGGCACAATCCTCCCCTAACTCGTGGCAAACCAGCCCTCTTCCTGCCGCACACCCTTAGAAACGAACGGGGTAGGTGAGAAAGCAAGCGGGCAAAGTGTCTTAGGTGTCAGCCTTTATAGCATATTGGCAGATCCATTTAATTGATGGCTGCCGGCCATGTTGGGGATCGTGAGCACGAAAACTACAGTTGTTCATAAATGCCCTCCCACACTTAACTGACTTATAATTAACAACCCTGTACCGCAAGCCTGTTACGTGTTCAAGATGTACGCCTTGTGTCTACTTCCGAAAAGTGTTAGAGGTACCTTCCAAATCATGACACTCCTAAGGGAAGATATTTTAAGATAAGATCCGATGTGAACGGGGTCTTTGGGGCGTGATGTTGAGCCTTACACGGGGATAGACTGGGATTATATTAACCTTTAAATCCTAAAGCTAGCCCTTATTCCCTCTGATGTTCCGATAATCCCTTTCAGTATGAACCTTTTACTGATGGCTTCTGGACATTTATTTTGATGGCTGCTGGATATTTTTCAACTGATGATTATTCAGTTGATAGGTGTATATGGGTGATGAGTACTTTTGCCCTCTTCGGTATCCCCAGAGGGTAAGGACACAAGTTTGAAAGAGCCAAGAAGGGACACGTGGATATAATTTCTTGCTAATTACCGCGGTAAGAGAAGGCTCACTTTATCTCAGAGGTAGGGATCAGGCATACCTGCCTTTGAGCTCTGGCCCTACCACTTCCTTTCTTTGTGTCTTCCAACTAGCCCTAGCTCCTCTCTGGGCCTCCACTGCTTCATCCACAAAATGGGCATGAGGTCACTGGCCTCTCAAAGTGGGAGGGATTCAATAGAAATTCTTCCCATTACTTTTTTTTTTTTTTTTTTTTTTAAACTCTAATGCATCCCCAAACTCCCTCAATGATGAGCATCTCATTGATCTTTCCAGCATCCTGGAAGGCCAGAAGGAAACTTCACTGGCCCATGCCCAGGCTGAGCAGCTTCTGTGTGCTGGGCACTGCCCCGGTCAGCTTAATGGCCTTCTCAACACATCACCGATGGCCTCCATTTCACAAAGGAGGAAACTGAGGCTCCCGGAGGATGAGGGCCCTTCCCAGGGCTCATCCAGCCTCATCAGCCCCCCACCTCTGCCGAAGCAGGTTTTCCATGGGACTCTGAGGTCTTGAGGAGTTTACCTTGCTGTGTGATTCAAGTGACTTGGCCTCTGTTTGTTCAGCTCTAAACGAAGAGAAGGGAGAGTCACTGAGAAGTGGGGCTCCTGTGGCTGGGTTGGTTTGCTCCGAAGGTTCTTTTTGGATGAGGATCTCACCACTGTGGCCGCCTCGAGCCTCTGCCAGGACCCTTGGGTGCTGGGTGGGGAGGCCAGATGCTGTGTTCTGCCAGGGTTGGGGGGCACCTCCCTGGGGAAGTCACAGCCGTCCTCCTTTCAGACCCCGATTTTCAGCCCCACACCCATTCCATGGTTTTTTTTGTTTTGTTTTTTTTCTTGCTTTCAGGTGTTTTGTTTTGGAGGGGTTTTTTGTTTGGTTGGTTTTTTTGGATTATTTCCCCCCCCACCACCCCACTTTGTTTTTTCATTTGTTTCCCCTGGTTTTGTTTTGGATGTCGATGCCGTTTTCTGTCCTTGATTAATTAGCTCCCTCACACTCATCCCCCATTTGTTCCGTTTCCATGACAACGCAGCGTTTGGGCATCCCACTCGTGCCTCGCTGTGGATGCCGGCGGCTGGCCTGGACCGCGTCCGCTGGCTGGCCAGACCCCATTCTCCCCCGACACCTCCACCCAGCCCTGCCAGAAAGCCGCTCCCCCATCTCAGAGCCCAACCCTGCCCCTCACCCCAAGTCTGTCTGCATGGCCCCTCTGTCTCCCCTCCCTGCCCACCCCAACTCCTCCCCCCTGCCGAACACCTTCCACTTCCTCCATCCTGTCTCCAGCGTGACTCCTGGACTTTTCGCGGGGCTTCCTTTTCTGAAGGGCTGCCAGCTTTCTTGGCCCTCCCTCCGCCCACACGGAGCCCCCCCCCCGCCCCCCTTCTCTCCAGCGGGGATTCAGAGAACAGGGATTGAGATTTCCAGCTTGGAACCCATGAAGAGAGAGAGAGGGAGAGAGCGAGTGAGCCCCCTCCTCCGTAGAACAGGGCAGACACCCCTACAGCGACCCCCTTAGGGGTGCGGCTGCAACCGCAGTTCCCTGTGAAAATTAGAGGCAGGTCGGGTTGCCGAAAAGTCACTTGGTGGCCCTCTTTAGCCTTGCTGAGCCTCCAATCCGTCATCTCTACAGTTTGAGACAAAACTCCTTGAACTGCCCAAAGCTGGGGGCACGTCCACGTGGCTCCTTGAAGCCAGGGACAAGCTCCTTCTGGCTAGAAGGGTTTACCAGCTAACCCAAGTCCTTTCCACTGCAGGGAAACATCTCCGACGGGGCAGCCGTGCCTCTTGGCAGTTCAGGTGCCCATTAGCACCCGCCCCTTCCCCCCGAACCCCGAAACCCATGCAGCTTCCGAAAATGGAGCCCCCGAAATGCATCCTGCTGCCTTCATGGTCTGCAAGATTGGGACAGAAGGCTGCATCCGCTTCCCCGCTAAGAAATGCACAGAACATGTCCCTGTTTTCTCAACGTTCAAGTTCATCCCCTCGTTTATTATTATTATTATTAATATCCTATTTATTCTGCCAGGGCTGTGATGTGACAATGTGACATGTCACATTGGGTCACATCTGCTAGAATTAATATGCAGCATTGAAGTGGGCCCCCTCCCCCCTCCTTTCTCTTTCTCTGTCCCTCCCTCTCTGTGTTCCTGTTTTCTCTCTTTATCTGAACCCATCTATCTCTTCTGTCTGGTTCCCCCCCCCCCCCGTGAGTATGCACTAAAGGCCCCTGAGATCCAGGCCTCTTCACATTAACCTTCTCTCTTTTCCTCCTTCTGCCTCTTTCCCTCGTCTCTGTCTCTCTCTCTCTCTCTGTCTCTTGGTCTCTGTCTCTCTCTCTCTTTCTCTCAACCAACCTATTTTGCATGCTGTTTGTGATTCTGAGAGCTGCATCTATCAATGGAAACTTGTCAGATCCGACAGAAGCTTTTAGAAGGGTTTCTATACCCAAAAACCACAAAAATTTCATTAGAGTTTCTCATCTTTTCCTTGAGGGCCCCCCGGGGAAGTGGGCGGGGGCCCCCGGGTCACCAGAGGGAGTGAGGATGGGGGGCTGACATCCTGGTCCCCTCTGCCTCTTGGTCCCAACTCTTCCCATGACCTCCCCCGCCCCACCCCGCCCCGCCCCACCTTCCCAGAGCCCCCCCGACCCCTGCAGCCCGAATCTTCCGAAGCTCCCCAGTTGGGAGAGCGGGCGGAGGGGCTGCTCCCCAAAGCCACGTCTGTCAGCAAAGATGAGAAACGGCTGATAAATTTTTGTGTTCCTAACTGTGCTGTGGACCAGCCACTCTGGTCTCTGAAACCCTGTTGCTATGGAATAATGCTTCATGTCTCTTTTATTATATATCGATATATCTCTCTCTATATTGTTTGTGAAGTACCTTCCTTTGAAGTTTTGGTTTCTTTGTGTTGGAATTTGGTTTTTTAATTTGTTTTTTTTTTGTTGTTATTTTCTTTCATTTGGAAGAAAAAATTTCAACTGGGGGGAAGGAAACAGCCCTGTTTATATTTAAATTGTTTTCCACTTTTTTTTTTCCTTTTTTTCTTTCTTTCCTTCTTTCTTTCTTCCTGCTTTTCTTTCTTTTCTCCCCTGCATTCCGTCTCCCCATCCCCCCAACCCCCTGCATCTCCCTCCCCTCCCCCACCCCTACATCTCCCACCCACCCCATCCCCCAGTCCGCCGCGTGGCTCCACGGTTCTCCATCTTGCCCACGAGCCACGAGATCATGCCAGGTGGCAACGTGAACATCACCTGCGTGGCCGTGGGCTCGCCCATGCCATACGTCAAGTGGATGCAGGGGGCCGAGGACCTGACACCTGAGGATGACATGCCCGTGGGCCGGAACGTGCTGGAACTCACAGACGTCAAGGACTCTGCCAACTACACATGCGTGGCCATGTCCAGCCTGGGCGTCATCGAGGCCGTGGCCCAGATCACAGTGAAATGTAAGCAGGGGCCATGGGGCATGGGGGAGGCAGGTCGGACCTCATGTGTAGGTGGGGGGTACGGGTGGAAAACCTCTGAGTTACTCTTCAGGATTCAGTCCTTCCTGGCTGTGAAGAGGACAGTCAACAAACACTTATTGGTGACAAATTATTCTGGGCCTGGCCCCATGGAACGAGACTCAGTCTTGCTCTATTGGGCTCACGGTCCAAAGTGGGAGATGACACGTAGCCCGGCAGCTATGATGCAGACTGATTAGAGCAGTGATGGGGACTATGTAGCACCACTCAGACCCGCAGAATAAAGGTTCCAACTCCCAGGAAAGCTAGGTCAGGGAAAGACTAAAAGTTGAAAAGGGAAACAGGCTGTGCAAAACTCAGAGAGATAGAGCATTGGGGGGTGGGGAGGGATTACAGATTCTCCTGATGTCTCAAGTTTGTGGCGAGATTCAGAGGAGGGTGCCCCCAAATAATTTTTCTAGCTTTGTAACAGGGGCCAGCAGACTACAGCCCATGGGCTGAATCCGGCCCTCCACTTGTTTTTATATATAAAGCTTTATCGACACCTGCCCATTTGTTCACACCTGGCTTGTGGCAGCTTTGGGGCTACAGTGACAGAGCTGAGTAATTCTCAGCAAAGGCCATGTGGTCTGCAAAGCTGAAAAGATTTACCGTGTGGCCCTCTGCAGGTAAAGGTTGCCGAGCCCTGCCCTAGGGCCATAGAAAGTGTCAGCATCAGCTGGTGTGTTGGTCATTTTGCTGAGGGATTGAACTTCTTCTGGTGCATGCTTCCTGGGGCCTGTGTGATATGAGATCTTGGGACAAGTGGGAGAGAAAGTCACAATTTTATCCAGGTGCTGGGGACACACTGTAAACCAACCTCGGTCCCTGCTGGTGGGGACAACATACAAACCTGGTCATGACGTACCATCAGGCAGTGATAAGAACTGGGCAAGGGCACCTTTAGCCAGGGGGATGAGGGTGGCCTTAAGCCATCTGGCCATCTGAGCATTCCAGGGGCAGGGAACAGCAAGTGTGAAGTGTGAACAGACAGAAGGGCCCCATGGCTGAGCAGAGTGAAGCAGAGTAAAGCACAGAGAAGAGCTGTAGCCCAGGGGCTGCCACTGTTTCCTTCAGAAGTGAATATGTTTCTTAAACAGCCAGTTTTTTTTTAAGTAAAAATTTTCAACTTTACGGGCCATCTAGTCTCTGCTGTAGCCACTCAATTCTACCATCATAGCACAGAAGCAGCTAGCAGCGATACATAAGCGTGGCTGTGTGCTGATAAAACTTTATTTACAAAAACAGGTGCCAGCCCTTGGTCTGTAGTTTGCCAACACCTGCTATAGATGGTGGGCTAGGGGTCGTTAGGCCCACGGTTGCCACCAAGGAAATGAAGGCTCAGAGAGGGCAGTTGTGTGACTAAAAGTCACACAGCTTTTGGGGTCTGCAGCCAGCATGCCCGATGTGTGACCTTGCCTCCCACCCACAGCTCTCCCCAAAGCCCCCGGGACCCCTGTGGTGACAGAGAACACAGCCACCAGCATCACCATCACGTGGGACTCTGGCAACCCAGACCCCGTGTCCTACTATGTCATCGAATATAAGTCCAAGAGCCAGGACGGGCCATACCAGATCAAAGAGGACATCACCACGACGCGTTACAGCATCGGCGGCCTGAGCCCCAACTCGGAGTATGAGATCTGGGTGTCAGCCGTCAACTCCATCGGCCAGGGTCCGCCCAGCGAGTCGGTGGTCACCCGCACTGGCGAGCAGGCCCCTGCCAGCGCGCCCCGAAACGTGCAGGCCCGGATGCTCAGCGCCACCACCATGATCATTCAGTGGGAGGAACCCGTGGAACCCAACGGCCTGATCCGGGGCTACCGGGTCTACTACACCATGGAGCCCGAACACCCCGTGGGCAACTGGCAGAAGCACAACGTGGACGACAGCCTGCTGACCACCGTGGGCAGCCTGCTGGAGGACGAGACGTACACTGTGCGCGTGCTGGCCTTCACCTCCGTAGGCGATGGGCCCCTCTCGGACCCCATCCAGGTCAAGACACAGCAGGGAGGTGAGATGCCCGCGGGAAGCACAGCTTCATGGGGCGGTGGGGCGGCAGGTTTCGGGGCTGTCCCACCAGAGGGAAGGAGGCGGCCGTGCGGTGATGTGTCTCCCAGCATGCAGCCGGCCCATCTTACCTGGAAGCTACCACGTGGTTTATCTGGCCTGCATGGTGCTTTAAAGTATTTTCACGCCAGCGTTGCAAAGCGGGAGGTTGTCCTAGAAAACCCAGATTTCTGGCTACCCTTGGAAAATCCGATTTGGCAAGCCCATGGGGCTACAATCGGTCGTCCGTATGGCATCCAGATAGATGCCGCCGCCGGCTGCATCTGAGAGAAAGGGTGTGGTTTCCGTTCGCCTCCCTCTTCTCTGTTAACTGCCCCGGCTCCCATCCATCTCTGAGTTTGAGAACCCCTGTTCGCTGCTCTCACTGGAGGGATCCATGCTGCCCATTTTGAAATAATAGAAAGTGTGTTAACCCACGGTCTGTGAGCTGGTCTCTCACCTGCTGGGGTGAAGGACGTGGGGTAGGGGTGTGGAGCATTTAGGTGTGTGGGGCCCCAGCTCTCTGCAGGTTTCTGGGCTTTTTCTTATGGACTCAGGCTTTGGAACCTCAAATCCAGGAAGAGTCAGGCAGCTGTCCAAGCAAAGGGACAGGAGGTTTGGAACCCTGCTGCCGTAAATCAGATACAGCGTGGAGATCCACATTCCAAATTATGGTCCCCACCAGTTTTCTGTTTAACTGGGGGAATGGGGAGGATGCTGGGGTGCGTTGAGAAGGGAATTTTTAAAAATGTCTTCCCGCTGGCAGCAGAGAGGATGGGGGGATTGGGGTGGGCAGCTGACAACGAGGGGCGGTAGGGGGTCCCTGGGAAAATAAGAGAAATAAGAACAGTGGAGAACACTCCAGAAGCATCCAGAGCCTAACAAGCCCTTCCTTTTAGGGTGGTGCTCAGCTTCACGGGGCCCTTTTTGGGAGAATGGGAACCTGGTGGGTTGGATACCCTATGCGGGCCCAGGCCAACCCCCAATGCCAGTCCTCTTCGCCCCCTCCCCCGCAGTGCCTGGCCAGCCCATGAACTTCCGGGCCGAAGCCAAGTCGGAGACGAGCATCGGGCTCTCGTGGAGCCCCCCGCGGCAGGAAAGCATCATCAAATATGAGCTCCTCTTCCGGGAAGGCGACCACGGCAGAGAGGTGCGTGGGGGGGTTGGGGGGGGGGGAGGCGGGCTGGCGCTCGCCCCCGGCTCCCGCTCTGGGCGACTCCCTTGTCTCCCCGAGCCTGTGCCGGAATGTCTCTCTTCCCCCCTTTTCTTTGCCCCTGTCCGTTGCTAATTTTTCCACCTCTCACTCTTTTCTCCTTCTCCATTTCCATCACTCTGTGAGGTCTGTGTCTGTATCTCTCTGGTTTCTCTCTGTCTCTCTCCATCTCCGTCTCTCTCCCCACCCCGCCCCCAGGTCGGGAGGACCTTCGACCCGGCCACGGCCTTCGTGGTGGACGACCTCAAGCCCAACACCGAATATGCCTTCCGCCTGGCGGCGCGCTCCCCGCAAGGCCTGGGCGCCTTCACCTCGGTGGTGCGGCAGCGCACGCTGCAGTCCAGTAGGTGTCTCGCGGACCCCGCCCTGACCTGCGGGGGTGGGGACCTGGCCGGCGCCTGCGCACTGACCCAGGCGGGGCCTGCGCAAGGGTGGGGGGCGCCTCCGCCCGTCCCGCTTCGCTCCTCCGCCTCGGGCGCGCTTGCATCCACGCTGCGCCTCGGTTCCCCCACCAGTGCAGCGAGGGGCTCACCCGTGGGCCCCGCAGGCTCCAATTTCTCCATCTCCCTGGGGTACAGCCGTGGCCGGTTTCGCTGATGGCACCTCCTCTCTCCTCTGCTTCTCCCGGATTTGGGGTTAGTGAAATGGCCACGTTGCGCCCATCTCACAGGTGTTTGGAGGGGTCTGTGACGCCGTCACAGCTCACACCCCATCCTTCCGAGAGAGCAGAGGATGCAGAGACGATCCTACCTCCCCAGATGACCCTTCTTGCCCCCAAGACTGGGTTCCCATTGCCAGGGGATCGGGGGCGTGGGGGAGTCAGAGCTGATGCCAGGTTCTGGGGGGAGCGCAGGACCCCCAAAACATAGGGCCCTCGAATTCCTGGAGTTCTTCGCTGTGCCCGCCTGGCCTCCCTGTCACAGAAAGTCACCTTTTGGCCAGAACACTGCAGCGGGCTCTGGGCCACACCGTGGCCCCCGCCGCGCCCTCCCTGCCTGCTCTGAGCTCAGGGCCTAGGCAGGCCCCTCCGACCGCCGCCTCCCTGCCTCCCCCTCCTCTCTCTGCTCCCTTTCCTCTGCTCAGTCTGGCCCAAGTGGCCCCCGCCGTGACCCCCCCCCTTTCTTCTTCTCCCCTCCCCCTGCTCAGTCAGTCACGGGGTAGCCACCCCAGGCCTTGTTCCGGAAGCTGCCTCAGTGTTCAAACCTTCAAGCCCCCGCCTCCCCCACTCCCGGGCGTGCGCACACAGGGCGTCACGGGTCAGTCCTGAGTGACAGCAACTTGGGCCGGGGTGTCTGAGCCTCTGGGATCAGGGGACTTGGAGACACAGCACCCCACCGTCACCCCCGGCCCCCTCCCCTCCTCCCCGCCCCACCGGGGCCGAGCCAAGCGCTCCGCAACTCACAGGAATGTTTGTGCGTGAGGCGATCAGTGAGGGTGTCCTGTGGCTTGGGTGGCCACGTGAGAGACCGGCACAGGTGCCGCGAAGGTGAGTACGCGCTGGTCTCTAGTGGGTTCACAAAAACGGCCCACCCTGCGTGCCCCCTAGCCTGTGCCCCGTGTGCCCCAGCAGCTCTGGGCTGTGCAGACCGTCCAGAGCCCAAATTCAGTCCCCTAAACTCTCCACTCCGCTGCCGAGAGGCACACCTGCCCAGGAACGTGGCATCCGGAACCACGCCCCCCCCCACACACACACACCCCCCCCCCCTGCCCCGTGTGCGCATCCACACTGCCCCGCACCCTCCCGACAAGTCACGCAGGTTGGGCCGGATTGTGAAGGAGGCAGCCTCCAAGGTCCCAAGGTCGTCGAGAAAGCGGCTTTGGCCCAGCCACGCGAACCTCCGAACCTCCGGGGCGGCCCAGGACAGGGAGTGGGGGAGAAGGGACTCCCCACTTCGCACCCGAAGACGGGTGGGGCCCGAGAGATCTGGCAGCCGAGACGCAGGGCCAGGCGTATCCCCCCCGGGGAGTGCGGGCTTCTTAGGCTGAACTCAAGGGTAGGTGGAGGCCAGACCACTCAGCCGTGGGTCTCCCCAGACACCGTCCCACCTTCCTGCCTCGTCGGCGCCAGCCCGGAACTGCGGCGTGCCCACACTGGGGCCGGAGCAGGGCTGCGCGCCCGCCGGCGGCCAGAGACCCACCCAGAGCTCGGTCTGGCCTTGTAGCTCAGCACTCCGCCGTTCCCTCCCTCGTAAGAAAGTCTTTTAAGTTAGCAGTTGAAGAGTGGAAGGTAGGTAACCAGACTGGGAGTTTTCTGGAAGGCGTCTTTCTTTCTTTTATTATGGTTTTTCTCATCATCATCACCATCATCGTTGTTTCTTCTTTTATTATGGTTTTGGTTTTATTTTTCCTTCCCCTTTCTTAGCGAATCCATTCCTTCTGGCACATTCCTCGGTTGGTTTTTCCACTCCTGCTTGATTCCCCCCGGGCACTTTTGGTTGGGGTGGCTGGTCAAGAAATGGGGGAAGGGACCCCCAAGTGTCTATTTCCGGAGGAGGGAACCCCAGTGTTTCAATTTAAGTGAGGCCAGAGAGTCATTCTGGTTGCAGTAAGCCATTGGAGTGGCCTCTGGGGTCTCTGGTAGCCTGATGTCTTTGAGGATGGGGACCTCTGATTCATCTCTGGGTCCCAGACCCTAGCATGGGGTGTGCACATAGTAAGTGGTCTGTAAACACATGCAGTGAATAAGTGCGGCTAGCATGATGGTGAAGGTTCTCTATGCCTTGACCTCAAGCAAGGCCAGTGACCTCTCTGAGCCTCCCTCCAGACGAGGCGGGCTCTAGGGTCATGGACATTTGAGGGGGTGTGGCTCCAGCCATCCTCAGCTGGCCTGAGCTGATAAAGGCACAGGCTGAGGTCTGAATTCCCAGCCTCAACCAAGACAGCCCATGGACAGCAGCTGAGCCTGGCTTCAAGGCCTGGCTCGCGCCACGTGCCCTGGGGCAAGCCACTTGCCTTTTCTGGGCCTCAGTTTCCTCACCTGTAACATGGGAGGTGAGCACCCAGAACGGGTGGGACCTGGCACGCAGTAGGTATACAACCAATGATAAAAGAATGCCAGGCAAACCAGGTGGGCTTTGAAACCCATTTCCCCACCTGGAACATGGGGTGGCGGTGGAGGGGTGCTAGTTCCAGCCACGTTAGGGGGTCATGAGAATTAAATGAGGCACAATCAGTGGGCCGTATTTTGAGTCTGCAGAGGGCCTAGGCTGCTGGGCGTGCAGAAGATGCATGGAACATGAGGATTATCTACCGTAATGCTCTTAACACAGGGCCTGGCCCATAGTAGGTGCTCGGCACATGGAGACTATTACTGCTATTCCATAAAGCCCTTAACACACACAGTTTGTGCTTAATATATGGGGAGTATCACTGTTGTTTAACAAAGTCCTTAGCATGCTGCCTGGCACACAGTAGGTGCTCCATAAATGGCAGCTGCCATTTTCAGTCTAAATATGGATTGGCAGGGTGCTGGGCACAGAGTTGGCAGTCCATGAATGGAAGCTATTAGTAGCTTGTAACAAGCTCAGCCTGGTGCCAGGTACACAGTAGGTCCCCAAAACATGGGGGCTACAATGATTGCTCTGCAAAAACCCTTGGCACAGTGCCTGGCATCCAGTAAGCGCTCAATAAGTGGCACTTTAAAGAGGTTGGCCTGGTGCTAAGCACATAGTAGGTGCTCAGATGGGAGCCACTGTCAGTCTGGAAGGGCCTAGCATGGTTTCGTTTTTGCTCCAAACATGAAACTGTTGTCTGCAAGGTTCTTGGAACTGTGTGTGTAAATAGTAGGTACTCAATAAGTAAGAACTATTACTGTTTTTGTATAAGGTCATTAGCACAGTGCTTGACACATAGTAGACACTTCAAACGTAGGGACTATTACTGTTATCCAGTAATAACAGGGCCTGACACACAGTAGGCCCTGTTAAGAAATGAGAATTACTAATGTTCTACACAGTCCTTAGTATAGTACCTAGCATGTTGTAGGTACCTAGTATGTGGGCACTGTTTTTCTGTTTCAATAAAGACCTTAGCACAGTGCCTGGCATGCAGTAGGCGCCGCGTAAATGGCAACGGCTACTTTTATCTTCAGAGGGCTGTTGCAGTGACCAGCCCATAGTAGGTGTTCAATAAATGAGATGTGCTATTGATCTGCAGTGGGCTTAGGTTGGCATCAGGTGAACAGTAGGGGCTCAAAACAGAAGAACTATGAGCTACTAAAACTTTGGCACACAGTAGGTGCTAACTGTGGGCTGTGTTATCTATAAAGCCCTGACCCAGTGCCATCACAGTAGGTGCCCAATACACAGGGGCTTTTTATTATTACTCTGTATAGCCCTTGGCATGCGAACTGGCACACAGTAGGTGCTCAAGA
The DNA here is from genome assembly GCF_009873245.2 of Balaenoptera musculus. Taxonomy (NCBI): domain Eukaryota; kingdom Metazoa; phylum Chordata; class Mammalia; order Artiodactyla; family Balaenopteridae; genus Balaenoptera; species Balaenoptera musculus. The sequence continues at coordinate 167,305,473 of NC_045787.1, forward strand.
CTCAGACATTGTTTTCTTTGCAAGTGAGGCCAAGAAGTAACCACAGGGTTGCCCTCTGGGGTCCCTGGCAATACAGGTGTTCAGTAAATAGATGCTCTTACTGTTAACCTGTGAAGCTTTTAGAGACACGCCTAGCACATAGTAGGTGCCCAATAAATGGGGCTTTTACTGCTATTCCCCTGACACACAGTAGGTATTCAGTAAATTAGTGTTTACAGTTATTCCATCCCTGGTGCTGTGCCTGGCACATAGTAGGTGCCCAGTAAATGGAGCTTTTGCTATTCTTCTGGCACAATGCTTGGCACGCAGTAGGTGTGCAATAAGTATTTCACTGTTATTCTGTGAAGCCATTGGCATGGTGCTTGGCACATAGTAGGGTTCAATAAGTAGATTTTTCACCTGCCATTCTGTGCAGCCCTTGGCACCGTGCCTGGCATATAGTAGTTACTGAATTAATGGGGCTTTTATTGCTTTTGCATTTGGCCTAGTGGCTGGCACATAGTAGGTGCCCAGTAAATGGAGCTTTTGCTATTCCTCTGGCACAGTGCCTAGCACACAGTAGATGTTCTATAAATAAGTACATTTACTGTCATTCTGCTCCTGTGCTGTGCCTGGTGCACAGTAGGTGTTCACTAAATAAGTACACTTACTGTTATTCTGTGAAGCCCTTGGCACGGTGCCTGGCACATAGTAGGTGCCCAATAAATGAGGCTTTTATTGCTATTCTTCTGGCACAGTGCCTAGCACACAGTAGGTGTTCAATAGATAAGTACATTTATTGTCATTGTATTCCTGGTGCTATACCTGGCACACAGTAGGTGTTCAATAAATAAGTACATTTACTGTTGTTTTGGCACCGTGCCTGGCACATAATAGGTGCCCAGTGAATGGGGCTTTTACTGCTGTTTCACTTGGCATGGTGCCTGGTACATAGTAGGTGCCCAGTATAGGGGACTTTTATTGCTATTTCATTTATCACCATGCCTGGCACATAGTAGGTGCCAGTAAGTGGGGCTTTTACTGCTGTGCCACTTGGCATGGTGCCTGGCACATAGTAGGTGCCCAGTAAATGGGGCTTTTACTGCTGTTCCACTTGGCACGGTGCACAGCACACGTGCATATGCTCCTTGGGAACTGTGGCTGCCCTCTCTCTAAGACCTACTGTGTGCCAAGTGCAGCCCCTTGTGGTGAGTGCAGCGTTCTTGGCCAGCCCTCTCTGCCCCCATCCCCACCCGCCCACCCACCCGCCCATCTCACCTTTGGTTGACACCCGCTTCTTTTGGGTTCGACTTCTCTTTGGTTTGGTTCTGTTTTGTTTGTTATCATCTTCTTTTTTATTTTCTCTTTCCCATCCTTTGTTTCCCCACCCCCTCCCCGCCCATCCCGCCTCCCTTCCCCACCCCCACGTTCTCCCCCCCCCCCAATAGAACCGTCAGCCCCCCCTCAAGACGTTAAATGTGTCAGCACGCGCTCCACGGCCATTTTGGTAAGTTGGCGCCCGCCGCCGCCGGACACGCACAACGGGGCCCTGGTGAGCTATAGCGTCCGCTACCGACCGCTGGGCTCAGAGGACCCGCAACCCAAGGAGGTGAACGGCATCCCCCCGACCACCACCCAGATCCTGCTGGAGGCCTTGGACAAGTGGACCGAGTACCGCATCACGGCCATCGCTCACACAGAGGTGGGACCAGGGCCCGAGAGCTCGCCCGTGGTCATCCGCACCGACGAGGACGGTAAGCACCGGCCCCGGCCTGGGACCCCCGGGACCCCCAGGCCCCAGCCCGGCCCCTGCCTTGGAGCCTTCTGTCCCTGGAAAACTGGGCTGGCTGGTGGTCAGAAGGTATTGGGTTGGCCAAAAAGTTCTTTCGGGTTTTTCAGTAAGATCTTATGGAAAAAAACCGAATGAACTTTTTAGCCAACCGTAGAAGCCACAATCAGGAGAGGGAGACAAGCGGCCATCAGCCTCCCCAAGCCAACCCGGGCTCCTTGATCTTGGAATTCTCTGTTCTGGACCTTCCGGGCTACATTTTCTCTCTGAGCCTTGGGCCTGGAACATTAAGCGGGGAGCCCTGTATTTTGGTCCGGTGGTGGAAGCCATGGAAATGGAGTGTAGGAAACAGCAAGCAGCACTTGCAACAAAAATTATGGTCCCTGACCCCAGAAACCTGGTTTTTTAGATTCTAGGGATAACCTGAGATTTGGAGCTACTTGGGTCTGAGCCATCCTACCTAGAAAGTAGGTAGATTGCGTGCTGATGATGGTTAACCGCCAGCTCTCTGGGGCATAGAGACTGATTTGTAGCACTGGCCGATTTCTGTGGTGTAAATATTCCCACCGTAGCTGAGCTAGAATGTTCTAAGACGCTAGTCACACAGTAGAAGCTGAGGGCATGGGGGAAAATGAAGCAGGCAGCTTCCCCAATAAAATTGCAGGAAACCTGGACCAGCTGTTTTCTGAGCCATTGGCCTGGAAGTTGCGGTTGGCAGCCCCAACATTTTGTCCTAACCATGGGGAAGAAATGAAGCGGTTCTTCACGCCAGGCCTTGGGGTGGGGGCGGGGTGGGTGGCGAGGGCTCTGAGCTTGGGGGCTGGCTGAGAAAGCGCTCCAGTGCGGAGTGGGCAGGCTGCACCCTGGAGTGTGTGGGAGCGTGCAGCTGGACTGCCCGGGTTCCCATCCCGGCTTTGCCTCTTGATAACCCTGTGGTCCTGGGATCACCTCTCTGTGCCTCGGTTTCCCCATCTGTAAAGGGAGCATAAGAACCCCTGTCTAGAAGGGATGCTCTGAGTTTGGAAGCAGTGTGGGTAAACCTCTTAGAGTGGGGCATGCACGGCCCGCTCATGTCTTGTGGCCCTGGGCAGGTGACCTAGGCTCTGGGGGACCTCAGCTTCCCGTCTGTAAATGGGGTGCACCATCAGGGCCCCCTCCCCGGGCTGTGGGAAGCGTGAAGGAGGTATTCCCTCCGGGCCAGCGGTGAGCGCTCAGAGCGCCGGGTTAACCGGCAGTCACTCGGCACCTTGGCATCGGTCAGTGGCGCTGCCCGGGGCAGGGCTGGGCACCCCAGTAACGGCCCCGCCCGCCCCTCCCCTCCCCCCAACCCGCCAGTGCCCAGCGCGCCGCCGCGGAAGGTGGAGGCGGAGGCGCTCAACGCCACGGCTATTCGCGTGCTGTGGCGCTCACCCGCGCCCGGCCGGCAGCACGGCCAGATCCGCGGCTACCAGGTCCACTACGTGCGCATGGAGGGCGCTGAGGCCCGAGGGCCGCCGCGCATCAAGGACGTCATGCTGGCCGATGCCCAGGTGGGCGGGGCTCCGGGGCGGGGCCTGGGTGGGGCGGGGCCCGGGCCCCCTGCGCTCCCGCCCTCTCGCTGCTGCTCTGTGTTTCTCTCTCTTTGGCTACTCCGCTCACCTCCTCCTCTCTCCCCTGCCGCCTCCTCCCGCGCTCAGTGGGAGACGGACGACACGGCCGAATATGTAAGTAGTGCCCCCCTGCCACCCCGCGCCGCTGCCATGCTCTTCCCGCGGGCGGGCCGTGCAGTGTTGTGACCCCATCCCCCGCACGCCCCTTGTAAAAGGGTCTCCTCCCCTGGGCCCCCGATGCACACCTAGTTACCTCTTGGAGCTAGCTGGCAGCCTCGGTTTTGCATCAGGCACATGGGCTTCTGCTGGGGACCGCAGAGGTATCCATTCTTAGCTGAATGGCCCCTGGACTCCACTGGTCTCCTGCCTCCCAACTTCCCTCCTCCAGCCTAGCTCCCGGCCTGGGTCTTCTCCACCACACCTTTGCTCCAGCTGTTCGACAGCGTTAACCAACCCCCTCCAGCCCACAGCCTCCCCTGTTGCACCCAGGCCTGGCAGATCCAAACTGAGTCACTTTCCAGCCTAGCCTGACCCTTTTGTCACCTGACTCAGCCCTACCTGACCTCAAAGTTTCTCTCTTAGGCCAAAGTGTCCCCTTCATTCTGGCCCTGGCGTGATGAGAGGGGTCAGTGGGCCCCAAGTGGGAAAGGAGGCCTGCAGGAGGCCCTGAACCAGAGTCAGGATTGCTGTGTGACTCTGGGCAAGTCGCTGCATCTCTCTGGGCTGTCTTTCTGCCCCTAAGATAGGGGCCACAGGCTCTTCTGACAGCCCCAAGCCTGATGTTAAATTGACACGGCCCCACCCACTCCAGTAGCTCTGCTTCTCCCCCGCCCTGCCCAACCCCAGTCTGGGGGGAGGTTCCCACATGGCTCCAGCTCAGACCCTCCAACCCACCAAGACCCCAGGAAGGACTGAATGTGAGGCTCAGGGGCAGGAGACCCTCTGTTCGTGCATCCTGCCCCCCCCCCCATGCTCCTGACCTAGGGCCACCCCGGAGCTCCCAGGCATGCCGGACATATTTGTGGGTGTGCACGTATGGGAAACGGACACGCGTGTGACTGTGTGAGGGTCAGGGTGCTCTGTCATTCACTGAATGAGCAGCGATTTACTGAGCACCTGCCGGTCCTGTGCTAGGTGCCGTGGATGCGGCGGTGACCAAGACACGCCAGAGCCCGTTTTCCTGGGGGTCACGGTTCAGGGGAGAGGGATGTTACTTGCAACAAGACACAAATACGTGTCTAGTTACAGCTCTGGTGGGGACGGGGCATAGATAGTGGTGTAAACGCTTGAACAGCCAGCTGTCGGGTGGGCGCAGTCCTGACTGGTAGCATTTGCCGTTTTCCATGGTGTAAATACTCCCACCGTGTCGATTTCAAGCTACCTACCAGATTTGTGGTAGCTCGTCATTGTATAGTATTTGTATCACACAGATATAAGACAGAATAGAATAATGTCGAGGACATAGATAATAGTAAACGTGATAAAATAATGACGGAGGGGTGGGTTTTGAGTACTTATTACCTTTGTTTTTACTATTTATTTGATCGTACGTTTATATAATTTCATTTATAATAACGGCTGTTTAATAAGTGGCTTGCAAATTTTCTGAAAATTCGACTGTTGGCTTTCAAGAGCTGGTATAAGGAATCTCCAGCACACCAATGGATGTAGTGGAGACAGGGTTCGGGTGGGGGGGGGACACAGTCAGTGCAAAGGCCCTGGGGCAGGACCATGTCTGGTTGGAGGAGGGATAGCAAGGCAGTCCCGTGTGGCTGGAGCAGAGTGAGGGAGGGAGGAGGTGAGGGCAGGGAGGGGACAGGGGCAGGTCGTGCAGGGCCTTGTGGGCGGCAGAGGACTTGGGGTGGTGCGAAGGACTTGGGCTTTTGCCCCCAGGGAGACCAGAGCCCTGGAGACCTGACTCAGCTGCTCACAGGCACCCTCTGGGGGCCACTGCAGGGAGGACAGAACGGGGGTGGGGCAAGAGTGGTAGCTGGGGACCAGAGGGGCGGGGACTGCACTGGGCCAGGCGGTCCACGACAGATGTCAGACCACCTGTGCCCATCTCAGCATGGACGTGCTACGTGTCGGGGTCTGTGCATGAGCTCGGGTGCACGTCTCTGCCCGCAGATTGGGCCCCGTGTCTGCCTTGCTTGTCCCTAGCATGGGGAGGAGGGTGGGCAGCCCTGGTTGTGTCACTGATTCCCCACCCCTGCCCCTGCCCGCAGGAGATGATCATCACAAACCTGCAGCCTGAGACCGCCTATTCCATCACGGTAGCCGCCTACACCATGAAAGGCGATGGCGCTCGCAGTAAACCCAAGGTGGTAGTGACCAAGGGAGCAGGTGCGAGACCCTCTATGGCCCCTTTGCCCTCAGAGCATCCCTGCAGAGTTCTTGAGCCCCTGTTGGTGGGGAGGATGCGCCAAGCAGGAGGAACAGGGAGAGCAAAGGTGTGGGGCTGCTCCAGAGGATATTAAGACCCAGTGTGGTCCAGCCCCGCTCAGCTCTAGCCAGATGGAAACCTTTAACAGCCAACTCTTAACTCCTCACCCTCTGCCTCCTGTTCCCCCTGCCTGGATACCCTTCTCCGGGCTGGCCGTCTCCTCTGCATCCTTTGGGTCTTTGGTTAGTCAGCACCTCCTCAGGAAGCCTTCCCCACTCACCCCCGTGCCACGGTCTTGGTCAGGCCGCCTCTCTGCACCTCTCCTGCCCCCAGCACCCCGTGCCTCCCCTATCCCAGCTCTGATCACCCCAGGCGGGTTGTCATTTCAGGGTGGTGTGCCCATCTCCCCTGCTGCACCCTGAAGCCTCCTCTCCTGGCAGCCCTGCCTCAGTTTCCCCCTCGGGCCCCTCCCATCAGTCCCAAGAGGCTGGTTTTTCACCAGCCAGACACAGCTGAGTGAGGAGAGAGAGAGAGAGAGCCATGAAAATGTAAGGGGGGAGGGTATTCTAGGCAGAGAGCAGAGCCCGGGCAAAGGCTCAGAGGAGGGAACAAGCTTGGTGTGTTCGAGGAACAAAGGCCCCCGTGGCCTCCACCCCACTTCCTGCACCCTCCATGCTGGCCTCCACCCCACTTCCTGCACCCTCCATGCCTCACTGCTGACCACAGAGCCTGATGTTCAAGGCCTCCCAGCTGGACACAGCACCCCTCCACACCGCTGCCAGCCCATGCCCCTACCGTTCCCTTCGTCTGCCTCGTCTCTGTGTCCTCCAGCGCCCACGTCACCTCTTCCAGGAAGCTTCCTGTGATCTGCCGTCCTTTCTCAGGGACGTTACATTGGAGCCATGCTTGCTAAGCATAGCCTGCTGCATACACTGTGACTGTTCATGCCACCATCCATTAAAGGTCCTGATAAGTCCTGCAGTGGAGAGGCCTGGTTTCATGTGTAGAGCTTCAGCACTGCAGGGCTTCTCAGGGCCTTGACACATTGATCACTACCCAGACTGTGAGAACCGTGGGGGCAGGGGCAGGGTTTTGGACACTCCTCCGTTCCATGGATATTAATCAGGTGCCGGCAGGAGGCAAGAGCTGAGTGACTTACTAACAGAAGAAGGAGAAACATAGATGCGGGCCTGCTGTGACATCTGTTAATGTTTTCCTTTATCGGGTCCTATGAGTCCCCTGCTTCCTCGCTGTTCCTTGTACTCACCCAGCACAGTTTCACCTCAGGACCTTTGCACTGGCTGTTCCTTCTGCCTGAATCACTTTTCTCCCCAGACCTCCCCGCGGCTCCCTCCCTCACCTCCTTCAAGTCTTTGCTTCTGAGCGAGGCCTTCCCAAGACCGCTTTTAAAAATTGCAACCCCTTGGGAATTCTCTGGCGGTCCAGTGGTTAGGACTCCACGCTTTCACTGCGGAGGGCCCGGGTTCAATCCCTGGTCAGGGAACTAAGATCCCACAAGCTGCACGGTGTGGCCAAAAAAAAAAAAGGCAATCTCACCCTGTGCTCCCAGGCTGACCCCGGCCCTGTATCCCCCCCACAGTGCTGGGCCGCCCCACCCTGTCGGTGCAGCAGACCACCGAGGGCAGCCTGCTGGCACGCTGGGAGCCCCCGGCCGGCACCGCCGAGGACCAGGTGCTGGGCTATCGCCTGCAGTTCGGCCGCGAGGACTCGTCGCCCCTGGCCACACTGGAGTTCCCGCCCACCGAGGACCACTACACTGCGTCGGGCGTGCACAAGGGCGCCACGTACGTGTTCCGGCTGGCGGCCCGGAGCCGAGGCGGCCTGGGCGAGGAGGCGGCCGAGGTCCTGAGCATCCCCGAGGATACGCCCCACGGCCACCCACAGATCCTCGAGGCGGCCGGCAACGCCTCCGCCGGCACAGTCCTGCTCCGTTGGCTGCCGCCAGTGCCCGCCGAGCGCAACGGGGCCGTTGTCAAGTATACGGTGGCCGTGCGGGAGGCCGGCGCCCTGGGCCCCGCCCGAGAGACCGAGCTGCCCGCGGCAGCCGAGCCGGGCGCCGAGAACGTGCTCACGCTGCAGGGCCTCAAGCCCGACACGGCCTATGACCTCCAAGTGCGGGCCCACACGCGCCGCGGCCCCGGCCCTTACAGCCCCCCCGTCCGCTACCGGACGTTCCTGCGGGACCAAGGTAGGCGCGCGGTGATCCCCGCACCAGAGCCGGACCGGGCCTCGCGCCCACCCCCACCCCAGCCCCCTCCCTCTCCCCCGCCCAGGTAAGTGGTCACTTTTCTGCTTCCTCGTGGACGCTCAAGGCGAGTCCGGACCCCGAGGCTCCGGCGTTGGCAAAGGTGGGACACACCTAGGTGGCACGGCCGCCCCCCTACACCGCCCCCAGCCCACCCCGTCCCCCCCAACCCCCCTCCACCTCCGCCTTCTCTCTGCAGCTGCGCCGTCTCCCGCGGCAGGGACTTGGAACAGGCAGGGCCGGGCCAGGGCCAGGCAGTAAGGCCACGGGCACAGCGGACGACAGGGAGCGCCTGGGCCGCCCCACACACAGCCCCGTCCCCCCGCTCCCCCCGCCCCCCAGCACTCACGGGACCTCTCCTTTGCTCTTTCCCGCCTGCCGCTGCCTGGCACAGTCTCGCCCAAGAACTTCAAGGTGAAGATGATCATGAAGACGGCGGTCTTGCTCAGCTGGGAGTTCCCCGACAACTACCACTCACCCACGCCCTACAAGGTGCAGCCTCCCGACGAGTCGGGGGGCGGGGCTTGGCCGGGGTTGGGGCCTGGTCTGGAGTCGGGGCTGAGTCCAGGGCTCGGGGTCAGCTGGACTCGCTGCCGGGTAGGCTTGAGGCTCAGTCTAGGGTTGGGGCTTAGTCTGATGTCAATCAAGACTTATTAGTCTGGGATCAAGGCTCAGTCAGAATTGGGGCCTAGCCTGGGATCAGTCCCAGGGGTTGAAGTTCATTCTGGGTTTGGGGCTCAGTAGGGGATTAGGGCTCAGTCAGAGCTGGGGCTTAGCCTGGGATCGGGGCTCAGCTAGGATTCAGGCTCAGTGTCTCAGTCTAGGCTCAAGCCTCAGTCTGGAATTAGGGCTGTTTAAGGATTGGGACTTAGAGCCGGGACTTGGCTGCGATTATAGCTCATCCTGGGTTCGGGGCTCAGTCTGGGGTTGGGGCTGAGTTTGGGGTCAAGACTTAGTCTGGGATCAAGGCTCTGTTGGAATTGGGGCTCAGCTGGGATTGAGGCTCAGTCTGGGGTCACAGTTGGCAGGGTCAGGGCTAAGTCTGGGATCCAGGCTCGGTCAGGACCAGGGGCTCAACCCAGAGCCCTACTGAGCTGGCCCGGCCCACAGATCCAGTACAATGGGCTCACGCTGGACGTGGACGGCCGCACCACCAAGAAGCTCATCACGCACCTCAAGCCCAACACCTTTTACAACTTCGTGCTGACCAACCGCGGCAGCAGCCTGGGTGGCCTCCAGCAGACAGTCACTGCCTGGACCGCCTTCAACCTGCTCAGCTCTAAGCCCAGCGTGACCCCCAAGCCCGACTCCGATGGCTACATCGTGGTGTATCTGCCCGACGGCCAGAGCCCTGTGCCCGTCCAGTAAGCTCAACTCGCCCCCCTCAGGGATTTTGCACCCCTCCACCAGCCAGCTCTGTGACTGGGGCCAGCCGCTTGACCTCTCTGTGCCTTAGTTTCCTCACCTGTCTGTAAAACAGAGATCGCATCAGCCCCACCCCGTGTGGTTCCCCTGAAGGTCCAGTGCTTCTCGTAGATGTTGTCACTAAATGTGGCCTCGTGTCTGCTCCTTGAGCATTCCCTGACGCCCCCATATGCCTGACCTTATACTGGTTCTAGGTTCCTAGACTGGTGGGGAGGCAGAGCTGGACACAGACACCCTCAGTCCCATGGTGTGGCAGTGAGAGGCACCAGGGCTGAGAGTCCCCAGTAAGGAGAGGATGACTCTGGGAAGCAGGGAAAAATCGAGGATTACAAGACTGTGTGGGCATGGAAGCTGGGGTTTTGAAGGATGTATAGGAGTTTGAGAAATATACAGTTGACCCTTGAACAGCATAGGTTTGAATTACAGGGGTCCACTTATATGCGTATTTCTTTCAACAAGTACAGACTACAGTATTACACGATCTACGGCTGGTTGAATCCACAGATAGAGAACCGTTGATACAGAGGACCAACTGTACTTATATATGGATTTTTGACTGCTCAGGGGGTCGGCCCCCTTAACCCCCATGTTGTTGAAGGGTCAACTGTAATTGCACAGGGTAGGCTTTCTAGGCAAAAGGTACAGTATCATCAAAAGCCTGGAGGCTTGAATCAGGAACTATAGTCCTATGTGACTGGGGCCATACGCCCATTGTATATGAGCAGAAGGGAAGATACAGAGAGGGACAGCTCCCCAGCTCAGCCCCAGATAGCATCCCTTGGTCATGCTAGTAGACAACCTCCCATGACTCCATCTCCTGATAGGAACTACTTCATTGTGATGGTGCCACTGCGCAAATCTCGTGGTGGCCAGTTCCTGACCCCGCTGGGTAGCCCAGAGGAAATGGACCTGGAGGAGGTAAGAGCCTGGGGCCCAACCAGTGGGGCCCAGACATGTCCCAGCTTTCGTGAGCCCAGTTGCTCCCAGCCAGGTTCTGAGCGGCCCACATCTCTGTTCCCACAGCTGATCCAGGATATCGCACGGCTGCAGAGGCGCAGCCTGCGGCACTCACGCCAGCTGGAGGTGCCCCGGCCCTACATCGCGGCTCGCTTCTCAGTGCTGCCACCCACCTTCCATCCCGGTGACCAGAAGCAGTACGGTGGCTTTGACAACAGGGGCTTGGAGCCTGGCCACCGATACGTTCTCTTTGTGCTTGCTGTGCTGCAGAAGAGTGAACCCGTAAGTCCCAAATGGTGTCTGCCCATATCCAGCCACACCCACTGAGTGAGGCAGGCCAGTCTCTAGGGCCCTGACCTCAGAACCAGACACAGATCTTCCTAACTGTGGTCAGAGTTGGGCAGAGGGAACGGTTTGAGGTTGAGGGTATCCCATAGGGAAGGTTTTTTAGAGGAAAGGATTTCGGAACTAAGGCTTTGACGGATGTGTAAGAGTTCGGTAAAGAAAGGGCATCCCACAGTTTGCATGTGCAAAGGTCTGGGGTGCAAGAGGAGCAAAAGGGATTTCAGAGTGGCTGAAACAGGAAGGGGGAGAGTGAAGATTGGCAAGGGCCAGGCCATGCAGGCCACCAGGGTCAGGGTTCTTGGGAGCTGCAGGAGGGTTTAGAGTAGGGGATGGACATGGATTTGTGATTGAGAAAGACCCATGTGGCCACCGTGAGGAGGACGGGCACTGATGGAGGTCCCCCCACCCCATTCCTGCAGACATTTGCGGCAAGCCCCTTCTCAGACCCCTTCCAGCTGGATAACCCAGACCCACAGCCCATTGTGGATGGCGAGGAGGGGCTCATCTGGGTGATCGGGCCCGTGCTGGCTGTGGTTTTCATCATCTGCATCGTTATTGCCATCTTGCTCTACAAGAAGTGAGCCCCCTGCCCCCCCACCACTTGACAGGAGGGAAGTCTTCTTAAAAAAGGAGAGGGGTCTGGAAAGATCCAGCGGGGAACAGTCATCTCAGAGGATCATCGCAGAAGCCCTGTATGGTCCAGACAGGGAAACCAGGGCTCAGAGAAATTAAGCCACCTGATCAGAGTCACACAGCCTGGGAAATGGCAGGGCTAGGGTTCCAACCCAGCCAGTGATTTGACTCCTGTCAAGTCTGGCGCTCCACTGGGCAAGATTTGGGGTGGGGGCTGCCTCTGTCCAGTTTAAACAAGGTCACGTGGGACATGTCCCAGCTTAGAAAGAGAGGGCTGAGATGTTACTCCTTGCGGCGGGGGACCCACGCAGGAAGGATTAGCCCCATTTTCTGGAGGAGACCGAGACTCAGAGAGGGAAAGAAAGCCACCCACAGTCACAGAACAGGCCCCTGATGGCCAGCACACCCTCACCTGTTTTCTTTCCCCCCCTCCCCAACTCCTCACCTATGTTTTCGGGAGCAGTAAGCCTGACAGGTAAGAACTGGTCCTGCCCTTTGGAGGCCAAGGAGGGGAACCGGGGTGGCGTCGTGCCTGTTGGGTGAGCGGGCGCCTGGCTGCTCCAGCCGTTGCACACGTGTCTGTGCGTGGTCGTGGGAACCCCAGTTGTGCGCAGCTGGGTCACATGTTCGCGTGTCTGCTTGCTCCTACAAAGTAAACGCAAGGACTCAGAGCCCCGCACCAAATGCCTACTGAACAACGCCGACCTCGCCCCCCACCACCCCAAGGACCCCGTGGAAATGAGACGCATTAACTTCCAGACGCCAGGTATGTGCTGATCCCAGGTGCCAGGGACGACAGCGACGGGGTGGGGGAGGGGAGAGGTAGCGTAGGGAGAGAGGAAGCTGCCACCTCGGTGGATCCCGAGGACTGCCCCCACTGAACTGTGCTTGGTACGATTCAGTTCCTAATTCCCAAATTCCTCCGTGGCTCTGGGTTTGGAACTGTCGTGGGTTGATTCTGCTTACAAGCAAAGGAGGCTTTTGGAGAGTTGCATTTAACTGGTGGCTGCTGTCTTCTCTGGGAGCTTAAAGGACATCTTCAGACAAAGACAAAAGCAAAACTTTTCTGAATCCTCATTTCTTCTGGCAGAACGAGCTCTGCTTCTGTTCACACCTCTAGTCTTAAGGCCACTCAGTGGTGGGTGGTAGGGTTTTTCCCACATTCCCCAGGGACGTGCCCCTAGCAAGGCGCAAGAATTCCGCCTCCACCACAGTCTGTCTCTCTCCCCTCCATGGCCGCAGATGCTCATGTTCTCCCTGCCTCTTTATAGTTCCCTGTAGGTTAATAGGATTCAGCAGAGTCGCCTGCCATGCTTGGTGGGAGAAGTGAATCAGGATCTTGCCCTTGATCATCTTCATGTGCAGTGATCCTCTCATTCCCTCACCTCCTCCCTCTTAACGGGCTCATGCCAGCTGCTTCTCACCAAATAAGGAATTTTTAATTTAACTGATGGCTGCTGTTCTCCTTATGAACTCACAGCATGGTAACGTCTGTCTCTCTGCTTGCACCCAGCTCTTCACTTCTTGTCTCTGAACTCGTTCATATTAACTCTTTCCAACCAGATGGAGATTTTTAAACATTTATATTGAACTGATGGCTGCAGTCCTCCTGAAGGGCTCATGCATATAGCCTTGCCTGCTATTCCTAACATATTTATTTCTCTCTCTTTTCTGCTGCTGGACTGTCTCATGTTAGTTCCATGTTTATCCAAACGAGGATTTTGATCATTTATTTTAACTGATGGCTGCAGTCCTTCATAAGAGATCATGAAAGGTCTCATGGCACCCCTGATATACTCCCTTCTCTTTTCTGTCTCTGGACTAGCTTATATCAATTCTGTTTCCATCCAAATGAGGATTTTAAATGTGTATGTTTAAGTGATTGGTGCTGTCCTCCTTAAAGGTCATGGCATGGGCCCGTATGTCCTTCCCCTGCCCCCAAGTTTCTCCCTCACCATCCTGCCTCTCCTCCAAAATCCCCTCTGCTGACCCCAACAGGGGACCCAAGGCCAGGTTGGTCTGGGGGGACGTGTTGATAGAAGAGCCTGAAGCTTTGGAATCTTTCCGAAGTCACAGCTGAAAATCAGGACTGGCTGGTGTCCAGCCGGAGGGGTGCACAGCAGCTGCTGTCGGTTCTCTGGTTGGGGCCCAGGCGGCCGTGTGTCCCTCACTTGTTGCTCTGCCCTTTGCGTCTGTCCGCCGGCTGCTGCGCGTGCACCCAGCGAGGGGCGGGGGGAGGTGGCCTCCCCGCGTGTTTTCATTTATTTATTGTTTGCTGTTTCTGCAGATTCAGGCCTCAGCAGCCCCCTCAGGGAGCCGGGGTTTCACTTTGAAAGTTAGTTCCTGTGTCTCTCTGTTCTTAGCTTCCTTTCGCCCCTGTTTGTATTTCATCCTTGGTTTCTCCATCCCGCCTCCTCTCTCTCTGCCCACCTGTCCTGCGCTGGCTTCTCGGGCGTGGGGGGGGGCGGGGGTGTGGTCTGCTGGGCCCTGAGGTCGCGGGTTGTGACTGCGTGTGTGTGTGTGTGTGTGTGTGTGTGTGTGTGAGAGAGAGAGAGAGAGAGAGAGCGAGCTTGGGAGCAGGCGTCTAGGTGAGACATGTATGTACATGTAAGTATCGCCCATGTGATAGGGGACCCACCAAATGGACACCAGCCTCAGACCCCTTAGCTGTGGGCTCTGGGGCAGCACCCAGGGTGGCGGGGGACACGCAGGGGCTCAGAACAACAGCTCTTCACCAGCTGGCTCAGCACATCTTTATCGGTTTAACACCAGTGCTTCGGTGCTGGCGTATAGCTCTCAGTCTCCCTATAGCTGCAGAGCGAATGTGTGAGCGCATGCATGGCCACCAGGCCCCAGGAGAGGAGAGGACAGGGGTCTGGCAGGCTCAGATATGGGGAGGAAAGAGCCAGGCCCACCCCACGACCTCCAGCCACCCCCCCACCGGGGGCTCCAAAGATAAGGGATGTCACCATCCCATGTACCAGATGAGAAAATGAGCCCTCAGAGGTCAGGGGTTCGTGGCAGCTGCCCCACCATCCAACACACACATACCCCGTGTCTCCCCTCCCCGGTCCCTCAGCTCCACCTGGCAGAGGACTTTTTGGTCCCTGTGATCCCCAAGGGGCCGAAAGGGGTATCGGCCTCCCGCCCCTGCCCCAGGGACGGTATTTCCGAAAGCCCGGCCAGCTGCATCCGCTTCTTCATCTCTGTGTCACTTGCCTGCTTCTTGCCACGAGGCACCAGGAGCTTGAAGTCCTGGGGGGGTTGACCCTTCCCCAGCCCCTGCATCCCCAGCTGGTTGCGGGGGGCACTGGGGAGGGTGGGAGCTGGGGCTCGGCCCAGAGCCGCCGCCTCGGGCTCCCCCTCCAGCCCCGCAGGCCTGGGGTCCCTGCCCCCACGGGGGCTGCCCTGAACCTTCCCCTCCCCCGCCACTCCCTCTAACTGCAGCTCGTCCATCGCAGACTCACACTGTAGAGCACCCCCCCCGCCCTCCCCCCCGGCCCCCAGGCTGGCCCCCGAGTGACCGGCCACGCCGGCGGGTCTTCTCTTCCCGCAGGCATGCTCAGTCACCCGCCCATCCCCATCGCGGACATGGCGGAGCACACAGAACGCCTCAAGGCCAACGATAGCCTCAAGCTCTCCCAGGAGTACGAGGTGAGCTGGCCCCCGCCTCCCACTCTCCTGGGCCCACAGACACCACCCTGACACCCCCCGCCTCCCCTTCCCCGCAGTCCATCGATCCGGGCCAGCAGTTCACGTGGGAGCACTCCAACCTGGAAGTGAACAAGCCCAAAAACCGCTATGCCAACGTCATCGCCTACGACCACTCTCGTGTCATCCTCCAGCCCATCGAAGGTAGCACGCGGGGCCCCAGGATCCATCATGCCCGGCCTCACTCCACAGAGAGCGCGTAGACCCCCATGCCTCCTCTTGGCCACGGGGCCAGGCCAGAGTGGACTAGCTAGGGGACAGGTGGGGAGACTGAGGCCTGGTCCAACGCCAGCCAGAAGCCACTGGGAAGTTTTAGATATGTATTTAACTGATGGCCGCTGTCCATGACATACTTCCATCTGTTTCTCTACGTCAGTGACGCTCATCAGGGCAGTTCCACCACTCGGGACATTTGGCGATGTCTGGGGACATTTTTGTTGTCACAGCTTAGAGGAAGGAGGTGTTAGTGGTGTCTAGGGGCTAGAGGCTGGGGATACTGCTCAATAACTTGCAATGCACAGGACAGCCCCCAGCATAGAATGATCTGGCCCCAAATGGCCATAGCGTTGAGGTGGAGAAACCATGAAGGACATGCCGCACGATTTCCTTGGGGACGGATTGAGGCAGTCCAGGAGGGCTTCCAGGAAGTGGGAGGCGGTGGACCAAGGTGGAACCAGCCGAGAAGGACAGAGTGCCCCCACTGATCTCTGGCTTCTCACCCCGGCCGTAGGCATCGTGGGCAGCGATTATATCAACGCCAACTACGTGGATGGCTATCGGCGGCAGAATGCGTACATTGCCACCCAGGGGCCGCTGCCCGAGACCTTCGGTGACTTCTGGCGTATGGTGTGGGAGCAGCGGTCCGCTACCATCGTTATGATGACACGGCTAGAGGAGAAATCACGGGTGAGGCCTGGACCCTGTGGCCCCCAAGCCCTCAGTCGGCCCTGGCCCACACTCACCTCTGTTCTCTTACCTGGTGCAGATCAAATGTGATCAGTACTGGCCCAACAGGGGCACGGAGACCTACGGCTTCATCCAGGTCACCCTGCTGGACACCATCGAGCTGGCCACGTTCTGCGTGCGGACGTTCTCCCTGCACAAGGTGGGGCCCAGGCCGGGACTGGGGGCTCTGGGGACGGGGTGATGGGGGTGGAGGAGGAAGACGAGCTTCTGCCCTGGGAGCTCCCCATGGGACAGAGAAGAAACCATGTTGACCCAGGCTGACCACATTCTCAGGTGGCCCACTTCATGGATGGGGACACTGAGACTCAGAGGGGAACAGCTCTTGTCTCTAGCCACTGCAGGAGGACAAACCAGCAGGATCCTACTTAGCAGTGAACCTGCTGTCCCCTTGCCATCAATCACCCTGTCCCCCACACCAGGTCTTCCTTGCTCTCTGGCCTCACCCAGCCTGGGTTTATGGCAGGGTCCTGGCAGGGTCTTGGCCAGGCACTCAAGGGGCTTCCAGTCTTGGATGGAAGACACAGTGGGCAGTCGAGACTGGGGCAGAGGGAGTCTTTAGATATGTATTTAACTGATGGCTGCTGTGCATAACATGGTTCCGTGTGTCCTTGTACATCAGTGGTTTTCAGTTGGGGCATTTTGCCATTCAGGGGACATTTGGCAATGTCTGGGGGCACTTTTTTTTTTTTTTTTAATTTTTATTTATTTATTTATTTATTTATGGCTGTGTTGGGTCTTCGTTTCTGTGCCAGGGCTTTCTCTAGTTGTGGCAAGCGGGGGCCACTCTTCATCGCGGTGCGCGGGCCTCTCACTATCGCGGCCTCTCTTGTTGCGGAGCACAGGCTCCAGACGCGCAGGCTCAGCAGCCGTAGCTCACGGGCCCAGTTGCTCCGCGGCATGTGGGATCCTCCCAGACCAGGGCTCGAACCCGTGTCCCCTGCATTGGCAGGCGGACTCCCAACCACTGCGCCACCAGGGAAGCCCTGGGGGCACTTTTTAAAAATTTTTTTATTGAAGTGTAGCTCATTTACAGTGTTGTATTAATTTCTGCTGTACAGCAAAGTGATTCAGTTATACATAAATATACATTCTTTTTCATATTCTTTTCCATTATGGTTTATCACAGGACATTGAATATAGTTCCCTGTGCTGTACAGTAGGACCTTGTTGTTTATTCATTCTGTATATAATAACTTACATCTGCTGACCCCAACCTCCCACTCCTTCCCTCCCCCAACCCCCTCCCCCTTGGCAACCACAAATCCATTCTGTATGTCCGTGAGTGTGTTTCTGTTTCATAGATGGTTCATTTGTGTCATTAGATTCTGCATATAAGTGATATTATGTGGTATTTGTCTTTCTCTTTCTGACTTCACTTAGTATGATAATCTCTAATTGCATCCATGTTGCTGCAAGTGGCCTTATTTCGTTCTTTTTTATGGCTGAGTAGTAGTCCATTGTATATATGTACTACATATTCTTTATCCATTCATCTGTCAATGGACATTTAGGTTGTTTCCATGTCTTGGCTATTGTGAATAGTGGTGCTATGAACATAGAAGTGCATGTATCTTTTTGAATTGGGGTTTTGTCTGGATATATGTCCAGGAGTGGGATTGCAGGATCATATGGTAGCTCTGTTTTTAGTTTTCTGAGAAACCTCCATATTGTTTTCCACAGTAGCTGCACCAATTTACATTCGCACCAACAGTGTTAGGAGGGTTCCCTTTTCTCCACACCCTCTCTAGCATTTGGTATTTGTGGAGTTTTTTAATGATGGTCATTCTGACCAGTGTGAGGTGGTACCTCACTGTAGTTTTGATTTGCATTTCTCTAATAATTAGCGATGTTGAGCATCTTTTCACTTGCCTATTGGCCATTTGTATGTCTTCTTTGGAGAAATGTCTATTTAGGTCTTCTGCCCATTTTTCCATTGGGTTGTTTGTTTTTCTTGTCGTTGAGGAGTTGTATGAGCTGTCTGTATATTTTGGAAATTAAGCCCTTGTCGGTCACATCGTTTGCAGATATTTTTTGTACGTTGTCTTTTTGTTTATGGTTTCCTTTGCTGTGCAAAAGCTTGTAAGTTTAATTAGGGTTCCATTTGTTTATTTTTGTTTTTATTTCTAGTGCTTTGGGAGACAGGGGACATTTTTTTTTTTTTTTTTTAGGGGACATTTTTTAGTGTCATGCTGGGGAGCGGAGGTGCTCCTGGCACCACAGTGTTCCCCTGGCCGCCAGCCAGGTCCTCTCAACATTAAGCATACATCTGGCCCAGGTGCCAGAAAACAGTAAACGGACACAAGGGAGTACGGATTTTCAGTTGATTCACACCTTAAGCACACACTGTGTGTCAGACGCTTACCTGGGCATCAGGACACCCAAAGTGTCCTGCTCTCGTGGGGCTTACAGTCTAGTGGACAAGACACAGACAATAAATATGTAAAATGACAGGAAATCTTACACATAAAACAGGGAAGAATAGAATGGGTAGTGGAGGACCTGGAGTTGGTGAGGAAGGGAGGAGATCTGGGATAACAGCATTCCAGGCAGAGGGCACAGCCTGGGCAAAGGCCCTGGGGCCAGACTGTGCCTGGGGTGTTTTAGGAACAGCCAGGAGTCCTGTGTGACTGGAGCAGAGTGAGCGAGGGGGAGAGAGGGAGGAGGGGAGGGCAGGGAGGGGACGGGGCAGGTCGTGCAGGACTCTGTGGGCTGCAGGGGAGACTTGGGCTTTTACCCCCAGGGAGGGCTGTGGGCAGAGGAAGCAGAGGAGGGGCGAGACCTGACTTGGGTGCTCACCAGTGCCCTCCGTCTGCTGCGGGGGGAATAGACTGCGGTGGGGATGCCCGGGGACCAGGGTGACTGCTCTGGTCTGGATGGATGTTGATGGGGCTGGACCAGGGTGGTCACCATGGAGGGGGCGAGTGAGAAGTGGGTGGGCTTGGGGTAGACTTTGAAGGCAGAGCTGACGGTGCTGACTGATGGCTTGGATGTGGGAAGGCAGGGGAGGGGAGTCAAGGGCGACTCCTAAATTCCGGCCGGAGTGCGTGGAAAGGATGGCGCCGCCATCAGCTGAGATGGGGAGAGCGGGTTTGGGGAGAAAGTGGGGGGCACAGTGCTGGCCGCGTTGAACGTAAGATGCCAGTGAAACTCCCAGGCAGAGACACCCCCAAGCCCCGGGGCAGCCGCGCACCTGAGTCACTCGGAGGCACTCGGAGAAGTGGTGGCCTGGAGGCATGAACGTGGCCCCCAGCACGTGGGTGGTGGGCTGCGGTGACCAGCGGTGTCCCTTTGGCCCCCAGAACGGCTCCAGCGAGAAACGGGAGGTCCGGCAGTTCCAGTTCACGGCGTGGCCGGACCACGGGGTGCCCGAGTACCCGACGCCATTCCTGGCTTTCCTGCGGAGAGTCAAGACCTGCAACCCGCCGGACGCGGGCCCCATCGTGGTCCACTGCAGGTACCCCTGTCCCGGTCCCCCGCTCCCCGCGGCGCCCCGCCGCACCTACCCCACCCCCTTGCCCGGGGGGCCCCTGACGACCCTGCCTGTCTCCGCAGCGCTGGCGTGGGCCGCACGGGCTGCTTCATTGTCATCGACGCCATGCTGGAGCGGATCAAGCCGGAGAAGACGGTGGACGTGTACGGCCACGTGACGCTCATGCGGTCCCAGCGCAACTACATGGTACAGACCGAGGACCAGTACAGCTTCATCCACGAGGCCCTGCTGGAGGCCGTGGGCTGCGGCAACACGGAGGTGCCTGCCCGCAGCCTCTACGCCTACATCCAGAAGCTGACCCAGGTGGAGCCCGGCGAGCACGTCACCGGCATGGAACTCGAGTTTAAGGTGGCCTGGGGGGGGTAGAGGTTGCTGTGGGCCGGCTCGGGGAGGGGGCTGAGCGGGAGACCAGAGTTAAGGGGACCAGAGGGTGGGGGGGGGTTGGTGTTCCCCTGCCTGCCAGGCCCCTGTTAGCGCCCTGGCTGAAAACACACAGCCCACCCCATCCCTGGGGAAAGCGGGTTCCCAGCCGGAGGCTGTCCTGATGGTGACCTCCTGTCCCCTCGTCTCTCGTCCCCACAGCGGCTGGCCAACTCCAAAGCCCACACATCCCGCTTCATCAGTGCCAATCTGCCTTGTAACAAGTTCAAGAACCGCCTGGTCAACATCATGCCCTACGAGAGCACACGGGTCTGTCTGCAGCCCATCCGGGGTGTGGAGGGCTCTGACTACATTAACGCCAGCTTCATTGATGGCTACAGGTACCCGCCCCTGGCCGCTGCCGGGCGATGCTGAGGCTCCAGAAAGGTCCCAGCCCTGCCCTCGGGGGGCCTCCAGTCTCGCATGGGAGAGAGCTAGACAGACGCTGCCAGTCTCAGTCACAGCTGAGGTGGAGGGAATCTTTAGACGTGTATTTAACTGATGGCTGCTGTCCGTAACATGGTTCTGTCTGTCCTTCTCTATCAGAGGTTCTCAATCTGGGCAACTCTGCCAGCCAGGGGAAATTTGACAGCATCTAGGGACGTTTGGATGGTCATAACGGGAGTGAGGGGGCAGGATTACTACTGGCATCTAGTGGGCAGAGGCCAGGGGTGCTGCTCAGCACCCCACAGTGCACAGGACACGGCCCCGCCACAAAGAATCATCCAGTCCCGAACGTCGGCAGTGCCGGGGTTGAGAAACCCTGGCCAAGGGAGGCTGTTCCGGGGTGGGGGGGGGGGCTACTGCCTACGCACAGCCCTAGGGAGAGCTTGGCCTGTGCAAACAACGGACATTAGTTTAATGGTACTCGAGTGCGGGCGGAGGAGGAAGGCAGGACAGGTCAGCAGACAGTCCTGCAGCCTCCTGGAGAAGCGGGACTCTATTCTCAGGCTGATGGTCTCTCCAGGTGGAAAACGGGATTATTTGGAGGGTTGAACCAGACAGGGAGGGAGATGACGCCTGGGCCGGGGTTTCCCCGTGGCCCTGGACTCACACATGCCCCCCCCACCCCCCGCAGGCAGCAGAAGGCCTACATCGCCACGCAGGGGCCGCTGGCGGAAACCACGGAGGACTTCTGGCGCATGCTCTGGGAGAACAACTCAACCATCGTGGTGATGCTGACCAAGCTGCGGGAGATGGGCCGGGTGAGCCGGGGGCCACGGGGGGCGGGGCAGGGGCCGGGCCAGGGCCGGGGGGCAGGGCTGACCACGGCGGCCACCCCCCCAACAGGAGAAATGTCACCAGTACTGGCCGGCCGAGCGCTCCGCCCGCTACCAGTACTTCGTGGTGGATCCGATGGCGGAATACAACATGCCTCAGTACATCCTGCGGGAGTTCAAGGTCACAGACGCCAGGGTGAGTTTGGGGACGGAGTGCTGGGAAGCACCAGAACCCGGGCCGGACCCTACAGGCTGCTCACCGTTCCTCTAGTGGTCTGGAGAGGGCTTCCCTAGTTGGGGGTAGAAGCAAAGGCCCAGGGGAAGGAAAAGCCCCCAGGGTTGGGTGGAAGAGGAGTGAAGTTGGCCAGTTGGACAATCACTCCCACCACCAAGTGGGTGGAAGAGAGGGCCTTGACCCCATGGCATCCCCGTTGGAGCGTGTGTCACACCACTCACGAGGGAACATGGCCCAAGGCGATCATGTTAAAGGGAGTGAGTGGGGCGTTTCCCTGGAAGCAACAACCCATGGAGGGTAGTAGCGTTAGAGGGCTGAAAGCGGGCTGGGGGAGAGGTAATGGATTGATGGTGCCGGGTGGTGGCCGACGGAGCCGTAGATGGAAAAGAGCGGAGAATCCACGGGTGGCATGATGGGGCATGGGAATGTCAGTCGGGATGTTGCCAGTGGATGGCAAAGACTGATGGGTAAAGAGCATCGTTAGTCATCGTGCGTGGGTAGTGCAAGATGGCACCGTTGGGTTGGTGGAATGGGGGGGGTTGCAGAATCAGTGGAAGATGTTGCTGTTGGGTGGTCGTGGAGGAGGGTGGTAAACAAGGATGGTGTTGGGTGGGAGGAAGGTGGGGCTGGAGATTGGAACGTGTGGATAACAGGATGGAGAATGCCAACAGAACATGGTACTGCGGGTTAGTGAAGGGTGATGTGTTATCAGCAATGGGTGGAGGAAGATGAGACTGGAGAGGGCAGATGTTTGGCCAGTGGCGGATAGAGACGCGCAATGGGAAATGACTTTGGAGAGAGTAAAGAATGACGAACATTCAGCGATCAGTGGTAGTAGACAGTGCTGTTGATGGCATAAGGTAGAGGAAGGTGGGATTGGAGGAAGGAAGTGTTAGGTGGTGGAGGATGGAGACCATCAGGGTAAGACGACATCACTGGATGGCACCATTTTGACATAGAGACTGTGACTGGGAAAAGGTAGATGATGAGTAAAGGAGGGTGGTGAGCGTCAGTGGAAGATGGTCCTTAGAGGGGGAAGAGTGCTGAATTACTAGGGACAGATTATGGAAGATGATGGCACCATTGGGTCGTGATGAATGGAAGGTGGCAGAGAGCCATGATGTTGGATGGCCCTGCTGGGTCGTGGGAAGATGGGATTGGTGAGAAGGATGGTTGAGTGGTGGGGGTGGAGTACGTCAGTGGGAGGCGGCATCGTGGGATGCTCAAGGACTATGAGTTACCCGCAGTGGATGGTGAAAGTTAGGAGGTAACGGTGTTGGGTAGCACGGGTAGAAGGTGAGCTTCCAGTGGTGGCTGGTAGAAGATGGCGCCCTTGGGTGGTGAAGGCTAGTAGGTGATGGCGCTGGTGGGTGGTCGAAGACAGTGAGCAGTCAGTCAGTGGTGGGGGATGGAAGATGGCACCACTGGAAGGTGATGGTATGGGGCAGTGCTCTTGTACTCTGAGATGGTACAGAGTGGAGGACGCCAGGGAGCTGGAGAATGGGACCAAGAAGGGCAGGTGTTGGGTGCACTCTGGGATGGCACAGGATGGAAGATGGCAGACAGCAGGGGTGGATGGGATTGGAGCTGGGCAGAGAGGAGCATTTGTGGGGTGGGGGGTGAACGATGGCCATATAAGGTGGTGTCACTGGATGGTGAAGTTAGAGGCTGGTGAGGAGGATGAGCGTGGCATCCTCGGGTGGTGAAGACGAGATTGGGGCATCTCAGTGAAAGATGGTGCCATTAGACAGCACAGGACAAGGAGTCGTCAGGGTGGATGGCGGAAAATGGGGCGGAGGATGGGGAAGGACGGAGGGTGGTGTTGGCTGGTGGTGGAGGCTGGGACTTTGGCGAGGGTGGGAAAACAACCATGACCGCCACTGACCTTGATAACAAGAGCGGGCTCTCTCTCTCTCTCTCTCTGTTCCAGGATGGACAGTCCCGGACTGTCCGGCAGTTCCAGTTCACGGACTGGCCGGAACAGGGCGTGCCCAAGTCAGGGGAGGGCTTCATCGACTTCATCGGCCAAGTGCACAAGACCAAGGAACAGTTCGGCCAGGACGGCCCCATCTCTGTCCACTGCAGGTGGGCTGCTCCCCGAGCCCCGGCCCGTGGCCCGGCTAGGGAAACCGAGGCCTCGTGAGGACGGCCTCAGGCGCTCCCGTCTGGGCTCTTTCCATCCCTGGGAGGCCTCAGAGCAGGAGGGACGGGAATCGGGCAGTTAGGTCAGGCTCCCCCAAGCACCCGCCCCTGAACTCCCGCACTCTCCCCAACAGCGCCGGCGTGGGCAGGACGGGCGTCTTCATCACGCTCAGCATCGTGCTGGAGCGGATGCGGTACGAAGGCGTGGTGGACATCTTCCAGACCGTGAAGATGCTGCGGACCCAGAGGCCAGCCATGGTGCAGATGGAGGTGAGGGCGGGACGGGAGGCGGCGGCCGGGCCCCATGCCGGTGCTGGCCCGGGCCTCTGTTTCCTCCCCCGTGAGATGAGCACAGCCACCCTCCACTCTCTGGGTGCTCGTGGGTGGAAGGTCCTCAGCCCCTCCTGCTTTGGGCTGCCGCAAGAGTAAGCTGAAGGCCAGAGCTGAGAAGCGTCCCTTGGAGTGGGCAGGGATGCGTCCATCCCGGCCCCAGAGTCACAGCGAGGTCAGGCTCAGCCAGGACCCCGGCACGGGTCCCGAACCCTGAAGTGAGGCTCAGAGCGGGGAGGGACTTCCTGCCATCGAGTTCACATGGGACATTCTAACAGTGTCCTCCAGGGACTTCCGTGGCGGTCCAGTGGTTAAGACTGCGCTCCCAATGCAGGGAATATGGGTTGGATCCCTGGTCGGGGAACTAAGATCCCACAGGCCGTGCGGCGCTGCCAAAAAAGAAAGAAAATTAAAAGCAAAAGAAAAACCAGTGTCCTCCAAACTCTCCCGTCTCTGGGGAGACGGAGCTGGAGTGGCAGTGTGCCAGCCCCCCGGGGGGTGTCGTAGGGGATGGCCAAGCGGCCGCGTCCTAAGAGATGCGGAGGCGGATGAGGAGGGGAGAGCCCAGCGAAGGCGCAGGCTGCTCTGGGGGCCCCGGGCAGCCCTGGGAGGCTTCAGAGCAGGAGCGGCGCTGACAGAGGCCCACCCCTCCCCTCCCCCACGCAGGACGAGTACCAGTTCTGCTACCAGGCGGCTCTGGAGTACCTCGGGAGCTTTGACCACTATGCAACCTAGAGCCTTGTCGGCCCGGCCCGACTCCACCGGCCCCGACGCCTCCCGTGCCGGGCGGGCCCCGAGGCCTGGACCCCGGCGGCCGGGGCAGGAGGCGGCGGCCGCGTTTCCGCAGGGTCTCCGGGAGCGACGCGGCCCCTCGAGCCCCAAACCCCCCGCGTGGCCCCAGCCACCCCCCCTGGACCGGCCGCCGCCTTCGCTACTCGGCACATTCCTCATTTCCTTCCAGAACGAGATTCCAAAACGAGAGATTCCGGGGTGGGGGGAGGGGGGAGGCGGTGAGCAAACGGGGGGGGGGGGTTCTTCCCCAGAACCGGAGGAGGGCGGGGGCTGTGAACTTGGCCCTCGTCCTCCCCTGGGGAGCCTTCCCGCCCCACAGCCTGGAGGGCGCCGGGGATGGGGACCCGATGCAGCTCTCTTTCGAACGCAGTGTAACTATCCAGTGACATTTCCTGTTTTTTTTTAAATAGTGTATTTTTTTTTCCTTTTCTTTTTTTTTTTAAAGAAGAAACAAACGGGGGAAAAAAAAAGAAAGACTTGACAGTCAACGAATTTAAAAAGAAAAACTTGGCTTATTCCTATTCCGTTCACAGACAGTCTATTTTTTCACTGTAGCAGCCGTTCTTGTGTGCCAGCTGTGTTGGCAGGCGTGCGCGGGCTTAGACTGCCCCTGTGGCTTGCTTTTTTTTTTCTTTTTTTTTTTCCTACCATCTGAAGGTGTGCCTCACTCAAGAATAGGACCTTTTGCTCCTGATTTTTCTTTTTTTTTTTTTTTTGCTTCTTTTATAATGAAATTCTCAGACATATCCAGGAGGGTGGGGGTGGGGAGCAGGGGAACTCGGGCCCACCAGCGTCAGGCCTCGAGCCCACGGGCTGGGCGCTGCCACAGAGGAGATGGCAGCGACCCCCTCCCCGCAGCCTGAGCCCCCATCCCCCTGTCTCCCACCCCGAGGAGAAGGACTGAACAAAACGGGAGGTTCTCACTTCTTCGGGGAGAGAGAGGCCATGTGCTGCCCCAGATCAGGGACCCTTTCCGCCCCCTGGGACCATGGGGCAAGTTTTGGGGCAGAAGGATGGGATTTCCCGCCCCCCCCCCCCCCCACAACCCCTGAGCAAGTAAGTTTTTCTCTTTGTACAAGAGCAGATCTGCCGTTGCTTTCAACACTGTTTATTCAAACGGAAGCAGCTGGGTGGTTTTCCCACCTCTGTGTATGTAGATAAATCGACTTTGTATTAAAGGAAGATCGTCTGACCCCGGCCAGTGGTGGAGTCTTTGTCAAGCCCCCACCTCGTCTACCCCATCTCCCTGGGGCAGCCGGGGGCCTGGAGAGCTTGAACGCAAACCCCAAGCCCTGGCCCTGCAGGGGCTGCTTCATTGATAGTAGTTACTCTTACTGATAACTGTGACCACAACTGAGCATCTACCACGGGCCAGCCCTCTGAGGTGGGAGTCAACCCAATTTATAGATGAGGAAACAGAGAGGGCAGGCACCAATGCAAAGTCACACAGTGGTTTGAAGTGGACCTGGGATTCACACCCCAGCCAGTCTCATCCACAGCCCACAGAAGGGTCAGTGATAAAGCTGAGTTCATGGAGGGAAGAACTGGGTTGGGAGCACTATTCTTCCCCACGCTCTAGGCCACCCAGTGAGTGGACCCTACTCTGAGCCAGAGTCAGACCCTGGAGGATGGAGGGAGAGCCGTTCTGGGTCTACACCCATGCTTGGGTCCCTTCCCCATCTGGCTTAAGACCCTGAGATGGATGAAAGATTCCCCCTGTTCTCACAGAGATGCTCCAGGGATGAGAAGAGGGTCTTAGGGAAGGGGCCCAGCCTAGGAAAGAGTGGGGTCATCCCTTTTAGAAGCAATCAGATCCGGTAGTCAGTAAATAAATCAAAAAAGTGATCACCGCCATTAATAAGCTCAGTCAAACAGATTTACCAAACCCTCTATCCCCACCCCTAAAATTCTCAAACACATATGGAACATTTATAAAAATCAGCATTAAGGGGCTTCCCTGGTGGCGCAGTGGTTGAGAGTCTGCCTACCAATGCAGGGTACATGGGTTCGAGCCCTGGTCTGGGAAGATCGCACATGCCGCGGAGCAACTAAGCCCGGGAGCCACAATTACTGAGCCTGCGCGTCTGGAGCCTGTGCTCCGCAACGAGAGAGGCCGCGATAGTGAGAGGCCCGCGCACCGCGATGAAGAGTGGCCCCCGCTCGCCATAACTAGAGAAAGCCCACGCACAGAAACGAAGACCCAACACAGCCATAAATAAATAAATAAATAAATAAAATATTAAAAAAAATCAGCATTAATAAAAACGAGCAGTGGAGATCTTCATAAATTTCAAGAAACAAATATAAGATAACCTGATCTTGGCCCCAGGATTAGATTCTGTAATACTTAGACTCCCCTGAAAAGGCCTACAATGAGAAATTTTAAAAACATGTTTCTAAACGAGGCATGAGTTAAAGAAGCAATCAACATAGAAATTACAAGTTTTTGAAACTGAACAATTCAGATAGTACATTATGTAATGAAACCTGTGGGATGCAGCCAAAGGGATACCCAGAGGAAAACATAGCCTTGAACATGTTGATAAGAAAACAAATTCTGAGAACAAGTCAACTTTTAAAATATATGAACCAAACTTTCAGCTCAAGTAACTCTAATTGGGCATGATTGAGGTTCTTTTGCATTAACAAAATAAAAACCTTTCTTTAAAAACAGCATAATAGGGGGCTTCCCTGGTGGCGCAGTGGTTGAGAATCTGCCTGCCAATGCAGGGGACACAGGTTCGAGCCCTGGTCTGGGAAGATCCCACATGCCGCGGAGCAACTGGGCCCGTGAGCCACAACTACTGAGCCTGCGCGTCTGGAGCCTGTGTTCCGCAACAAGAGAGGCCGCGATAGTGAGAGGCCCGCGCACCGCGATGAAGAGTGGCCCCCGCTTGCCGCAACTAGAGAAAGCCCTCGCACAGAAACGAAGACCCAACACAGCCATCAATCAATCAATCAATAAAAAACAGCATAATAAGTCTCAGGCAAGTACAGTCAAGAAAAGAGAGCATCCAAATCCAGGAAAATGGGGGAAAACATTAACTACAGATTGAGGCTTTTTTAAAATTGTGAGACGAGTATCAGGGGAGACAAGCAGGAAAGACAGTAGAGAGGGAGGGATAGTGGGACCGATAGCAGAGCTGACATGGGAAAAAAGTCCCTCACTCTCCCCCTGTGGGATGGTGGGAAGAACAGGCAGTAAAGAGAGAAAGGTGAAGAAATAGCATGTAAAGGACTACATTTAGTAGCCTCTGAGTTCTGAATTCAAGAAGTAGTGGAGGGGTCCTCTTCTTAGTAATAGACTGGGGGACCAAAGGGATAAAAAAGTCAGAGTCTAACCCAAGCCTGGTCCTACCTAAATTATCCAAGACTTTATCAACAGGCTTCTCTGCCCATAGGACTCCTACTCAGTCCTCAAAACCCAGTACTAAAAGCTCCTCTAAGAAGGCATCTCTTATTTCCCTTCTCTGTTTCACTCAAGCCCACTGAGGCTAAGGTGTCTGAATAGGATCTACCTTGCCTTCCTTGAGTGTGTGACCCTTAGCTCTGAGGTTCCTCCCTTGAGATGCTCATGGCTATAGTTGGGGGTAGGTGGTGGCAGACAGGGATTTATCTGACGAATTCCTGGAAGAGGAAGGCCCTGAGGAATTGCCTCAACCCACTAACAAGAACACCAAGACTCTTAAGCATCTCCAAGTTGCCTTGACCCT
This sequence comes from Balaenoptera musculus, assembly GCF_009873245.2. NCBI lineage: Eukaryota > Metazoa > Chordata > Mammalia > Artiodactyla > Balaenopteridae > Balaenoptera > Balaenoptera musculus. Next base: position 167,333,858 of record NC_045787.1, read on the forward strand.
CCGTAGGATTCCATAACATCCATCCCCCATTTATTGAGCACTTACTGTATGCTTGGCTTGTACAATCTCAATCCTTCTGACAATGCACCAATGTACAGGTGGGAAAACTGAGGTTCCAATGGGCCAGGTTTCTTACCCAAGATCACACAGATGGTAAGTAATGGAACCTGGACGTGGGCCCAGATCTGGCCATTTCCCACGGTGAGAGTGAGAAAGTTCAAGACATCTAGGAGCTCCTCCGGACCACAGTCAGCATCAGCACCAAGCTGAGAGGGACAGGGTCCTAGAACAGAGCCCCACCTCCCATCACCAAGGACCTGTGAGGGGCCAAAGCATTCTAGTGCTCTGGAAGGTGCAAATACCCTAAATACACACTTTGTCCCTAACTAATAACATCACTTAGAAATGTTTCAAACTAAAATACCCACGAGGAGAAATGAACAGAACTACAGTGGTGCTGGGTGCTGAAGCTAACTCAGCAATGGAAAGACCAAACTGACAAAATAATAAAGTAAAATAATAAAAAAATAAAAATAATAAGGATCTTGAGGAGATGAATAATGCAATAGCAAACTTGAGCAAATAGATATGTACAGGACTATGTGCCCAACAAATAAAGAATGTATGTTCTGTCCAAACACTAAGAGCCCATCGCCAAAAAAAGGACCATGAATTAGACCATAAAAAAAAAAACGTTCAGGCTTCACTCACTAGCCACAATGCAGTAAAATTATAAATCAGTGATGACATGTAGCTCCTCAAATTTACATAGGTGGAAGTGTTAAAACAAATGAGTTAAAGATAAGCCACACAGGGCTTCCCTGGTGGCACAGTGGTTAAGAGTCCTCCTGCCAATGCAGGGGACACTGGTTTGAGCCCTGGTCTGAGAAGATCCCACATGCCATGGAGCAACTAAGCCCGTGCGCCACAACTACTGAGCCTGCGCTCTAGAGCCCGCGAGCCACAACTACTGAAGCCCACGTGCCTAGAGCCCGTGCTCTGCAACAAGAGAAGCCACCGTCAATTAAGACCCAATGCAGCCAAAAAATAAATTAATTTAAAAAAAAAGATAAGCCATACATAAATTACAAAGCATTTAGAACGGAATGATAAGACAACTGCAAATTAAAACCTTTGGGTTGTAACCAAAAATGTACTCAGAGGTAAATTCAAAGTTGTAAGTGCATTTATGGAGGGAGGGAGATCACTGCATATAAATGAAATATGTAGTCAAAGAAAGTACTCAGGGAAAATATGTAGCCTTATATGAATTTACGAGGAAAATAACTGAAAATAAACTAGTTAAGCTTTCAACTCAAGCACCCACAAAAGGACAAATAAACCCAAGGAAAGTCAAGGGAAAACATTATTAAGAAAATCTGAAATTAATGAAACGGGAAACTACAGTAACAATAACAAAATAATATAAAAAGCTGGATCTTTGGAAACACCCATAAAAGAGGAAAACCTTTGTCAAGAAGACAGCACAAATAAATGTTAAGGATGACAGAGGAACCAACAATTCTTACAAGGGAGATATTTTAAAGGATGAGCATATACTACATATATACAACGTTATACCACTAACTGTATAAAATGATAAAATAGGAAAAAATCTAAGAAAACCAAGTCATTAAAAAGTGAATAACCTTCAAAAACATGGAAATGATGGTCAAAGATCTAGCCGCCGTACCAGGCACCTTCCCAGATGGTTTTTCAGGTGAGTTCTGCCACATCTTCAAGAAAAAGATGATTTGAATCTTTTATAAGCTATGTCAGCTTACAGAGGGAAAAAAAGAGATAGTACTCAAACTGTACAGGACAAGCCAAGAAAAAAAAATCTATCCCACTTATGTGCCTAGATTCAAAAAGGCTAAGAAAATACTAGCAATGCAAATCTAGCATCTCTTCAAAAGAATAGGATGTTATGACTCAATAGGGAAGGATTTATGGAATGCAAGGATGGCTTAACATTAGAAAGCCCACTCAAAGTTAGAATAAATTGCTACCTTGGAGAGCAAATTGACAGTATCTAGTCAGATGAAAATGTACATAATCTTTTGACTCAATAATTCCACTCCTACACATCTTACAGAGACTTGTCTTGGGCAGATGTGGCCAAGGAGACATGTAGAGGTTTGTCCATAGTGGAATTATTTGTTTTTTTTTTAAAAAGGACACTGTATAATACATTTTTATTATAAACAAAAAATAAATTTAAAACCTGGAAATAATATTTTTATTTTATAAAGGATTGGAATCAACTTAAATATCCACCAGCAGGAAGGGGGTGTGGAGAAAAGGGGAACGCTCCTACACTGCCGGTAGGAATGTAAACTGGTGCAGCCACTATGGAAAAACAGTATGGAGGTTCTTCAAAAAACTAAGAATAGAGTTGCCATATGATCCAGCAATCCCACTCCTGGGCATATACCCAGACAAAACTATAATTCGAAAAGATCATTCACCCCTATGTTCATAGCTGTACTACTTACCATAGCCAAGACATGGAAACAACCTAAATGTCCATCAACAGATGAATGGATAAAAAAGATGTGATACACACACACACACACACACACACACACACACACTAGAATATTAGCCATAAAAAAGAATGAAATAATGCCATTTGCAGCAACATGGATGGACCTAGAGATTATCATTCTAGTGAAGTAAATCAGAAAGAGAAAGACATACTGTATGATATCACTTACATGTGGAATCTAAAATATAACACAGGGACTTCCCTGATGGTGCAGTGGTAAAGAATCTGCCTGCCAATGCAGGGGACACAGGTTTGAGCCCTGGTCCAGGAAGATCCCACATGCCGCAGAGCAACTAAGCCTGTGCACCACAACTACTGAGCCCACATGCCACAACTACTGAAGCCTGAGTGCCTAGAGCCTGTGCTCTGCAACAAGAGAAGCCACCGCAATGAGAAGCTCACACACCGCAACAAAGAGTAGCCCCTGCTTGCCACAACTAGAGAAGGCCCGCATGCAGCAACAAAGACCCAACACAGCCAAAAATAAATAAATAAAATAAATAAATTTAAAAAATAAAATATAACAGAAATGAACATGGTCTATGAAACAGAAACAAACTCACAGATGTAGAGAACAGGCCTGTGGTTGCCAAGGGGGAGGGGGGCGGGGGAGGGAAGGATTAGTAGTTTGGGATTAGCAGATGCAAGCTATTATATATAGGATGGATAAACAGCAAGGTCCTACTATATAGCACAGGGAACTATATTCAATATCCTGTGATAAACCATAATGGAAAAGAATATGAAAAAGAATATATATATAATATATATATATAACTAAATCACTTTTCTATACAGCAGAAATTAACACAACATTGCAGATCAACTATACTCCAATAAAATTTTTAAAAAATATCCACTAGCAGGAGAATGTATAAAGAACTCTGTTTGGTCATACAATGAAATACTATACAGCAATGAACACGAAGCAATTGGAACTCTGCACCACAATATAAACAAATCCCAAATACACTAAGCAAAAACAAGCAGGCCACAGGAAGAAAAGTTAGTGTAACTCCATTATAGAACATTTTAAAACACATAAAGCAAGTATATATTAGAGATAAATGCATAAGCAGCAAATATATAAAAACTCATCTATATGGCAGTACTACTCAAAGCAATCTACAGAGTCAATGCAACACCTATCAAAATCCCAATGATGATTTTTTTGCAGAAATGGCAAAGCTAATCCTCAAACTTATATGGAAGTGCAGAGAAATCTGAAGAGTCAAAACAATCTTGAAAAGGAACAATAAATTTGGAAGACTCACGCTTCCCAATTTCAAAATTTACTACAAAGCTACAGTAATCAAAACACTGTGATAAAGCATAAAGATAGACATACAGATCAATGGAATAGAAATGACAATCCAGAAATCAACCCATACATCTGTGACCAATTGATTTTTGACAAGGGTGCCAAGACCATTCAATGAAAAAGGAAAAGTCTCTTCAGCTAATGGTGCTGGGACAACACCACATATCCACATGCAAAAGAATGAAATTTTACCCCTACCTCACACAATATATGAAAATTAACTCAAAATGGATCAAAGACCTAAATGTAAAAGGGTTAAAACTATAAAGCTCTTAGAAAAACTCATCTGTAAACAAATTCAGGGTAATTGTTCCCTCTGGGCAGGAGTAAGCGGAACGCATTCAGCAAAGGGTACACATGTAAATCCAACTCAATGTATATGTTTTAATTTTTAACTTGGGTGTTAAGGATATGGTGTCCATTATATCATTATATCACTTTTGTATATCTGAAATAAAATAATAAATCAATCCATGGAAAAAAGAAATATCACCCCAAAGCATTTGATTTAAAAAAAATAAACAACTGTTCCTTAATTTGATAAAGTAATTGAGAATGCTGAAACTTTAGAACAAAAGTGGGCAAATAGTTTAGGTTTTGCAGGCCAGAAGGTCTCTGTTGCAACTACTCAGCTGGGCTGCTACAGCACACGTGCAGCCATAGACAAAACAAATGGGTGTGGCTGTGTTTCAATAAAACTTTATTTATAAAAACAGGTAGTGAACTGGATTTGGCCCACAGGCCATAGTGAGCCAGTCTCTGATCTAGAAACATATCCAGTGAACTTGGAAATGATTCAAGGAATTCCATTATCATAACAATCATTTCATATAATACTAGGGACCCCAGCCAGTGCAACAAGACAAGAACAAGAAATGAGGTACAAGTGTGAAAGAAAAATGACAAAGCTTTCATTACTGCAAGAAATATGACTGCCTACCAGACAACTTGAACGAATCATCTTAAATTGTACTATAAGTAAGAAGAAAATCCAACAAAATACCAATTAACAAAGCCACCATAAAAGTCATTGGCCTGGGACTTCCCTGGTGGCGCAGTGGTTAAGAATCTGCCTGCCAATACAGGAGACATGGATTCGAGCCCTGGTCCAGGAAGATCCCACATGCTGCAGAGCAACGAAGCCCGTGCACCACAACTACTGAGCCTGCACTCTAGAGCCCGTGAGCCACAACTACGGAGCCCACATGCCTAGAGCCCATGCTCCACAACAAGAGAAGCCACTGCAATGGGAAGCCCGTGCACCACAACGAAGAGTAGCCCCCACTCCCGAGGACTAGAGAAAGCCCGCGCACAGCAAAAAAGACCCAACACAGCCCCCCCCCCCAAAAAAAATTAACGGGTGAAAAGAAAAGGATTAAAAACAGGGTATTTGCATAGTCTCAAAATATCTCCACACATGTTATTTTTTTAATTACAAAGGGGAAAACAGTAACTTTACCATAGAGAAATCTGGCCAACAGGACCTTAACCAAGTGATCAAGGTCAAGGGCCCCAGTGATGAGACACATCAACATCATTTGCCTCCTGATATACCGACTGAGAAGGACACAACATCACCTTTGTGATATTCTTGCCCCCAAATGCATAACCTCAATCTAATCATGAGAAAACAGACAAACTCAGCTTGAGGGACTTTCTACAAAATAACTGACCAGTACGCTTCCACGTACCCAAGAACATAAAAGGCAAAGAATGAGAATCTAATCTATCACTTAGGGAATGTGATGACTAAATGCAACATGGGTCCTGGATTGATTACAGACCAGAAAAAGGACTTGAGAGTCAAAACTGCTTACATTTGGGGGCTTTCCTGGTGGCGCAGTGGTTAAGAATCCGCCTGCCAATGCAGGGGACATGGGTTCGAGCCCTGGTCTGGGAAGATCCCACATGCCGCGGAGCAACTAAGCCCGTGCGCCACAACTGCTGAGCCTGCACTCTAAAGCCCATGAGCCACAACTACTGAGCCCACGTGCCACAACTACTGAAGCCCGCATGCCTAGAGCCCATGCTCCACAACAAGAGAAGCCACCACAATGAGAAGCCCGCGCACCGCAACGTAGAGTAGCCCCCGCTTGCCGCAACTAGAGAAAGCCCGCGGGCAGCAACGAAGACCCAATGCAGCCATAAATGAATAAATAAATAAATAAATAAATTTTAAAAAAAACCACAACTGCTTACATTTGAATAAGGTCTGTAAGTTAGCTGCTAGTATTGTATCAATGTTAATTTCCTGGTTTCAATAAATGTACTGTGGTTATGTAAGATGCTAACATTAGGAGAAGCTGGGTGAAGGTTACACAGGAATTTTTGCAACTTCTCTGTGGGTCTAAATTTCAAAATAAAAAGTTATAATAATATTTTTAAAGTCATCAGCCAGTTGTACTATCAGCAATAACCAATTAGAAATTGTAAATAAAAAAAGACACTACATCATAATGGTGATTGCCAGGGGCTGGGAGGTAGGGAGAATGGGGAATTAGTGTTTAATAGGGTCAGAATTTCAGATTTACAAGATGAAAAGAGTTATGCGGATGTGCATATATTTCATGCCACTGAGCTGTACACTTTTTTTGAGATGCACACTTTAAAATTATTACAATGGTAAATTTTATGTTATTTTAACACAATAAGAAAAGAAAGATTGTAAATGAGGTCATATAAGGCTATCAGCTTCCACCTGGTTCCCTTGAGACATTCACTTCTTGGAAGCATCTTCTCAGGATGCCCTCTTGGATCCCCGCCATACTGTGAGGAAGCCCAAGCCACACAGAGAGGCCACATATAGCTGCCCTGGTCTGGAGTCCTAGCCTCCTAGCTCAGGTCCCAGAGATCACGTAATGGAAACAAGTCATCCCCACCACTCTTGGTCCAAATGACTGACCCATGAGCATAACAAAATGACTGAAGCTTACAACAGGAGGTTGGGGGTGGAGGTTGTACAGCCATATAAACTAGAACAGAGGGCAAAGACCAGACTAGGATGAAAGATGAGTGAAAGAGAACTTTAGTTCTTATAATAATATTTTTGTTTTTATGATGGAAAATGCATTTATACAGTATTTGTGATTAAAATAAATTTAAAAAAAATAAAGCCCTTCCATCCACTATCAGGTATTAGAGACTTAGCTCATCGTGGGCAGACAGCAGCAGCCCACAAGCATGAGAGCACAGCTAAATCTTGCTAACTATGCCATCTCCCCTGGGGGCCCTGTCACAATCATAGAAAAAGAGCTCCTGTTTATTGAGTGGTAACTGTGGTGTTTTTACACCACAGTGAGAAAGTAGTATTATCACCCCCTTTTTGCAGATGAGAAAACTGAGGCACAGAGAGGTTAAGTAACTTGCCCAAGGTTACACAGCCTGAAAAATGGCAGGGCCAGGAATTGAACAAACATTGCACTGGGAACTGGATATTTAAGAATGCATAAGATATAACCCCTGCCTTCATAGGTTTGTTGCCAAGTTGGGGAGACAGACCCATAAACAGGACATTTCTGTTCTTTTCTGCCAGGTGGAATACATGGGGTCAATGGGTACATAGATGGGAGGGTGGTCGGGAAAGGCTTCCCAGAGGTCAAGGCGAGAAGGATTTTAATTTCTTCACTGTGGAGAGGAAAGGTTCCTGGAAGAAGGCACAACTCATGCAAGGACCAGTCAGAGAGCATGGCATTTGAAAACAGCATGGCAGATGCAACACATTTTGATTGATGTGAAGGGCCCAGACAGACTGACAATGGGCCCTCCCCTCCAAAGGACAGTTTTAATGTTCATACACCCCGGCTGGGGTCTGGGGGAGCTGGACACAGACTCCTAGAGGAGGAAGAGGACTGGTGGCTGTGCCCTTGACTGACAGCTGTTATCCCAGCAATTCCGCTCAGGCCCAACTTGCAGCCTCCTCCACCAGATGAATCTTTGGGAGATAATAGAGCCATCTTGAGCCAGCTCCAGGGGGTGTCAACCTTCCCCCACTATTCCATAGACTACAAACAGCCGTTTCTGGAATGAGGGAAGTACTGCCAGGACGATTTGCCCCCACCCACTTAGAGACTGCCCCTGCTCAAGCCTTTGTCCAGCCAGCTGAATCTTTCTTCTGGTTCTACACTGAGTTAAACCAGCTGGTTATGGGCTGAATTGTGTCCTTCCAAAGTCATATGTTGAAGTCCTAACCCCCAGGACCTCAGAATGTGGCTCTTTGGAGATACTGTCTTTAAAGAGGTGATTAGGTTAAAAATGAGGTTATTAGGGTGGGCCCTACTCTAGTATGACTGATGTCCTTATAAGAAGAGGAGATTAGGACAGGGGTCCCCAACCCCCAGGCCATGGACCAGTACCAATCCACGGCCTGTTAGGAACCGGGCCACACAGCAGGAGGTGCACGGCGGGCAAGCAAGCAAAGCTTCATCTGCCGCTCCCCATTGCTCCCCATTGCTCGCATTACCGTCTGAACCATCCCCCACACCTCCACACCCCACCCCACCACCCACCTCGTCCATGGAAAAATTGTCTTCCACGAACCTGGTCCCTGGTGCCAAAAAGGTTGGGGACCGCTGGATTAGGATACAGACCCACACAGAGGGATGACCATGTGAGGACACAGGGAGAAGACAGCCACCTGCAAGCCAAGGAGAGAAGCATCAGAGGGAACCAACCCTGCCGACACCTTGATCTTGGACTTCCAGCCTCCAGACTGTGAGACAATAAATGTCTATTATTTAAGCTGCCCCATCAGTGGGGCTTTGCTACAGCAGCACAAGCAAACCAGTGTACCTGGTTTCCCAAGTTTGGGAACCAAAGCACAGAAGGTAAGTAGAATCTGTGGGAAGGGGGATGATTTTAGATGGCCCAGGGAATGGCACCAAATAACTTTGAATTGAAAATAAGGACGTTCTGTTTTAATTCTCTCTTAATTCTACTGTTCAGGTCCAGGCAAAAAGACACAGCTGAGTGTTACTTATCACAACCACCCCACCTCTTGCTCACCTCCTCCTATCTTTTTAAAAAATTGAGGTATAATTTACACACCATCAAAGTCCAAATATTAAGTGTACAGCTGGATGAATGTTTACATCTACTTACCCACCCAGATCAAGATAATAAGAATGTTTCCAGCTTGCTATATAGTCTGTATGTGCCCCCTCCCTTTGTATATTGAACCCCACCCCAATGTGATGGTATGTGGAGGTGAAGCCTTTAGGAGGTGATTATGTCATGAGGGTGGAGCCCTCGTGTATGGGACTAGTGCCCTTATAAAGGAGACCCCAGAGAGCTCCCTCACTCCTTCTACCATATGAGGACACAGTGAGAGGATGGCCATCTATGAACCAGGAGGTCGGTTCTCACCAGGCACTAGCTCTGCCAGTGCCTTGATCTTGGACTTCCAGTGTTTTCTTTGGGCCATGACCAGGGAATCCCATCTCCCTTGCCAGCCCCATATCCAGTCCCTCACCACATCCTTCATCCCATGACTCTCCATCCCCACTCCTCCCTGGAAGCTCCTGCTTCCTGTTCCCAGCCTCCAGCTCCTCCTGTACTTTATCCACGCAAAAGTCAGAATGATCTTTTAAAAACTGATCATAGGGCTTCCCTGGTGGCACAGTAGTTAAGAATCCGCCTTCCAATGCAGGGGACACGGGTTCAAGCCCTGGTCCGGGGAGATCCCACATGCTGTGGAGCAACTAAGCCCGTGCACCACAACTACTGAGCCTGTGCTCTAGAGCCCGTGAGCCACAACTACTGAGCCTGCGTGCCACAACTACTGAAGCCTGCGTGCCACAACTACTGAAGCCTGCATGCCTAGAGCCCGTGCTCCACAACAAGAGAAGCCACCACAATGAGAAGCCCGCTCACCTCAACGAAGAGTAGCCCCCGCTCACCGCAACTAGAGAAAGCCTGCGTGCAGCAACGAAGACCCAATGCAGCCAAAAATAAATTAAATAAATTAAAAAAAAAACTGATCATATTTCTCTGTTGCAAAATGTCAGCTTTAGGAGGGTAAGGATTTTGCTCTGATTTGACCACTGCTGATGTCAAGCGGCTGGTATACTAGTAGGAGCCTTGATCTTGGACTCCCACCCTCTAGAACTTTGAGGAATAAATGTCTGTTGTTTATGAACCACCCAGCCTCTGGTATTCGGTGAGACAGCACCATCCCCAAGAAGGTTCCCTCACACCCCCTCCCAGGCAATGCTCCCACCCCAGGAAGAATGGCTGTTCTGATTTATATCACCATAAATTAGTCTTGCCTGTTCTTGAGATTCATAGAAATGAAATCACGTAGCACATTCTCCTTGAGGTCTGGCTTCTTTCTTTAGCATGCAGTTGTGTGTTGCTCTTGTTATGTGATTCCGTCTTTTTTCTATTCATCATTGTAGTATCACCCAGAATAGTTTCACCATCCTAAAAATCCCATGCACTCCACCTATTCACCCCTCCTCATCTAACCCCCAGTAACCACTGATCTTCTTACTGTCTCCACAGTTTTGCCTTTTCTAGAATGTCCTATAGTTGGAATCACAGTGTATGGAGCCTTGAGGAACCTCCATATTGTTTGCTATAGTGGCTGCCACCAATTGACATTCCCACCAACAGTGCACAAGGGTTCCCCTTCCTCCTCATCCTGGCCAGCACTTGTTATCTCTTGGCTTTTTGATAATAGCTATTCTGATAGGTGTGAGGTGATATCGCGTGGTTTTAATTTGCATTTCCCTGCTGACTAGTCATGTTGAGTGCCTTTTCATGTACCTGTTGGCTATGAGAAATGTCTGTTCAGGTCCTTTGCCCATTTTTAAAGTGGGTTATTTGGGTGTTCTTGCTATTGAGCTAAGTTCCTCATATATTTTGGATATTAACCCATCAGATATATTGTTGACAAATATTTTCTCCAATCCCATAGGTGGTTGCTTCACTCTGTTGATTAGTTCCTTCAATAGGTAAAAGCTTTTTAGTCTGATATAATCCCACTTGTCTATTTTTGCTTTTGGGGTCATATGGAAAAAAAATCATCACCTAGACCAATGTCAAGAAGATTTTCCCCAGTGTTTTCTTCTAGTCTCTTACAATTTCAGGTCTTGTATTTAAGTTTTTAATCCATTTTGAGTTGATTTTTATATGTGCTGTGAGATAAGTGTCCCATTTCATTCTTCTGAATTTGGACATCCAGCTTCCCAAAACCATTTATTGAAAAGAATGTCCTCTCCCCATTCTGTGTTTTTAGCCCCCCTGTCAATGATTAGTTAGCCATTGGTGTGTGGACTTATTTCTGGCCTCTCCATTCTTTTTTTTTTTTTTTTTTTTGCATTGTGCAGCATGTGGGACCTTAGTTCCCAACCAGGGATCAAACCAGTGCCCCATGCAATGGAAGCATGGAGTCTTAACCACTGGACCACCAGGGAAGTCCTTGGGCTCTCCATTCTGTTCCATTGGTCTTTATGTCTGTTTTTATACCAGTACCATACTGTTTTGATCATGAAGTGTGATGTCTCCACCTTTGTTCTTCTGGTTCAAGATTGCTTCGTTATTCAGAGTCTCTTGTGATTCCATATAAATTTCAGGATTGTTGGGCTTCCCTGGTGGCGCAGTGGTTGAGAATCCGCCTGCCAATGCAGGGGACATGGGTTCGAACCCTGGTCTGGGAGGATCCCACATGCCACGGAGCAGCTGGGCCCATGAGCCACAATTACTGAGCCTGCGCGTCTGGAGCCTGTGCTCCTCAACAAGAGAGGCCGCGATAGTGAGAGGCCCGCGCACTGCGATGAAGAGTGGCCCCCACTTGCCACAACTAGAGAAAGCCCTCGCACAGAAACGAAGACCCAACACAGCCATAAATAAATAAATAAATAAAATTTAAAAAAAGACTAGTAACCCAAGAGAGAGTGAGGAAGAACCGTCCAAATCGAAAATTAGAAATCATTCCCATCTCTAAAAAAAAAATTTTAGGATTGTTTTTCCTATTTCTGAGAAAAATGCCACTGGAATTTTGATAGAGATTGCATTGAATCTATAGGTCATTTTAGGTAATATGGACATTTTAACAATATTAGTTCTTTTTTTTTCTTAGTTTTTTTTTAATATATATATATTTTTAATATATTTATTTATTTTTGGCTGCGTTCGGTCTTCGTTGCTGTGCGTAGGCTTTCTCTAGCTGCGGCGAGTGGGGGCTACTCTTCATTGTTGTTGGCAGGCAGATTCTTAACCACTGCACCACCAGAGAAGTCCCAGGACTATTTTAAACAGAGATGGCATAAGTGGGCACCCTTGTCTTGTTCCTGATCTTAGAGGAAAAGCTTTCAGCTTGTCACCATTGAGTCTGAGGTGAGCTTATTGTTGAGTTTTAAGAGTTCTCTGTATATTCTGGATAACAGTCCTTGATCAGCTGTGTCTTTTGCAAATATATTCTCCCATATATGTATTTTCCTGCTGATCTGTCTCGTAATCAGGTGACACAATTTGTGGCTCTTTAAGTCAGCTTATGAATCAGAAGGAGAAGGGAGTTGGTGGGTCGGGAAAGAGCTGCCCAGACCCCTAAACTTTGGAGGAACATTCTGCCGAATGAAGTTGAACGCGAGGACCAGACTGGAAACAAAAATTGTTCTTTTGAAAAACATTTCAAAAGCCATTTTCTTCACCTGCTCGGCCTGTAACCACTGAATTCATTAAAATCCAGAAGAAAGAGGGGAAAGGAAGCTGGTGAATTCTAATTTTCTCTTTGCATTTCAATCAGGGCAAACAATGGGCGTCTGCAGCCAGAGGGCTTCAGGCGAGGCTGTCCCCACCCCCGCAGTGCCCCAGACAGAGAGCCGAGCTGGACCCTACAAAGGAAGGAATGAGGCCGCTCCACCTCAGAGTTTTGTTCGCAAGGAGCAGCGGGGCCTCCTCCCTCTCTAGCCCTTTTAGAAAGGGGCTCCGGCTGAATGAGCCTCTTGAATAGCAAACCTTGCTGTCTTGGGGCCCTGCTGATGGTTCCCAGTCCTGGGAGGACTGGGTTGGCTTAACTCCCTCCCTCCCACCCACCCTCGGAGCCCTCACAATGGACACCAGGCAGGAGAGCACCAGAGAGCTGGGGGCACTTGCAAGTTTCATCCTCTCTCGGAGCCCAGTGGCTTTATCAACTAGATCTGAGCTCTCTCTGCAGTGACTTCCTACCTCCAATGTCCCTCCAGGCTTATAACCCACGAGAACCACAGGGAGCGAACCCGCACTACATACACTAGAATGGCTCACTTAAAAAAAAAAAAAAAATAGGGGCTTCCCTGGTGGCGCAGTGGTTGAGAATCTGCCTGCCAATGCAGGGGACACGGGTTCGAGCCCTGGTCTGGGAAGATCCCACATGCCGCGGAGCAACTAGGCCCGTGAGCCACCACTACCGAGCCTGCGCGTCTGGAGCCTGTGCTCCGCAACAAGAGAGGCCGCGATAGTGAGAGGCCCGCGCACCGCGATGAAGAGTGGCCCCCACTTGCCGCAACTAGAGAAAACCCTTGCACAGAAACGAAGACCCAACACAGCCAAAAATAAATTAATTAATTAATTAATTTTTTAAAAAATTCAATAACAAGCATCGACGAGGATGGGGAGAAACTGGAGCCTTCATACACTATTGGTGGGATATGAAAAGGTGCAGCCACTTAGGGGAACAGTTTGGAAGTTCCTCCAAAGGTTAAACATAGAATTATCACAGAATCTAGCAATTCTCCTAGGTATCTACCCAAGAGAATTGAAAACATATGTTTGCACAAAAACGTATATGGAAATGTTTATAGCAGCATGATTCACAATAGCCAAAAGGTGGAAATAACCATAATGTCCATCAATGCCAAATGGATGAACAAAATGTGGGATAACCATACAATGCAGCATTATTCAGACATGAAAAGGAGTGAAGCCCTGACACTCACTACAACACGGATAAACCTCGAAAACGTGATGCTCAATGAGAGAAGCCAGACACAGAAGACCACACAGTGTGTGATTCCATTGATGTGAAACGTCCAGAACAGACAAATCCACAGAGACAGGAAGTGGATTCGTGGTTATCAGGGGCTGGGGAGAGGGAATGGGGACAGAGAATGTTCTGATATCAGATACTGGTGATAGTTGCACCACTCTGTGACTATACTGAAAACCACTGAATTGTATAAAGCAGTGAGTTTTAGGCTATGTAATTAACTCAATTAAAAAATATATATTTATTTTATTTATTTATTTGGCTGCACCTGGTCTCAGTTGCGGCAATGTGGGATCTAGTTCCCTGACCAGGGATTGAACCCAGGCCCCCTGCATTGGGAGCACGGAGCCTTAGCCACTGGACCATCAGAGAAGTCCCAGTAATTAACTCAATGTAAAAAACCTTTTTTTTTTTTTTAAAAGACAAATACCATATGCTATCACTTACATGTGGAATCTAAAATATGACACAAATGAACATATCTGTGAAACAGAAACAGATACACAGACATAGAGAACAGACTTGTGGTTGCCAAGGGAGAGGAAGGGGGAGGGAGGGAAGGATTGGGAGTTTGGTATTAGCAGATGCAAACTATTATATATAGGATGGATAAACAAAAAGGTCCTACTGTGTAGCACAGGAAACTATATTCAATATCCTGTGATAAACCATAATGGAAAATAATATGAAAAAGAATGTATATATATGTATAACTGAGTCCATTTAATGTACAGCAGAAATTAACACAACATTGTAAGTCAACTCTACTCCAATAAAACTACAAAAAAAGGGAATTATCTGGTGGTCCAGTGGTTAGGACTCAGCACTTTCAGCACGATCATTGCTGAGGCCCTGGGTTCGATCCCTGGTCAGGGAGCTAGGATCCCACAAGCTGCGCGTGATGTAGCCAAAAAAGAAAAAAAAAAAAAAAAAAATCACATTTTTTAACCTTCAGGGCCTCCTGAGGCAAACTCCTAACTCTCAGCCTCCCTCCAGCCCCTCTTTCTGTCCCATCTCGGGGCCTTTGCCCGAGCTGTTCCCTCCGTCTGGCGCACTCCTCTCTGGCCTGTCCGGCCCCGTACCCCACACACATCCTTCAGCTCCCAGCTCAAACTTCTTCCAGAAGTCTTCATCGACCCTCCCAGACCAGGTCGATCCCCCTTAAACCATCCTCCTAACTCGCTGTTCCTTCTCAGTGGTGATCACAGTTGTGATTTTATATTTCGGTGTGTGGTTATTTATTGAACGTTGGTCTCCCCCTACTAGATCGTGAGGTGCCTAAAGGCAGGGATCTGGTCTCTCTTGGTCACTGCCGGGTCCTCAGCACCCAGCAGAGGCCTGGCACATAGTAGTTGCACAGTAAGTATCTATTGAATAGGTGAACGAATTGTTACTGAACCGACTTTGGGTCCACTCGCCCGTGCAAGCAAAGCCAGTCTACTGGGTTTTGGTTGAAACTGGCAGGACTCTGCAGAGCCCTCCTGGGTACAAAATCCCCTCTGTGTCCCCTGCTTCTTGTTTGGGAAAGCTCTAGTCTCCTAGGCTTTCCCCGAATTCCAAAGAGCTGGCACAGCAGTTATTAATTAGGGAAGTGAGGGGATGCAGAAACAAAGGAAAAACAGTCAATCAAGAAAAGTAATAATAGCTTAAACAATACTTCAGTGATAAAACAGAGTCTTAGTTCCTCCTCAAGGGATGTACATAACAACCTGACACAATATCTTTGAGTTGTTTTGCAGAAACTAAGACCCCCACCCAGGTGGAGGATGGTGACTACATGCTGACCACAAGCACTAGATCCCAGATTGGTTGGAACCAGAAGGCTGACGGCTGAGATTCCTGAAACATCACCCTGTTACCTCACCACCAACCAATCAGAAGAAGGTCCACAAGCTGATCATACACGCCACAACCCACACCCCTAATGTTGCCTTTAAAAGCCCTTCCCCGAAAGCCACCGGGGAGTTCAGGTCTTTTGAGCATGAACTGCCCATTCTCCTTGCTTGGCACCTACAATAAACACTGTACTCTCCTTGCCTCACCATGTTACCAAACTGACCTTGGGTCCGTTTGCCCACCACACAGCAATGCCAATCTACTGACACCGGGTTGTGGCCCACAGCCAGCAAGGAACTGAGGCCCTCAGTCCCACAGCCCATGAGGACTGAATCCTGCCAAGAGGCATGGAGGAAGCTTGGAAGCAGCTCCTTGCCAGTTGAGCCTTTAGATGAGGCGGCAGCCCCTGACCAACACCTTGTTATAACCTGTAAGACCCTCAAGCAGGGCACCTACTTGAGCTGCACCCAGAGTCCTGCCCACAGAGATTGTGAGATATGAAATATTGTTTTTCAAGCTGTTAAGTTCTGGGATTACTCGTTACGCAGCAATAGCCGACTGATACACTGACCACAGTGTCAGATGCACAGAAGGGGGCTCAATGGTTTTGATTATTCCTGTCATTGTGGCAGTGATGAGCCCACTCCTGAGGAACAGATGTTCTGACTGGGGACCCCAGACCACCGCCCCCCTCCACCACAACCCTCCCTTCAAAGAGCCTGCAGCAAGTCCCACAGCAGAGTCGTCATTTGGGGCCTAAGCAGTCATGTTTAATTGGACCTGGCTTCCATTTCAGGGAGCCTCTTGCTGCATGTGGCTTCAGGGTGCCATTATGACCTCTTTCAGTGAAGGATCTGGTCCTCCCCTGACCCTGTACAAGGGTGTGTGAGGGGCAGTCCTAGGTTGAGGCTGGGTCACCCTCTCCTGGAGCTTTGAAACTGGAACAGGTGACAGGAGGGGAGGGAGACATCATGAGGCCGTGAAGCAAACCTGACTGCCCCTTATTTCCATTCTGTAAGTTCCCCTCCATATCCTACCACTCAATCCCATCCCCTCCAAGACAGCCAGAAGTGGTTTCTGTCACTTGCCACCAAACGATCCTGTGAGATACAAGCCCATCCTAATCACAGGGCTCAGTGACCAGGAGACAGAAGCCAAGTGGACCCTAAATATTCCTGCACCGTGGGGCTGCAAGCGGCTCTGAGGGAGGCAGGGGGCCCTAAATGACCCCAATCTGCAGAGAAGAAAGGGCATCCCCTGCGGCAGCACCAGCCAATCCCAAGTCCAAGAGGCCGGCTCAGGGCAGAACTGGACACAGTCTCCTGCTATTACACTGCATTTTCTCATCTTGAACCCTCCTCCTTCAGCCTCCTACATTTATTTTTTTCTAAATTGACGTTACTATTGCACCAGGATAAAAACAACCCCCGATTGCGGCCCAGGTTTTTTTTAAATAATCTAAATAATGTTTTGGATTTTTTTTTTTTTAAGTGGGAAGAAAAAAACTAATTACATCTTTGAGGGAGGAAAATCATAAATCACGGAGTTACAGTGACATGGGGGACTCAGGCCAGGCCCACAAGACGGCAACAACTTCTTATCTCATTACAGTTTAATTAAGAATTATGTTTGAGCATCTTCTGTTTCATTATCATCGGGCCCAGCTTACTTCTAATCTTTTTTTACCCGGTGTACAGGAGGGTCTGGTCTAAGATGCGCACTAATGAATTTACAATTCTCTCTTTGGGGAACTTTAATAAAATTAGCCCGTGAAGAAGATGAACACAGATATGGTAAACTTCTGGAGGGAACATTTGCTTTCAATTACAGGAGTTCTGGAGTAAAGGGCCAAGGGGGTCCCCAGGGGGACTGTGGAGGCAGCAGGAAGGATGTCAGCGAGCCCTGCCGTGTGATCCGGGCCACACTTCATTCCCCTGGCAGAGGAAGGTCTGCCCTCATGAGTTTCCCTGTAGATTGAGCATCTGCTGTATACCAGGCCCCAGGCTGGGTGCCCCAGATACAGTGAGGCACCTTTGGGGGAGCAGGCAGATGAGACAAACGCTATATCATGTACAAATAATTGTATAAATATGGCTATGAGAATTTCGCCAAAGGCGAGCACGGGAAGGATGCAGGAAGCTGGAACGGGGGGTTCAAACTGGATGGGGGCATCAGGAGAGGCTTCTGGAGAAGGTGGCATTTAAGCTGAGACCCAAAGGATGAACTGGAGTTGGCCAGGAGAACGGGGTGGGGGTGGAAGGCGCTCCCGGGAGCAGCCCAGGGAAAGGCCTGCAAGGTGGAAGGGGCTTGGTGCCTTTGAAGAATTTGGGGGTGAAGAGTGTGGCGTGGAACAAGGTCCAAGTGGTGAAGGCAAGGGATGCTGGACTTTGAAACTGACACTGAGGAGTCTTTCCTAAGAAGAATGGGGGGCCTTGGAAGATGTCCACACCCACGTGCTCGTCTCAACACGCCAAAGGCTGCTGAATGCAAATCCCGGACTCTGCTGTGGGATTTTTCTCTGGCTGCCAGAGCAAGCTCAGCACCTGTGCAGGGTGAGCCTGGGTGTAGGGAGGTTACTGGCCCCCACCTGAAGCTCGCCTCTCACTCACCCCTCACTCACAAGGACAGTAGGATTTGGTAGATCAATTCCCCAGCTCCCTCATCCTTTAGGTAGGACAACTCAGGTTGCGCTCTGTACTGTCTCCAGGGACCCCAGTGGGACTGAGCCCCAGTTACCCATAGCTGTCACCTACTTATGCATGCATCCTATATTGGCTCCTTTCCTTCCCATCTAAGTTCTCCACCCCTCCCAGGGCTTCCTGGGAGCACCTCCTACTTGCTCAGTACTTTATGTAGGAATATTACTCAGCCATAAAAAAGAATGAAATAATGCCATTTGCAGCAACATGGATGGACCTAGAGATTATCATACTAAGTGAAATAAGTCAGACAAAGACAAATATCATATGATAGCACTTATATGTGGAATCTAAAAAAATGATACAAATGAACTTATTTACAAAACAGAAACAGACTCATAGACATAGAAAACAAACTTACGTTACCAAAGGGGAAAGGGGGGAGGGATAAATTAGGAGTTCGGGATTAACAGATACACACTACTATATATAAAAGAGATAAACTACAAGGACCTAGGGACTCCCCTGGCGGTCCAGTGGTTAGGACTCCATGCTTCCACTGTAGGGGGCATGGGTTTGATCCCTGGCTGGTGAACTAAGGTCCCGCATGCCATGTGGCATGGTCCCCCCGCAAAAAATATTCATTCGGGGACAGTATGAGAAAGGAATATTAAAACAACAACAAGGACCTACTGCATAGCACAGGGAACTATATTCAGTAACCTGTAGTAACCTATAACAGAAAATCTGAATATATATATCTGAATATGTATATATGAATATATATACGAATCGCTGTGCTGTACACCAGAAACTAACACAAGACTGTAAATCAACTATACTTCAATGAAAACAAATTAAAGCCATAATGAGATACCTCTTCATCCTCACTAGAAAAGCACTATTGGGCTTCCCTGGTGGCGCAGTGGTTGAGAATCTGCCTGCCAATGCAGGGGACACGGGTTCGAGCCCTGGTCTGGGAAGATCCCACATGCCGCGGAGCGACTAAGCCCGTGAGCCACAATTGCTGAGCCTGCGCGTCTGGAGCCTGTGTTCCGCAACGGGAGAGGCCACAATAGTGAGAGGCCCGCGCACCGCGATGAAGAGTGGCCCCCACTTGCCGCAACTAGAGAAAGCCCTCACACAGAAACGAAGACCCAACACAACCATAAATAAATAAATTAATTAATTAAATTAAAAAAAAAAAAAAAAGAAAAGCACTATTTTTTTTTTTTGTGGCTGCATTGGGTCCTCATTGCTGCGTGCTGGCTTTCTTCTAGTTGTGGCGAGCGGGGACTACTCTTCGTTGTGGTGCACGGGCTTCTCACTGCGGTGGCTTCTCTTGTTGCAGAGCACAGGCTCTAGGCATGCAGACTTCAGTAGTTGTGGCACGCGGGCTTCAGTAGTTGTGGCACGCAGGCTCAGTAGTTGTAGCACACGGGCTTAGCTGCTCTGCGGCATGTGGGATCTTCCCGGACAAGGGCTCGAACCCGTGTCCCCTGCATTGGCAGGCTGATTCTTAACCACTGCGCCACCAGGAAGGTCCCAAAAAGCACTATTTACTAGAACTTTCTGCAGTGATGGACATGGTCTCTATCTGTGCTGTTCAATACAGTAGCTTCTAGCTACACATGGCCATTGAACACATGAAATGGGACCAGCATGACTGAAGAGCTGGATTTTCAATTCTATTTCATTTGAATTAATTTGAATTTAAATAGTCACATGTGAGCACAGGGAATGGAGTCAATAGTTTATAGTAACTTTGTATGGAATATACTCTGTGAAGATATCAAATTACTATGTGGTACACCTGAAACCAATATAGTATTTTAGGTCAACCATACTTCAATTAAAAATGAATAAATAGGGACTTCCCTGGTGGCACAGTGGTTAAGTATCTGCCTGCTAATGCAGGGGACACGGGCTCGAGCCCTGGTCCGGGAAGATCCCACATGTCGTGGAGCAACAAAGCCCGTGCGCCACAACTACTGAGCCTGCTCTCTAGAGCCGGCAAGCCACAACTACTGCGCCCGTGTGCCACAACTACTGAGGCCTCAAGCCACAACTACCGAGCCTGCGTGCCACAACTACTGAAGCCCATGTTCCACAACAAGAGAAGCCACCGCAATGAGAAGCCCGCACACTGCAACGAAGAGTAGCCCCCAGTGGCCGCAACTAGAGAAAGCCCGCCTGCAGAAACAAAGACCCAATGCAGCCAAAAAATAAATAAATAAAAAGACATACATTGAAGATATGCACTCTTTACTGTATGGAAAGCCTCAGTTAATTTTTTTTTGTTTTTGGAAAAAGAGAATGATCTGATGCCAAAAGAGCACATGAAAAGATGTTCAGCATCATTAGGCATTAGGGAAACGTAAACTAAAACCACCATGAGATGCCATCACACGTATTAGAAGAGCTAAAACAGGAAATGGTGACGATACCAGATGCTGGGGAGGCCGCAGGAAAACTGGATCTGTCACTTGTTACTGGTGGGCATGTAAAATGGTAGAGCAACTCTGGACCTTGGATTGGCAATTTCTTTAAAAACCAAATATGGAGCTGCCATACAACTTGACAAATGCATTCCTGGGCATTTATCCCAGAGCAATGAAAACATATGTTCATACAAAAAAGTGTACACAAATATTCATAACAGCTCCACTCATAAGAGCAAAATACTGGAAACCAAATGTCCTTCAGTGATTGAATGGGTGAACAAATATTGGCAAACCAATACCTGGAGTATTACTCAGCCATAAAAAGGGAAAAACCGATCGATACACACAGCAACCTGCACAGACCTCGGGGCAGTCATGCAGAGCAAAGACAGTCGATCACGGAAGGTTATGTGCTGTCTGATTTCGTTTATACAATATTCTCAAAATGACAAAACCAAAGAAATGGAGAGCAGATTAGTGTTTCCTGGGGCCAGGGGAGCACAGGTGGGGTTAATATAAAGAACTAGCATGAGGATATGACCCAGCAATCCCACTCCTGGGCATAGACCCAGACAAAACTATAATTCGAAAAGATACATGTACCCCTATGTTCAGAGCAGGACTATTCACAATAGCCAAGACATGGAAGCAACCTAAATGTCCATCAACAGAGGAATGGATAAAGAAGATGTGGTACATATATACAATGGAATACTACTCAGCCATAAAAAAGAATGAAACAATGCCATTTTCAGCAACATGGATGGACCTAGAGATTATCATACGAAGTGAAGGAAGTCAGAAGGAGAAAGACAAATACCATATGAGAACACTTACATGTGGAATCTAAAATATGACACAAATGAACTTATCCATGAAACAGAAATAGACTCACAGACATAGAGAACAGCCAAGGGGGAGAGAGGATGGGGAAGGGAAGGATTGGGAGTTTGGTGTTAGCAGATGCAGACTATTATATATAGGATGGATAAACAAGGTCCTAGGGACTTTCCTGGTGGCTCAGTGGTTACAAATCCGCCTGCCAGTGCAGGGGACACGGGTTCGAGCCCTGGTCTGGGAAGATCCCACATGCCGTGGAGCAACTAAGCCCGTGAGCCACAACTACTGAGCCCGCATGCTGCAACTACTGAAGCCCACGTGCCTAGAGCCCGTGCTCCGCAACAAGAGAAGCCACCACAATGAGAAGCTCGCGCACCTCAACGAAGAGTAGCCCCCACTCGCCGCAACTAGAGAAAGCCCACGTGCAGCAACAGAGATCCAACGCAGCCAAAAAAAAAACCAAGGTCCTACTGTATAGCACAGTGAATTATATTCAATATCCTGTGATAAACCATAATGGAAAAGAATATGAAAAAGAATATATATATGTATAAATGAGTCACTTTGCTGTACAGCAGAAATTAACACAATATTGTCAATCAACTATACTTCCATAAAATTAAAAAAAAAAAAAATAGCATGAGAGAATTGCTTTGTGGAGATGGAGAAGTAGAAGTCCTGGATCTTGACAGTGTTGATGGGTACACAAATCCATCTATGGAATAAAACTGCATCTGCACACACACACACACACACACACACACACACAGGTCAAAAAAACAATGAAATCTGAATATCATCATCTAATTAACAGTACTATCCCAATGTCAATTTCCTGGCCTTGATATTGCCCTAGAGCCATAAAAAATGTCAGCTCTGGGGGAAGCTGGGTGAAGGGTACACGGGACTCTATGTACTATTTTTGCAACTTCCTGTCCATCTATAATTATTATAAACAAAAAAAAGTTAAAAAACCAAAAGATTAGGGGCTTCCCTGGTGGTGCAGTGGTTAAGAATCCGCCTGCCAATGCAGGGGACAGGGGTTCGAGCCCTGGCCCGGGAAGATCCTACATGCTGCGGAGCAAATCAGCCCGTGCGCCACAATTACTGAGCCTGCGCTCTAGACCTTGCAAGCCACAACTACTGAGCCCGCGTGCCACAACTACTGAAGCCAGCGCACCTAGAGCCCGTGCTCCGCAACAAGAGAAGCCACCGCAATGAGAAGCCCGCGCACTGCAAAGAAGAGGAGCCCCCGCTCGCCGCAACCAGAGAAAGCCTGTGCGCAGCAACAAAGACCCAATGCAGCCAAAAATAAAAATAAAAAATAAATAAATTAAAAAAAAAAAAGAGTAGGTACTCTAAAAAAAAAAGAAAAAAAAAAAAAAAACACACCAAAAGATTAGATCTGATTAGCAATGGGTTAAGAGACAGAGGCTCTTGGCAAGACTAATAGAACCTCATGTGTGAGTGTGTGTGTGTGTGCAAAAAGCCCCTGTGATTATTAGCACTATAAAATCAAAGAGGCAGAGAGAGGTGTGTGTCATTCGGGGTGCAATATGTTGGGAGAAAAATATGCCAAAATTGTCCCCAACAGTTGATGGTTTCTTTTACTTTACTTAAAGATTCACACATAGCTGCAAGACTAAAACTGTATGGACCATAGGATAAAATAAAACAAATTGCATATTTTGTTTTTTAAGATAAATTCCTCAGTGAATGCCTGCAATTATGTGCTTCAAATTCTGGCACCTGATTTGTGTGGATGTTCTGTCTGGTGGTTGGTAGCATCTTGGATACTATATTGCTTAGGAAGGCTCAGAGCTCCAGGGGCTGGGAGCTTTCCAACTTGTCCTAGCCGGCTTGAGCTGCCATAACAAAAATACCATCGACTGGGTGGCTTAATTCCTCACAGTTTTGGAGGCTGGAAGTCCGAGATCGGGGTGCCAGCATGGTTGGGTTCTGGCAAGAGCCCTCTCCCTGGCTTGCAGATGGCCTCTTTCTTGCTGTGTCCTCACATGGCCCAGAGAGAGAGAGAGCTCTGGTCCCTTCAGCCCCTTAGAAGGACACTAATCCCATCATGGGGGCATCGCCCTCATGACCTCATCCAAACCCAATTACCTCTAAAAGGCTCCACCTCCAAATACCATTACACTGGGGATTAGGGTTTCAAAATAGGGATTTGGGTGTTGGGGATGGACAATTTCAGTCCATGGCAGAATTTGCCCTGAAATAGAATCACAAGCCCACATTCCCCCCCTCTTCCAAGGGCTGTCCCTGGGGCCCAGGAAACCACCTCCCAAAACAAAAACAAAAACAAAACAAAACAAAAAACCCTGGGATGTGGGGCTTCCAGGAGATCAAAGCTGAATGGAGTACAGAGAAACCGTATCTCATGTTCTGCTGGTGAGAATGTATAATGGTACAGCCCCTGTGGGACACAGCTTGGCAGTTTCTTAAAACACAAAACACTTACCATACGATCCAGCAATTGTACTCCTGGGCATTTATCCCAGAGAAATAAAAACTTATGTCCTTGCAAAAACCTGGACATGAGTGTTTGTTGCTGCTTTATTCGTAATAGACAAACACTGGGAACAACCCCGACGTCCCGCAACAGGGATTCACCCGTTAAGCAAACCATGGTCCATCCACACCAGGGAATACTACTCAGTAAAGAAAAGGCACAGATGCTTCGATGAACCTCAAGTGCATTACTCCGAGTAAAAAAAGCAATCTCAAAGCACAACGGTACTGTACTCTTGCCTTTATACAACATTCTTGAAATAACCAAAATTATAGAGATGGAGGAGAGATCTTTGTGGATATGGAACAGATCTGTATCCAGATGGTGGTTACAAGAGTCAACACACGTGTGTGATACAATTGCACAGAATGAGACACAATGTACCCATGTCAGTTTCCTGGTTTGGATATTATACTAACGGGTGGGTTATGTAAGATACATATAATCATATACATAATTGTATACCGTTTCTCTCTGTACAATCTTGGCAACTTCCTTCGGATCTAGAATCATTCCAAAATAAAAAGTTAAAAAAAAAAAAAAAAAGAATGGGCTGAGGTCTGTGGTCTTATATATGACAAATCTTCCCAGCAGCAAAGACTCACCCGAGATCACATGACTCCCTGGGAGACCCCAGGCACTAAGAGTGAGGCAGCTCGGGGACCTCTGCAGAAGCCACTGCCCCATCTGCCCATAAGGGGCTCACTGAACTTCAAAAGTTAGGAACCGACGTCTCCTGCATTGCCCATGACCCTGGCAGAAGTTGTACTGAAACAATCAGCCTTACCAACCACAGGGTGAGCAGACTGTTCTTACCATGCTCTAGGTCCCCGGCGAGCGGCCACAAGGCACACACGTGCAGTGTGATGGGGGCAGAGTGATGGGCACCTCCAATGATTCACGCGTGCTGGGCCCAGACACACGGAGACCGTGGACCACTTGCCCGAAAGCCTCTTCTGGCAAGTCCTGCCTCCAGGCCTTCGCTCGGGCTGGTCCTTTGGCCTGATAGCCCTTCTCCTGTCCTGCCAAGCCTTTTCTGGCTTGCATCCTGGTCTACACATGCATCTTCCCCTAAGGATTTCAGACTACCCTCACACAGTCAATCAACACACCCACAGATTGAGATCTAAGCGGTGAACACAGCTGTCCTTGGCAACCGGGGCTCACAGAGAGAAGGGTACATAACACAGCAAAATCAGGGGGCAGGGCAGGCTTCCTGGAGGAGGTGACCTCCAAATGAGAGCCAAAGGAGAAACAGGAGAGAGACAGGTAAAGATGAGGGGCCCAGCATCCCAGGCAGAGGGAACAGCAAGTGCAAAGGTCCGGAGGAGGTGAGTTTGGGGGCCTGCAGGTCTTGCCTGGAGTATAAAAGCAGAGACACAGGGAGGTGATGCCACCCAGATGGTGACATAGTTCATTCCCGACTTTGCTCCCTGTCACAAGAACAACAACTAACAACTATTCATGGACAAGGAACCACTGAGAACATCCTAGAACATGCAGTTAAGGCTGAGCATCTCCTGCGCCACAGAGACCAAGACAGGCTGCATCAGAGGGTAAGAGAAACAGCGGCATACAGACCGCGTTGCCCCTCCCCCCAGCCGGCACAGTACCAACCGAGCGGGCTCCTCCAGTGGGCTCAGAGAGCCCAGGGTGGACACCCAGCTCCCCCAGCGTTGTGGGTTGCTCCTTGGGAACCCCCGCTTTGGTCTCGCCCCACGGAGAGTGCAGGGGCATCTTCAGGGCTTGACCACGGGGAATAGGACCAAGATGGAGAAGGGGGGAGGGGCTTACAACAATCAGCCCTGGGATCTTGGCAGACAGAGCTCCTACCTGCGGCGTCCAAGTAGTCATCTCAGCCGGCAGCTTTGCTCATCTGCAGAACCAGGATGGTGACAGCCTGACCAGGGAACTTGGTGGGATGCAGGTCTGCCTGATGTGGACCCTCAAAGGAGGAGCCCTGCGGACCCTGGAGCCTCGTCTAGCCCCCTCCTGCTCAGGTAGGGATACTAATTCATAGCCCCGCCCACCCCTGCGTGGTGCTGCGTGCGGGGGGGCGGGGGGCCCTGTGGACCAGAAGGCCTGACTGGTAACAGCTGGGGGGCTGTGAAGCCCAGCAAGGCTGGAGGGGAGGGTCTGGTAGGCAGAGCTGACGGTCTGCAGAGCAAAGCCAGTGGCCCCCATACATACATACAAGGGAACCGCCATAACACTATAGGTGGATATCTCAACAAAAACTTTTCAAGCCAGGGGAGAATGGGATGACAGATTCAAAATATTGAAAGAAAAAAAAAATGTCAACCAAGAATTCTGTATCCGGCAAAGCTGTCCTTCAGAAATGAAGAAGAGATAAAGACCCCCAAAATAGACAACAGCTGAGGGAGTTATCACCAGGACACCTGCCTTACAAGAAACGTTAAAGGGAGTTCTTTAAGTGGCAACAAAAGGATACTAATGAACATCATTAAAACTTAAGGAGGTAGCATAAAACTCACTGGTAATGGTAAAAATATGGTCAAAGATTCTGTGATATGGTAAGGCTGTGTGTAATTCACATAAAACTTGAGTTTAAAAATTAAAAAGCAAAAGTAAAAAAATAATCACAAGTATAATAATCTTTTATTGGATACACAATATAAAACATATGTAAACTGTAACTTGAAAGGTGAAGGGGAAAGTAAAAGTGTAAAGCTTAGGATTGCTATCTAGGTTCAGTTATTTTCAGTTTAAAAGTAGCTGTTACAATTTGAAGACACTTTATGTAAGCCTTGTGGTAACGAAAGGGGAAAAACCTGTAGTAGTTACACACATGAACCGGATAAAGAAATCAAAGCATATTGATACCAAGGCCTCAAAACACACAAAAAGACAGCTGGATAAGAAGCAAGATCTAAAAAAGAGCTAGAAAACGATGAACAAAATGGCAATAGTAAGTCCTTACCTGTCAATAACGATTTTAAACGGAAATGGATTAAAAGCAGAGAGGTGGGGGGGGGGCAGGGGAAGGCCAATAGGGACCAGATGCTGAAGGCCCTTTTAAGCTATGTTCATAACATCAATAGTTTGGACTTTATCCTGGGGCAATGGGGAGCCAAGGAAGGTTATTGAATAATGGCGGGGCACTACCAGCTTTGTGATTTTGATGGTTCTCTGTCACTCTTGGGTTGTGGTGCATGCTCTTGACCGGGGGTTCAAGATACAGCACCATCTCTGGGTGCTTCAAGCTCTGATCGCCTCACCCCACCTGACACGGTGGTATCTTTGTACCTGTGACACCACTCTCCCCAGAGAGAACCCCTGTCCTCCAAAGCCTGCTTCCATCAGCAGCTCCCCAACCAGCCTTCTGGGGTCCCCACTGCAGCCCGCTCTGGCCTCCCCGAGCTCTGACCCCAAAGGACGAGGGGTGTCTGGTTCTAGCTTGATCTCCCCCAATCTGGGGGCTCCACAGAAGCCAGCCTGAGGCCCCAATTTCAACCAGCACAGGAAGGACGTAGGGGGACATGGTTACATAACTGTTGCATAAAGAAATGACTGACCGGAAGTTTGCCTATTATTGTGTGAGCCAAGGAGGAGAACATTAGCTTTGTGACCTTGGGCACCGCTCTTGACCTCTCTGAACCTCAGAGCACGAAGGAGACCCGCCCGTCGGGGCTCAGCAAACATTTTTTGTAAAGAGCCAGAGAAGAAATATGTTAGGCTTGATGGGCCAGAGGGTCTCTGTCACAACTTCTCAGCAATGTCCCTGTCATTCGAAGACAGCCACAGATAATACACAAACGAATGGGCACGGCCGTGTTTCAGTAAAACTTTATTTATGGCACAGAAATGGGAATTTCATACAGTTGTCATGTGTGGTGATGTATTAGTCATCTCTTGGTTTTTAAAAATTCATTTAAGAATGTAAAAACAGGACTTGCCTGGCAGTTCAGTGGTTAAGACTCCGCACTTCCAATGCAAGGGGCGCGGTTTCGTTCCCTGGTCGGGGAACTAAGATCCCACATGCCAAGCGGCACGGCCAAAAAAAAAAATAAAAGAATGTAAAAACACCCTTAGTCCCCAGGCCATACAATAACAGGCACGGGGCTGGATCTGGCTGGAGGGTCAGGGTTTGCCAACCCCTGTTCTACTTGTTTGGGTGGTGGTAACCCAGGTGTCTCTCTCCATATGCAAAACCATCAAGTTGTACTCTTAAGGTTGTAGCATCATTTTATAGTTAAGTGATAACTCAATTTGTAAAAGCAAAAGGGAAAAATAAATGCAGGTAATTGTATGGGGATTTTCTAGAAAAACAAACAAGGAACAAGGTCAAATTTCTTTAGAACTGAGATTTCATCTTCGTGAAAACAGTCTCAAGACAGTGAATGCATCTCCCTGGGGACATGTGGACATCCGTCAACACCCAGAGAACAGTGTGTAGGAGGGGCCCCCCCGCCAAAATGTGATAGGGTCTGACCTCTGAGAGGGGGGTCCTGGCTGAGGAAACAGGCAGGAGGTGGAGAAAGATTTAGCTTTATGCCTAGTGTTCAGTGGCATATTTGCATTTGATGTGTGCAATTAAAAATGAATACAGACCCAAGACAATTGAAAACATACATTCATTCACAAACTTGCCCACAAAAAGGAGAGGAGCCCTGACACTCGCTACAACGTGGATGGACCCTGAGAACACGATGCTCAGTGAGAGAAGCCAGACACAGAAGGACACACAGGGTGTGATTCCACTGATGGGAAACGTCCAGAACAGGCAGATCCACAGAAACGATGAGTGGATTCGTGGTTGTCAGGGGCTGGGGGAGGGGGAAAGGCAATGACGCTAATGGGGACGGGGTTTCTTTCTGGGGTGATAAAATGTTCTGGAATTAGAGGCGATGGCTGCACAACCTTGTAAATACAATAAAAGCCACTGAACTGTACACTTTAAAAGGCTGAACTTGCTGACATGTGACATATCCCCATATAAACTCTAAAAGGAAAATGGTGAAATCAGAATAAGGCTTGTGCCTGAGTTAACTGTATGATGCCAATTTGGTTTGGATAAGGTAGAACAGCTGTGTAAAATAGGATTCTAGGGGAGCTGGGGTGAAGGGGACATAGGACTTCTCTGTACTATTTTTGGTAACTTCTTTTGTCTTAAGCTATTTCAAAATAAAAGGTAATAATAATTATTATTATTATGGAAATAGATCTGAGATTCGGCCAGGTCTGTCTGTTCCCTGGAACAGCCTCTGGGCAGCTGAGGGTGAACCAGAATCAGGAGGACAAATGGCCCCCAGAGCCCACCCCCCCTCACCTCGCCAACCCCACCCCCTGCCAGGAACAGAGGACCCAGGACCTTAAAATGGAAACACTCAGACACGCAGCAAACACCTTTTAATTCAACAGCCCAAGCGGCATGAGGAGATTATTAGTTTTCTGTAAGATTTGATTCAATTAATTAGTTCCCAAATATCAGCTTATCCAGGCAAGCAAAGGCAAACAGAGATAAATCCCAGCCCGGCCTTGCTTCATCTTTTAAAGGCAATTAACTCTTCATTATTAGCTTTTAATTAGGGAGTAATAAAGGCCTCATTAATACGCTTTATTACACTTGTCACCAGGCAGCTGTTCTGAACAGATTCTGTTATCAGATGGTCGTGACCCTGGTGTCAATACGTTTAATCCAGCGGAGGCAGGGGTTCGCGGGCTGCCCTCCACCCCTTTCCCGGGGGATGTGGGGCTGGTCCATCAGCCCCGCCTAGTTCTATCATCGTGGCCCTTCAGGGGATTCACAGGGTCTCCTGACTCCCACTCTGGGCTGATCCTAACGTTTCCCTACTCAGAATCTTTCCAGAGATCCCAGTCCTCTTCCAGCAAAATGCACAAAAGCCAAGCTCCTCCCTGGGGCAAGCTCCCTCTGTCTCCTCCCGCTCCCCCATCACTCACCCTGTTCCAGCCACACTGGTGGCTGTGAATGTCCCTGGTCCGCCCATGCATTGTCCCTCCTCTGCTCTGCAATCAGATACAAGGTTAATCATTGCAACTTTCTTTGAAAGAGCTCCATGCTGGAAACCCCAGCTGGAGAAGGTTCAGTAAGCAGCAGTGAAAGCTGAGAATAATAGTCTCATGAAATACCCACAAGCAGCTGTGGGTATGCATGAATTCACGTGGCTTCACTTGCAATCACATATGTCCATTGACTGGTGAGCATACAAAACAAACTGTGGTCCAGCCCTGCGTGGAATACTATACAGCTACGAAAAAGAAACTCCCTGCTGAAACACGCAACGAGGGTGAATCTCAAGTGCACTGTGCTGAAGAAAAGAAGCCAGACACACATGGCTGCATTCTGCAGGATTCCATTTACAGAAAGTTCTAGAACAGGTCACACTAATCTAGAGGAGTAGAAAACAGATCAACAGTTGCCTTGGAGCTTGGAGGGTGATGAGGCAATATTGTGGAGGGAGGGAGATGTTCTATATCATGTTTTGGGTGGTGGTTATTCATGAGGATGCATTTGCCAAACTTATAGAACTGTGAGAGTGAAGATATGTTTATGGTATGTAAATGATGGCTTAATAAAAAAAAATTTTTTTAATTGTATCAGTGGCTTGGAAGTGGTTCATTGAGGTGTAAAAGCTGTGCTAAAATCGTAAGGTAAATACCTAGAAATATGCTGTTAGCATGAGTGGTAGTTACAGGTCAGCCCAAATAGGAAACAGAGAATCTGTATGTGCCAGGACTCATCAAGTCGTGAGCGTGAGGAATTCTCACAAGCACTGGAAAGAGTGTGAATGGAAAGTACAGCAATCGATTGGCGTTTATCAGCTCTGTGGTCATTCGAGCCCTGTTCCTGGTGTCAACGGTTAGGAAATGCTCTTGAAAGATGATGTGGAGCCCCTAGCAATCTGAGCCGCAAAAAAATATAACAGGACCAGACGAAATACTTTTCAAACAAAACTCAGTGACCTTTGGGCTCAACCAAACGTTTTTAATCCCACTCTCAAACTTGAGCAAAATAAGGCAATTATTGTTGTGAACTGGTTGTTAAACACAGCCATTATGAAAAATAAAATTATATAAACTTCCAATGAAATTATATTTAAAAAAAGCAATAAATATTCAAAACTCATCACTTGCTACTTATTTTACTGTGTTTTGCTATCATTTATGTTCTTCAGGTTTTTTATATTTATTGTATCTGGTGGAAACACTATATGATGGTGGGCTACTGTGCTTCTTTTTATGATTCTGCAATCAGTGACATCAGGTTGCTAGCTTGAATTCAGCCATGGTGAGAGTATTTACACCCTGTAAATAAGCAAATACTACCAATCCAAAGAATGAATGAATGAATGAAGGATGTCAAGGACATCTCTCAGCCTCTCTCTTGTAAAATGGTTGCTGTGGCTCTGGCCATCATGCCCACATTCCATATGGGAGGGAGAGGTAAGAGGAATGGGAAAAAAGGGCATGTCCTTGACTGTCCCTTTCACGAGGAAATAAAAAACTTCTCCAGAATCCCCTGCCTATGTCTCATTGCCCAGAACCATGTCATATGACCATATATAGCTGCAAGGGAGGCTGGGAAGGCAAGTACTTTGATTTCCCAGCCTTTAACGTAAAGGAGGAGGACAAGGGAGAAGCAGCTGGGGATGTCTGCTGGGTTTTTCCACCAACAGCATCTGCCCTGTTTAATCACTAAAAACTTTTTCTCTAAGGAAGGATCTTTACAATTAAGCATTTCTTTGTGAGCCACAGGGTAGCTAGGGGAAGGCGAGGTGGGGTGGGTACTCAAGGGCCACCCGCTTGGGGGACAACCAGGAGGAGCCATGGCTGCATAAATACGTGGTCGCTCATAAACTACAAATTCCACACAGCTTTATATAGCAAAAACAGCCAGTAGCAGTGACTTGCCTTCTCATGGGGACACAGCAATGAAAATGATCATGAAACCAGTCCCATCACCCTCTTCAAGCTGAGCAGCAGCGAGAAGACTTTGTCCACTGAAGGATGCAGGCATTCCTGGGAAAAAGTGCTCACATGCATTTCTGAAACATGCATGTTGAGATATTTCTCTGCAACACTGATCATGCTGCCCACGTCTGCGGCTGTTATTTCAGACGGCTGCTCACCAGGAGTGTGGCCGGGAGGTGTTCAGCCACTCGGGAAGCCCGGGGCAATCCCTTTGGGGCTGCCATTCCTAACTCTGAGAACAAATTGGGGTTTCTTAAGAAAACGGAGCTCCGTCACCAGAGGTCTGAGCCTTCAGTGATGATTTTCTTTTCCTGCTGGAGAACAAGATGGATGATTCATCATGGGGGTATATTTTAAAACCATATCCAAACACTACAGCAGACACAAATGTGGGATTCTTTGCAGCGTTAACGCAACCAAACTTGGGGTGTCGAGTGTATGGTCCTTCCCCAGATGGCAAGGACCAGTTTTCCAGCCTGCAGTGATGGGCAGGTGTCTTTAGCAAGACATGCCTGCATTTTCCCAGTCCTACTTTGAGCTGATGTCCAACCACCAGCCGTTTGCTGACAGTCTCACTACTCAGTAATTACGGGCTTGGTTTTTCTAATTTCACAGAATCAGATAAGAGAAGGGTAAACCTGGGTGTGGCCCCTGACCCACAGCTCAGCCAGTGACGCGGGGCTGGATGGATACAGCACGGCGAAAGATTGGACATCAAATCAGCCCTCTCGCTGGCAGGAAATGGTCATCGGGGAATTTTAAAATACTGTGTTTCAAGACAGTTCTGACAAAAGGCTTTTAATCATCTGAAAGGATGCTCAACCTGATTCATTATAAAAGGAATAAATGTTAAGGCCATGATCAGATATAGCTTTTCACCGATCCGATAGATGGGGATCACAGGCTAGGTGAGAGCTTTCATCCTGGAAGGTACGGGGAGGAGGCACCCTCCTCCAACGCACGTCGGGGTGCACAAGGTATTTGGGGGGGCGGTCACCTGGCTGCAGGAATTAAAAGTAAAGTGACAGAAGCTTCCACCCATCAGTCCTCCCCTCCCCACCCCCGTTTTTAGATATTTATTCTAGAGAAACATGCACACGTGAGCAATAACAAAACTGCTTTGCTATAGCATAGCTCACAATTGGGAAAAATTGGAAATAACCTCCGAGTCCATCAATAGGGTGTTGATTAAACAAATTAACAGTCCATCTGCACTATGGAATATTACTTTTTACCAAAGAACAGGGCAATTCTTTGTGTAAAAATGTGGACCCTTCTCCAACCAGGCATTCATGCCCCTGCTCTACCCTAACTGCCCCTTTTCAGGGTCAGCAGGGACCCCACGTTGTTAAACCCAAAGAATGGTCATTCTGATTCCACTTGGTCCAGCCCCCATCATTGCCTATCTGGACCAGCTCACTTGCCTCCGCCCTGGTTCCAGGCTCCTGCCCTGGCCACCTACAGTCTGTCCTCCCCGCCGCAGCCACCAGAGGGAGCCTGTGGGCACCTGAATAAGGACCTGCCCCTCCTTTACCCCAGCCCTCCAGGACTCCCACCTCCCTGGGGGTAAAAGCCCGAGTCCTCCCCATGGCCCACAAGGCCCTGCACAACCTGCCCCGTCCCCTCCCTGCCCTCCCCTCCTCCCTCTCTCCCCCTCGCTCACTCTGCTCCAGACACACGGGCCTCCTCGCTGTCCCTCCGATGAATCAGGTATGGTCCTGCCCCAGGGCCTTTGCACAGGCTATGCCCTGCACCAGAAGCTCTCTTCCCCTAGATGTACACCTGACTCACTTCCTCATTTCCTTCAGGTCTTTGCTCAAATGTCACCTTCTCAGTGAGACTCTGAACATTCTATATAAAATAGTAACCCGACTCTCCACCCTCATCTCTCTTACTTTCTTTTCTTCATGTAGCATTTATAGTCTTCTAACCTGTTCCATAGTTTGGTTATTCAGACTATCTGCCTCTCCTGAGAGGCAGTGAGCTCCCATGGACAGGAATTTTTTTGCCTATCTTCTTCCCCAGTGTAGCCCAAGCACCCAGAACAGAGCCAGGACAGCAAAGGCCCTCCGCCAGCATTTGCTGAGTGACTGAATGTAAACAGTTTGAACGTAAACTTTCACCCCTACGTTAATTAATCAGAATTCATCTGTAAGGAAGAGCCGTCCCTTCTCCTCCAGGCCACTTATGTATTAATTCAGTTATTTATAGCAGTTTGGATATTTCTTTTATTCTATTAGGTTATAATCCAATACTATCATTTATTTTGTTGTTCAAATTCTTCTAGTGTTGGTTATTGGGAGTGGCTTTGGTTTGGGTTCTGTGTCCCATATATATATTTATAAAATTTGTTTAGTATTTCCTTCCTTTCTGGCAACTCAAGATGCACCAGACTTGTGTTTTCCCTGCCCCAGGCATAAAGTTAATGGCTTCTCCAAGGAGCTCTGGTTCCTTTTTTTAGAGAACGGTACTTAGAAACCAAAGTCCAGGTGCCAGGTGTGCTCGTTGCTATTGGGGCATCAGAGTATCCAAGCATACACACACATGTATATTTACTTCTGTGTCTAACTGTACTATCGGACCCTATCTATCTATCCATCTAATCTTTCTCTCTATATTGAGGACCATGAATTAATACCGGGACTTCTGATTCCAGCCCAGCACAAGGTTTGTTCTAGCTTTCCATCCTCTTGACTTACTTGTAATTGCTTTCTCTGACTGAGAGGAACCTGGCTCTCATCACCTACAATTTATTTACTCATTTGTTCAACCCCGGGATTCACATAAATGAGCTACAGCATAGCTTACCTGCGAGAACCAGAGTTTCTACTGGAGTACAGCATTGGTGTATAGGTATCTTTGTTTCTAGCCTAACAGTATCCAGTCAAAACACTGTTTTCCAAGTTACTTTGATCAGCTCCTTTCTCTCTCCCTCCCCCTTCATTTATAGCACAGTTGGGTTCATGTGTTACTGTCTGTTTTCCATTTTGGGGTTCCCACCACATTCTGCTTGACATTAGTTAGTTATGGTTTGGGGTATGCGAAACAGGACTGTAAGAGTCAGAGCTATTTCAAAAGGTGTACTCAGAGCGAGTCACCCCCTCTTCACTCCAGCTACTATGTTCCCCTTCCCCCCTAATTCTTTTATACCCTCTCCCACCAGCCCTTGTAGGTCACCAACCATGTTCTTCAGGACCCATCTGCCTGTCAGGCCCCAGGCCGAGCATGGGGGCTGCTGATGGGACCGAGACTGTGTCCTTATGCTCACGGGGCTCACGATCAAGCAGGGCGATGGTCATGGGACCAGAGAGCTACAGCTGGGGTCCCTGGGGCTGTGGTGGGGGAGGAGACTGGAGTGGCTTGCCTGGGGCCTCCCCCCAACAAAACACTCTCACACCCTACTTCCCGGAACCTGTGACTATGAGCTTATTTGGAAAAAGTGTCTTTGCAGATGTAGCTAAGTCCAGGGTTCTGAGATGATGAGGCGGTCCTGGATTATCCGGGTGGCCCTAAATCCAGTGACTGGTGTGCTTGTACGAGCAAGGCTGAGGGACATCGGAGACAGAGAAAAGACACAGACACACAGAGAGACGGCCGTGTGAAGACAGAGGGTGGAGGGCTGCGGCCACGGCCAAGGGACACCTGGGGCAACCAGAAGCTGGAAGAGGCACGAAGGATTCTCCCCTGGAGCCTCCGGAGAGAGCGTGGCCCTGTGACAGCTTGCTCTCGGACTTCCGACCTCCAGGACAGGGAAGGAATAAATGTCTGCTGTTTTAAGCCACCAGTTAATGGTCCTTTGAAACTCATCTGGGCGCAACAGAGCAGTAAGTGTTCTGGGGCCAGTGGAGGTCACCTGGAAGAGGAGGGAGGGAGGCTGTCTTGCCTGGGAGGCCCCTCCCCATCCCCCGGAAGCTGCTGGGAGGGGAGCCAGCTGTCCCCGTCACCTCAGGGAGACGCCAGGCACCCAAACACTCACTTCTCCCGGCCTCGCCTCCGCCGGCCGCTGTGTCACCCCTCAGGCTGCCCGTCCGTGGCAGCAAATAATTCTTATTTTCTCCATTAAGGGAGCAAAAGCACTAAGTAAATCTAACCCATAAATAACGCTCCCCCTGGCACGGGTGCCGGAGCTCTGAGGTGAGTCTCCCAGCCCAGCCGAGAGCTGCAGGGCTCTCTGAGCCTGGCTTCCAGGCCTTGGGGTCTTTGGGAGCTTTTCTCCCTGGTGGTGATCTCGGGGCTGTGACTCTGTGTCCCCGAGCAGCCTCGCTGGGGTTGGGGGGCAGCCAGGATGGGTGGCCAGGAGAGTAGGGGGGACAGCTGGTGACGGGGGGATGGAGAAGCAGGCACGCAGATTTCAGCACTGTCATAAACGGCGTGAATCTTGACGGCGGGGGTTAGAGCCAGGACTCGCAGACCGCAGAGGCCAAGGGAGGCCTAAATTTGCTGTCCTTCTCTGCACTGGGGCGACTTGAGGGGGTGGGGGCAGCCTGAGGGGTTGAACACAGTGGGTGTTTGGTTCTCCTGCCAGCAATCAGCAGGATGAGCAGAGATGCTCCAGCCGTGGAGGGCACAGCCCCCAGTGGACGGATGACGATTGGATGGAAGGGCCCAGGCCAAAGTCCCTCTCTTTCCACCAAGCTCTTTGTGGGGTCGGGGTGGGGAGGTGCGCTAGGTACAATGGGCCTAATCAGGAGCCTTTGAGGGACAAGGTGGATCCGGGCACTGAGGGATGCCCCGTGGGAGAATGATTCTGTCGTAGGAACAGAGCGGGTATATGGAGGCTGTCACCTCTCACTGGCTCTAAGTCTGAAATGAGCACAATTTTTTTCTGTAAAGGGCCAAATACTCTATGTCTAGCTTTTGGGCTGCCAGGTGGTCTCTGCTGCTACTGCTCAGCCCTCCCTTGTAGAACAAAAGCCGCCATAGATGGTACTCAATGAATGGGCGTGCCTGTGCCAATAAAACTTTATTTATAAAAACAAGTGGAGGGCCGGATTTGGACTGAGGGCTGTAGGTTGCAGGGGCCTTGCCCTAAGAGGCTGTGGTATTCAACACCATGCACCCTTGGCCCAAATCTGATCGACCTCCCTTGAGGGGTCAGGTCTAAACATCACCTCTTTAGGATCCTGACATCCCATCTGACAGGTCTCTGAGACCATGGCTTACCCTCTGTCTCTGCCCTCCTTCTTGTCCTTTAGGACACATGTCAAAGCTGTATATATGGTCCCTTACATTTCCATCATTTGCCTGCTTTCCTGAACTCTAAATTCCAGAGAAGCAGCGACCATGTGCCCCTCTTCCTCAGCCACCTTCCAGGTCCTGGCACAGGGCAGTTGATATTTGCCACCTGATAAATTACTCAAACTCCAGTGCTGGGCACAGAGCCCAGCACCTAGGGTGCCACAGACCCCACAGCTCCATGTGGCCACACGGTTGGGGATCCAGCCTGGTGTCTTAGCCCTGGCCTCAGTCCACGATGGCCTGTCCCAAACTGCCTCCCCATTTTATGACGTTTCAGAGAGTGCTGGGAACAGCAGGCCATCTATAGCCTTACTGAGATCAGCTGGGTCAGCCACTTGCACTGCTGTTGTCTGTGGCCCCCTCCTTGGGGCTGAGGACCGACCATGTCTGCCAGGCCCCGGGCAGGCTCAGAAGATGCTGACTCACCTGGTCAATGTCACAGGGAATCCCCCGTAGCGATGGGGAAACTGAGTCCCGGTGGTTCTGTTGAGGGCGCTGGAAGCAGCATCTCTATGAAAGGGGGTCTGGGAAGTGGGGTGATGGTGGCACTGACTGGATGGAGATTTCAGGACACAGCATCCTGAAGGACACCCGTCCTGCAGAAGAAAAACCGAGGCCCAGGGGGGCGCCCTGTCCACGGCCCCATGCTCCTGACTTCCCCACGTCACTGTCCTGCACAGACACTCCAGGGCCCACGTGTCCAGTGAGTATATCCCCTGCGGGCTGATGTCTCCTAAAGGCCCTCCTCTGGCCCTTGGCCCCATGTCCAGCCATGTACCTTCATATGGGGAGGATCGTGCTTAAAGCTGAGCGCCTGGCCTCTCCCCACCCCGAGCCTACCCATCCCAGGTCATGGCAAAAGCCATCTGCCCAGATGCTCAGCACAGCCCCCTCTGCCCTGGTCCCCAGCTCCCACCTCACCCCACGGTCTGTCCTCCTCTCAGTAGCCAGAGGGTACCTGTGAGCAACTGAGTCAGGCCCCGCCCCTCCTTCTCAGCCCACAGCCCTCCAGGGTCCCACCTCCCTGGGGGGTAAAAACCACAAGTCCTCCCCTTGGCCCACAAGGCCCTGCACGACCTGCCCCATCCCCTCCCTGCCCTCCCCTCCTCCCTCTCTCCGCCTCGCTCACTCTGCTCCAGACACATGGGCCTCCTCACTGTTCCTCCAAAAAGCCAGGCACGCTGCTGCCCCGGGGCCTTTGCACGGGCTATGCCCCAAGAAGTCCCCATGGCTCACCCTCTCATCTCCTTCAGGACTCCCAGTTCTTCACATCACAGCTGACATCCCATTTTACGTACTAACTCTCCCACTGGTGACACACCTACTGCTGTATCCCCAGTATTGGCTGGACAAGCGACACGGTCATGAATACGGGGGTCCCAGCCTCACCCCACTGTGGGAGACCCCACTGTCTCGCATATGCCCAGCGGCCGCCCACCACAAGATACGCTCCGCGGCTCAGATGTCGCAAGAACTGGGTTGAGGCTGGGAGGGCAGGGGGAGAGGGTGGCCGCAGGCCCCTGACAAGCAAGGGGTGGGTCAGACGAAGAGGGCCCTGACTGCCTCTGATGCGGGGGGTCTGTGTGGAGCCAAGCTTCAGATGACCAGCTCAGGAAGGAAACTTCTTCCACCCTGGAGGCGGGGAGCAGGGGCTGCGGCGCCAGGCCGCGTGCCCCCCCCACCCCGGCCCCCGGGGAGGCTCCACGCCTCTTCCATCCTGGAGGGGGCGACCGGAGCCCACCCCTGCCGGAGACCGCTGACCGCCTTCCCGGCACCCACTCAGAAAAGAAGACACTGCAACGACCTGGAGCTGTAATTCGCAGTGCTCACGAGCCTTTAATTCATTATGAACCTAGAGGCAGGGGAATTAGGCAAAAATACAGCGCATCCTTAATTTCGGGTGGGAAAAAAAACAGGGTGGGTGGGTTTTGTTTTTTGCTTTCGCACACAGACACAGATGTATCTTCGTGGGGGAAGTGTGCGTTCCCCTTTGCTGTGAGACCACCTGTCTGCACGAGTTGTCTGGGAACCCACGACCGACGGACGGGGTACGACCCAGAGGGACCGGCCACGGGGGCCGGCCCACCGCCCGACCCAGGGCCGCAGGGGCGTCTGCCCACTTCTTTTTATTCTCTTTACAATATAAATAGCATTTTCAAACTACATATGAACACAGTGACAGCGCCCCGGGGCAGGGGCTGCTGCATGCAGAGGGAACCCCGACATTCCGCCGACTCCCCTGGCACCTCCCGCCCCGCCCGCCCCTCCAGGGCACCTGCCCCCTCCCCATCAAGGAAGTTGCTCTCCTCTTCCCTTACACGGTTCTCTCTGGCCTGGCAACTGTTAGAGCCTCTTTTTTTAAATTAAAAAAATTCTATACAAGCGAATGACGCCCTCAATTCCTCTACAGGGGACAGCGGGGCGGCTGAGAGGCGGGGGGGGGGGGGGCGCTAAGAAGCACGTTTTTGCCTGGAAACTCAACCCACAACCCATACGAGGCAGATTTCCTCTGAGCTGAAA
The DNA here is from genome assembly GCF_009873245.2 of Balaenoptera musculus. Classification (NCBI taxonomy): domain Eukaryota; kingdom Metazoa; phylum Chordata; class Mammalia; order Artiodactyla; family Balaenopteridae; genus Balaenoptera; species Balaenoptera musculus. The sequence goes on from NC_045787.1 coordinate 167,373,685, forward strand.
GCAGCGAGTCCCTCTCGTGCTCTCTCTCTCCTGGACACACAGATCCACGCGTCACGGAGAGGATACAGGATGTGCCAGCCCCTCGGGTTCCGGGGAAGACCCCCTGCACACCTGGGCCACAGCCAGACCCCCCGAGGGCCGCCCACCGGAGACCTCAGCTGGGGGATGGGTCTCCCAAGGGGAAGAAGCAAAAGATGGAGCCACCAGAGGAGAGAGCGTTTATTTTGCAAAAGGCCACGCAGACAAGGGGCAGGCCACCCAGGGAGCTGCCGGTCTCCTCCCATTGGGCACTGGCGGCGGTGCCAGCCACCCGGACCTTCTCGATCTCACGATCGGGAGAGAGTGAGTGACCAGGCGCTGCCGTCCAGGATCCCTGGGCGCCCCCAGGCCTCACCGCAGCTACAGTGCATCCCCGCCACTCACAGACCAGGGAGACCAGAAAACACGACAAACGAAAAGACGAGCTGCTTTCATCTCCCGCAGCAATCTTGGTTCTGAGAAAAAGGACATTTTGTTTTGTTTCGTTTTGCTGTTTTTAAAGCCACAAATCTAGAAAACAACTTTGGGGCTTGTTTTTCCTTTTCTTTCCTTTTTTTCTTGCATTTTTTTTTAAACAATAGGTATTTATAGAAAGAACCTCACAAAGGTGATTTATGTACAGAAGTCACAATCTCAAAGGCTGCTCAGGAGGCAGGCAATGCAGTAGCACCTTTTCGAGAAGAAGAGCTTACGTGGTTTACGAATCTGGGTCGAGGGGGTGGCACGTACCCCCGCCGGCCCCCCAGAGCCCACGTGGCCCTGCTCCCTGAGTCCGGGGGCGCGTGTGGCGTCCTGCTTGCTCCTGTTGCCGAGGTAGCCTCTCGGGCCACGGAGGCGAGGACAGGGATTCACAGCAAGCAAACGCCTGGGCCCGCCGCGCCTGCCTTGCTGGGCCAAGGGGTCGCCGGGCGGCCGGCTGTCCTAGAATGGGGCTCCGGGCCAGCAATGCGCCTGCAGGAGGCTCTCCATGAAGGCCGGGTAGTCCAGGTTCCGCCCCGAGTCCTCTGCGGCGCGAGGGGTGCCCACCCGCGGGCGCTTGGCGGCCTTCACCTCTTCTCCCGAGAAGACATTTTCCTGCGGGGCACCCGTGCTGACCGACTGCAGGAGATCAGACGGCACCGGGGTTAGTGCGGATGGGGTGCTGCAGCCTGAAGGTCTGTGTCCCACCCCCCCCCCCAGAGTCCTGTGTTGAAGCCCTACCCTGCCACAGTGTGATGGTATCAGGAGGTGATGAGGTCATGAGGCTGCAGCCCTTGCGAATGGGATCAGTGCCCTTATAAAGGGATCCCAGAGAGCTCTCTCTCGCTCCCTCTCTCCACCATGTGAGCACACCAGAAGGCAGGTGTCTGTAAGCCAGGATCCGGCCCTCACCAGGCGCCGAATCTGCTGATACCTTGATCTTGGACTTCCAGCCTCCAGGACTGTGAGAGATAGTTTGTTGTTTAAGTTCCAGTCTGTGATATTTTGTTATCGCAGCCGGAACAGACTGAAATACAGGCTCCGCTCGGGGGCCTGGCTGGAGGCGATGCCTGCCCTGCTGGGGGTCAAGGGCCCTGGGCTGCTGACCCTCAGCCAATGGCAATGTTCTGAGAAACAATGCTCACTGGGGATGGCCCCTCCTGCCTCTGCCTGGACCCCCACCCTGTGAGTGAGCCCCCCATCAGGCAGAGGAGGGGCCCTAAGCTCCCAGTCACTGGCTCCCTAGCGGGACGGGCGCCGTGCCGTCCACAGAGTGCAGGAGGCAAGGCCAGCTGCACACAGGCCGCTCGTCTGCCTGGCAGCTCCTGTCCGTCCCCCAAGGGAACCTGGCGTCTGAGACCCCCACCAGCTCTGACTCAGCTCTTCCACCCATGGCCACGGCCCCCAATCCTCAAAACCTTGGATTAAACACAAAAGAAAGAAGACAGTGAAAGGCTGTAAGAAGAGGCCAGTCTCCCCCATTCCTTTATGCATCGCTGACCTGCAGCTCAGATCCATGTACAGGCGCTTCTGTCTCCTCCTCGCCGGCCGGCCTGACCCTCCCGCCCCAGAACAGGCAAAGGCCGAGGCAGGAGGTCAAGGCCACCTGGACGGGTCACTCTCCCAGGCAGCAGCACTCATCCCCACCCCCAGCCACTTACCAGCCGGGACCGGACCCTCTTGGGGAGCTCCTCGTCCAGGGTGAAGATGTCACCACGCTTCACCGTCAGCTGGGACCCATCCTCGAACTCCACCTGCCAAGGGGACACAGTTCAGCTTGCTGGCTGCCCAGCCTGGAGGCCTGGCACCCGCACGCTCACGGCCTGCTCGCCAGCCAAGCCATGGGGAACGGCACAGGGTCAGCAGCTGTCATCTTTCTCGCGGGGATACGGGTGGTTTCTCTTCAAAGATTCCACCCTTTTCAATAATTTCTTTTCCACAATCATGGTGAGAAACTCACAACCGACTTGGTTTTTAAAAAAAACAAGGGCACTGAATTGTACGCTTAAAAATTGGTTAAAACAGTAAATTTTATGTTATGTATGTTCTACCACACACACACACACACACACACACACACACATCGGGAAGACACCTCCAAAGGGGATAACATTGGACAGTTGGACAACCTTCCAGCTTGTGCTGACCTTCTCAGTTAGCGGGCAAACGCCATCATCCCCAGCAGGACCTCGTCGAGGGCCCCGCCCCAGCCCATCCCTGTACCTGGTAACCAGGACCCCCTCACCTGGTAGATGTGACTGGTCACAGAGGAAATGAACTTGGCCCTGTAGATGTTGCCATCAGTCCACCGGAGCTCAACAAACTCGCCCTCGGACGGGGGACCCAGCCGGGCACAGTCTCTACTCTGTGGAAGAGAGGACGGGTGGGGGGTAAGGGGCGCCCTCGGCCTCGGTCACTGCACTCGCCTGGGCTAAGAAAGTTCCCATTTGGTAGATTTTGCCGCCAGGAGAAAGGCAGTTGAACTCTCAGCTTGAACTATCAAGGTGAGCTGCGGGCAGGTGCCCGGGCCGGGGGTGCCGCGGCCACCCCAGCCCTGGGGAATCGCCCGCCTGCAGGCGTATCTAGACTGGCCTGGCTCTCTGCTGTTTCTACACAAACAGGTAGCGCTTTCCAACGGGGGCCCTATAGCCTGGGCCTGTCCAGCAGGGACAATGGTGACCCTGGATGCAGGGGACCCCTGTGAGGGATCCAGCCACCTCCCTTCCCAAGGGCAACGCTTGCCCTGCGCCCGCCCCTCGCCCCACCCACCGCCCCTGGCCCCGCCCCCTTCGGCCCTGCGCTGCTCACGGTGATGCTCTCTGGGTACAGGTTATCGCTGTAGGACCCGTCGTCAAAGTTCACTTCGTAGAAGGTCTGCGTGGTGGTGCCGATGACGCGGCACCGGTAGTAAAGCCCGTTGCGGTTCTTGGTGATGACCACCTGCCCTAAGGACACGGCCCTCAGGACCTGGACCTGGAGGCGGAGGGGCTGTCAGAACACCGGGGGGCGGGCGGGCGGGCAGGGGAATAGGGCGGAGGGCAGGCGGGCACTCACAGTGTGACCCCCCGACTTGTGCTTGAAGCAGGTGATGGAGACAACGTAGGGCCAGTCGTCTGGCTCCATGAGGACGCCGGCGGCGTGGGCGCAGGTCACGTGGAAGGAGGTGGAGCAGTGCTCGCAGGAGCACTGGATGCAGGCGCCCGACACCCTCTTCATCCGCTTCCGGCAGTACACACACCTCTGCGGGGACACGGCGGCGGCAATGGGGCTCCGCCCGCCCGGTGCCTCTGCCCCCGCCCCCTGCGGCTGGGAGGCCTCCTACCGGGCCCCCAAGTCCGTCTCCTGGGAGTGACTCCGAGACCCAGGGCTGGAGCGCGGAGGCCCGGCAGCCGGCCTTGAGCGGAGGCATCCTGGGAGAGTCTTGACCGCGATGTAGAGCCCCCCCAAACCACCCCAGGCCCACCAACCCAGCCTGCAGCTGCCCCCCAGAAGCACTTCCAAGACTGGAATAGGCACCAACAATCACACAGTGAAACGTGATTGATCCATGAAAAGGAGAGAAGCACTGACACTCGCTACACCGTGGATGGACCCTGAGAACACGATGCTCAGTGAGAGAAGCCAGACACAGAAGGACACACAGGGTGTGATTCCATTGATGGGAATCGTCCGGAACAGGCAGATCCACAGAGACAGAGAGTGGATTCGTGGTTGTCAGGGGCTGAGGGAGGGAGATGGCAGTCACCCAACAGGGAGGGGGTTTCTTTCTGGGGTGATAGAATGTTCTGGAACTAGACAGAGGTGATGGTTACCTAACTCTGTGAATGTAGTAAAAGGAAAATGTTCCCTTTAAAATGGGGGATTTTTTTTTTTAAAGAAAATAAATAAAATGGGGGATTTTATCTTAATTTTGAACGAGAGGCGCTGCAGTGTAGCCCTTCATAAGGAGGGGCAGAGGGCCCACACCGTGGGAACGCCCTGCCTGGGCGACCTGCTCTGCTGGGCGTCAGCTCCCAGGCCGCGGATGCTGCACCCACGCCCACGCCCTGCCGCCACCCAGCAACCAGCAGCCCGTCACTCTGGGCATTTAATAAGCGGGCCTTTACCGCTCTGTACACCGCATTCAAAAGCCAGAGAAGCCCCACAGCAAAGGCGCTGCAGGAGTGCTGCCCGGCGCCGATCGATGGCAATGATATCTCATTATTAAGCCGTCGATGCCCGATTCTCCGGCTGGCCCGCGGGGGCAGGTGCAGCAGCACAGCACGGCCCTCGAGAACTGGGCTCCGCGCGGCTCCACGGGGGGCGGAAGGTGGAGCACAGCCGCCCTGGAGACCCGGCCGCGACCCCACGGCCGAGGCCGGGAGAAACCCGACAGCCCGGCCTGACACGCAGCTCGTTCAATCCAGCCTCTGGTGGCAGCTCATTATTCCGAGTTTCCACGTCATGAGGAATGTGGGCCAGGCCCCCAGTGGGCCATTTGTCAAGGGCTGAGCTCAGGGCTGCCTTAAGCGTGAGTCCTGTGCCTGGGACTCCCTCACTGGAGGCAGCGAGGCGGGGGTGGGGATGGGGGGTGGTAACGGATGGGGTGTGGACATCGGTGGAGAACAGTGGCCAGGAGGAGGCCAAGGGCCACGGCTGGGTGTGCCATTAGCCATGGAGGCCGCAAGGCACCGTGTCCTATGTCTCCGGCCTCCCCTCTTCCCCACCGGCCCCTGCCGTCATCCCTCACCGCCTGCCTGCCAACCCACTTTGGCAAAAAAATGGCCCTGCCAGCTCACCTTCCCTCCCATCAGGATGTGACACAGGCCTCTACACCTCAAGGCAGGGCCGATGAGAGGGCAGAGCTGGTTCAAGGCACCCGCCCCGGCAGCCTCGCCTCCACCGGCCCTCACAAACTGACCTGGCCTGGTGAGGGGGTGAGTGCAAGGCTCAGGCCGCCGGCCGGCTGGGGCCAGCCCCCGCCCACCAGGACCAGTGGCCAGGGAGTCACGGGGACAGAAAGTTGGGCGGATGACCAGGTGTGACCATCCCCGAGCCTGCGGCCTGCACATGGCCCCGGGAAGGCGGGTGGGCGGCCGGGCAGGCAGGAGTTAACCGCTGGCTTCCTTGCGAGGCTCCATTAGGCAATACAAGCGAGCCTCGTGTAAAAGGATTTTTAATTCATCGTTACAAGTGCTGGTAATGAAGAGGCTGTAAGCTGGAAACGTCAGATGATCCGTAAAGCGTCTGGGAGGGAGGATCTATCACGGCACCGCGCACCGCACCATCACTCCACCTGAATAACGAGGCCTTTTCCGCCCGCGCTCCTGGAGGAATCACCCGCAGGCGCCAGCCTCTTCCTAACGCCTGTCCTCGCTGGGCGGGGCTGGCGCTGGCCCCAGTGCCCCCTGTTTCCTGACCAAGCCCCGTCCGTCCCCTCCCACACGGCTCCAGCTGGCTGCCCACTCAGCCCTGCCCGGGGGCCCCGCACCTGTGGGCTCCGCGGTGGGTGTCTCTGTGCCTTCACTGGGACTCTCCGCTGGGTTCAGTGCCCGCAGCCCCATTTCTTTGCCTCCTGCCCTCTATAGGCCTGGAGGAGCGTCAGTAGCCAGGCCTGCCCCAGGCAGCTGGGAAATAAACCAGGCAGGAAAAGCAGCCAAGATGCTGTCCATACCCCTGGCCAAGGACCCCGCTCCCAGATGCCGCAAGACTCATCCCATCACCCACACGTCCCCCGCACGGCCACCTGCAAACTCACAGGCGATGATGACCCGAGAGCACATGCTGGTGGTCAGATGGCAGGATTAGCGCTTTCTGTCATGGCCCAGTTGATGCTCCCCACACAGGGGACTGTTAGCAGCCCCATTTTATGGAGGGGAAGGCTGAGGCACAGAGAAGTCAAGGAATCTGTCCAGAGTCACACAGCTGGCTGGTGGCCGAGCTGGGAAGGGAAGCCAGTGTTTGCTCACTGTCTGCCTACTGCCCACTGAGCCAAAGGCTCCCCCAGATGAGGGAGGGGTGTGTGTGTTATCAGCAAGAGCAGGAGGCATGAGCCTTGCAAGACCACACCTGCCCAAGGATGGCTGTGCTCCTTAGAGGGGCCAGTGATGGTACTCCTACAACTTAGGAGCAAAAAAGCCACCAGCCCAGTTCAAAAATGGGCAAAGGACTTGAATAGACATTTCCCTAAAGAAAACATACAGATGGGGCTTGCCTGGTGCCGCAGTGGTTAAGAATCTGCCTGCCAATGCAGGGGACACGGGTTCGAGCACTGTCCGGGAAGATTCCACATGCCGCGGAGCAACTAAGCCCGTACGCCACAACTACTGAGCCTGCCCTCTAGAGCCCGTGAGCCACAACTACTGAGCTCGCATGCCACAACTACTGAGGCCCACGCACCTAGAGCCCGTGCTCCGCAACAAGAGAAGCCTGCGCACCACAATGAAGAGCAGCCCCTGCTCGCTGCAGCTAGAGAAAGCCCGCACGCAGCAACGAAGACCCAACGCAGCCAAAAATAAATAAATAAATTTTTAAAAAAAGAAAGAAAACATACAGATGGCCAACAGGCACATGAACAGATGTCAACATCACTAATCATCAGGGAAATGCAAATCAAAACCACCTGTTAGAACGTCTATCATTAAGAAGACAAGAGATACTGGTGAGGACAGAAAGAAAACAGAACCCACGTGCACTGTTGGTGGGAATGTAAATTGGTGCAGCTGCCATGGAGAACAGTATGGTGGTTCCTCAAAAAATTAAAAATAGAACTACCATATCATCTGGCAATTTCACTCCTGGGTTTTTGTCTGAAGGAAACAAAATCACTATCTTGAAAAGACACCTGCACCCCCATGTTCACTCCAGCATCGTTTACAATAACCAAGACCTGGAAGCAACATAAGTGTCCCTCGACAAAACGGATAAAGAAGATGTGGTGTAGAAATACAATGCAATATTACTCAGCTATGAAAAAGAAGGAAATCCTGCCATTTGCAGCAATATGGATGGACACTGAGGACGTTACGCTCAGTGAAAAAACCCAGACACAGAAGGACCCATGCTGCGTGACTCCACTTCCACAAGGCATAGAAAACAAACTCACAGAAGCAGAGAGCAGAGTGATGGTCGCAAGGGCGGGGGAGGGGAAATAGGGGGCTGCCATTTAACATGTGTGAAGTTTCAGTTAGGCATGATGAACACATTCTAGAGCCCTGCTCTATGACCACTATAACTGGATTGAGTACTTAAAATTCTGTTTGGCGGCATATCGCAGGTTAGGCAAGAAAGAACTGGGCAGAGTGCAGGTGGCTTCCTCTGTGTGAAAAGCTGGAAATACAGACGGGAAGGGGAGCCTTGCTTTTATCCGAGTACCCCCATGGCTATGCAAAGAGTTAACTGCTGACCAAACTGAAATCATGACTTCTGGCTCCCTGGCAGCTACCCTGCATCCCCGGGGCGTAGGAACTCCAGGGCCCCTACCAGCTTCCACCGCTGCTCGGGGATGGCGCTGATGTCCACGGGGTGACGCTCCATCACGTTCAGGAACCGCACTTCCGGGACGGCGATGGCGCAGATCACGTGGATCCACCTGGGGGGGCGGAGCGAGTGGGGTCAGGGGTCACGGGCGCGCTCCGTCCCCTTGGGGTCATCTCACAATTGTGCGCACAGGCTGGCCAGGCCGACGGGACCTCTTCTGCTCCTGCCGGTCCTGCCCCCGCCCCGAATCGCCCCTCAGGACCCCCCGGGAGGAGAGGCCCTTCTAACCCACCTCCTGTCAGTCGTCATCTGCAGGGCGCCTCCCCGGAGGTTGCACAGGCAGCACTCCTACAGGGACCAGACAACAGCTAGGTGAGGGGTGTGCAGGGCGGGGCTGCCGGCCTGCTGCTCCGGGACCTGCTCCGTCCCCCGCCCGCGGTCCTTACATTTCAAACTAGCGGCCACAGGAAGCGATGGGCCGAGAGTGCTTCGGGCTCCACCCGAGACCCAGGGAGGTGAGGCCGCCAGCCCAAGGTCACCCTGCGGGATCGGGCGAGCCCGGGGCCCAGGACCGGCTCCCCCACGGGCCGCGCCGGCTTTCAGAGCACCACCCCAGCTGCAGGGGCGAGTTACCGCAGTCCAGGCGTGGGCCGCGCACCGGGAACACGTCCAGCCCTCGTTGACCAGCTCTGGGCGGATGCCGTAGCAACCTGGAAGACAGGGGCCAGCGCATCTGTCACCGAGGCTGCCCGCGGGCCGCACGGGGCCCCCCTGGTGGGGGGAAGGGCGGCTGCGGCATTGAGGATAATTGTGCTCACCAACCGCTCTACCTCAATCCGGGCCACTGCACACAGAGCCGGAGAAAGTCTGGAAGCTGACGCGGGGAAGGAGAGCTGGCCCCCAAGCGGGAGCCCTGCCGGGTCTGCAGACTCAGTCTGGCCCTCGCCTCCCACCCCAGTCTGGGAGGCTCGCCCAGGCTCTTCTGAGCTGAGAGAGAGGAAGGTGGCCGAGCAGTGGTGTGAGATGCAAAGTGGGCCTCGGGGAGCCCGGAGTTCAGAGCAGCAGAGCTGGGCCCAGAGTCCACTGTTTCCAAAAGGGCAGCCGGAGGCTCTGGGTTACCAAGGTGTTGGCTTTGGGATGTGGTCCGGGTTTACAGTCGTGGAGGGGGGATGGGGGGACGGGGTGTGGAGGAGGGGCAGAGGACCATGCCCCAGAGCCATGGCAGAAGGCACGGCCTGCCCCAGGACCCTGCCTCGCCCGGGGTCACTGCCCAGCCGTCCTGTGGGGACCCTCAGCCAGCTGGGGCTCGCTGCCCACCAAACAGGCTCTGCGGGCTAGAGGGGCCATTGGCCATTGCCGAGAGGTCCCTGGGGGAAGGACAAGGAGAAAGCAAGGCAGCAGGAAGGGGGCGCCCGGAAGGACAGCAAGGTACCCGAGAGCCCGCACCTGGCCCCCTGCTCCATCCCCTGGGGCCCTCAGCCAAGGTCAGGCCTGGGGGCGTCCCCCTCTGTCTGGTGCCAGGGCTCAAGGAAGATGCCTGTGCTGAGGATTCTGCCTCCCAAGGGCAATAAGGGAGGCTCCTCTCCCCCTGCATGGCTGGACCTCAGGCCCCTCGAGAGTGGCAGGGCGGTGGGCTCGGCTGCTGCCCACCCCCTCCCCCCCAACCCCGACCCCAGGGTGCCCGTCTGCCCGGGAGCACGTCTCACAGCTGGGCCCGGCTGGGCAGAGCAGATGGGCTCCCAGCCAAGAGACAGAGTGAGCTCCGGGCAGGCCTCTGCAGGGCGGGCGCCGGACAGAGATGTACACACGCAATATTAAGCGGCTCCAGGAAGCTTTCTCCCTGTCCTGGGAGCTTAATCTCACATTCGCTGCCCCCTCTCACCCAAAAAGGGGACAGACATCCATCTTCCTGTCTCAGGCTATGGTTGGGCCTTCAGGTTTTGGGGGAGGGTAGTCACCAATGGCAGAGATAAATCAGACCCCTGGACCGCTCTAGAATCTCAGCTCTACCATCAGTTCCAACTCTGGCCCCAGAGTGCGGAGTTTAAAAGCGTCACAGCCCCTGACGGGTACCTGATCTCCTGCTGCCTCCCAGGCCCTGGGCGGGGAGGGCAGGCCTTGGTGGAACCTCCCAGAAGGAGGCTGACCAGGCAGTCCTGCCTTGGCCAGGGGGAAGGGCAGGACACCTGCCCCCAAAGGTCAAGACCCCCAGCCCATGACGCCAGGTCCCGCTATAGGCCTGAAGCAGCAGCCAGAGGAAGGGGCTTCCCTGCCCCGCAGACGCGAGGGTGGCCGTCTCGGGAGGGTGAAGTGGGGCTGTGTGTGGCTGACCCCTCGGCTCTCCCCGCCCAGCACTCACTGGCATGGACCTGCAGGCAGCACTTAGCACAGGAGATCAGCAGGCTGGTCCCGTCGTCGCCGATGTAGGAATTGGCGGGGAGTGGCTCTGTGTTCTCCCCGCTGGAGGTGAAGCACATCTCGGGGATCAGCGGCCGTGTCTTCTGACCGCTTTTGGAAGGCGGTGTGGCCGAGGGGCCCTCCCCAAGGGAGCCCTGGGGAGTCTCCTTCTCGGTCTGTAGGGACTGCAGGAGGGGGGCCGCCATCAGTGGAGAGCCCAGCGTGTGGCGGGCGGGGACCCCTGACATCCTTGACTCTATCCTCCGCCCCTCCGTCCCCAAGCAGCACACCCCGGGCTGCTCTTTGCCACACTAGCACCCCTACCAGGACACCTGCAACTGCCCCACCATGGGTGTCCCTGACGTACCCTCCCAGCCCCCAACCCTGCTTCAGAAGCCCCCGAGAGATCCTCCCCAAAGGCAGTCAGACCCTGTCCCACCCACCCACAAGCCCTCCCACTTAAGGTTACTTGCAGACACAGCACAGACACTGCGCTGCTGCCCTCATCCCTCTCGCCCTCATCCCACTGCCCCTGGCTCGCTCTGCTCCGGCCAAGCGGGCCCCCTCACTGCTCCTCCCAAATGCTAGGCATGGTCCTGCCCCGGGGCCTTTGCATGTGCCGTTCCCACTGCCTGAGGCGCTCAGATCTCTGCTCACATAACCAGTGGTCCCCAGGCCTTCACTTGCTCTGTCTGTCCTCGTGGTCCTGACCATCACCTGATGCCGTGTTATCTGTGTATCTATGTGGGGCGTTCTCCCCACCTGTGACTCGCACACGCCCCATGACGGCTGTACCCCAGCCCCCCCAAATCCAATCAGATGAAGAGACTGTGATGAAAACATCCTGCCCATGGCACCGGGATCCAGCAACCCTGGGCCTGTCACAGGGTGGTGGGGCTCCCAGATGAGCCTCCCCAGCACCCAGAGTGACGGAAGGACTCTGACCGGCTCAGAGCATAAGGAAAGAGGCCACCAGAGACCACTGGCCTGATGCACTGTGTGTGTGTGGTGGTGGGGCCCTGGGGCGCCCCACCTGGCAACTTGGATTAGGGGACCGGCTGGTTTCCAAACAGGCAAAATGTCCAGCCACAGCCCTTCCCATGATATGGGACAAGCGAAGCCTGGTCCCCGACTCTGAGGGCTCCGGACTGCGGAAGCGGCAGCCCCGCAAGGCCCGCTGATACCGTGGACGTGATTAAGCTGAGTCACAATGCTTCACTTAGCAACCGGGATTAAGGAGATTCGCCTCTTAAGCCAGTGTTCCCAGCGCTGACTTCCAGCGGCGCTGAGGGGCGTGCCTGGAGAAGACGTCTGGACGTTTCGTCTTATTTGTTTCCATGACCAGATGTTGGCTCACTTAGGGACCACAGGTCCTGGCAGCTCTGAGTGGCGGGGCCCTCGAGATGGGTGTGCCGCCCTCAGCATGGGGCACAGAGCTTGGCTAGCTCAGCTAATACGTGGAAGATGCCAGGCACTAGGCTGGAAGCCGAGGACCCCAAAACAAGTGAGACCCGGCCCTGTCCTCCAAGGGCTGATAAACAGAGGGCAGGAGCAAGAGCAGAGGCGGGCGGGGGAAGCTGGGGGGCATGCCAGAGTCAGCTTGGGATAGCAGGTCCAAGAAGGCTTCCTGGAAGAGGTGGCAGCTGGGTGGAATCAAAGAGTGAACAGAAATCCATCTGGCAATGGAAAACAAAGCAATCCATCTGGGAGAGGCCCGGGTGGGTGTGTGGGAGATGCTGGGGGACAGCACGGAGCGTGCTATGTGTGCGTGGGGGGGCAGGTATCACAGGAGAGGATGGCTGTGGGGCATGTGGAGAGGCCGGGGGCCATGCGTGGCTGTGGTGAGGTGCTAACAGGAAGGGCAGGAGGCAGGCAGTGGTCAGGGCTGGGGGAGGGGGACACGGCAGGAAACAGGTTAAGAAGGAAACCGGGAGGACCTGGTGGTGGATGGTACAGGGCAGAGTGCGGGGAAAGGCCACGATCACAACTTGGAAACTCAGGACAGAGCTGGGGGCCGCGTGGCGCCAGGCCATGCGTGGGTCTTTGCCCAGCCCCAGCCCCCCACTGCCAGGCCCCGTTCACCACGCAGGCGCCTACCTGGACCCACCCCCGGGCCCCCTGCCTGCGCTGCCCCCTAAGCTGGGCTGAGGGCCTCTCAGAGGACAGCCATCTGAGATGTTTCCTTGCACTCTCATCCTCTCTGAGGCACGTTGATAAATTACCTACCAATGAAACGCAGACCCTGGGCTCTCTCCCCGCAGCCCTCACGGGGGCCTTCCGTCGGGCTCTCCACCGAGCCCACTGTGGCTCCAACAGCAAATGGGTTCTCGGTCCCCATCACCCTCCCTTCAGGGGGAAGGGATTCCCTTCAGGCAGAGCGAGCCCTGGCGCCATCGGGAGCAGGCGGACGCTGCCCGGCCCGGCATGGCCCGGGGGTCCCTCAGCACCAGCTCACCTGGCTGTACGGGTAGAAGAGGGTGCAGATGGCACAGTAGGGCTCCGTCAGGGCGGCCGCCGCGTTGAACTTCCTCTCGGCCTGGAAGCTGGCCGCCTTGTTCTTCCACTGCAGGGACAGCAAAGACCTCAAGGCCTCGGGGTCACCCACGTCCTCGTCCCCGGAGAAAGGGAAGGCTTCTGGAGTAAAGCGGGAGGGGGCGGAGCTTCAGCACCCGGGACCCCGCCCCACCCAGTGCGCGCTCGAGGGGATGGGTCCCCACTTCTCGGCCCGAGCCCCTCCGCAGGGAGGTGCCCTGGCCCCCGCCCCTCAGCTCAGGGCTGATCCCATCTGGGGACAGGAGACGGGATGGTCAGGCCTTGGCAGGTCAGGCACAGACTCCCCTGGGAGTCGGGCGGGGGCACTGTTGCCCCAATGTCCTGTAAGATGGAGGCCACTGACAGATGTCCCTCCCGTCACCTGTCACCAGGCGGGCCTCTGCCGGCCTCAACTCCCAGCTCACTGTCCCCAATCCCCCACATCCCATTCCTGCACTTCCTGAGGACACAGGGGTGCCATCTGCCCTGGCGTCAGCGTCAGCGGTCCCCAGGAACCTGCCCAAGGAGCGGGGTCCTCATCCCTGGGGCCCCAACCTTCCCAGCAGCTGGGCCAGCATGGCTGGTACCACAGCGGCCCCAGCTGTAAGGCCAGAGGCTGCCTCAATGCACGGGGACCCTGGGGCCGCATCTGATCTCCAGAGAGGCCCCTCCTGCTCCCAGAGCTCCAGCCCGAGACCCGCTTCTAGAACCCTCCGTGTCCTCGCCCTCAAATTAGTTTCAGAATCAAAGAAGCCACCCAGGCGCCTTTCACATTCCACGTGCGTCTTAAACGGAAGGCTGAAGCGGAAGATGATAAATGGGCTTAGCAGGATTTCTGCACATAAGACAGTCACTCCGACTCTCAGCCGAGTGTTAAACAGAAGCTTCTCCATCTCTGCCCCTCTAGCTCCAGTGCCACCGCCTCTTATTCCAACTTCTCCCAGGTGCATGCTGGGTTCAGGCAGGAAGGGTCACTTCTGTTGGGACTGGCCGCTCCCCAGCACGGCGCTGACTTTCCCTGAGGGCAGCTTGGCCGCAGGTCAGAGATCAGAGCCCGAGCATCGTGAGTCACAGGTGTCTGCGGGGTGACGGCCAAGGGGGAGGTTTCCTCTGTTCTCGAAGCAGCTTCTCCCGCTTCGGGGCCACGCAGCCCTGTCTCCAAGGACGGGTGCGGGGACCGCAGGGCCAGGACGTCTCTGCTGGAAACGGACTTGGAAATGGGCCAGTTCCAGGCCCCATGCTGCTCCGTGATCCTCTAACCCTGAGTCCATTTCTCAAGTCTCTCCCTGGGGGATGCGGCCAGCACCTCTACCATCGTTCGTGGCCGCCCTCTGGAAACGCTCTGCGCCAGGCATCCGACAGATCCCGAAGCTGTGAGAGGATGAGGTGTGGTCCTCGCTCACCTGGGGGGCCAGGAAGGAACACAAACGCACAAGGGCCACGGCAAGTGTGCTGGGGGTCGTGGGCAGGAGCCTCTGCTGACGGCATCTTCTCAGTTCTCACAGGATAAGGAGGGGGCAGAGGTTACCACGGAGACTGTGAAAGCATCGCACCAGGAGATCTGGGTGACAACTGGCCTCGGCATTCCTGGCATTCCCAGCACCCACCGTGTGCCCGGCACCAGGCCACACGCTTTACAGGCCTCAGCCCCGTGCACCTCCCTGGCAGGACCCCTTGAGGGGGCCAGAAGACCCCATTTTACAGATGGGAAAACTGAGTCACAGAAAGGCAAATGGCACCACGGTGCCCGGCTCTGGGCAGTGGGCTGGGGTGTGAGCCCAGGTGGCTGGGTGAGCCCAGGTGGCTGCACCTGCCCCTCAGAGGCCCCACTGGACATCTGAGGCCCTGGGCCCAGTAGAGCAAGCGCCCCCGGGGAAATGGAGCAAACAAGCACAGGGCAGAGGCCTGGGGACAGCCGGGCCTGACCTCGGGAGCTGTGGGCTGGGCAGGGGGCACCTCGGCCCCACGGCATTTGGGGAGAGGGTCTGAGGCTGTGCCGGGGCTGGGTCTGCAGGCCCGACCTCGGCTGGGGGTGGTGGAAGTGAGCAGGCCGGGCGGGTGGCAGAGGAAGACAGGGCAGGGGCACAGCAGAGCCAGGGGCACCCTTGCTCACCCTCGTCACTTGAGGCCTCCTGCTTGACCACAGACAGTGGGGACCGGGTGGGTGGCCGGCCCAGAGGGTGGCGCCGGCTCTTCTTGATCTCCATCTTCAACTTGGAAAAGGTCGACGGAGCCTACAATGGCACAGGAGGCCTCTGTGGGAGCAGCTCTGGGGCCAGAAGCAAAGGCGGTGGAGCCCAGCTCAGAGGGACCCCAGTGTCCTCAGTTGGGGGCAAAAGACCCCAGGAAGGGGGCAGCCAAGACCCACAGTGGTTTCTTTTTTTTTAATATTCATTTGTTTATTTGGCTGTGCCGGGTCCTCGTTGTGGCATGTGGGATCTAGTTCCCTGACCCGGGATCAAACCCGGGTCCCCTGCATTGGGAGCACAGAGTCTTAACCACTGGACCGCCAGGGAAGTCCCCCCACGGTGGTTTCTAAACCACGTATGTGCTGCTGGCCTCCGGGACAGGATCCACAGGGGCCGTTTGGGACGAGCGGGGCCGTGGCCAGCACGTGGGGCAGGGGGACCCCCGGCCCCAGGGACCCTCGCCGGCACCCACTGCCCCCTACCTGCACCTCGCCGACTCCGCTCTCCTCCTCGGGCCCCGTCAGCTCCATGGGGGCCGCCTGCTCCTTCCAGGTGGGGCCCTTCTGGGCAAAGTGCTCAGAGGCCTGCTGGCAGGACACGCGGCCCTTGTCGCCTGCCGCCGGGCCGGGCCGCGGCACCACGAACAGCATGGGGATGATGGGGCGCGGCTTCACCTCTGGCTCCTCGCTGGGCGCTTCAGGGGGCACCACGTTGAGGGGCGGCGGCGGGGGGTTCTCCTCGGCGGCCTCAGGGCCGGTGGCCGGTGCCGGGATCTCCAGCAGGGGCACCTCCTCGGTGGGGAACTGGGTGGGCGGGGGCGGCGGCAGCTGGGGCATGAGCGGGTGGTGGAGGTGCGGAGGGCCATAGCTCTTCTTCTTCCGGTCGCTCTTGGCCTTGGCCGGCCGCAGCTTGCCCCTCCCGTCCTCTGTGGGGACAGAAGAGAGATGAGTCAGAGGCGGGGGCCGGGGCACCCCAGGGGCCAGTGGCCAGGCACCCCCTTCGAGCGCCCGAGCCCGAGCGGGAGCCGGCTGCACTAGTTGAGGGCCCCCTCTGGCCCAGAGAGGCCTTCCCCCAAGGAACCCGGGCTTCAGGCAGTTGTCACTGCTGCCAGGTCCCCGTGCCAGGCGGCCGAGCCCTGAAGCAGCAGCACCCTGGCCTCAGAGTCCTGCACACGCTCAGAGCGCCTTCTGGAGTGAGCACGGAGCGCCGAGGCGAG
Organism: Balaenoptera musculus; assembly: GCF_009873245.2. Taxonomy (NCBI): domain Eukaryota; kingdom Metazoa; phylum Chordata; class Mammalia; order Artiodactyla; family Balaenopteridae; genus Balaenoptera; species Balaenoptera musculus. The sequence continues at coordinate 167,389,975 of NC_045787.1, forward strand.
CTGTTCCAAAGCAGCTGGGAAGAGACCGGCTCTGAACATCCTTCCTGAGGGGAGGGGGGAGGAGGCGGGATGCATTTTCTTTTCATGGGTCTGAGTTTCCTTTATTTCTACAGTAAACGCACACGGTTTGTGGAATTTTTAAAAAGCAAAACCTTAAACAACAAACCATGAACAAGTGGTTCTACTTGTGTGAAACAGAAGTGCCAGATGGGCCTGCAGGGCCCGGAAGACGCGAGGGCCGGCGCTGGGGGGTTTCCTGACAGGTGACGGGGGTGGGGAGGGAGGCGGACAGGGTGCATTTTAATTCAGGACCACAGTGGGCGGGCAGCTCATCAAATAAACTGAGACGGGCGGTGTGGCTGGAGGGGGTCACGGCCCCCAAAGACGCCCACATTGCAGCCCCGGGACCTGTGCATGCGGAGCCTGACATGGCAGCAGGGATCCTGTAGATGAGCTTGAGCTGAGGATCCCGAGGCGGACCCCACGTACTAACAGGGATCCTTAAAAGCAGGGGATCCAGCTGGGGCCAGGGGAGCCGTGACTACGGAAGAAGCCAGAGAGATGCTGCGCGGCTGGCTGTGAGGATGCAGGAGGGGCCGCGAGCCAGGGATGCGGCGCCTCTCGAAGCTGGAAAAGGCGGGGAATGATTCTCCCCTGGAGCCTCCAGAGGAGCCAGCCCTGCCCACGCCTGGATTTTAGTCCAGTGGGACCCATGTCGGACTCCTGACCCCTAGAAATGTCGCAGAATAAGACTGTTGCTTTCAGCCACTGGGTCTGTGGTCACATCACACAGCCACTGGGGATGCATGTGGGCGGGGGCCTCCACGAGGCCTGCTGTGCTCAGGGCGAGGTGTGCACGGCCTCAGGGATGCCCACCCACAAGGACCAGCAGCCCAGAGCACAGCCTTCGGGCCTTGCCTGCCCACCTGGAGAATGGGCACACGAGCTCAGGCCCTCACTGCCTGTCCCGGGTCCCCACAGGCTCAGGACGTCACATGAGGTGTGACAGCAGCTGATACCCGGGGACGAACTGGTCATCCTACTGATGGTACCCGTGAACCATTGGTTCCAGTGCGTCACAGTCTGGGTCTCTGAGGGCCAGGAAAGTAAGAACAACTCGCGGAAAAGCAGTGGTCCCTCTCCCGGCTAAACCTGTTATAACGTGACACGTGACAGGGTCTGATGGGCCCCACGGCATCCACATTTACCACTTGCTATAAAAACCTGTCCGTGGGCTTCCCTGGTGGCGCGGTGGTTGAGAATCTGCCTGCCAATGCAGGGGATACGGGTTCGAGCCCTGGTCTGGGAAGATCCCACATGCCACGGAGCAGCTGGGCCCGTGAGCCACAACTACTGAGCCTGTGCGTCTGGAGCCTGTGCTCCGTGACAAGAGAGGCCGCGACAGTGAGAGGCCCGCGCACCGCGATGAAGAGTGGCCCCCGCTTGCCGCAACTAGAGAAAGCCCTCGCACAGAAACGAAGACCCAACACGGCCATAAATAAATAAATAAATTAAAAAAAAAAAAAAACCTGTCCATGTTTCACCCCCGTCCCTCAGCCAAAGGTGACGACACAGGTGGGAACGATGCTCCCAAGGGCAAGGCCATCACTTAGTCCTTGACCGGCCCTGACCCGGGAAGGGGTCAAGCAAGGGCCCTCCCTCCCTTCCTCCAGGCAGACCCCCGGCCCTGAGCGCTAGGAGGGAGCCGACTCCCACCCGCGGCCCCCACTGGGTGAGCTGCAGAGGCTTGAGCCAGCCTGGCCTTTGTGGAGGTGCCCCCTGGCCGCTGCTCCCTGCAGCCCGCAGGGTCCTGAGCAGGCAGCCGAGCTTTTCAAGAGAGGCTCAGAGGAGGGAGCGCCTGCCAGCGCCCCGCACGTCCTCTGGCCCTGAGCCTTCCGAGGGCAAGGGCGCAGTCAGGATGCCTCCTGTGCCTTTGCCCACCTGGAGGAGCCCAGCACGCTCCCCAGGACCCCCCAACTGCCAGCACCCCAGGAACAGTTATCCGGCCAAGGAAAGGAAACGGGCATTCCGCAGACAAAGCTGCTTCTCCCCTACAGATGCGGGACTTGGATGGTCCTGGCCACTAAAGGTCACCTCCCTGTCCCAGGAGACGTGGGAGAGGGGAGATGGGGGGGGCATTGAAAGGTGGGGGGCAGTTGGGGGGCGGGGAGAAGTGTGGGAGAAACACTGCTCATAAGGTTTGGTGACAGCAGCCCAGCCCCAGGAGGTGACCAAGGGCCCAGGAGATCAGGCTCTTTCCTGCCGCTTCTACTGATTTACAGAAATGGCGCTGAGGCAGCCCAGAGCCCCGTTCTGACACGGCAGCAGGGACTTCCGGAGAAACGGCTTTGTTCTCTACGGAAGTCCACTCTGCCCTCCTCCCTGACAGCGCGGCCACCCGAATGGAAGCCCAGCGACGGCCTCCCGGGCCTCAGGACAGCAGAGCCTGCGAGCCGCCCCGGCTCCAGATGCTGCTGGGAAAGCACACGTCCCCGGCTCCCTCCTCACGGCCACTAGGCCAGCCTGGGAAGCTGACGGCGGCGCACCCAGAGGACCCTGTTAGGGGACAAACCAAGGGCACTAGGGACGCTGGGGGGCCCGGGCCCTGTCTGTCCTCACGCCGTGGGGACCACCGCAGGCCTAGGGCAGGCAGGCCGCACTTGGAAAGCCCCTTGGTGGGCCCGCCTGAAGGAGCCTCGAAATGGAGCTGGAACGGTGGTGGCTCAGACCCGAGCCGGGCCCCTCCCCAGCACACAAGGCCTCTCACCGCCCCGGCGTGCAAGGGGGCGCAGAATGGCAGGGACCCCCTCTGCCCCAGCAGGGTTGCTGAGGCCCGTCTGGCACTTGTTTTTTTGCGGGGAGGCACAGCCAAGAATCCCCCCACTGCCGATGGATGTTACAGCCGCGCCAGCTTCCGGGGCCCCCATGCCTCCTCTCCCACCAAAGTTCTCCCAGGGGAGAGCAGGGGGCGCAGGGCTGCTGCCTGGCTTAGGGACCCTGCGCTGCCTGGCCCAGCCCGCCCGCGTCCCTCCTGAGCGGAGCCCAGGCCAGGGGACTGTGGCGTGCGTGTCAATGCCCCGCCCAGCCTGCTCCTCACCGCTGGGTGCAGCCGTCCCGGGGTCTTGTCCTAAAGCCGTCAAAAAAGGCGCGTGAGGGAAGCGGAAGTGACCCAGGACGGCTGCACACCCCTCCCCGGCCCTTGGGCGGGTTCCTGCTGGCGGCCTGCTCCGCCCTGCGGGGGGACCACGTGCTCTGGGACCTGCCCTCCTGGGGCCCCGCCGCTGCCCCTGCCGCCCCCAGCTCCAGAGCTGCGAGAAGGGACAGTGGCCGTGCTTGGCCAGAGCTGGCCAGGGCCAGGCAGGAGGAGGGAGCCCCTGCGGTCCCAGCAAGCCAGGTGGACGCGGGCTGCCTTCCCGCCGGGACCAGGGCTTGCTGTGCCGGAGGCTGCTGGTCCCATCCTGGGCCAGGCCACGCGGCAGCTGCCCTTGCAGAGCCCCGGCAGCCAGCCCGGCCCCCTCCTGCCCCTGTAGAGTCCAGGCTCCTCCACCCTGCCCGCCTCCGCCTGCTCCACTCAGTCAGGGGGCTTCCTACGTGAGCGGCGGCGGCGAGCACACGCCCTCCCGACGCAGACGTAAAACACAACGCCCCATCCTCGCGCCCCAACGCTCCTCACGCTCACAGCTTTGAGGGACATCAAGCTGGCGTTAAAGGAAGTCTAGAAACCACTTTAACATCTTCCACTTGTTCCCCGGACGTGTTTGCTGTCACCCCCGACTGTGGGCACGTATTTATCTGGTGCATTCAGAGCCATCTCCCTCCAAGGGCTCGAGGGACAGCCCCCGACTGGGGCGCGTGGCTCCCGGCTGTGGCAGCCTCCTTCTGTCCCCCGAAGGGACGCCTTCCTCTCTAGAGGGGCTGGTGTTCCAGGAGATGTCCCAACACCCCAACCCCTCCTTCTTGGGAACCAGGCTCTGGAGTGGAACACGGACGGGGTGTCTGGAAAAAGGAAGCGGCCAGCCCTGAGCAGAGACGCCTCCCTGGGAGGGTCCCCGCTCTGCCTGGGGTCCACAGCCACGTGACACTGAGCCCACCACAGAGCAGGGAGCCTGCAGCCCTTCTGGAGAAGCCCTGGGGGTCCTGGGCTGAGGCCCTGGGAGGGGGACAGAGTGGCTGCAGATGCCAGGAAGGAGGGCACACATCCTGCAGGGTTTGGTCTACAGCAGCATGTTTTACTCTCAACGGACACAGAAACCACCCCCACCCCGCCCCGTTTAGGTAACAATCTGCTTAGAAGAGGGAAAACCGGAGAGGAACCGGGCCTTCGCCGTGCGTGAGCCTGAGGCCAGCTCTTGGGATCCCGAGACACCGAGGCACAGTGTCCCTGTGACGGGGCCGGGTCCAAGCAGGAGGTGACGGGGCATGGGGGGTGCGGCTGTCTCTATAAACAGTCGATGGGTTTAGGCGAAGGTTCATTTTAACTTAATTCAATTAATGAGAAAAGAGCCATCACTCCTTTGCTAAGCAGTTGGGTAAACAGTGCGTCTGCTCTTGCTGGCCGCCCTGCACCCAGCCTCAGGCGGCGGCCCCTTGCGCCTGCTCGAGAGGGAGGAGAGATGCCCGTGGTCGCAACGCATCCTTCCCACCCTGCCCAGGAGGGGTCCCGCTGAAACCCTTGTCTCTCGGGACCCTCTGAACTGGTCGGCCCAGGAGCCCCCGCCCTGGCTGGCCCCCGACGGGCTGACTCCACCCCTGGAAAAAGCCGCTTCGGGCTGAAGCCAAGACCCTTGGGACGGGCGTCCTCCCACAGGCCCCGAGTGGGGTGTGCGTCCTCTCCTTTTACCCTCCAACATCCCCACTGGCCTGCCGAGGCGGCGTCCAGGGCCCGGGTCCCCAGATTTCAACCTGGACTCTTGATTTCCACCTGCTTTTTCTCCCACTTAACCCCGCCCCCGTGAGAGCACCGATGCCCCCTGGCAACTTTGCAAGGTGCCACCTGGGGCGGCCCGGGTGCAGAGCCCAGCCTGCTCCTGCCCCGCCCACGCAGCCCACCCTGGGGGCAGGGCGGTCACCACCCCAGTCCTTGCCAGTCACAGCAGGGACACCCGCCGAGTCTCCCAACTCCTTGGGCCAGAACCCCAACCTAGCCATGTCAACGACTGTCCTAACCTCCCTACAGCTCAGCTCCACAGCCTCTGGAGTCACATGCAAACGCTTCACCTGCTGATGCGACTCGGGGCCCTGGATCCCGGAGCCCACGGCAGAAGGTCCATCATTCACCCACCGCAGCCCACGCTCCGACTCGCCCCACGGAACTGGGGCCCGGAGCACTCACGACACAGGCACAGAGCTGGAAGAACCACGTGCCCCTCCCAGCTGCAGACCACCCGCTCCGAGGGAGCCCCTTTTGGTTTTGGCACGTTTACTCTTGTTACAGGCTAAACTGTGTCCCCCAGATTCTTATGTGGAAGTCCTAACCCCGGGGCCTCAGGATGCAGCCGCATTTGGAAACAGTCATCGCTAATGTCATGAGTTAATAAGATGAGGTCATTAGGGTGGGCCCTCATCCAATGTGACCAGTGTCCTTCTGAAAGGCGAAATGCAGACAGACTGGCACACAGGGAGAGGCCGTACGAGCGTGAAGGTGGCCTACGAGCCAAGGAGAGAAGCCTGGAACAGACCACCCCCCTCGCGGTCTCAGAAAGAACCAGCCTTGCCCACACCCTGACCTCGGACTTCCTGCCTCCAGACCGAGAGACAACGAACCTCGGTTCCTGAAGCCGTGTGTCGGGTACTTTGTCACACGGCAGCCCCAGCAGACTCGGATGCTTCCCTAAACAGTCCAGTGTCTGCCTGGCGTGTTTTCTGAACTTTAAGTAAACAGGACATGGGGCGTGGGTGCCCGTGTGACATTCGGGGCTGCATGTGAGGGTCGCCCCGGGGAAGAGCAGTGGCCTTCACTGAAGCCCAGGACACTGTCCTTGCTCCTGCCTGCAAGCCGCTGGCCGGTCACGTAGCCCTGATCTCTCCTGACCCCTCTTCCTCGGGCCTTGCTCTCTCCAGCTGCATCGAAATCAACATCCCCCAAGGCCGCTGGCCAGCACCTCTGCAGGGAGTCCCCCTAACACGTGCAGCCCCGTTTACGTTACAGCTCCTCTTGTCTTTCAAAAACGTCTCTTAATTTTCTCCATAAAGGTCTTTTATCTTCTGTTAGATCAGTTCCAGCCTGCATCACCCTCTGGATGCTTTCATTATAGGTAGGATTTTCTTCAAAACCATGTGTTCTGTGAACGCCCGTATGACAAGTGTGGTGCGGCTCTGTGTGTCCAGCCCGTTTCTGGCAACTCCGCCAGCTCCCTGCGTCACCAGGCCTCAGCCTCTGGGTCCATTTCCACGGGGTGATCGTGCCTGCGCACAGACTGTGCCGACGCACACCCCCTCCCCGCCCCCGGCCGCCTGTGTCTTGCCTCCCCGGACTGTCCAAGACCCTCCCGTGTGGAGCGGGCTGTTGCGTGATGCCCACCGGGCAAGTGGCATGCCAGGCTGTCTGGGACAGGCCAGCACGCAATTTACCCAGGAAACTTTCCAGTCTTCCCTGCCTCCAGCTGCTGGGGGCCCCCCGCAGGGACACTCCCCCGTCCAGCCCGTGGGAACATCAGGGGCATGCGCCTGCCCCTCTCGGTGCCTGGTGGACAGTCACCTCGAATGCCACATCATCTGTGACACCAGCCACGAGCACCCCGGGGAGGGCCTGACCCCAAGCCAGGCAGAGCTGTGCTGGCTCACCTGCTCCAAGACATGGTCCCGAAGAGGAACCCTCCAGCGACCTACGGCCTGTGATGGGGGTCTGCGGCACTGCTGCCTGGCCATCTGCCACCAGCCCCCCAGCCCCGTCCGGCCCCTCCTTTACACCTGGGGGGCAGCTGCTAGGTGCAAACATGTGAGCAGCTGAAGCTGCAAATTAGGAAAATGAAGCCAGCCGTGGAAAAGAAAGAGGAGCACCATAAAACACGGGAGTGGGGAACGTTCAAACGCTCATGGAATGATATTCCGTGACTAACGGGCCCCAGGCAGTGTAAAGGGTACTGTTCTGAGACACGCCCACCACGGTGCCCAGATACATTTTTTGGTTCAACGCCAGCCTGCAGGTGGGGCATCCCCACCGCAGGCACGTCCAGCATCAGGCTGCAAACAGCAGGCCATCCCCTTTCCCAACCGAGCAGAGAACACCTCTGTTACGGACTCAGTGTCTGTGTCCCCCCAAGTTCATGCTGAGCCCCACCCCTCAGCGGGCTGGTTGGGAGGTGACTGGGTCACGAGGGTGGGGCCCTGGCGAAGGATCAGTGACCTTAGAGGCCAGAGGGCTCACTGGCTCTCTCTTCCCCCTGAGGACACAGTGACAGAGGGTCACATGCAAACCGGGAGGTGGACCCTCGCCAGCACCAGGCCACACCAGCACCCTGATCTCCCAGCCTCCAGCGCCGAGGAATAAAGCCTGTTGTTTCAAGCTGCCCACCTGTGGATTCTGTTTCAGCAGCTGGATGGACTGGGACAGCCCCTCTTCAGTTTCTGGGAGAAGAGGGACTTTTCACAGCACTCCCAGAATGCACGTTTTTAGAAGACGCCCTCCCTGCCCACAAGGCACATGGATCGGATTCTGAAAGCGCGGGGCCTGGCCAGCACAGGCACCAAGCAGGACTGACCTTCAGAGCCCTCGGCCTCCCGGCCCTGCGGCAGCGGCTGGGATTCCTCCTCCTCCTCCTCGGGGTCGGCCTCTGGTGTGGCCTCCTCCTTCATGCCGCCACCGGTCTCCTCCAGGAGGGCCGTCCCAGCTGCCCCCTCGCCAGGAGACTTGGGGTCGTCCGGCTTGGGCTTCTTGGGCTGGCTCCGCTTCCGGTGAGACCTGGAGAGGGAGGCTCATCAGACGGGAGGCGAAACTACGGAGGGGAGAAGCCCTGGTCTGTGCGCCCTGTCCAGCAGACAGAGCCCCCCAGGAGGCCCGGGGAAGCGGGGGCCCTGGGTGGGGTTGGCTCCTGGGGGCAGGGGCGGTGGAGGGAGAGAGGCCTGGGGGAGGGGAGGGGATGGCAAGGGGGGTGTCAAGCGCGTGCCGATGGCAGCTGGAGATGGGATGGCGGGACGGATGGGCTCCAGGAGCCTCTGTGTGGTGGGGCGGGAGACACGGGGAGCGTGGGCTCAGATGGAAACAGCAGCTCGTGGAAAATGCCTGCGCGACAGACAAAAGGTGCACTTACGACAGCCCCGGCCTCCTGGTCTGCTCTCTCTTCCTCTCTAGACTTGGTTTCCTCTCCTCCTCAGTCTTTTTCCAGTGTCTGTTTTCTTTCAGACTAATTTGTCTAGAACGTAAACGTCAGGGGGTTTTTCTCTAGGACTCGTGTTAACTCCCTAGACGCTTCGCCGCAGGGCCTCGCGGGGCCCCGGGCTCTCCCTGCATCCTCTCCACCTGCAGGAGCTCCGAGCCCAGAGCCCGCGGCGGCCCCTTCTCTAAGCTGCACCCCGGCCCCCCTCACCTCCTGCCCACGCCGGCCTCCAGGGCGGGGCCCCGGGCTCAGGGGCTGCGACAGTCCCCGGACGGGATGGAGGGCGGTCCTCGGGCCCCAAGTGAGAATCCCAGCTGAGGCTGAGCTGTGGCTTCTTAGTGAAAACGAGGGTGAATTGGGGTTAAAAAGGAAGAAAGGAAAGCGACAAAGGGAGGGGGGCTGCAGGTTAGTGGCCAGGGCACCCCTGCCAGGTCCTGGGGGGACATCCCTGCCGGTTCCTGGAAACTTTCCCGGGAGGGGACAGTGCAGCTTTGAGACCTCAGGAGGTGTGTGACTGGCCCGGGAGCTGATGCAGGGGCCAGGGCGGTGGAGAGGCTCAGCCGTGGGCAGGGGGCACCAGGACAGCCACAGGCTCCGGGTCTCACAGCCGAGGGGGTGTTTTGGAGAGAGCTGTTGGCGCTGGCCACGGCTTCCCTCCCCCAGGGAGCTCTCCATGTGGCCCCAGTGGGGTCAGACACCAAGACCTTATAGGAGACCCTACAGGGTCCCTGGCAGCCACACCTCCAAGGACCAAGCGCTCACCAAGGGGAAGCAGGGCTGTCTGACTGGGGACGGGTGGGCAGGGAGGCCCCGAGGGCTCCAGATGCCAGGACCCCCATCTCCTCCCAGGGGCGTCTGCAGCAGGACGCTGGGGCCTCACGGCTTCCTTGCTGCCTCCCTGCCCGACGCCGCTGGCCCCTGGGGTGCCTCCTTCTAACTGTCCCCTGACGCTAACCGCTAACCACTGCCGGTCCCTTGCTGCTCAGCTGCCTAACTCGAGGGCCCCTGCCTCTGTGCCCTGAGCCCAGGCAATGCCTGGCACACGACAAGCCCTACGTGATGTCTGCAGCATGAACCACCCTGATGACCAAAGGTGGAAAGCAGGGAGCATTCCGGGGAGGGCGCGTCATGGGCAGAGGCATGGCATCACACACAGCATGGCGTGCAAGGGCGCACTGCGAGGGGGAGGGGTGGAGGAGGACAGGCGGGCGGGGACGGGGCGGGGGAGTCGGCAACAGATGGGGGCGGGAGGGGGCACGAAAGACTCAGGCCTCCCCGGGTACACCCTCCACACCGAGCGAGTTGGGGAAACGCCGGGTGCAGCCCCGAAGCGGACACAGGTGGGAAGCTCCGGGCTTCTCCCCAGCTGTCATCCGGAGGCTTCTCTCGGGGTCTGGGAATGCTGCAGGGCCGGGTGCCCACAAGCGAACCCCCATGCTGGCCCCAGCACGCAGCAGAGGGGCACCCTCCTACCGCCAACTCACCTGGCCTCGGTTTCCTGCAGCTGCCCCGCTCCTCACCCCCTCCGCGGCCCTCCCCCCACCCCCACCAACCCGGAACTGGCCCAGAGGCCACTTCTGCCCCTGCCCGCCTCAGGGTCCCCAGAGAGCCCAGGTCTTCCTCGGCCCCCGACACACCAGTGGGCTCAGAGCTCTGCCCCCAGCACCAAACCCCCAGCAGCCACCGGGCCGCACTAACGCAGGGACCCCCCCCCCCCGCCCCGAACGGGTGGAACTAGGTGCAGAGACGTAGGCGAAGGGACAGGCCCTACTGCAGAGGGGAAAGCGAGGTGAACGTCGGCATGCAAAGGAGAATCTGTTTTGTGAGAACATAAGCTGGGAAATAACACCAGGGGAATCTGGGGTTGACTTGCTGACAGCTGTGGGGAGCTGTGCGCACACCCTAATCGCAGTCTGGCCGTTATAGCATCCCCTGGGCCCACTCCCCAGATGCGATGCCTTCCCCTTTTTGAGCCATTTCTTCTTGTATTGACTTCCTTGTGTCTCCTCACGCTGCTGCTGTTTTTTGGTTCTGGCTTCTCTGCTGAGTTGCCAGCACAGACACTTACGCTGTGGCCATCCTGCCCACCTCAACCCCTCCCGGCTTCTCTCCCATTTTCGTTGTGGTGAGATTCTATATTACATTTTTCTGATCCTGTAAATATAGTTCATCCGTGAGCAACAGAGCTGCTCGCACTGCATTCTTTGTTCGCTCCTTCTGGAGTCAGTAACTGGTCCCCTCTTAGACGCTTAGCTTTCTTGGTTATCTCCAAGATCTTGGTGTGGCCTCCTAGGCAGGGGTCACGTGCTCCTCAATGACACCCCGAGGCCCTCCTCTTATCTTGAGACTGCCTTGGACTCTCCTGAGTTGGATCTGGTTTCCTTGACCCCATGTCTTCCTTGGTTGATGCCCTTGTTTAGCTGGAGCACATCCTCCAGCAGCTTTCTCAGAAAGGAGGGGGAACCTGGGACTTTGCTTGTCTAAAAAGATCTTTATTCCCTTCCCATACGAAGTTGGTAATTTGGCTGGGTATTTCTGGGCTGAAATGATTGCTCTCCTGACCTTTAAGACCCTTTTCCTTTGCCTATTAGCTTGTAGCATCATGATCGCCAAGCCCAGTGCTGTTTGGGCCCCTCACTCTTTACGTTGACCTGTTTGTTTGTTCCAGAGGCTTTGCAATCTTCTGTTTAACCTGAGTTGTGAAAAGTCTGCATTCTAGATTTCCTCAAGCTGGCTCCCAACCCACCTCTTACCTTCCTTTGCTCTCTTTTACATTTTTTTTTTTTAGTCGCGTTGGGTCTTCATTGCTGTGCATGGGCTCCCTCTAGTTGCAGCGAGCGGGGGCCACTCCTCGCCACGGTGCGCGGGCCTCTCACCGCGGCGGCCCCCCTCGTTGCGGAGCACAGGCTCCAGGCATGTGGGCCTCAGCAGTTGTGGCTTGCAGGCTCCAGGGCACAGGCTCAGTAGTGGTGGCACACAAGGCACAGCCTCAACAGTTGTGGCTCAGCTGCTCCGTGGCATGTGGGATCCTCCCGGACCAGGGCTCGAACCCGTGTCCCCTGCATTGGCAGGCAGACTCCCAACCACTGCGCCACCAGCAAAGTCCTTTGCTCTCTTTTAAATGTCCAAGAGCCATCTCTTTCCTAAAAGCCTTTTTGTTTATACAGCAGATTCTTCCATAAATGCCAAGTCACCTGCCCTCTCGGAGAAGTTAGTTTTCTTCTGCTCACTGAATGGCCTCTCCTGTGGGGTCCCGGTTTTCTTTTTTTTGTTTGAGACTCTTTCACATTGAGTTTCCTCAAGGGTTTAGGGACCCCTGGCTGTGATGTACAAGGGACTAAGATGTTTGTTGGTAGCTGTGTGTGAGCAGGGCTCCTAGAAGGGGAGCGGGCAGGTGGGAGCCCTGTCACTTCACGGGGGACCCCCGATATCACGTGTGGCTCTGTTCTGTTGGGCCACTCTGACCCGGCCCCGCGGTTGGGGATATGTGAGGCTGGCAGGTCCGATCTCACCAGCAGTAGGGCCAGCGTCTTCTGCTGGGGGATGGGGTGGAGGAGGAGGCCCTGAGCCCAGCGATGCCTCCAGCACACCGCGGTCCCCGCCCCAGCAGGCGCCCGTGCCTGAGTCCCAGGCCTTGTGGCGTGAACCAGCCCGCTCCCCGTCTGCAGGTCCACGGACTCGAGTTTTCTCTGTGCTGCAGAGTCAGGTGTCACTTGCCCATCTTTTCCTTCCTTCAGAGTCTGCCGAGGCTGCTCACCCCCCTCCTCTTCCCTGTCCCTGCTTTACAGTCGTTCTCGTGGCGTTTCAGAGGAGGGTGGACACAAACGTGCACTTTACCTGCCAGGCTTAACAGGATGTCACTTGGTGAAGATGATAAGAATCAAGTATTGGTACTGAGTCCAAATCCCTACACTGATACTTCCAAGATGGGAGCAGGTGTCCTTGGACCTCAGGTGGCAGGAGAGGCAGAGTGAGGGGGCTCACTGAGGGGCCCAGGGCACACAGCCCCCTTGGGCATCCCAAGGCGGGGCTGTTGCCCAGAACTTCTGACTCCCCGGGGGGCACTTGGGGCTTCCTGGCCAGGAGTCGCAGCCCCTTCCTCCAGCGTTCCCTGCCCCACAGCGAGTAGGTGTGGCGTTCAGTGGGTTTTCTGGTGAAGTCACAGGGACCACAAGCTCCTGGGGCTGCAGGGGCTGGCAGGCCCCACAGTCACGGCCCCTTCTGGGCGGTCAGGAGCTGCACTGGGGGAAAGGGCTCAGGAGCGCGGCAGGGTCAGGGTGGCTGGAAGGAGTGGGTCGGAGGCACAGTCGTGTACAGCCTGGCCGGGGCATCAGGCACAGGGGGAGAGGGGAGACCAGACTGGCTCCTCGCGGGTCTGGGGGCAGCAGAGGGGGCAGGGATGTGCTCCCTGGCTCCTTGTTTCCGTGGTGACAGAGGACGGGAGGTGGAGAGGTAGTGGGCGGGAGCTGCTGGGCTGGGCGAGCAGGGCTAGCGGGCTCTAGCCTCCTGCGTGGGCAGCTGGAGGTCCCGCCAGGGGGAGAAGCAGAAGCTGGGGAGGGACGGGGCCCCGTGGGTCCGGAGAGGAGCACGCTTCCCCTCCCCCACTTCCCTCCAAGCCCGGCTGCGCAGATGCTCTGCACAGGGTGCGTGTGAGTGTCCAGCAGAGCACACACCTGCTGGAACACGTGGGCAACGCGGAGCATTCCTTGAAGCTCTCCTTGGAAATAATCAGGAGCCGAGAAGAAAACACAGTCTGCATATGGAGGAAGGCTGCTCAGGCAGGCAGGAGCAGGGGAGGGGAGCAAGGCGAAGATGCCAGCTGGGCTGGGGTCCCACCTGGCGGCGACGGCGAGGGGGCCACACGGCACGGACAAGAAGGTCACAGGTTACGGGCCCTGTTTGGCACGGGGCGGGGTCAGTTCACCTGACAAGATTTAGGCGTGGAAGGTAAATCCACAGGAGGGCGCCATTTTCTCCCAAAGGAGCCAACACCTGCCTCTCCTCTGAGGTGACATCTGGGGCGGGGTGCAGGGGGCCGTCAGGAAGGCTGGGCCCTCGAGGGGCGGGGGCCTGGCTGAGCCCGTCTGAGTGAGGACCAAGGAATGGATGCAGCATCCCAAAGGAGAAGGCAAGGCTGCACAGGGATGGGGGCGCGGGAGGGTGCCCACAGCAGGCAGACGAGGAGCCCACCCCAATGCCAAGCCCTCGGGAAGGGACACTGGGGGATGTCTGGGGACATCTGTGGTCGTCTCGCTGGGGGGCTGCTCCTGGCATCAAGTGGGCGGGGGTGGGGCTGCTGCTCAACCCCGCCCAGTGCCTGGGACAGCCGCCCACGGAGGATGTCAGCAGTGCCGAGGGGAGACCCTGGGCTAGGGACAGAGCCAGATTTGCCCCCATCCCCTATCCGGCCGAGGCAAGGATGCTAGGGTGGTGCCGCCCCTGCCCCCAAACCAACTCTCCAACAGGGGAGGCTCAGGGGAGCCGGCAGCCCTGGAGACCAGGCACAGCTGGCCACGTGGCCAGGAAAGAAAGTCACAAGGGACTCCTGAGGGCCACTGCCACTGGGGGTGGGGTGGGGGCAGCGGCTTCCAGCTTGGCATTGAGCCTCCAAATGTGAGTCCCCAATCAGCCTCTTAAGAGAAAGCTCCCCCAACCAGTGACTTTTTAAAAAGGTGGGGGAATCAGCCTTATTTTACATACTAAAGGCTTTAAAGAAAATTGCATCCTTGGGAACACGACTTAATTTGTTATTCAGTCCCAGGTCGGCACACAGGGAGGGGAGGTGGGAGAGAGGGACGTTCCAGAAAGGACGTGTGCTGTGCAACATGACGAGGGGACAGGGAGGGGGTACGGGGCTCTTTGTGCACAGAAGGTTCCGGCCAAGGCCCGGCGGCCAGGTCCCTCCTCTGGGCAGGCTCCTCTGACAGCCTCTAATCCCGATCCATCCTGGAATGAGGCCCCAGTCCTTGGCAGTCACTCTGTTGACCAATTAGTCTGAGCCATCACCAATCAACCATTATGCAAATGCCGGATCCGGCCTGGGAGCCAGCCAGCTCACTCCGCTCCCTCCCTCGGGAAAGACCGGGAAAGAGCGGGAGCTGCAGCAGACCAGCCTCACCAAGAAGATGCTTTTCGTGAGGAACACACAGGAGAGCGGAGAGTCAAAAGGAGAGACAACAAAAGAAATCAGAAAAGAGAGACACCTTCACGTAGGCTGTCAGGAGCAGATGGGAAAGCATCCCGGAGCTGAGAGAACGTTCTCAGAGAGGGGCCTCAGGTGGGGAAAACACGCAGGTGAGGGCGCGTAGAAAGGAGAACAGGCCCAGCGGGGAGAAGGTTCTGGGCTGGGCGTGACCGCTTGGCCAGGATGATTTTTCCCAGTTCCTGCAGAGCGCTGGGGTGCCACCAAGGATGCACTGGCCAAGGCCCCACCCCTCAGGGACCAGGTCCTGGGGGAGGCGCCATCCTTGACCAATGGGGACAAGACCCGCCAGCAGTGACCAAGGGCTACAGATGGAAACCTCACCCGAGGCCCAGATCCGACTGCAGCCTGTTTGTGCCGCCCACAAGCTAAGCATGATGTTTACAAGCTAAGCATGATGTTTACAAGCTAAGCATGATGGTTCAAAAGTTAAAAGAATAATAATATTTTGTGGCATGTGAAAATGATATGAAATTCCCACTCCAGTGTCCATAGATAAAGTTTTATTGAGACTCGCCTCGCTCATTGTTTACGGAATGTCTTACTGTCCAGGGCGAACGCCGTGGAGCCAAGTGGTCAAGGGAGAGCCCGCTGAGCCCTTGAAGCCCTAACACCAATACGAGGATGCTCTGGGCCGCCCCGCCCGCTCCAGCTATACCCCAGGCCCGGCGAGGACCTGTCGACCGTTCCTTGGGCACCAAGAAGGAATCTGTCTGAACCCTGTCCACAGACAGCTCAGGCCCCGAGAGCCTGGACGTTTCCCAGAGAAAGAGCACGATGGAGTCGGACGCTTCCAAGGCCGCACGGCACTGCCCCTCACTCCCCAGCTTCGCCACCCACATCCCTGTGGCCTCGGCACAGACGCCAAGAGGGGGCGGCCACTTTGCCCTCTCCTTCCTCGCCGGACACCAGGCAGCGGCCGGGCAGGGACCATGCTGGGTGGAAGGTGGGCCGGGAGGGGGACCTCTGAGATGGAATGGGGTGGCAGAGGGCGTCTGGGGGACAGGTCTCTGTAGTCACCTCTGTGTCCGCGGATTCAAGCAACACGTTATCCGAGGCACCAGAACAAGCATCTACAGACGCAAAGGGGCAGGGGCGTGGCTCTCATGGAGGGAGCTCGGGGCCTGTGCCCCACGGCTCCTGCCATAGCTCAGAGTCAAGAAGGGCCACATGGTCCCGGCGCAGAAACGGGGCTCTCGCACCGGGGAGAGTGGGATAGTGAGCCGGAAGCCTGAGAGGCACGGTGTGTGGGGTCCCGAGAGGGCAAAAAGGGCCCACCTCCCAGGAGCTGGCAGACAAGGAGCGGGTGGGAGCCTGAGTCCCCTGACAACACAGGCAGCGACGGCGGTGAGTCCCCAACAGCCCGCGGAGGAAGTCAGGCCCGAGAAACACTCTGCCTCTGAAAGAGGGAGAAATGGAGGAGGGGGAGAGGGAAGGGGAGAAGGAAGGAGGAAGAGGAGGGGGAGGGGGAGGAGGAGGAGAGAGGAGAGGAGAGGGGGTGGGGGGACAGCCTGCAGCCCCCGCCAGCGGGGAGCAGTGGGCCGGGGTCGCTGGGCGACTCACCTGCGGAGGAGCTTGGCCTTGAGCGAGGCCCGGGAGGCGCTCCAGGTGCTCAGCTCGGGGCTGCTCAGGGCCGTGGGCCGCGTGTGGTCCAGCACCGTGAGGTCCTTGCCCTGCTTCCACAGCTCGTAGCGCTCCGGCTGCAGGATGCGCACAAAGACGTCCATGGAGATCTTGACCATGTCCTTCCGGCATGTGCACTGCGTGCGGGCAGGAGAGAGACCACTGAGCCCGCGGGCCAGTCACCCCACACCACGCGGGGCACCTCGAGCCTACCCCATCCTCCCTAGAAATTCCCTCACGAGACAGGAAAGGGGGTCTTCTCATCCCGACGCGGGGGAAGGGGAGGCTGCTGCATCCCCCCAGTGGGAGCCTCTGGCCTTCCCCACGGAGTCGCACCCCCCCAACCTGCACGTGGTCCACCACGGTGCCCCCAGCCGCTCAGGAGCCGAGGCCACATGCCCTGAGCTTCGGCCGCCTCGAGTCAGTTCAAACCAAAATCTCCCTCCTGTCAGACACGCGCACCCCCGACCAGGTAAAATGCATGTGGAATGTCTTATAACAGCGGTAATTCCAAAGGTTAGTTAGGAAGAGGGAAAAAGCTGTCAGCCCCCAAAGAGCAAACAAGGAAACAAATGTGATCTGGAGAAGGTGCTCCCCTGCCCCCGTGTCCCTGCCTTGGGCTTCGGGAGAGGAGGCTGGGGACCCAGGAGACTAAGCACCTGGCCCCAGGGCGGCCGGAACTCGCCTCAAGCCAATGCTGGCCTGGCTAGTAGAGTTCCTTGTGCCCGGGAGCTTCAAGCGCGGGACACACAGCATAACGAGGACGGGCTGAGATGGGGTCCTTCCTCCCCGTCCTCTGCTGTCTAGACCCTGCAAGACGTCTCCACACGCAAACCCCGCGTTCCAGGAGCCTGTCCCTCCATGCCACGGGGTCACGGTGGCCCCCAGGACTGGGCCTCGTGCAGGAGGCGCTGCAGCTGTCCCAGAGGAGTTGGGGGCCAGAGAAGCCAGGCAAGGATTGCAGAAGCCGGGCTCGGGACGGCGAGCCCTCGGTCAAGGGGAGGAAACCAGACAGCCCTGGTGTCCTAGTTACCTGCGGGCTAAGGCCAAGAGCAAGAGGGAAGGAGGGACCGAGGGGACCACTGGTCTAGAGCAGAGCTGGCGAGCTGCCCACAAAGGACCAAGCAGTATAGATGCTTCCAGCTGTGCGGGTCACTGATGTCTGTTAACAATCTCTCAGCTCTGTCGGCACTTGGGAGCAGCAAGACCGACTCGTAAACAAATGGGTGTGGACGAGTGCAGATAAAACTTTATTTACAAAACAGGCAGGGGACCGGATGTGGCACAGGCCGAGGTTTGCGGGCTCCTGGTCTAGACTCTAGAGGACAAAGCAGCACCGGGCAGCCACCTTCTGGGAGATGAGCTTCCCCAGGGACGGCTCCACAGGGGACCTCGGGGTGGGCCTGACCCTGGGGGGCCGAGCTCGCCTCCCTCTGAAGGGGCACTGTCCTTGCCTCCTTAAGCGGGACACACCTGTCCTGAGCATCGCGACAGGAGGCCGCGGCAGTCACCCCTCAGGGACATCCGCACTGCAGCCCCTGCAGCTCTGACTCCAAACGCCCCCGTCAGGTAAACAGGTTTATCCCTTTTTAAGCTGTTCCCCAAACCACAGCTTAAAAAGTGTCTCTGGATTTTTTTTTTTCCGGGCTGCGTGTGTGCGTGTGTGTGTGTGTGCGTGCGTGCGTGTTATGTATTTAGAATTGCGTATGCGTTTATTTTTCATCCCCTGCAATTTCAAAGGACATTATGAACGTGTCTCCGTTTTAAATGCACATCTCGCCTCTGTTTACAACCACCCATCACTGCCACTTTCTCAAAGGAAATGAAGGAAGCGGAAGGAAAAGACTTAATCGAATGCAGTGATTATGTATCTTGCCCCGACAAGCCCCTCCCGACTTCCCTCAATTGGCTCAGAAACATCGAGATATTTATGACCTGGAGTCTGAGGCTGCTGAGGGCGGGTCCCGTGGCGTCTCCTGCAGCCCCAGCGCCCCCATCCTGCCCGCTCCCAGGCCGCATCCGGGAGCTCAGCTTGGGGACAGCAATAGCCTGACCACACCAAGTGGGAGGGAATATTTATGACCCAGCGACTCCCCACAAACTCAATTCAGTTAATGAGAAATTGCGCAGCAGAGAAAGGCTGGCGGTGTAATTTGGCTGTGGAGTGGCGAGGGCACAGATGGTGCCTGGGTTCCAGATTCCTGGCCGGCCACGGCCTCCCTGGCGTCAACACCAACAGCAGCTTAAGGGATTTGTATCAAGCGGCCTTGCAATTGCTTTTCCTTAAGCAATTAAAAAAAGCACGTGTGTGCACCGTGGAGGGGATGGAGGGGACCCGGAGCACATCGTCTGTGTCTCGGAGCCCGGCCCGCGCCCCTCGCCCAGCCAGGGCGCAGGGCTGGGAACACCCACCCTCACGTCTCCGTGGGGTTCTGGCTGCGGTGGGGTTTGTCGCTGGTGGGGACCGAGGTGTGGGGGGGCATGGGCACCAGGGAGGAAACGGTGGGAAAAAGGCAAGGCCCCTTGGGTCGTGGGGGACAGGAGGGACAGCCCCGGTTCAGGACACGGCAACAGTCACCTCCGTGGGCTAAGCAGCTGAGCACCACAGACCCATCACCTTGTTTCAGCTCACAGTTTGGCAAAAGAATTTGCTAAGACCAGCGAAAAGATCCGGCTACCTAAAAGCAACTTCCAGGGGCTGAGCGCGCCAGAACCACCCCCCATGGACCCTGCACCAGTACCTTCTGATTTGTGGCCCCTGCCCAGCAGAACTGCCCACGCCGCTGTTTCACTTCGGGCCTGCGAGTAAGCACGGGGGCTCTGAGCTGCAGGGCCGTCCTGGAAATGGGGCTCAGGGAGGGGGGGAGGGCGGGAGGCCGGAGGCTTGGGGCACAACCCTCAGGGCAGCGCCCGGGGAGGGACTGCGTCCTCCCCTCCAGCCCGGCGGGCTCCCAGACCTTCCTGAGGACCTGCTGGAGTCACTAAGGCTGAGTGTCTGCTGCTTGCTCTGTAGCTCCGGAGCTCAGCAGCCCCATCAGCCGGAGACCAGCCGGAGACCAGCCGGAGTGTGCTCTCCCCGGGACCCGGCCTGGCTATTAGTTCTGATGGGGAAACCGGGCTCGAAGGGGAGGGAGGAGGCCTGAGCGCACCCCAGGGCCCTCTGTACCTTCAAGACTCAGCCACCAGAATCGCGTGGGGCAGGGCTCCCGCTCCACGAGCTGCTAGGTAATGAGGACGCTGAGCATCCTGCTCTAATCAGCCAAGGCGGGGTGGCTGGTGATCCCGTTAGCGCCGAGGGGCCATCTGGGGACAGAAGGCGTAAAGGAAGAGGCGGGGGGCTCGGGGGGGACACGCGCTGGGCATGGCCTGGGTCCCAGCACCAGCCTCTAAGGATGCGAGACAGGCTGCGCCCTCTGTGGGTCCCCACCCTGGGCCTGCCCGCCTGGCTGGGGGTCGGCCTCCCGCCCACAGGGCTCTTGGCCCCCACTGGCTCAGCCCCACCCCCAGATTCTGGGCCTGGAACGGTGGTCTCCCCGGGTGACGCGAGCAGAGGGAGGCGGCAGCCCGACGCTCAGAGCAGAACTGTCTCTCTGACGCAGCCTCTCATCAAGGGGGGCCTGACAGCCCCGAAAAGTGCACCTCAAAGAGCCCCTGACGGGGCCCCCGGTGGAGCTGCTGGCGCCAAGTTAATTAACGCGGGAGGAACGAGCTGTTTAAAGTGACAGTGGAGAGGAGACACGAGCTCCGCCCCCGCACGCCCCCCAAGAGGAGGGGGGACAGGATGCCCCCCAGAAGCAGACACCAGCTGCCTGCCGAGCAAAAGGCTGGCAAGGAGGGCAAGGGCGCAGCCCTGACAAACCACCGGCGAGCCAGCGAGGCCCTTTCCTCCCCTCCCAAGGATGTGAAAAATCCAGACAAAGACCGTCTCTGCTTCATCACACAGAGAAAAACGTGCGCACGCACACACGCATGCACAGGCCTCAGGAAAACTCTAACCACACGGGTCAACCTCTGTGGACCCCCTGGGTAGGTGACAGAGCCACCCGACGGCCCTGTGTGGGCCTGGTGAGCCTTGGTCCAAAGCACCGATTCAACTACAGAAACGGTCTTACGATGGATCTGTTGTCAGAAGAAATACAAAACTCACAGTCCAGAATACACTAAAGCCCCAACCGTGACCAAAAACCTTTAGGGAAAGTCAAGGGCATTCATCAAAACCAACCACGGTTCTTTCAATGGGGGGGAGGGGGGGGTGTCAAACAATTTTGTGGTATTTGTTTTTCTAAACCTCTTTACTGAGCAGGTATATCATTTAAGTTGGTTGGGGGTGGGCAGATTATGAAATCTGGCCCACCACCTGTTTTTGTAAATAAAGTTTTATTGGCACACAGCCCGGCACACGGCCCTGCCCACGGCCACACTGGTGCTGCTACAGCAGAGCTGAGCAGTTACACAGCAACTGGATGGCCCTCAAATCCACAAATATCCACTATCTTGTCCTTTACAGAGTTTACCAAACCTTGATTAAGTCACAGAATCATTTTCACAAGGTATCTTGAAGCCCTGACCCTGCAGTGTGTCTGTATCTGCAGAGAAGGAATTAGGAGGTGATGAAGGTTAAATGAGGTCATAAGGGTGGGGCCCTAATCCTATAGGACTAGTGTCCTTTTCAGAAGAGTAACAGAGACAGATCTGACCCCTGCCCCTGCTGCCCCCAGGTGAGAACACAGCAGGAAGCTGGCGGTCACGGGAAGCTGACCCCAGTGGCACCCTGATCTCAGGCTCCCAGCCTCCAGAAGTGTGAGGAATAAATGCCTGTTGTTTAAGCCGCCCAGTCCCCGGTACCATATTTCTGCAGCCTGAGCCGACAGAAGACAGGTGTCTGCCTGGAAACTTATTGCAGTCCCACTTTTTACTGAGCACAGCAAGCTGTACATCCCCACCACCTGTTGCCAAAATCCGACTCTCACCAGGTGCCAGGAAGCACCTAGAACCTGGCACACGGAGGCCTGGCCTCGGGCTCCACCTCCTCAAGGCTGCACCTGCTTGCACACCTGCAGCCCGAGCCGACCACTCTCAGGGGAACGTGCCCCCCACCAGAGCCCCTGGGGACCTGAGCAGTGGGCCTGGGCCAGCTATGCACACCCCCAGCCGGGCCGGGCCCAGACCCCACTTCAAAGGGGACCCGGGGGCCCAACAAAGGGACCAGCCCCATGCTGTCCGGGGTCGCCAAGTCTCTTTCCTACAGAGGCACCAGCTCCTAACCCCGAGCCACGGATCTCACACGTTGTGCCGGGGACGGACATAGGTTTTCTGGTTTGTTTTGTTTTGTTTTGGCCACGCCGCAGCATGTGAGATCTTAGTTCCCTGACCAGGGATCGAACCCGTGCCCCCTGCAGTGGAAGCGTGGAGTCTTAACCACTGGACTGCCAGGGAAGTCCCAGTTTTCCGTTTTAATGAACTCAGGCGCTCATAAATGGAGGAACGCGGTAACGAAGTTCCCTGAAATGACACCTAAGGAATGAAGGGGTCAGATCCTTGGTCACCTTGCCAGGGCCTATGGCAGGAGATGCAAAAGGGCCAGCCTTGGGGGTGACTTTCTCTTCTATTTTTCATGGTGGTAGGTGTGCAGGTGGGCCCTTTTTCTTACTGAACCCGTCCCAATACGTTACACCTACCAGCAGTCACATTCTGTATGCAGCTCAGAGACACGTCCAAGATGTGGCCCAAGTTCCAGGCAGGATGGATATAAGACTTCCTAGAGCTTCCTAACAGTCTGGCCCGCAGTGGAAGCATACTTTAAGGGCTTCAATTTCCCAAGGTTTTGGTTGTTTAAAAAGAAAGGCACTGATCTTAGATTAGATCCAGCAATTGAAGCCATAAAATCCCAGAGCAAAATGGTTTCTCACTTTTAGCTCACACAGTCTGTCTTCCACGTCTGAACCATTACATGCTCCGAACTAATCAGGCTGAAGGGCTGTGGCCTCACGGCCCAGCGCCGGGCCCGGCCCTGCAGCAGCTAACAGTGAGATGGGGAGAAATAAACACACACGAGGGGGCAGGAACACGGGGGCAGAGAAGGGCCACGTCCATCCGAGGTCCGCCCGAGCCTTCCTCTCGGCTGCCAGGAACAAGCACCTACTGTGTGCTCTTATGGTCCTGCCCCTCCAGTTCCGGGCGCTCTTTACCCAGTTAAGGCCCTGGGCCCTCCTCCTGCCTCCTCACACCCCAGTAACTGACCCTCATGGACTCGCCAGGGTCCCCGAGGACCCCGGTGTGCACGTGGCCATCCTACTCCAGTTCTGCACGAGGAGGGGGTGCAGAGAGGGAAGGGGGGAGAATACGGGGGGTGGGGGGGAGAGAACAGACAGAGGGGGGTGGGAAGGAGGGGGCAGGGAGGGGTCGGGGGCAGCAGGAGCCTCACAGGGCAGCACCCCGGCCGCTGGGGCCTGGGCCATTACCCAGGGAGCCTCCTGTGACATAAATGCCAGCCTATGTGAGGCCCCACCCATGGCTTCATCCCATCACAGCCCCATACAGAAGGCTGAGGGTGTTGACAGCACCCGCCAGAGGCTCAGTAAGACGCACACTTGTCACTTCCAAATGACAAATGGTGAGAGTTATGACCGTGGAGCTCAGGGGCTCTGGGCCTAATCTGAGCACCCAGCCGGGAGCCGGGAGGCTGTCGCCCGTGTTGGAAGACTGACACAACAAACAGGCGACATTCATGCCCGGGTCTCCCAGGACCCGATTCTAAGTTTGAGGAAAATGAGAAAACAGGGTAGGGCGGAGGTTTGTCTCTGGTTATCAAAGCAGGAGCCCCACGCAAAGACAAATAGTTTTTTTTTTTCTCACCAAAGCATGAAAAAATAGAAATTAGAATGTCGTGGCGCTCAGGGCGGGTGGCCCCTGGGCCCAGGAGCGCTCGGCTCGAGCTGGGGGGCCCACGGCAACCAGTGGACGGGCACCGGGCGCCCCACACCAAGGGTATGGGGCAGTGGCACCTCCCAGGGACTCCCGAATCCTCTGGGGAAGGAGCCTCGCAGCCTCTGAGCCCCTGGGCCCGAGGGGAGCCGGGCCTCAGGTGGAAGAGGGCAGCGGGGGCCCCCCGGTCCCATTCCTCTGTTCCCCTCACCCACTCCCACTCATCCCCGGCCTTGATCCTTGGTGACATCCACCTCCACCTGCTGACCCTTCCAGGGGCCCATGAAGGCTCACCCTTGAGCCACCCCGCACCCACGGCTGCACGGCGGGAGGACGGCACCGTGGGGACAGGCAAGCACCACGGGCCAGCTGTTCGGGGTCTAAATGGGGCTGTGCACAGCTGCTATCTCCTCTTCTCCTGAAACCACAGCTCAGGGACTTGTAAGAAAGGCGCATCATCAAGCCCAGGGAGAGGGAAAGGAGACAAAGAAACGCCCCCAGGCTGGACAGGGCGAGCGGCCAGCAGGGGTGGGACGCAGGCGCAGGGGGGCTGGGCCAGCAGAGAAACCGGCCACCACAGCCAACGCACACCCGGGCCCTCCGGAAACGGGGGCTGGGGGGCACTACACTGCGGAGGTCGGGGCGAGGGCCATGGGAGGGTGCTAACCCCTGCTCCCCTACCCACCCTGCCCGCGTGGGGACGCCGCCCCCAGAACCAGGGGTAAGGGACCACGTCCATGCTGAACCTGGTGGCACAGGCTCCGGCCGCCCTCTGCACCCCCTTCCACATCCTCCCCCGAGGCAGGAGGCCGGGAAGCCCTTCCCTGCACAACCTGGCCAGTCCAAGGGGAGGGACCCAAAGATGCTGACATTGGGAGACCCCAGCCCCCCCGGTCACCCCACGGCATAGCCTCAAGCGAAAAAGACCTGCTCTGTGTCCAGAGCTGCCACCAGCCTCAGAGACCCAACCCACCATCACCCCTGCCAAGTGTCAGAGTCCCCACTCACAATCATTACTGCCAAGCCCCATGGCCCCCACTCATAATTATTAGTGCCAAGCATCTACTGTGGTCTGTGGAGACTGAAACAAATGGAAAATATAATGCGAAAGAAAAGACAGAGAAGCCAATTTCCAGAAGAGTTTAAAATACTCATTGATATCCTCAGAAATAAAAGACATGGTCTCGGGACTTCCCTGGTGGTCCAGTGGTTAAGACTCTGCACATCCACTGCAGGGGGTGTGGATTTGATCCCTGTTCAGGAACTAAGATCCCACATGCCGCACAAATTAATTAAAAAAAAAAAAAAAGTTAAAAAAAAAAAGACGTGGCCTCATGAAACAAGAACAGAGCCTACAAAAAGGAATATACAGAAGACAAAAAAGGGCAGACATTAAAAACACCAACAAAAAAAAAAGCACTGATAGAAAGTTTGAGTGAGAAAGTCAAGGAATTCCCTCAGGAAACAGATAAAAAAGACAAGACAGGGAATTCCCTGGCGGTCCAGCGGTTAGAACTCAGCGCTTCCACTGCCGGGGGCCTGGGTTCAATCCCCGGTCAGGGAACTAAGATCCTGTGGCAAAACAAAACAAAACAAAACAAAACAAGACAAAGTAGAAAAGAGGGAGGAAAAGATAAAGAAAGGGGATCATGAGATCTGAAAATCCACCTAAATGACAGGAGTTTGAAACAGAAGAGAGACTGAAAAGAAAGCCACCTATGAAGTAAGGTAGGAAAATTTCCCGGAATCATTAGTTTCCAGGCCGCAAGGGCCCAAGGAATGTCAGGTGGCTAAAATCAGGCTCACGCCAAGTACATAATAAAGAAACTTCAGAACACAAAGAGAGGATCTGAGAAGCTTCTTGAAGGGAGAAATGCACATCACCTGCCCAGGGTCGGGAATCGGAAAACCAGCTGGCTTTGTGCCACAGCAGGGAATGAAGACCACAGGCGGGCCAGGCCCTCGAAGTTCTGAGGGAAAACCATCACCCGAGGAGACGTCAATACCCAGCCAAACTGTCAGCCCCTGTCCACAGCAGAGATTTCTGGGAGAGCACCTCAAATTCCATGGTCAGCCTTTCCATTGAGGTGTTTTTCTCTTTTTTTGTTCCCTATTTTCAGACGTGGAAAGTCTCAGAAAATGTCATTGCCCTGCTCTTTTCTTGGAAGTGCCCAGAGGATGCGTCCCTCCAACACAAGGTCAGAGCAGGGCGTTTAAACAGAAAGGGAGCGAATGCTCTTTCTATCACCCCACCATCCTCTTCGCTTCCAAGGACGCGCCCAGCTGCTGATGGTGCTGGAGTTGGTCCCACTGGATCCAGGGGCCCCTCTGCAAGCATTCTGCTACCTGTAAAGAAACTATCAACCCACGGGCTCAGATATGCGCCCTGCATCTTCCCTGGGAGGCTGGCGCAGTCTTGCCTACGGAAGCAGGGCTGGGGCAAGATGTGAGAAAGTCATCATGACAGACCCTTTTAGGGGAGGAGGTCCGGCCTCATGCAATCAGGGTTTGAAATGAGATAACGCCCCGAAAGCTCCCAGTACTGGGGCATCCCGATCCTAAAGCAAGACCCCTCCCTCCTATTTCTCTGGCCCCTTCCCCTCCCACTCACCCGGACAGTGAAAGGCAGCGGGGCTGTTCTCTGTGTCTGATTCCCCAGCGTGTTACTCTATTCTCAGTGCCTAAGGAATTATGCTTTACAAACCATAATAATCCCATGCAAAACTGAAATCACATAAAACGGTGTGCTTTGGGAAAGTGTAATGAGAGAAAATGAAAACCACGTTGAAAGCCAGACCTTCCTTTAACATCTCAGCTCAAAAGGAAAACTCGCCCAAATTCCAAGCCCAAACAGTAGGGAAAGGAGACTCCAGTGACCACCCACCCCTCTCCCCGTGCAACCCTCCCCCCCCCCCACCCTGGCCTGTCCCCAGTGGCTTTGAGGGCTCGTCTGCGGGTCTCCCTGGGCGGGGCTTCAGACAAGATCCTCTGAAGGCACGGCTGGGGGGCTCTTTGGGGAGCAAACACACAAAAACTTTCCACAGAGCCTAACAACTCCAGGCTGACATCTGGGCCCCCCAGTGCCTGAGATCTAAAGAACGTGGAGGCCCCGGGAGTTGGGCAGACCCTCAACAGAGGAGAGCGAGGGCTCCCATCCCCCGGCAGCTGTTCACCGCCCCCCCCCCCCCCCCCCCGAGCCACACACAGAGACAGAGCTCAGGATGGACTTCACGGCGCGCAGCGCGCAGAGTCTGGGGAACAAAGGGCAGCAGACACCCCCCCCTCCCCGCCCCCCCCCCCGCTGTTCCCACTTTCCGGAGTCTCCTTCCGGGTGCAGACTCTGCATCCCAACACACAATGCAGATGTCTTTTCCTCTCCAGAGAAGAGCCCCTCCAGTCACTGTTTACACGGTGCCTTCCCCCGAGATGCAGGGCGTAACCAGCCCCCGCACCCCTCTTGGGGGTGCACGGTGCTCCAGTGCCCAGATGGCCCATCCCGCACGTGGGCATTTAGGTTGTTTCCAATCTCCTACTACCTGTTTAAGCACCCACATATATTAAGTTAATACAAACCTGGCTGTAGTGACTGTTAACTTTGCTTCCCTCGTTTCCTGATGGATGTGACCTGCTTTTTCCTTTTCGTTCTACTTTCCTGACACCACGTGTTGAGTCCACAGTCTTCAAAACACCAATTCTGATAGAAAACCTCTCAACATCCTTATGGGCCTCCCCACCACAGGCTTTGTGCACTCGGCTGCAGGAGCCATCACGGAAGGGAGAGGAACTTCGACGGCCTCGCGGACGACCAAAGTCACCCCCGACGCCAGGTACAGGAATGCCCCGTCTCACAGAAGTGGAGAACTGGGGTCTGGGGCTGCAGCAGGAGCAGGAAGCCGGCAGCCCCAGGTCCCCCAAGATCCTCTGTTGAGGGTAAGACCCCCTGTGCTGCCGGACGCCGGGCAGGAAGGACCCTGGGGGCACTTTGTGAAGACTCACTGTGCCGAACCAGGAGGCATTCTCTGCTTCGATAAGACGTTCACTGGCCCCTACAAAAAGCTCACTGGGGACCACTCCACGCAGCCTGGAAGGGAAGCCTGCCTCTGCAGGCACCTGCCCTGCCCTCTTCCACCAGGGGCCAGTGGCTAGGGGTCTGGGGAACCTGCTGGAATCTGATTCCTAGGGGAATGCACACATTGTACAGTACATCTGTCGGGGGCAACAGCCCCCCAGGATCCCCAGGTCGAGAAGTCCTGCTCCAGGCTGAGCACGGCCGGTAGCTTCCTTGGAGTGCCCGTGTCACAGCCCTGCTCCTCTGCCCACCCCCCCACCCCTCCATCCCCAGGCCCCCTTCCCTCCCAGCAGGGCTCTGCCACGACCGTCGGGCCCCTTGTGCTCTGATCTGAGCTGAGGCATGTGGCACCGACGGCTGGTCACCCCAGCAAAGGTGGAAGCGTCACTGCCGGACCAACGACAATGCCAGGAACACCCTCGCTCCCCCTTGGGAACTGCGTTCTGCCTGGGGCCACTCGGCACACACAGGCAGCTGGGTACAGAGTACAAGGCCGGGCGGACCCGGAGCCTGGGGGGCTCATCTGCCACGTTTCCCCTGATTTAAATAGCGCCAAGCTTTAGGAGACCACCTCTTCCTAAAAGGCTGAACAGACATTAGAGTTTGCTCATGTCAGATGACAAAGTGGGAGACAGGAGGCCCAGCAACCAGCCTAAAGACTATTAAACATGGTTCACTGAGATCATCCCCGACAGCTTTGTGGTTGGTGAGGCCGCAGCCCCGACTCCCTGCTCTCGGGGCTCCTGCCTGCCCTGCTGTGTGCGGGTGAGGCCGGCCGGGCTGAGGCCGGCCGGGCCCGGGAGGCCTCAGGAGTGCAGACCCGACGTGGGGAGGCCGGGCCAGGAGCGGGCCTGTCTTCCAGCCCACGGCTCGCTGCGGCTGGGCCCCGAGCTGCAGACCCCCGAATGTTCGCTGCCCGAGGCACCTCCACGAGGGGCCTCCTCGCACAGTGGGAATGTCCTACGTCTACGTTGTCCCC
Source organism: Balaenoptera musculus (assembly GCF_009873245.2). Classification (NCBI taxonomy): domain Eukaryota; kingdom Metazoa; phylum Chordata; class Mammalia; order Artiodactyla; family Balaenopteridae; genus Balaenoptera; species Balaenoptera musculus. Next base: position 167,418,087 of record NC_045787.1, read on the forward strand.
GAGATCACCACCGGCCCACGTGGCTATGAACTAGCACTTGCTGATGTGACCGAGGTACAGGACACATAATGAGTTCACTTTAAACAATTCATGGTTAAAGGGCCGCGTGGGCCGGTGGCTTCGTGCTGGACAGCGTGGCCGGGCAGCCCCACGTCCCTTCTGCTGCCAGCCCCGCGGGCACCGCACCTACAACCCAGACCCAAACTATCCCTCCCGTCCAGCCCACTTTCTGCTCCTCGGTGTGGATAACGCTCCTCCCCCACTGCTCCCCAGGGGACAGGGCTCAACAGTGTCCCCCGTGCACGTCCGCCAGGGACCTCAGAATGAGACCTTATTTGGAAAGAGGGTCTTTGCAGACAAGTTGGCCAAGGTGAGGTCACGCTGGAGCAGAGTGGGTTCTAAATCCAATGACTGAGGCTCTTATAAGAAGAGGGGAAGTTGGACCCGGACATGGGGACAGGGTCACATGAAGATGGGCAGAGACTGGAGTGATGCGTCTACAAACCAGGGACACCAAGGATTACCGGCCGTGCCAGAGGCTGGAAGGGGCAGGAAGGACCGTCCTCTGGAGCCTTCGGAGGGAGCCAGCCGTGCCACACCTCCATCTCAGACCTCTGGCCTCCAGGGCAGGGCGGGGACGCCTTCCTGTTGCTTTCAGCACCCCTCCCCTGTTGATGGCATTTTGTGACCTGAATACACCAAGGTCGAGAACCGCCCTGCCCCCCAAGAAGCCCCTGCTGGTTGACGCTGCCTGCCCGCCCGCTGTGCCCTTCGCGGTCTCCCTGGGTCGGAGCGCTCCTGGGCGTCCTGCCCCTCATCTGTGTCCTCCTCTGCACCTCGCCGACTTGTTCCCGTCTCCCAGCAACTTGCAGATGACCGGCGCTGAGCAGATGCTGAGGTGGGAGCGACACACATGCTTCCTAGGGAACAATCCCGGGGCCAGGGGGCACTTCCGCCCACACAGTGTTAAGCACCCAGAGACGGGGCAGAAACCACCCTCCCAGGAGCCTGCATCTGTCAGGACCAGAGCCGGCCCCGTTTCTGATGTAATTACCCGCACTGCAGCGGGGGGACGAGATAACAAACCAGTTCATTAGGAAATCCACTGGAAGCCCTCGGAAGCGCTTCATAAACAAAACCATTAGGCGCAGGGCTCCCGGGGCTGCTTCCCAGGGCTGGGCAAGGTCACAGGCCTTTGATCTGCAGGATGCTGCCCCCCCGCCCCCGCCCCGGCCCCCGCAAGGTCACTCTCTTTCCTCCTCCGCATAAAGGAAGCCTCTTCCGTGTGGCACTGTGGCTGCAGCCCGGCAGCCTAGACAGTTCTCCCGCCCGCTGTGAAGGGCCCTCCCACCTCCCCCTCTGCGCGGATGATGATAAACCCAGGCCCTAGGTGCCAGGCACTTCCCAAGGCTGCTCTGCCCGAGGGCCCCGCCAGCCCCTCAGCTCTCTCCCTTCACCCACAGCCCCTCCTGCTGACCAGGACCCATGGACTCCCTCCCCCTCTGTTCTCCAGGCTCCGAGGGGAGCCAGCCCGCCTGACCTCTCTAAAAACCTCATCATCCGAAGCCACAAGGCGTTTACCACGGCCAAGAAACAAACTCCATTCACAGCAGGACGGCAGAAAAGCCCAGACTGAGACTGTGGACTCAACACATGTGGTGTAAGGAAAGTAGAACGAAAAGGAAAAAGCAGGTCACTGCCCTCTGGAGCGGACCTGCAGGTGGCATCCCCGGGCGACAGGCGCTGGAGACTGTGGCAGGGTGAAGGTGACCCTCGAGGAACCTCACCAGCCCAGGGGTCTCACCCAGGGGGAAGCCGTTCCAGGGGACACTGGGCGATGTCTGGGGACACCTGTGGCTGTCACGCTGGGGGTGGAGCTCCTGGCATTGAGTGGGTGGGGGCAGGGAGGCTGCTCCACACCCCGCAGCGCCCAGGACGGCCCCCAGAGATGGTTCAGCCCCAGGGTCCACAGTGCCAAGGGGGACAAACTCTGATCTGTGGATTTGAATCACAAGCTCCCAGTTCCACCAGGAAAAGCGGCAAAGCCATGCGACAAGGGGCAGCAGGCCCGTCAGTGTGAGTGAGCCCGGCAGCGGCCAGCACCCTTCTCCCAGAGCTGTGTGGCCACGTGTCTGCCAGTGGGGACCATCCAGAGCTGGGAACCCACCGGGGAGGCGGCCGGCGGAAGCTGCACCGTGATGAGCGGGCAGCACCCGCTCCAGAGAGACTGACGTGTGAGCACTCGTGTGCATTTCCAGGGCCCACCCTCTGAGCGCGAAGCCTGAACACAGTTGCCTGCAACCCAGGCAGACAACCCCAGGCGCGGGGACAAGAGGGGAAGTAGGAAGGAAGAGACAGGGGCTCTGGGCCGAGGGGGGCTGGGATGCCCGCCCATCGCCCACCTGGGGAGAGCTGATGTCGGCCACGAGCTGAGCCACCGGATCTCCCAGAACCACAGCGGGCGCCAGCGCTCTGCGGATGCGCTCAGAACCCCATGAAGCCAGGAGAGCAGGGAAGACACGATGGGCTGGTGTGTTCAATTGTGGGGGAGGGGGAGGCCTGCAACTACGCTTGAGATTCTTTGCAAGCGTTTTCCAAAGAGACAAACGGGAGGCTCATCAGCTGCAAAGCTGTATTCGAGGGGCTTGGGCCACGGGCAACTCCCACCAGCCCTCCCAGCCACGGCAGCGGGGAGCAGGGTGGCCTCTGAACCCCGGGGCCGGGCAAAGTCCCTCCCCAAGGGGGCCCACCAAGCACTCAAGTCCTGCCCACGTCTGAGCTGGCGGGGGCCCCTCTTCTCTGCCCCCAAGGCTGCTCCCCTAGACCCATCCTCTGGGGTGTTTTCGCTCGGGGGACGCTGCCCCTAAGGGGGTGAAAACTCCTTCTTGGGGGCAGAAAAGCCTCACTGTCTTTGAACAGACACGTGGTGTATGCACGGTGTTAGAATCTCACGGAGGGGCAATGAGGAAGAAGGTGTAAAAGTGTTCTGTTCGCGGAGGGTGGGTAGTGACAGTGAAAAAGAAGGCGGAAGAACGGCCCGCGACCCGCCCTCTAGACCAGGCTCTCATCCAGGACCTGCCCCAGGGGGCACCAGACCACGACTGGGGAAGCGAAGGGGCTCCCGGCACTGGGGGTGGGGGGGGGCCCCAGGGATGCCAATGCCCAGGCCGCACGAGGCTGCTGTGCCGTGGGGAGACCTTGCCTGAGACCCGTCCTTCCAGATCCGGTGGCACCTGTTCTAGATGGTCAGAGTTTAAGCCAACACAAAACCGAGCCGCAAGTCAGAGCGATGGCACCGTGCTCTCCGCTCCGACCCTCCCCGCTATGCTACTGTGCGCATCTGTGCTTGAAGCCGCTGCCAGGGACAGAGTGACAGGAAGCTCTGGGGGGAGGCTCCAGGGGAAGCACATTTTATACGGCAATTGACTGCGAACCCCGCGCACCGGCCACCACCAGCGCCATAAATCAGGGAGCCAGCGAGGCGCAGCAGCGCGCAGGCCGGCACCGCGGAGGCGGGTGGGCCCGAGGAGCGTCCGGGCTGCAGCTCTGTTCCTGCCCTCCTCCGCCCGGGCCCCACCGTCACCCCACCTTCTGTCACCTCCCCTCGGGCTCCAAGTTAATCGCCCAGAGCAGGCGGCAGCGTTACCGAACAGAAGGCACGCGTTCTGGAGCAGCGGAAACAGTTTGGTTCACATTTCACAGCAGTGAAGTTCAAGACGGCCCAGGCTGGGGCTGGGGGGGGGGGGCGGGTTTCAGGAGAGGCCTCCCACCCTGGATGCGGGAGTGGGGGGACGTGGGGTGTCCCACGTGCATCTGGGGACGGGCCTACCCGCCTTCCACGTTCAGCAGAAGCCATGGGGGCGCAGACTTTCCCGGAGGCTAAGGGATGGCAGGCGGCGGCCCAGACAGCTGGCAGAAAACCAGCTAAGTGCGCCGGGCTCCCAGCCATTCGAGCCGGCTTCTAAATCTCTCTCGCTCTGTTTAATCCGAAGTCATCTCCTGCACCTTGCGGGGTGGCCGGGACGCCAGTGCGCCCTCGGTGGAGGAAAGAAGCCGTTGTCAGGCTTCACCCGGCGCCACCCACTGGGGGAGCTGGGAGGGCCTCGTGAGCTAATCCAACGTGGCGTGCAGTCTTACAGGACTAATTCGAGCTCAGACCTAAAAAGGCTGATGTGTGCACACTTCATTTTCTCCAGTGAAGCCGGAGCAGCCCTCTGATCTCTCTGGTTAGTAATCCCACTACAAAGCCTGCCCGGCTGAGCACGTGCCCACGGAATTCTGTTCTTGGAAACGGAGCACAGGCCTCTGGAGGTGGCCCCTGCAGCCACAGCAGAGCCCCGGACACCCGCCTGGGGGAGGCCGCCAGCCTGCGGGACACGCGCGGACGGAGAGGGCATCTCCCAGAACCCCCCGGCGGATGCACTTCACCTCTCCCTGGTCCTCGCAAGGTCACGAGGCCCAGAGTCAGAGCTTGATGCAGGCAAGAGCCATCAGTAAAGCTGGAGAGAGACAGAGCGGGGTGGGGGGAGCCCAGCGAGCGCGGATAGAGGGAAGGGACCGCTCAAAACAAAAGCAGCAGCATGTGACCAGAGGCAGGCGTGAGGATGCACATGGCCGGTCGGGGACTTGCTCACTGCCAGCTCTGATCTCAGGCCCTGTAGATTCCTTGTTTTTAAGGTATCCCAAATTCCACCCCGCAGACCTAATATTGACCAACATTTGGGCAAATCCCCCACCACACACGCACACACACACAATGGGATTATACATTCATGATCGAAAACCTAGTTTTTCCACCCAAAATGCCATGCCCATCTTTCCACACCAATAAATAGTGAAACCATTTTTGTGGCTGCGTAATATGACACGGTTCACCCAGAACCCCAGCCATGGGTATAAATTTTCCACGGTGAAGATCAACGATGCGATGACTGTCCCTGTATGAGGAAGGCCTGAGGACCGGCAGAGAGAGACGCACGTGTCCCACTGACGGCAGACACCCTCCGGGAGCTGCCCCCACGGGTCCCCCCATGGCCCACAAAGGGGCCTCCCAGTTCCAAAACCCCTTTCCCAACGCCGTCTCCTGCTTCACAGGCTCCCTAGTGTCTGTGGACCAAGGAAGGGAGGTCTGCTTGGTGAGCACCACATCCCCAGTGCACCCCGTGGACCCACCCACACCCTGGGTGCTGAGAATCTGGTAATCCAGGCGGTAGGATTTCTTTAACAGCTTCGCTGAGCTATAACTCGCACGCCCTACAATCCACCTCCACTCACAGAGCGGTGCATCCATCGCCACAATCAATTTTCGAACCTTTTCATCACCCCAAAAAGAAACCCTGTACCACTTAGCAGTTCTCCCCAGCGCCTGGCAACCACGAACCCACTGTCTCTGTGGATCTGCCTGTCGTGGACGTTTCCCGTCAATGGAATCACACACTACGTGGCCTTTTGCGTCTGCTTCTCTCACTGAGCATCGTGTGTTCGAGGTCTGTCCACGGGGCAGCACTGTTCCAGACCAAGGGGGTGGGAATGGAAGGCCAAGTCGTGTGTGTTCTTCTTCCCACACCTCCCACACTGGAGGACGAAGCCAGCAGGAGGTCCCCGCCCCCTCCTAGAAGCTGTAAACGCCTCCATCTGCCTTCCTGTCCCTATAGCTGCCGCCTCCTCCTCTGGGGCCCAGAGCAGCCCTGCAGCCCCGCCCCTCGCCCTCCCCCCAGGGACTCGGCTGGTCTCCGCCTGCCCCGGCCCCACGGGCTTGGGTTCTAATTCCGTCCACCGACCTCCACTCCGCATGGCGGCCCAGCCCCGGCTCCACTACCAGCTCCGCCATGTGCCCAGAAGCCCGGGAAGCAAGGGGTTCATCCACGTGCCACGGGGCTAGGGCCATGTGGTCCAGATCCCTCGGCGGGAGTCCAGGAGGAAGAAACGGGCGGCCCTGTCATCAGGGTGCGCTTTCCCAGGAGCTGCTGGGTGCTGCTTTGGGTGTGAGTGTGGGTGCCGCCCGCCCCGAGGATGCTCAGGGTCCACTCGGGACGCGGCGCCCCTCCTACCCATGGGGGCAAGGGCCCGGCTCCCTCATACCCCGAGCGACCCCAGCATCGGGGCCTCTCTGCCCACGGGCTTGGTGGAGAACTTCAGATTCCTCGGGGGCAGTCACCTGTGCAACATCCAGCTCCCGAAGGGGGACCGGTTCCTACAGAGCAGATACATCGACGCCCCGCAGAGCCCTGGTTCCCACAACCCTGCTGTCGGCCCAGCCCCCCAGCCCCTGCCCCGGAGAAGAGAGGCACATGGAGATGACGTACCCACAGCCCCAGAGGTCCATCCCTCGCTCCCTGTTAAGCGCGGTTTCATGGCTCTGGCAATAGCTAGCATCTGTCGTGCTTAAGGGACTCCAAACCCCGAGGCCGTGGACCACGGCCACGAAAACTGCCCTTCAGTAGGAAAAGGTGGCGGGCAGATGCGAGGTCTCGCACACACGCCTGAGGGAGAGGGACTAAACTGAGCTGACGAAGCCGCACTCCCAGAGTCCAGAAAGTTCAGCCATGCTAACCACCCCGCCCCGAGGAGAGGAAGGTCAGCCAGGGCCCTCAGCTGGGGCTGATCCTGTCCCCAGGAGACACGTGCCAATGCCTGGGCACGTCTGTGGCTGTCACACTGGGGGCTCGTGGCATCGAGGGGGTGGGGCCAGGGAGGCTGCTCCACACCCACAGAGCCCGGGACGGCCCCCCAGGGGGTGACCTGGCCCCAAGTGTCACAGCGCCGCAGGGGGTGGGGGTGAGGGTGGGGAGGGGCCCTGGATTGGGCTGGGCCAGAGCCCGAGGGACCAGGGCCATTTGCACCCAGAGCTCTGCTGGATCCTTATCCATTTCACCCCCTTTGTAGGCGGGGATGGTCGCTGGCCACCAGGAAGGCAGGGCCGTTCCCCCGGCGCCGGGGCGGGGACACGGCGGGCGCCCCCCACTGCAGGGCGCGTCAGGCAGGGAGCAGGTGGCCACGAGGCTTTCCTCCCGTGCACAGAGGGCTGATGAGGGTTAGCGTCAGCGACGGGGAAGGAAGACCATCCCGGAGAAGAAACTCTATCTCAACTTGACAGTGAACACAGAGCGCAGACTGCAAGTGGGACGAGGGTGCTGTGCTCAGCGGAGAGGGCGGGAGAGGGCGGGAGAGGGCAGCCCTCTGCAGCCTCTGTCAGGTAGACGGGGACCAGAGGTGCTGCCTCCAGGGGCTCTGGCAAGAGGCCACAAGCCTATTTTCTCCAGAGTTTTAGAGCCAGGAGGATGCTGGGCGCCCCTGTGGCCTGCAGGGCAGACCTGGGCCCAAGGGCTGGGCACCCTGCCCGCAGTGGGGAAGTCGGGTGGTCTCTGCAGGGGGCCGGCAGTGGCACATCGGCATTTGGCCCGGCCTGCCGGGCACCAAGGCCACCAGTGCCCTCACTGGACCCTCCGGAACCTCCAGAGGCAGTGGCTGGGAGCCACCCTGCTGGAGGGAACAGCCCCTCTGATGCCGGAGACTCTGGGGGCTGCAAAGAAAAGAGCAAAGGAGGCGACCTTCAGCCCCGACTGGCTGGAGCCAGGGCGCCTGCACCCTCGATTCTCTAGACCAGGGACTGCAAACTTCCTAGCAAGGACCAAACGGCAAATATTTTCCACTTTGCAGGCCAGACGGTCCTGTTACAACTAATTATTCCACCGCTGTAGGCAAGCAGCCCTGCAGGGCACGTCAATGAACAGGCGCATCTGTGCCAATAAAACTTTACTTATCAACGTGAAATGTGAGTTGCATCTAGTTTTCAATTGTCACACACTCTTCCTTTGATTTTTTTTCTCCTCCAGCTCTTTAAAAATCTAAAAATCATTCTGTTTGCAGACGATACAAAAATAGTCGACCTGCCAGGTTTGGCCTGTGGGCCCCCGTTTGCCGACCCTGCTCTAGAAGAAAAAACAGGAACACCTGAAATTCACACAGGCTGGCGAGCGTGAGAGCTTAGCCTTTAATGCATCAGCAGAGGGAGAATGACAGAAACGTACGGTGCGGGGAGTGAGGGGTTCGCTGGGTGCCTGAAGAGGTAACGAACCAACAAGTACAGAAGTCTCTAGAATTTGGGAAGTGGACGTTCTCCCCCTTGGCTGCATTCCGAGGAATGTGCTGGAAGGGGACGCAGACGGGATGGGGCACTCAGGCTGCAGGGAGAGGCCCCTGCTCAGCGGGAAGGGGCCCTGGGTCCCCCCCCCGTTCCCCACCCCACCCCCCTCCCTGAAGTCCACAGGCCCAGCACCACAGGACCCGAACAGTCCCCTGCCACCAATGCCCTCAGCTTGCGCCCGGGCAGCCTCTCCAGCCCGGACTCGTTACGGGCTCAGCAGAGCTTGGAGGGTCGGGACCTGCTGTCCCGTTCCACCACCGAAAGGCCTGGAGGCTGACATCAGGGGGCCACGGACGGGTACCCCGTGGCCAGTGGCCACTCCTGGCAGAAGCCGCCGGGCACCCAAGAACCCGGGCCGGCTCAGAGCAACGCTCGTCACTTGTTCAGTAATTTCACGCTCTGCCGCCTGGTGATGTGAGCGCGGAGCCCCATCTAAGGCTGTGCTTCCCAAGTGCCACTTGTTTGTGAACACATGGCTGAACCCAAAATTGCTTTTAATATCCGGGCAATCCCCGCTGGCCCCGCAGCAGGGTCGGCTCCAGCAGTGCCTCCGGGACCAGCCCCGGGTCAGGCTGATAACTCAATCGCAGCTCCCGCCACGGCCGGGCGGTCCCCACACAGACAGAACTCCCTGCAAACATACCCCGGGAGGTGTAATTACCCCTGTGGATCTAAACGGACAATCCTGACGCCCCCGTCTCTCCTCTTGCAGCGAAGCCAGAGGTTCTGCCAAAGACAATCCCCCCCCCAGTTTCCTGAATTAAGTATAAAAAACCCAGCACTTTAAATCCCAGGGTGCCTCTCCAGCCTTCCTGGCTACAAAGCCCGTTTCCTTTTCTCAACTGCACTGACACAGCGAAGTTAGAGAAACAGATCATTAGAAAGACAGAGATGAGCCAGCCCGTCTAGAGCACGCTGCCCAGCAGAGATGTGACGCAAAGCCACCTGTGAAGCTTAATTTTCTTCACCTTAATTTTTCACCCCATTCAAACGTGGAAAGAAGCAAGCGACATTTCCTTTAAGGATGGATCTTGTTTAACCCCACCTGTTCAAAAGCATCAGTCTGTAACCCCCCTGAACACCCCTGGTGCGGGGTTTCCTGCTCTTTGCCACGTGCCCTGCCGTGGACTCGGGGTGTTGAACGCCACCGGCTCCCCTCCACTCCATCGGGCCACATCTCCAGGCTGTGACGCCCGATCGTCACGGCCTAGACCCTCTTTTGCAAGGGTCCAAGGTCTGGGAAACGCTGAACGAATCAGGATCCGGGAACCAAGTCCTCCGGGTCCACACTGCCCCCACTTCCGGGCCTGGGAGAAATCCACCATCTGTCCCAACCCTGGGTCCTGACTCATAACGGCTGAGAAATTCCGCGGAGGAACCCCAGGGCTCCGGCTTGGGAGGCTGGGAGGAAGCCCAGCAGGAGAGGCCTCTCCTGTCCCATGACCCAAGTACCAGAGTGGATGCTTGTGAACAGCCGGGCCCCCTTTTGCAGTGGAGAGAAGGTTAAAGGGGCTGAAACCTGAGAGCCAGGGCCGCGTGGTCTGAGCCCAGCTCAGAGCTGGGCAGAGCTCGCCGGCTTCCTCCGCGGCACCCGTGGTACCAGTCCTGGGTGGAAGAGCCCTGGTCCCGGCAGCCAAGGAAGGGCTGGGCCTGCTGCCCGCCCGACAGCCCTCCTAGCAGCTTCTCCCTCCCAGGGCCCTGCCCAGTGCGCAGCCGCTCCCTGGACTCGCCACTACGGGGCCTCGTGCCCCCGAAGCTGCCCGTCAAAACCACAGAGAGGTGAGTGCAGGGGAAAAGGAATTGAGAAAAAGCGCTTGGCTCAGATGTCAAATCTGTTGGCCAACAGTCGGCCCTCTGGGACCAGAACGGCAAATTACTGAGGAAAATCAAAGGAGTCTTCCGGCCTTTCAGTGACCTCTGAATGTGGATGGCGAGGCAGCAGGAAGCCCTCAGGCTCGAGCGCAGGGTCTGCTCTGCCAGGGTTCTGCGCCCTCTCTCTCTCTCTCTCTCTCCCTGTCTTTCTTGCATCCCGCAGCAGAAAAGCCCAGATGGGGAAGCTGGAGGGGGGCAAAGGCGCTGGGGCCCAAGCAGACCCCACGCCCGGCCAGGTGGCCTCCAAGGGGTCAACTAACAAGGAACAAATCTTCCCTGATCCCCAGACGATGGGGAATACACCTGGGGTCCGCCAGGAGGAGGGGAGACCCGACCCCAGGCCTGCCCAGACCCCCTTCCCCTGCCTCCAGGTGAGGAACGCTCTGGGGACAAGTTTGCTGAGGATCCAGAAACAGACCCTGATGGAGAGTCTGAGCCTCCGGTCGAATATAAACGGCTGCCGCCCAGGCCCTGGGCTGGGTGAGCAGGTGGGGGCCGGCCCCGTTTAGGCCCTTCCCCAGGGTCTGCGGGCACTCACCTGAGTGGCCACCTTGCCGTAGTCAATCCACCGCAGGGTGGCAAAGTTGGTAGATTCCGCGCAGTTGAACCCGTGGTTGAATCCGGCGTGGTAGCCGTAGGGGAACGTGATCATGAACTCCCCAGCCTCCTGCGTGATCTGAGGAGCAAGAGGCCAACAGGTGAGGGGCGAGGCCCGACCAGAAGCAACGCCCGACACAGGGCACCACGGGCTCATGGCAAAGCCACAGGAAGCCACAGAGGAGCGCAGCAGGGGGACGTGGGCTCGAGGATGTCCCAACAAGTGCCAGGGAGCCTGACTTTAGGAGCCAAAGGAGTCAGCCAAGTGACAGGCTGTGGCCTGGTGCTCACATGGCTTGGAAAGTCAGTGAGGCGAGTGGCCAGGGCGGCAGCTGGGCTCCCAGCCCCACCGCTCACTGAGACCCCGCCGGGCCCCGAGGGGACAGACGGTCTGCACTCTCCAGGAGGCTGAGCAGCAACGCTAGTAGGATTCTAGGTGCTTCTCGTCTGGGGGGGGCAGGGGGGTCTCCTGCTGTGGGGGTAGGGGGCCTGTCAAGCCCCCATCCACTGTGAGATGTTCCCACACGGCGCCGGGGCTGGCGAGGAGGGCCGGTCGGCACCGGCGGAGCTTGGAGCCCTTGGAGCCCAGGGCGGGTTCCAGCCAGCAGCACGGCGCCCCGCCCTCGTGTGAGGAAGGAGCAGGCCCACCCCCAAAACGTCCCCAGAAGCTGGCCTAAGTGGCCCCGCCACTGTGAGCAGGAAATCTGTCTGCTACATCCCAAGACATGGGTCCTTCCAAGTGAGGGCAAAGAGACCGAAGCGACACGTCAGTGGGCTGGGAGGACACGTGCCAAGGTCACGACACTGCAGGACGAGCGCGTGTTTCCAGGCCTATTCAAAATGGTCTGGACGGCCAGACTCTGGTCCGGCCTCAGCGACAGAGACCCCAAACCAAGAAGTTGGGCGTGAGGGACCGGGGTGGGGGACCCACAGTGACGCCAGACAGAGGCTTCCAGAGGTGCCAGCCCGAGGCCTGGAGGAGAAGGAGGCTGCAGCCTCCTCCCCGGGCCCCTCCCCACCCTGCACTGACTACCCCCGGCCATCAGCAAGCGCTCCAACAGACCAGTGTTCCGGAAGACGGATGACAAATGGCAGCGGCCACCATCCCCACTCGCTGTGTCCCGGGACGTGAGGCGGGGCTGTTGGAATAGAGGCTGTGACGCGGGAGTGACCCTCTGGGGTCAGGAGGGCCACTCTTCTCCTAGACTGAGCACGTGGTGGAGCGCACATCAGGTTGTCTGGAGTGCTGAGGACAGCGCCCCAATCGCGCCCGCCCCCCGCCCCGACGACGTCTCTCTAGGGTTTCACAGACGCGGACCGCCGCCTATGCTCTGCGTCTGGCCTCTTCTGCTTGGCACAGCCTCGGGGTTTATCCGTCTCGCTGGGCACACTGGTCGTCTGCTCCTTTTCGTGCCTAAAGGGGTCTCCTGCTATGAGGACGTGTCGCTATCTGCTCATCTAGCCTCCCGTTCACAGGCCTGTGGCTGTTCCTGGTCTGAGGCTCTGCGAGCAGAGCTGGGGGCACCTGTGGCTTCATCTTCTCCCGGCGGTTGCTTGCATTTCTCTGGAGTAAACAGACTCCGGAGGGGGCACCGTGGGGCCCCAGGAAACTGCCCAGCGGCTCTTCGCAGTGGTCGCCCGTTTTGCACCCACGTGGCGGGAAGGGCGAGTTCCCCCTGCCCCCTCGGCGGCGTATGGGGGATGGGGTATTCGCAGGCGGCGGCCCTGCGGGGTGCGTGTGATGCTCCGGCCCCCTCCCTGAGGTCTGCGGATGCCGCCCGCCGCGTCCTGCCGGCGCCTGCGCACGCCTCCTTCTGCAGAGTGTGTCTGCTCAAGCCTTCTGCCCCACTTAGAGGCTCTTCACCACTCTGTCGCTGATTTGTAGTTTTCGGGGCCTGCTAATAACCCCAGAGAGAGGAGCAGAAATCGCTGGATTCATCTAAGTAACCAACGAGGAGTCAAACCCTGGCGGGGGAGGGTGGGTGGCAGGAGGTGGCGACGGGGGGGGGGGTGGGGGGGGTGGGGAGACTTCCAGAAGCCAACCACAGAGTCAGAAATCAATCAAAACTGACGTAGCCTGGAGAAAAGCCAGTCCTTAAGAACACGGAGATATTTTTCTTTTCAAATAATGAATTGTACCCATCAAGGGAAGTCAGTGTGCATTAAGTTATATTTTTAAATTCCTGTCCAAGTGACAGCCGCGTGCGGGGATGAAGCGACGGCAGAAGATGGGGGAGGAGGGGACATGTAGTGTCCCCAGGGCCCAGCAGCCAGCATCCTTGTTCTCAGGAAGGGTCCCCTGGGCCAGCTTCTGCTGCAGGACTCAGAGCCTTGTCAAGTGAGATAAATAAAATTCGGGTTTGGGGATGTGCTTTTAAATGCAATTACTGATGTTCTTATCCTACTGGAGCTGATTCTGTAAAGCGCTATCTCGCTTTCCAGAACGCCTCCGTGCGTGCACTGGCCTGCTTGAGCCTCGGGGACGCAGCAGGGTCCCCGTCACCGAGCTGGAGCCCCGGTGGGGAGAGGCACACTGAGTGCCTGGTCCCCCGCCCGATCTCGCCCATAAATCAAGGCCCAGAACAGAAGATGCGCTCACTTAGAGCAACAAGAAGATTATGTTCCTGTCAGAAAATCTACATCCTGGTGGCTCCATTTCAAACCCACGGTGTCTGTCCTCCGTGTCACCACCGTCAACATTATCCCGACAATAAATTAGAGGGCGCTTGGGATGACAGATAGGCCGTGACGCAAAGCAATCAGTAGTGGAGGGAGCGCCAGCCCCAGACGCCAGTCACAGAGGAAGCGCGGCGGTCGGCTGCTTGTGCGAGCTCTCCAAGAATAAATGAGGAAGTCCGTGGCAGATCACAGAAATACACACTTTTAATTATTAAAAAGCTCTGCTATCGATCTGCTTTTTCTTCTAGAAGTAAATACCATTACAAAGATTTATAAGCGGAGTGTGGGGCGTCACTCTGAAGGCCGCCAGGAATTCAGATGAGGGGCTCCACATGGAGCCTGACGCTGCAGGGCCCGGAGCCTGGTCCTGAGGCCGGAGGCCCACGGAGGGCTCCCTGCTGCTGGACAAGGGCCTCGGGACGAAGCTCTGTCTGGGCCCCGTGGGCAGCCACCGTGGCTGCGGAGCCCGGCCTCTCTCCAGTCACCAGCAGCCCCTCCGGGCCAGGAGGCCGCCGCCGCCTTTGGGTCACGCGCAGGCATTTCGCATACAAGCTGCAGGGCCACACTGGCACTGACCCAGGAGAACAAGGCTGCCCGCCAGCTGACGCCTGCGACCGGCATCCCTCTCCAGGAAGCACCACTCTGGAGAGCGTCCACGACAAAGGGATGGGAGAGCAAGTACCTCTCACTTCCGTGAGCAATGCCGTGATCTGTCTGCGAGGTTCCTGGCAAAGAATGATGTTCCAACCAGAAGACGGGGGCGGGTGGGGTGGGTGGGAAGAGGGAAGCACGGAAAGCTGCGTTTCTCAGAGCGAAATATCCCACTACCTAATAAGCATGAGCAGCAGCTGCGGCCCCGATAGAAAGGCGAATCCCCGATCTGCGTGCTGATGCTGCAGGCGGTTTGATTGAAACGTCAGAACAATTTCTGACCTGCTGACACCCTTGGCCAGAGACAGGCACGAAGGTCCGCTCCCAGAACTCGCTCCTGCGCCTGACGAAGCGCTCTTCGGGGAAACCTGCAGAAGCCGGGTCCCCGGACAGTCTCCTCTGCCCCCTGCCCTCGGTGCCACGGCCCACGCGCCTGTCCGGTAAGTTCCGGGCACAGGCCTCTCGCCTGGACCCACGCAAGGACCGGGGCGTAGACTCCCCCGTCCAGGAGGGCTGTCTGCAGGGAAGGACTGGCCTGGAGTGATGACAGCTGGGCCCACTCCCGGGGCAGAGGCGGCCTGGCCCCGGGGCTCAGCCCCCGCCCGCCCTCCGCAGGCAGTGGGGTCCCTGCCAACCCGGCCCCCAGCGTGGCCTCACTCCTCACAGCCCCACGCGGAGCAGAGGAGCAGCCTCTGGAGCAGGAGACTGCATGAGTTCGCAGCCTTCACGCTGCGAGGGGGCCAGCTGTTTCATTTCTGAACAGGTATTTGCTCTTTCAGAGGCGTCTGCCCAGGCACGGGTGGGCGGGAAGGGACTCCCAGGAGGAGCGCCCGGCTCCCCGGCGCTTCCTGCCGGGTCCGCGGGAGCTGCCCGGACCGTCCACTCCCCAGCCCGGCCCGCGGGACCTGCCGACATCTGGGTTTGGGCGGGAAGGAGAGTCAAGGCCCCTCCCGACTGCCCCTCTTCCACCCTCACTCCCCACCCTGGAAGAGCTGGAGGCTGACGGCCCTGCCCTGGCTTGCCATCGTCCTAGAACCTTCTCCAGGGCTAAGACGCCAGTTTCCTGGGGCACTCGTGGTCACCAGGGCACGGGCCCCAGAAGCCCCTCCACGAGCAGGTGGTCTGTGCCCAGCCCCTACGTACCCGGCTGAATGGGATCCCGTACTTCTTGAGGATGATGGGCGAGATGAGGGTCATCTTGTGCCGAAGGAAAGCGTCACAGCCCTGGGAGCTCCCGGGGAAGAAGCCTAGAGCACAGAAGACCAGCGTCAGCCTGGCGGGACGGGGCGGCGGGGCAGCCGGGACGCCTCTCTCCGGGCAGCCCTTTCCTCCGAGGCCCCGAGGGAACGAAACACACAGGGGACTGCGGGACGGGGTCCTGGGTGACAAGGCGCACACCCACAGCACACACCCGCGGTCGCGGACAGGGTGCGGCTGCCCAGAGACCGCCGCCCACCCCGACCTCCCCCCAGACAAAAGCCACTGCGTTGCTTCCACACGGTCACTTGGCCACGTGAGAGCACAGCCCGGAGACAGGACAGGGGAGCTGCTGGTCTTGACCAGACACACGGTGACCACAAGGAGTGAGTGGGGTCTCCCGCCGCCCCCCAACACTGACGAGTCCACAACAAAGAGGGGGGCCGCCTGAGTGGCGCAGGCTCTCCACCCACGTGGTCCCACCGCCACCAGGCAGGTGAGGACACGGAGGCCCGGGCGACAACCCGCCCACCCTCGGCCCCAGACACACAGGGCCAACGCAGGCCGCGCCCACAGGCCCTAACCCTCTGTCTGCGCTCACAGCCCCTACGCCCTCTGCCCCACGATGCGCCAAGTAACTAATTTAAAACAGGGATAGGCTCCGCGAGCCTACGGAAAGCCCACCACCAGCTCTACCTGCCCAGAAGCCATGCTTCACTAACACAGTTCAGGGACGTTCCCACATCACCTGTTGGCTGAAACTCAAGTCAATGACACGTGTGTCTCGTGGTTAAGAAAAAGCCAGTCCCAGGTTCTGCCCACGGCGGCCAGGCTCCTCAGCTCAAACCCGCACAGAGAGTGGGCACAGGAGGGCTGCCACACGGCTCCTCGAGGTGTGGGATGAGTCCCCACAGCAGCGGCGCCAGCACGCGCTCCCGAGTGCCCACCTCCCTCTGGGACTGATCCCCAGACGCAGGCAGCCCCAGGACCCTTCTGGAAGCCGACCCAGACCGGGCCCAGCCTCCAGGCCAGCGCACACCCTCGACAGGCTGCTGGTTAAAGAGGGCACGTGTGTGTGTGCGCGTGCGTGTGTGTACGCACGTGCGCACCCGCGTGGCCCCACCCACATGCCAAGGCTGCAGGAGGCCCCTCACTGCAGGGACACAATGGCAAGGCTCTGGAAAGGGCCAGGGATGACTGAATCCAGCAGCTATGCTCTGCACTAAAAGCATTTTCAATTAGAGTTACGGCTGCCTGCCGCCCGGCCCGCCGGCCTCTCTGCAGTTCCTCTTTTTAATGCACAGTTTAAGTGGCTCTCATTAAAGCTCTAATAAAGGAGCACATTTTAAATGATTAGCACCAATAACGCGCCAACACATTAATGCTCTCCCCGTGGGCCGCACAACTCTCCCAGCGAGCCCATTCAGAGCACGGCTATTCATTTTCCATATTAATTGCAAACCCATTCCACCCATCTCAGTAATGGAGCCTGTGACGCACGCCCCCAAAAAGTTTGGAAGGGACGCCTAGGAGGGCAGTGAGTCACTTGCCCTGGCGCCTCCCCCATCCTTCCTCCGAGGAGGGGAGAGCAGTCCTGAGTGAGGGGCTGCAGAGGAAGCACGAGGCTCCCGCCCCTCCTCCGGAGCTGACAGCCCCTTTCCTGAATTCCAGGAGCTGCTTGACTTAATGAGTCTGGATTTTTCGAGAAGCAAGGACGGGGCGGCCTCCCTGCTAGCCGACTCTTCCTCTCCCAGCCCCGGCCACTGAGCCTCCTTCAGACGCCCAGGAAGCAAGCGAGCCAGCATCCAGGTCCGGGCATCAGAAAGGACCCGGCAGCAGCCCCGGATGCGGGAACAGAGCGCAGGGCGAGCTCCAGGGAGAGCGGCTGTGGCACTGTCTGGGGTCGGCCGGGGGCCCCACAGGATCCTGCATCCGGCTTCTCTAGTTGGCGCTCCGATCACCCAAAACTCTTCTAGTAGAAAAGGCATACTGAGGGAGAACAGCCAGGCATGGCTAAGTGCAACCCCCTCTGAACAGGAAGAACAGAGAAGCTGCAGGCAAGGCCCGGGGGTGTCAGCGACGTGGTCCCCAGAGAGCGCCCGCACAGATCCCCGTGGCTCTGCAGGTGTGGGGGGCTGACCAGTGGCCCCCAAGACGTCCATGTCCCGATCCCCGCAACCGGTGGAAGGTCCCCTCAGTGGTAGGAGGAACTCTGCAGACGGGATGAAGTTCAGGCCCCTGAGATGGGGATGGGCCTGGATCACCCAGGGGGTCAGTGTCATCCGGAGGATCCTTATAAGAGGGGGTCAGAGAGAGACTAGACCACAGACCAGGGAGACAGAAATGAGAGCGACGCGGCCCCACGCCCAGGATGCAGCTCCTCCAAAAGCCATAGAAGCCAGGAATCGGGTTCTCCTCCGGGGCTTCCTGAAGGAGCCAGCCCTGCTGATGCCTTGATTTTAGCCCCTAGAGGCTCACTGTGGACTTCTGACCTCCAGAAGTGTAAGAAAATAAATCTGTGGGGTTTTTTAATTAGGTTTTTTTGAGTAGTTAAGGTTCACAGCAAAATTGAGGGGATCTGTGTTGTTTTAAGCCACTGAGTTTGTGGTAACTTGTTACATCAACAGGAAGCTAATACAATAGGAAAAGACATTTTAAATTTGCATTTTAAAAAACATAATGGGAAAAAAATTAATTTCGATTTTACTGTCGAGCTCAGTAAGTAAGTTAAATTGGCCTTTGCTATGCCCGCCTGCACTGGAATTTCTCCCTAGAGAAGCATGTTCCCGAGAGCGGCTCCAGCCCTGTCCATGAGGTCAAGGTCCAAGTTTCCAACATAAAAGGTGACATGACGATGGCCTCTGCATAGGAACTGGGCCCGGGGGCACCTGCCCAACTCACCTGACGGCCTCCCTCCCACCCGGGACCCCGTTGACCCCGCCAACCCCGCAGCGAGAATCTGCTGGGCAGAGAGATGGGCCGTTCCCACCCCCAGGTCAAGTGCAGGCAGGGAGCCTCACCAACGCCAGGCCATGGCTTCGGAAGGTTCCGCGGCCACCTTGGGGTGCCGGCTGCCTACTGCTGCCACGGGGGTCGGGGTGGCCTGAGGCCCCGTGCTGTCTGCGCGGCAGACCTCACCCTCACCCGGGTGCTGCCTGAGAGGGAGGGGCTGTTCTTGGCTGCAATGCGAGTGCCCGCCCGCTGGGCCGGTGGGGTCTGTGAACGTCTGTCCAGGCACTGACAGCCATCCGCCCTCAGGACACGGGTCTCCGTGGGGACAGGACAGGTGCGAGATGAGAGCGATGGGGGGCCATAGCCCGGCCCCCCATCGGGGCACACAGAAGCCTCCGCGCCCCCCAGCCTGGGTGTCTGGCTTGTCTCTAAGGATCCCATGCCCTGAGGGCCGGCCTTTACCCGGGGGGTCAGAGCCCCGGAAGCAGCCCGGGACCCTCTCCGACAAATCCTGTCAGCCCAAGAGGCCCTAGCGAGGGTCTCAGTCCAGGTGGTGGAGGGAGCCCGGGTGACCCGACCCTGCACGGGATTAGCAGATGGCCCTGCAGTCCCCACGTGGCCGCACGGAACCTCCAAACTGGACTTCTCGTGTTCTAGACTGAGCAAAGACTCCATAAAGACAGAAAAGCGTGGACGCAGCACCAGGTGCTGGGGGGCGGGGGGAGCACGGGCTGCCCCCAGCCGGCAAAGCCTGCGGTCCTGTCCCGAACTCCGGGCCAAGAGGCTAGAAAACAAGAGTGCTGAAGCGACGCCATCCATGCGGCTTTCGTGAAGCGACAGACCCACAGCGGGGGTCCACGACCTGACCGCCAGGGAAGGGAGTGGAACACAGCCAGGACACCTGGAGCACGTCACCCTCCGGGACACCGACCCCCAGACAATAGCGTGAAGCCGGGGAGGGAGAGGCTGCCAGCCCGCCGCCCACCCTGGCCCCAGTGGGCCCCAGGCACCTACCGATTGCCAGACGCTCCAGGCGCTTGCCATGCTCTGGGGGGATGGCGTACCTACGAGAGAAGGGAGGCACGTCAGAGGGGAGAGTGTGTGGCCGCCGCACGGCTGAGGGCCCCAGGAGACACGCGGGCCGGCACAGGGCAGAGCCGGGCGGCTGCGGTCAGCGTGGGGGAGGGGCTGTCGGGGTCTGGGGATGCCACACGGGTGGGAGGAGGGGTGAGGTGCAGGCCCAGGACCCAGGACTTGGGGGGCGGTGACACACCCTCGGAATTGCAGGAGTGGAGACATTCCCAGTTAAGCAGCACTAAACCTCAACGAGGCTTAGAAAGCAAAACATGAAGTAAAGAGCACTGGATTGGAACCAAGGAGGAGGACGGAAGCATCCTGGGCTGTCCCCCCAGCCCCAGGAGCCAAGGGGAAAGAAGCTTCAGGAAGGGGCAAGACTTCATTCGTCACCCACTCTCATAAGTTGTATTTTCACACGTTTTTACATTTGAAAGATGATTGCGGCTCTGTCATAAATTAAAAAAGATGTAAGGTGAAAGTCTGCAAACAGATGAAGCGAGAGCGTCACCCGCTGATGCGCGCCAGCCTGTGGGGATACCCGGGACGCTTTCCTGGCAGAGGGCGGTGCCAGGAGGGACAGCCAGGGGCCAGGGGTCCAGAAGCCCCAGCCCAACCGACGTGCCTCCCCCAGCCCACCCGAGGGCACTTGGGCAAGATAGAAACCTCCATTTTCTTTTCTTTTCTTTTTTTTATTTTGGCTGCACCACGAGGTATGCGGGGATCTTAGTTCCCCGACCAGGGATCGAACCCTCGCCCCCTGCAGTGGAAGCACAGAGTCTTAACCACTGGACCGCCAAGGAAGTCCAGGAAACCTCCATTTTCAAGCAAAGGCGGGCCGTGGTAGGGCCGCTGTCCAGAGGAGGAGGGAGGGTGGTAAAGTGTCCAACGGTAGAGCTACTAGAGCATCCGAGTCCCGTCCCATCCGGGAGAAACTCCAGGATCCGGCAATCCTGCCCCCTGGGAACACTGGGCCACGTCTGACACATTTCTAGTTGTCACGACTGGGGGAGTGGTCCTGGCCTCGAGGGGGTGGGGGAGGGACGCTGCTCCACACGCCACAGCGCCCAGGATGCGCCCTAGTAGAGAATGACCCACCCGATGTCAGCAGTGCTGCAGGGGGCGGGGACCATGCTCTAGAGTAACAACGGCAATCTCTGCAATTCTAGAACGCGTCCACAGGAGGATGTACCCCACGGCTGCTCCCTCCTCCCCCACAGGGCAGGAAGCCAAATGGGGAGCGACACGGAACGCGGAAGATCGCCCAGACTCAGTAGCTGGCTGAGTCCACTCCAGCTGGAAGGTTTATCGTTACTTTTAATAAAATAAAAGGGGGCAAGGGTAGGAGATAAGGTGAACATTGTGCTGTCTCTAATCTAACAGGATAAAAATAATTAATTCCTGGGCATGTTTCAGGGCCCTGGAGGTGGCCGTGGCACCTTTAACTCTGCTGTCGTCAGAGAATTGCCCATTATCTGGACAAAGAGGAGGTGACTCTTTTTTAAATGGCCTTTTATCACTTACATAAAGATGATAAAAATTAATCCCAATCCAAAGCACCTCTGTGGGATTAACGTCCCCCCACCAAACAGGGAAATAAAACATTCTGCCCCTTCTGGGAAGATGCCCGAGGACGGGAAGGAACTAACTTATGGCTCCAAGGCTGTGATGATTAATGCAATATCGCCAGTCTACAATGCTGCTTTCACTTAATTACCGCCTGTAATTGGGAGTTGTAAAGATAAGATTAATTGAATCTGGTGGATGTTAAAAGTTTAACACATCGGAACGTGGCTCCTCTGTTATCGGAAAGTACAAACTGCAGGAGGCTGGGCTGAGTGTTCACAAGAGCAGCCCCTGGAGAGATTAGAAAGGACTCGTGGGCAGGAAGCCGGCAGCCACGGGGGACGTCTGGACTCCGACGGCCAAGAGCACGCTGCGCCTCCCACGGCTTGGAACGACCCGGCGACAGCCTGGGAGGTGCTGAGAAGCCCCTGTGCTCCCCCAGCCCGCACCCAGGGATTCAGCAAGCTGAAAACCTCAGTCTTCAGGGGAAGGCGGGCAGAACTGGGGTCCTGGTCCTTAACGAAACAAGCGCTGAGCGTGGGCCGTCCATTCAAAGGAGGCAGGGAGGGCGGCAGAGGCTCCATCTGTGCAGTTGTAACGGCTCCCCGAGTTCCGCTGGCCTGCCAGCGATGCGGGCGGCAGGTGCCCACAGAGCCCCTCCCTGCCACGGCCCTCCCCTCCGGGGCCCCAGGCAAGCCCAGAGCAATGGAGGCCCAGGTGAGCCGGCTACAGAGCTGGCCTCCCAGCAGGGCCGACATTCACCACTGAAGGAAAGTCCCCAGACCGAGGGGCCCCCATGGCAGAGCCTTGCATAGTCTCCAGCCTGGGACCGGGGCACGTTAACCTTGTTACAGCCCCGCCTGGTGTCACGCCACTGGGTCGGGGCATCCCTGACTCTAAGGCTTGGCTCTGGGAGGAAAAAAAAAGAAGGCAAAGCAGCTCTTTGGGCTGAGCAGGGCTGCTCGCTGACTCTCGAGGCAGGCAAGCATCTGTCTGGCCATTAGTGAGCAGGTTCTGGGGCCGTACAACAGAGTCGGTTTTTCTGGTCGCCAATATGGGGTTCCCTGGGAACTCCGTCCCCATCACAAGGTCAAACCTCACGGCCAAAATCAATCTGCTTTGCCTGCCTGCAACCCCAGGCAGCTGCTCTCTGGACGTGGCAGCCCGGGTCGCCTGGGCGGCAAAGGGTGCTTGCATGTTTCCTTGGACAGACGGCCTGCCCGGGTCCATGTCCATCTCACGACTGGGCCGGTGAGAGGTTTCCCAGCCAGCGGTCAGCCCTGCCCAAGCCCACACAGAGCCCCCCGGGCTCCCCCATCCCGCTCTCCACCAGCACGAGACTGGTTTCCCACGTGTCCTGCTACACAGTGGCCGTCTCCTTGGTCCACCAGCCCCCGCCTCCCCTGGGCTGACCACATCCCACCCCCAGACGCCCCCACCACCATGCTCCTCCCCAGGGACTGGGCTGCGGCTGGGTGCCCCCTGGTGGTCAGCTCACTCCAGGCCAGCACAGAAGTCACGGCAGAAGAATCTGGACGTGTCGGGATACAGGAACGGGCAGAGCCACTCCCAGAATCCGGGGAGGGATGGGAGGGACAACAGACCAGGGGCTTCAGGGGGCAGAGTCAGAAATGGGGGAGACCCCTTGGGGGAGTCTGCAGAGGGTTGGGCTGCCCACGCGGGGTCACGCAGGTCCCTCCGGCCACAGCACACGAGCCCCGGTCCTGAGAGCGGCCAGGCAGGCCCCTCCGGACCTTCTCCATGTATTTTATCAGCCCGTCCTGTGCGCCCCTCCCCCGCCCTTTCTCTCCTCTGGTCCACGTTTTACACAAAGCACTTCTGGATGACACTCAACCAGAAAGTCGTGGAAAATTCGGCGCTGTCAGCTCGGTGTCCCTGGCAACCGCTCCAGGTGACCCCGCGGAGGCTGCAGCAGGACTGGACAGGCTCCACAACTCCGGGTTTAATGCTGTGGAATCGCCGAGGAGGCCGAGAGAGACGAATTCAGGCATCGTTTGCCAGACGCCTTTTTCAGAAAGGCAGTCGTCTGCAAATACCAGGGGCTTCGGCGAGAAAATAAAGCAATTTTAGATCCGCTATATAGCCCAGGAGGTAACGGCAGAGGACACGAGGCACATGCAAAGCCACACAATGGTGAAGAGACCGTCCCAGTCCAGCAGTTTCACTGTTCAAACGACCGGCTGACGGGAAGGCTTCCGGCAGTGACCAGAGTCCAGAGGCCACGTTCCAGAAGGAAGCGACCCCCTGGTCTGGGGGAGAGATGGGCGGGCTGGCCCTGCCAGGTGGGCGTGCCCCAGCCTCTCCTTTCCAGGTTTCTTCTTTCACACTTGACGTCTAGAGTAGGGGATGCACCCCCTCCAAGCACGGTCACCCCCAAAAAGGCAACGCGGAAACCCGCACACCTGGCACAGGCCAAGAGGGAGGCCTGGGGCCAGAGCGGCCAGCGATCGCGTCCCAGACCTGCGTCCTGACACGTGTGCAGGGGTCGGACGTGCTTACGGGGGGCCGGGGACGGACTGAGGCTGGACGCTGGAGGGGTGCACCCCTGGCCAGAGGTGGGCGTCCCGCGGGCCCTGCTGAGGTCAGGCCGGAGTCCAGTCAAGAAGCTCTAGAAGCCAGGGGGCCGTGGGGTGCTGGTTGGGCAGAGGCCTCAGTCCAGCGGGAGGGCGGCTCTTGGGCCCAGAAGCAGCAGGTAGTTGAAAGGAAACACACCCTCTGCGGGCAGGCTCTCGCCTTGGGCGGGGGACAGGCTGCGTCCATCCTCCCAAGACGCTGGCCCGGGAAAGGCTTCCTGTCTGCAGTGGAGGATGCTATTAATGGTGTCATTTTCTTCGTGTTTTGTTTATTCCCCTGGAATGGCTTGATGGATGTGAATAATTATCAGACTATAAAAGCCAGCAAATGTGCTATTTTCTATCGCTCTAAATCATCAAACAAATAAAGTGTGAAACAGCATTTTTGAATATAATTTTCCCCTCTAATGGCTTAGAATTATTATCAAGAACAATGAAAATAAATAAGCAAATGCCTTGTGAGTTAAAAATTAAATGAGTGTGTCAGGAAGAGGAACATGGGCCATCGTGGAGAGCAGGGACCTGCTCGGGGCCATCGGTTCTGCAGAAGAAGCAAGGGGCTTCAGGCTATGCAGGAGCCCAGGCCTCTGGGTGTGGACTCCCACCGCCCAGTGCCCTCTGGCCCAGGGAGTGGGTGTCCGGGACCACCTCCCAGGGGGAGGGCTGTGCTGAGTGAGGGGTGTGCACCACGGTACCTTGTGCCCAGCTGACCCCCAGGAGGTCCAGGGAGCCCGTGTACCGTTGCCCTGGGACGGCCACATGAGACCTCGGGAGGCAAGGTGGGTGGGGCTCGCCGCTGCCCTTCCTCTCCCGGGCCAGGGACAGACAATGCCAGGTGGGCCGCTGCCTCTCAGGCCAGCAAGAAAACCTGTGGTCCTGGGGCAAGTTGTCAAGACGAGGAACGGGACGCTCCAGTGGAAGGCATCGCACCCCCGACGGGGCCCGTTTGCTCGGCTGGCCGGCCACCCTGGGCTACAGGACCCGTCAGAGTGGACGGAGTACCCTGTGAGGAGGGCGCGTTGCCACGGTAACGAGGTAATTCCCACACGCTCCCGCCAGCTGCAAGGGTAATGAGAGTTGATGGGGTCCTGACTCTCAAACCCTGCTGCCCATCCCCGAGAGGCCCCCTTGGCCTCTGCCAGGGCCCTGCCGAACAGTTTTGCTCAGAGTCAGGTATGAAGCGCTATAATACGGACTGTATCTGTTCCCCGAGATGTGTGTGACTCTCCTCCGGGTGACAAGAGCACTCAGGATTTCTTCCATCGCCCAGCCTGACAGCTTCCACCGGCGCGAGGCTCGGCTCCCCGCCCCTCCTCTCTGCTGAGGAGAGCGTGCCAAGAGCAGGGGTCCAGCCAGGAGCCCTTTGGAAATGTCAGTTCAGCCCGACGCGAGTTGGAGGGTGAGGAAGTTAATTTCACAGTGTCTGCACAAGGCCGGGGCAGACAGGCCCCTCGCCGTTTAACATGCTATGACAGCAACGGAAACAAGAAGGCAGAGTCCACGGGAAGTGCCGAGACCACATGTCACGTTGGAGGCCACCTGGCACGAGTGAGCCGCCTGCACGGGCCCAGGAGGCCATGGCAGCTCCGAATGCCAGCAGCCCCCAGCGCCCCGTGTGCTGGGCATAGGGAAAGGCCGTTTTTACTGCAATCCTCAAACACACGCCCTCTCTAGCCATGCATCAGTGGGACAGTCCTGGCGCGCTGCCCCGTGGTCTGGGCGGCCAAGCGGAACGAGCTGGTCACAGAGCAGGCTTCCCCTCACCCCCGAGTTGCCCAGGTGCCATCTCTGCGCTGGTTAGAGATGAGCTGGGCCAGAGCGGCCTCTCGCTCTGCTCCCCCGCAGTGAGGAGTGAAAGGGCCCAGAGAAGCACAGTCACAGGCGGTCTACCCTAATGTGATCACCATGGAGACGAGCCACGACACCTCCAAGAACTGCAGGTGACTTCTACGTGCAGCATTTACATTAAATTCCAAACCGTTCTGTATAAAAAATTCTTAGGACTGCCCTGGTGGCGTGGTGGTTGGGAGTCCACCTGCCAATGCAAGGGACACGGGTTCGAGCCCTGATCCAGGAAGATCCTACATGCTATGGAGCAACTAAGCCCGTGCGCCACACCTACTGAGCCTGCGAGCCACAACTACTGAGCCCGCGTGCCACAACTACTGAAGCCTGTGCGCCTAGAGCCCATGCTCCACAACAAGAGAAACCACCACAATGAGAAGCCCGCGCACCACAATGAAGAGTAGCCCCTGCTCGCCGCAACTAGAGAAAGCCCGCGCACAGCAATGAAGACCTAAAGCAGCCAAAAATAATAAATTAAAAAAAAAAAATTTTTTTTTTTTTAAAAGAAATACATTAAAAAATTAAAAATTCTTAGCCATCCAGGACTAGGAGGGACCTTCCCACGGTCACGGTTCAAGGTGAGGCAAGAGAGGTACTCTGGAAAGTTGGGGGCAAGGCAATCCACAGCACCGCGCTGAAGACACTAGCCGGTGTAATAAGTCAAGAAAAAGATATAAGGGGAGTAACAATCAAAAGGGAGGAGACAAACTTTTTCTTGTCAAGTAATATAACCTTCTACCAGGGAAAACTAAGAGAACGAGCTGGTGAATTAAGAACTAAACAGTCCAGCGAGGATGCAGAATAAAAAAAAAAGACAAAATCAACAGATAGCCAGGCTTCCTCTGCACCAGAAAGACATTCACAGAAGACTATAAAACCCACTAAGGTGAACCCTATCCCTTGTCCAGAGGTCCAGAGGCAGGAATTCCTCACCACAAACGAAGGCAAACATAAACCTGGGCATGTGCTGGCCACTGACAGAATCGCAGAGTCTGGTCCAGGAGACCGAAGTGCTCTCTGGGAGGCTGACACCGCCGGGAGATGCAGCCCCTCGGTGCCTCTGTCTGGAGTAGGACAGGGCAACAAACACACAGGCAGGCCTCGGAGTTGCGGCGGGCTCGGTTCCAGACCACCGCAATAAAGCAAATATCACAATAAAGCGAGTCACACGAAGTTTTTGGTTTCCCAGTGCATAAAAAAAGTTACATTCACGGTACTGTACCATACCATAGTCTAACAGTGTGCAATAACAGCATTATGTCTAAAAAAATAGTGCATATACCTTAATTTTAAAATGCTTTACTGCTATAAAGTGCTAACCATCATCTGACAATGCAGGGTTGCCATAAACCTTCAATTTGTAAAAAATGAAGCATCTAAGAAGTGCAATAAAACAAGGCGTGCCTGTACAGCAAAAAGCCCCCTTGCCCCTGCCCACATCTCTCAGTAAAGGAGGTAACAGGTGTGACCGTGACATCACCGGGTGACTCCAGGTACACACGTGGCAGGACTAGTTTGTCAGGTACGAGCAGGCCTCATCATGACAGTTCAAACGTGAAAGACGGGCTACTAACAGTCACGCTGACGGCAGCGTTAAAAGGGGACAAGTGGCCACCCGGTACCAGGCTGGAGAAATAAAACATGTTAGAAAAAGCAGACAGGCTCGCCCTTGAAACACGAGGGAGCAGGTCCGAAGGCCGGGCAGGACAGCCCTGGGACTACCGAGATACCCCGCAGTCCCCTGCCCCACTGGGAGGGGAGGAAGAAGAGCTGTCACCTGCCCAGTTTGCCCGGGAGGGGAGGCTGCAGGGCACCTGGCCCGGGGGAAGGAGGGGAGACTGAGCCCTTTCCTAAATACTCAGGAGAGCAATCCAGCCTGGTGGGGTGGGTCCCCTGCGCGTCCCCCCCACCCCGTGCACCCCCATTTGGCCACCACTGCACAAAGGAGCTCGACCTGGGTGGCATGGCTCCCTCCCTGAGAGCGACTGAAACTGCCTGACAGCAAAAGGACGCCTGCCCTGTTTCCATCAGGAAATCCCATCTCACCCTCCGAAGAGGCTGTTCGGCGGGGGGCCGCCTCCCTCATTTGTCCAAGTGCTGGGGCCCTTTACGTGACAGATACGAACACTTGCTGGGGAGACAGGATCAGCCCAGGACCAGGGTGGCTTGTCTCCAGGATAGAACCTTATTGAGCTGCAGTGGTTTTATCTTTAATGGATCGTTTTACGGGACAATAGGTGATGGAATTTGGTATCTCACACCAGCAGTGCCAATGATTTCAAGTAATGACATTTTTACTGAAACGTGCAAGACATAAACAGAGTCCAGGGAGCATCCACTCAGGGACACTGGGGCGTCTCAGATAGGGATGCTGGCTGACGGGGATGCCGGCTGACGGGGATGCCGAAGGACCAGCCTGCTGGCAGGACCAGGTGCTCTGCAGCCAGAGGGGTCGCCCAGGCTTCTCAGGGGGCTGGGGAAGGGGGGACGCGCCCCGGGCTCCACGCTCGCTCGCTCGCAGGCTGCCCCCACCTCCCCGAGGTTCCCAGGGAAACGGAGAGGGTCAGCATCCTGAAGGCCCCCCAGCTCCAGGGCCCGGTTCACAGGAGCCCATAAGCCCACTTTAATTAAGGAACAGACTTTACAAGGTGAGCGGTGTTGAGCTGCAATTAAATGCTGAAGTGGAGGTTCCTGATCCCCAGCCCGGGTTTATTTCAGGCCCGTGAATTCTTTTTGTTATAGACAGGACCGAAAATGCCAAGTCACTTGCGGGCTGGGTTTTGACGCTGCTTTGAAGCTGTGGGGGGCCCTTCTCAGGTGAGGTTTTAAAAGGCAGGCGGGGGCTTCCCTGGTGGCACAGAGGTTGGGAACCCACCTGCCAATGCGGGGGACATGGGTTCAAGCCCTGGTCCGGTAAGTTCCCACATGCCGCGGAGCAACTAAGCCCGTGTGCCCCAACTACTGAGCCTGCGCTCTAGAGCCCGTGAGCCACAACTACTGAAGCCCACGTGCCTAGAGCCCGTGCTCCGCAACAAGAGAAGCCACCGCACCACAACAAAGAGTAGCCCCCGCTCGCCACAACTAGAGAAAGCCCACACGCAGCAACGAGGACCCAATGCCGCCAAAAATAAATAAATAAATGAATAAATTTTTTAAAAAAGGCAGGCGCCCATCAACACAGTCAACGCAGCCTCTAGTGGGAGCTGGGGAAAGGCCTTGTGCTGCCAGCGGTGGGCGGGAGGGGTGTGCGTGCAGGGGGGTCCGTTTGTGGGGATGCAGTGCTGGTGAGCGCCTGGTGCTGCTGGTAAAGCCACCGCTACCTCCCCCTCGTCAAACTGCCTCAATTTCCACCTGTAAACTGACGGGCAGGCAGCTCCCATTTCGCCCAGGGCCTGCTTATGCACCACCGCCCCCCCCCCCCCGCCCCCGATTTATTTCTGCTGAAACACACAGGAGGGCGGGAACAGGAAGGGACAGAGGGTGGTCCGCTGAGAGTGCACGGGCCACGCCGGCACATGGGGGCTAGCTGCGGGGAGCTGGGGAGGGTGGCTGGGAGTCCAGGTCTGCCCTCGGGCTGGGACAGCCGGGCAGCTTCAGTGCGGGGAGGCCCCAGGCCTGTTACATCACTTCCCGCATCCTTGCTGCTTTCGCGCTCATCAGCATGCACCCCCACAGAGGCGTGCGGCCGCTGAACCTCGTGCGGACACACGCTGACAGTGGAGGCCCCCGGCGATTGGGAGGACAGGCCCGGAACTCTCCCTGCCCCACCAGAGGGGGCCCTGGGTGACCGTGACTTGCCCC
The DNA here is from genome assembly GCF_009873245.2 of Balaenoptera musculus. Lineage (NCBI taxonomy): Eukaryota > Metazoa > Chordata > Mammalia > Artiodactyla > Balaenopteridae > Balaenoptera > Balaenoptera musculus. Next base: position 167,447,061 of record NC_045787.1, read on the forward strand.
TTAGCTACGGGACTGGCTCTGGAGAGCATTCAGGTGACGGCGTCTCTACAAGCAGGTCCCGTGACCAGCAGTTCCAGTCTCCGCGTGTAAGACCATCAGGGTCTCAGCTGACTGCCCCGAAGGTGAAGGGCGCAGGGCCCTCGGGGTCACTCTCGGGGTGGCTCTGGGTCCTGGTGCTTTGAAGAGGGTTTAGCTCACACACGGGTTAAGTAGGGGAGAGCAAACAGACCCAGCCGGAGGGGAGCCGCTGAAAGAGGGCCTTCAGCATGTCTCACCCCAGAGATGAGCCTGCCGGTCCCCGCTCCCCAGCTCCCGCTGCTGTGCCCACGTGAGGGGAAAACACACCCTTAGCCAGATTTTGAAGCAAAGCTAACAAAGACTCCCTCAACTCACAGATTTGCAGGAATCTCCCTTCTGGGGGGCTGAAATCTGCCGACAGCAACCTCTCCAATACGGGAGAGATGTGCCGTGGAAACCAGACCCTGCACACAGAGCAGGAATCTACAGAACGGATGGGGAGGGTGAGCGACTCCAGGCCAGGACCGCCTCGGCCACAGACCCCCGACGATTCAAGCAACCCCTCATCCAAACACAGCCAGCGGGAGGATCTCAAGATGGGAACAATGCCCGGCGAAGCCACTTCTCTCAGAAGAACTGATGGCTTCTTAGAGTGGTGGGATGGGGGAGGATTCTGGCGACTGGCCTGGCGCTCCAGACTGGAGCCAGGAACACCGGGCGGGCTGGTTTGGCTCCTGCTGCCCTAAAGCGAAAGTCCTGCGGTCTCGCAAGCGGCCTGAGCCAGCAGAGCGCTATATCGTTCCAACCCCAAAGCGCCCACTTTGAACAAAAGACTCCAAAATGAAGGGCCATCTGCCCCTGCCAGAGCAAGCCAGCAGGCTGTGTGACAGGCCAGCCACGCCTGCGGCCACCAGAGACACACAGGCAGGAGATGGCGGCGCCCACAGAGGCAGGCCGGCCTGCCCAGGCAGCAAGGGCTACCCTGACCTGCCTGCCCAGGGCTCCCACACCCATGCCCCGGGCCTTCCCTCCCGCAGCTAACATCCCCCTGGAACGGTGGAGTAACTCGCGTCTCCCTGCCTCTGGCCTGGCCACCTGCCCTCCAGCAGAGCCCCTCCAAGGGCCGCCCTGCTGCCTCTCCTCCCACAGGTCTCAGCCCAGCGCCTTCCCTGCCTCCAACTCGGGGGTCCCGCTGCCGCGTGCCACCCACCTGGCCCTCCATGCCCACTCGGGGGGGAGTGGGGGGCCACACCATAAGCTCCTGCCCTGACACACGGTGTCTGCCCTGGAGTGGTTCACACTGGGTCCAGAGCGGGCACTTGGCCAGGGTTTGAGCCGACCCATCTCCTTCTACAACCTTGAAGCCACCTTCGTCCAGCACCACCACGGTAGCAAAGCTACGGCTCACCTGCCCCTTTCCAGCCCCCTACCCCCGTACACGCAGTCAGACTATGTTTCCCAGGCTCCAGTGCTGGAAGGTGTAGCCACGTGACCTGGCGCTGGCCAATGAGATGTGGGCAGAAGCCATGGGCCTGCCTCCCTGGCCCGCCCATCAAAGTTTCAGGAACACGGCCTCCCCCTGCCCCACCTGGACGCCTACGCCCAGGGTGACCTCGGAAGCCACGCGCTGAAGGTGGCAGAGCCTCTGGTGGCCTGGGTCCCTGGGTTTCTGCAGCATCTCCTCCATCTCCCACAAGAACCCGCCGGCTTTGATTTCAGCTCAGCAGGGCTTCGTTCAGTGATGTTTTGGGGACTCTGTAAAAAAAGGGTCCACCCTCTCCCACGCCTGCAAGCTCAGGCCACTTTTGCCAACTGGGACGCCCCCTGTCCCCATGGGGGAGCGCCTGCCCGGGCACGCACTCCCAGAACCCGCCGCCCCTTCTGATTTGCAGGAGGACACTCCGAGGGGCAGGGCGGAGCAGTGCTTAGGAATGCGGGCTCGCACCCGTAGCCTGGGCCCAGCCCTACCACTCCCGAGCTCTGCGGTCTCAAGCTGCGGTCTCGCCAATCCGGTCCCACGTGTGAAGGAGGACAGCGTGGGGCAGTGGGCGAGACCAGGAGTCAGTCCAAGCACAGCCTGGCACACGAGAAGCATCGGAACGTGGCTGCTGCTACCGCTATGTCTTCTCACATTGTCACACTGTCACGTACAGTGACAGATTCTTACACGAGCAGCAGGTAAAGGATGACATGATGTTTGCCCCAGTCCCAAACTGGAGACAGCCCAAATGTCCACCAACAGTGGAACAGATAAACAGGTGGAGGCGCGGTCACACAACAGAAAACGCTGCAGCGTGAAAATGGATAAACTATCACCACACACGGCGGGGACGAATCCTCCTCGCAGACAGAGCAGAAATGCAAGAGACAAATCAGTCCGTGTGGCTGGGGTTCAAACCCAGCCAGCACTCAACCGTGTCTCCCACGGACACAGACACACAAAGAAAACGGCCCAGAGAAGCAGTGACACGTGGGCCATCAGAATCAGGAGGACGGTCCCAGCTCTGCGGGGCGGGGGGAATGGGGCCGCAAAGGAAGGGGGCCCAGGACAGAGAACGAGGGGGTTCATTTCCCAACAGCGTTGACTGGGGAGTCATTCGATAAACTGTATGTATGTATCCATCTTTCGGCCAAGTACAATATTTCACGTATTTTTCTGTACCATGTAAAGTCTTAGGATAAAAACATTTACCAAAAAGGGAACACACCATGACAGACATAGTTCTCAGGTGCCCCTGAGGCTCACATCCCCGCTCTCGGTCATTCCAACATCCCCTCTCGGTGCTGCTGGGAGGGGATTTGGCTGTTATAATTAAGGCTCCAAATCAGCAGATCTTATAATTGGGAGGTTACCCTGGGTGGGCCTGACCTAATCTGGTGGGCCCTGGAAAGGCATCGGTCCCTAAGTCAGAGGGGCCAAGTGTGAGGGGACCCTCGGTACCAAATGGACCTTCCCCAGAGCTCCGGGTAGGGGTCCGGCCCGCCGACACTCGACTCTGCCTCTGAGGCCCTAAACCGAGGTCCCGGCAGGCCCATGCCTGGGCGCTGAGAGCCGGTCACCTCAAGCTGTCCGTCTATGAGATCAGCTATGCAGCGGCGGCGAACTAAGACTGCCCAGCTGGAGGGAGGAGCAAAGAGATCAAAACTATCTGACAGAAGGACGCCAGATCGTCCACATCTGTCCAATTTGGGTACTGGGCACGAGGCTGTTCTGTTAATTATTCTCTTTCCTTTTCCGAAATTTGAAGTATTAAAAAAAAAAGAAAGAAAGAGCACACTCCAAAGAGGACAGTATGGAAAGGGGGGAGGTGTGACCTTCCAGTGGAGACACCTGAGCAGCACGACCTCAGCCAGGGGACCGAGGTCAACACCAGCAGTGATGAGTCATGTTGACGGCAGGCACCCGAGATGAAGGATGAGACGGCCCTTCACAGGTGGTCCTCCTCCCAGCACCCAGCGCCCCAGTGTAACCGTGAGAAAAACACCCGACAAGTTCCCACTGAGGGAGATTCTACAAAATCTCTGGCCACAGTCCTCAAACCCATCAAGGGCATCGAGAACAAGGAAAGTCTGGGAACCCTCCTACACAGTTGGTGGGAATGTAAATTGGTACAGTCACTATGGAGAACAGTATGGAGGTTCCTCAAAAAACTAAAAGTAGAGCTACCATATGATCCTGCAATCCCACTCCTGGGCATATATCCAGAGGAAACTCTAATTTCAAAAAGATACATGCACCCCTATGTTCATAGCAGCACTATTCACAATAGCCAGGACATGGAAACAATCTGAATATCCATCGACAGATGAATGGATAAAGAAGATGTGGTACATATACACAATGGAATATTACTCAGCCATAAAAAGAATGAAATAATGCCATTTGCAGCAACATGGACGCAACTAGACATTATCATACCAAGTTAAGTAAGTCAGAAAGAGAAAGACATATCATATGCTATCACTTATATGTGGAATCTAAAATACGACACAAATGAACTTATCTGTGAAACGAAAACAGACTCACAGACATAGAGAACAGACTGGTAGCTGCCGGGGTGGGGGGGTGGGGCGGGGAGGGAAAGATTGGGAGTTTGGGGTTAGCAGATGCAAACTATTACATATAGAATGGATAAACAACAAGGTCCTACTGTATAGCACAGGGAACTATATTCAGTACCCTGTGATACACCATAATGGAAAAGAATATGAAAAAGAACATATATATGTATAACTGAATCACTTTGCTGTACAGCAGAAATTAACACAACATTGTAAATCAACCATACTTCAATAAAATAAATTTTAAAAAATTAAAAAGAACAAGGAAAGTCTGAGGAACCATCACAGCCCAGAGGAGCCCGAGGAGATGGGATGCCTGAATGTCACAGGGGTCCTGGATAGGGTCCTGGGACAGAAGGGACACCAGGGACAAACAAGGCAAACTGAATGAAGCAGGACTCTAGTCAACAAGAATGTACCCATAAGGTTCATTAACTGCAACAAATGTCCCAGCCTCATGTAAACTAATAAGGAGGCTGGGTGTGGGGTGCATGGGAACTCTGTACTGTCTTCTCAGTTTTGCTGTAAAATCTAAAACAGTTCTGAAAAATAAACTCTTTCAAAAAGAGAGAGAGGGAGTACACCACCAAAACAGTGGATAAACAGACCAGCCTGTGACAAACACAGAAGGAACAAGGACACAGTGGACCATTTGCACCGGGCACCCTCCGTCATGAACCCTCCCACCCCTGCTCACCAAGAAGCCAATTTCCAAATCCATCAGCTGCGCTGCTGCCCGGCTGCCCAGGCTCACGGCAAGGCATCAGATCATCGGGAATATCAGCAGATCCCCCCACTCAGCCTCGTGGGCTCTGGAGGAGAGCATATGGTGAGATTTTCCTTCGCAGAAGGCTGACCTTCCTCTGCCGAGCGTGATGTTAAAATCACTTTGCATTCCCTGAACAAACACCAACTGTGCCTGTCCCCGCCAGCACTGCGAGATGCAAGGAGGCAGCCTGCGGGAACGGACCCTGCTGCCCGGTGAGCGGGAGCCCCTGGGGGAGCACTGGGATTCCCAGGTCCCCGATCTGCCCCGAGCTGCACGCAGCACAGGTTGTCACCTGACGCAACTGTCTGGCTTTGCTGGGGCAGCACCAGGCTACTGAGTTGAGTGCGGGCGAGGCTGGCAAGAAGCAGTCAGATGTTTGGGCTGATCTGTGATTCAAACCATGCTGTGTCACGCTGCACAAAAATCCTCTGAAGTTGCCTGTTGTCGCACCCGCCAGGTTAATTAATGATGCAATCCTATCCTCATAGCCTGATGACACGATGCCCCAATTTGAGAGTCCAGCATCAGGAGTTAATTTTCAAATGCCAAAGCCAGCTTCTGGTTTCAGATTTCCGGCACAATCCTGACAAGCAGAAAGGCTGGGCTGTTGGCATTGGTAACGACAGTGTGGTCCCGACAAGAGCGGACCGAGGGCTCTATGAGGAGGGCGGGGAGGGGTTCCGGGGTGGGGGGGGTAGTAACACGGCTGTGCTTCCCATAAGCCCCCGGGTGCTCAGGCCCTCCTGGGCACGTGCTAAACCACTTCTCCCAGCGCTGCGCCAGCGTCCCCGTGCTGCTGAGCTCCAGGGTGTGTGCGCGGCTGCAAAGCCCAGCTGGAAGTGACAGCTCCCAGCAGGGGCTCTCGGTCACCTCGCAGAACGCCAGGTCTCCAGTCTTCTGGGCATGGTCCCCGGGGGTGGCGGGCGGGACCCTGGAGGCCAGACTCACGAACTGCCTGAGTGAGGAGACACGCTGTCCTTTCCTGACTAGATGCATGCATGCGTGCTGCCACACACGCAACCCGAGTGCACACGCGTGCACACTCCAGGGTGACCAAGCACCGAGGTCCCCCCGGGTCTGAGAGGGTTTCCAGGATGCGAGACTTTCGGCTCCGAAGCCAGGAAAGTCGCGCTGGTCACCCTAACGCCAAGGTCACCGTGCACCTTGAAAGGAGGCAGTGGGCACACGGGTCAGGCACACAGGGAATAAACGACAACCAGGCCTGCTGCTGTGGCCAGAGCCGCCGTCAAAAGAGATGACGGAGAAGGCGCCCCCTGCGGCCCACAGCCCTTTGCGTCAAACAGTGAGTGCACAGCGAGCTTTGGACCAAGGACCCACGAGCCGGGAAGACGGGCCTCGGTTGGTCGTGCTGTTTAGGACAACAGCCACCTTCTCTCAGAAGGAGGATCCTTCTGCAGAGACGCGACCACCCCCATCATAAAACCGATGAGCAGCTTCAGGCAAGGCTGCGTGGACTGAGGGCAGACTCCGCCAGGGCTGCAGGGTCCGGTGTCTCCGCAAACAGATTCAAGCAAGCTCGGGGCCTTGGACAGCACGACCCTGCCTTATCTGTTGTCTTTTAATAAACAGGGGTCCTAACACCTCTCTGCTCTCTGGCAGTCTGCTCTCAGGAGGAGCTCTCTGCTCAAAAACATTCTTTTTGTTGCTGGATTTCTGGTCACCATAGCCCAGGAGGCAGGGCAGAGCAAGGAGGAGCCGGCTGCTTTCCCCAGTGTGTTTACAACGTACACACCGAGCCTCCCTGCATCGTCGTGGTGGGTCTCTTCCCCGGCCCCCCAGGTGCTGCGGCCACGTGGAGCTGCTGAGAGAAGCTGCTTGGCTGAGCTGCGGCGCCTCTCTCTCCCCAGAGACCCAGGAGGAAAGGAGGCAGTGCCTCTATCTCACTCTGGCATCCTGTACGGGGACGGGGCGCAGTGCTGGGAAGCTAAGTTACCAAAGCCAATCTGTGCAGCCGTCACACTCCTACCAATCTCCACTCCAGATGGTGCCCAGCCAGCCCTCCCGCCACCGTGGGGCAAGGCGGGGCCGCTCCTGAGTCAGGGAATGGCCCCTGCTCCCTCCCTGCCGTGCCAGGCTCTCAGAAGCCACGAGGTCACCCAGGGACCTCCTCCGGGAGTCACCAGCGCCCTCCACCACGGGCTTTCGGAGCTGCTGCCTGCGGTCGCTTTGCTCGGCTCCATCAATCACCAGAATTCCCAATTCTGCCACCGGGGACAAAGCAGAGGCCCTGGCGGCCTCCCGGCATTGTGGTCCAGCAGTGTCACCTGTAGCCAGAGCCAGGGAGCCTGCGGCCGGGAGGAGGGCGGGAGGCGCCTGTCCCCTGGGGCTCACTGGGGTGATTAATCAACGTCCACAGGGGGTGCGTCTGGGCAGTGGGCTGAAGCCGCCTGGGGTGGGCCTGCAGGGAGGTCCCGAGGGGCCGGGAGGGCGCCCGTCAAGGGGGAAGGGAGCAGCCCAGCAGCCCCACCCCGCCCCCGAAAGAGCAATAGACCCCTGAATCCTGAGCCCAGCACGTCCAGCCTCTCTCCCAAGCTGCAGCCAGAGAGAGAGCAGGAAACACAGGAGCTGGGCCACATCTGCACACCAGCTCACGTCCCTCCTGTGCCCCACGGCAGGGAGCACATGCCCTCAAACGTGCACGTGCGCACACACACACATACCGACGCCCACACATGCACACACACTCACAGACGCGCAGGCACACCTCCGGAGTACCAAGTGCAGGCCGAGATGACTGCCTGCTGGGCGTCAAGTTTCCCGGCAGCAAAAGAAAGGCTGCCCGTTCCCTCTCCTGTGAAAGTCCCTGAGTGCAAATGCCGAAGAAAAACTGTAGGTGCCACGGAATCAAAAGGAGAAATTCTCAACGCACCCTGGTGCAGCGCTTAGGCTTCTTAAAGGTCACGGAGGGAGCAAAGCTCTGGGAAAGGCTCCCCGGCCCCCTCACCAGCAGCCCCTCCACCGACTGCCCTCAGGGATCCGCCCATCACACCCCAGGACTGTCCACGAGCCAGGGGGGCTCCGTGCCCTTTGTGGGAGCACAATCCAAAAGACCCTCTCCCCTGCCCCCGCCTTGGGGCACCTGACACCCAGGCCAACAGAAGCCAGAGGGCGGGAGGGGCTGGGGAAGCCGAGAGAAAACCAACTGCAGGACCTGCCTGATGGCCGAGGTCACGGCCCAGACAATCCCCGCAGGGAACACTGTCTGTCCCGTCCTGGGGCCCTCTGGTGGCACGTCCTCCACCCACCCGCATGTGGGCACACGGCAGGTGCTGCATGTGGATACGGAGCCCTGCGTCTGGGCAACAGCGTGAAACGATCCCAGGTGGATGTGTCACACGCTCGTCTATGGATACAGTTCCTGGTGACATGCTGCCCACAGGGACCCAAAGGGGCCGTACCAGGGGTGGGTATCGAGGGAGGACCGGCAGACGGAGCAGCCCCAGGACGGCTGACCCAGCACCACCCACGGGCTCCAGGCGGTGCTCTGGATGCTGAGCCCGGTGCCCTGCACCCAGGCCCAGCCCTGCGGGAGGGGAGGCACCCTGAACCAGGCGGAGCTGCTCTGCCGGCCTCCCCAGACCCACGACCTCCTGGCCTCAATGGCCAACCGTCCGGGCCGCTGCAAGGCTGGGTCTATTTTAAACCCCCGTCTCTAAAGGGATCTGAAGCCCTCACGTGCTGCGGATATTCTTAGCCTCGCTGCCAGAGAGCGCCGCACAATGCCGGCCTTTCGGAGCAAATTCCATGCTTTTATCGACACCAGGCTGTGCGCGTCACTCTGACACACAAATCACACCACCAAAGTAGCAACAGACCCAGAAAGGCTCCAAAAGACGCCGTAAACCTAAGTCGACACTTTCAAAAAACAAAGTGCTACTGAAATAACCCGGAACGGTTGCGATCAAGCTACTGCAGACGCAAGAGCACGGTGTGATTTGGGAGACAGACGTGGGAACAGATCTGCAGGAGAACCCCGCCCCCCAGGGCCCAGGGGAAGGCAGGGAGCAGGGGCACCACCCTCCCGGGGATCCTGAGTGGCTCCCTGAACCCCCAGCCCAGGGACAAGAGGACACCTCACCAGCCCCCGCACCCCACCCCTGCAGAGGTCCACGTTGACCCAAGAGGGAGTGCGGCCTCCACACGACGTAAACCTCCGTGCACGGGGGCTCCCAGGGGCTATGGGGTCGCTGTGCTCCCAGAACCCAGGTCTTCTGACAGCGTCCATCCCCGCCCCGTGCCAGGCCACTGCTGGGGATAGGGACATTGGGTGGGGGGGAGGGACACCGAGGGCCCTGCCCTCATGGGGTCCGAGTCTGGCAGGGAAAGACTGACACCAACTTCAGACACGGCCAGCATGTGGTCACTCTGAAGGACGAGCATGAGGTGTCCTGCCAACATCTGGGGTCCCCACCCCAGTCCCGGGGAGCGAGCATGAAGGGCTCCAGCATGGTGGCTCAGCTGAGCTGGCCGGGCACCGGGGGTGGGACAACAGGGCAGGTGGCGCAGAGCTCGCGCGGCCACACTCGGGCAGCGTGAGGGACCCCCACGTGCAATCCCACCCCTTCAGGACCAGGAACCGAGATCCAGGTCAAGTGCCTTCCGGAATGTTCTTCCCGTAAGGAAACACCACTGTGGCCAACGTGACCCCTCTGGCTGCTTCCCCAGCACTCTCAGGAATCGGGCTGTGGGGTAGGGGGAGGCGGGCAGTGGGTGGACAGCAGGGACCACCCGAGCAAACCAGGGGTGCAGCTCAGGTGGCAGGGGTGCTGGGGGCTGTCCTGGGGGACAGGCAAGCGAGGGGAGCAAGCCGTCGGCCCTGTCACCCGGGGGCCGCTGGCCCTCATGCTCCCAGCATCCTCTCTCTGGGGGACATTCCTCAAACCCAGTCCCACTGTCTTCCATCCGCCCTCGATCCCAGCCGCTTCTCAGAGGCCCCCAGCCGCTCACTCCTCCCTGCCCCCCCAGGCCACATGTCCCCAGAGAACACACTAGGGCCCCAGTCTCCTGAGGCCTCCCCATCCCCAGGCAGGCCTGCGTCTGAAAGCTCAACCTTCCTTGCCCAGCAAGTGCGGGGACCCAGCAGCGGCTGCTTGCTTACTCTTTCTTTCTTTCTTTTTTTTTTTTTTAAAGGAAGAAGTGGGTTTTCTCCCCTTCGGACCCCTCTGGCTGGGAGACCCTGACCAAACCCAGGGCTAAGAGTTCCCACCGCCCAAGGGCAGAGGCTCCCTCTCCTCCTGCTGCTGTCTCCAGGGGGCCTTCGGAATATCACTGCCACTGCCGGTCTGAGGAGTCTATAAAAGGATGAAAGAACCTGGGAAATCTCCAGCAGCGCACAGAGCCAAGCCAGAGGGAAGGGCGGGAGCGCCATCTAGCGGCCCGTGGGGGAGCCGCGCTGGGGCAGGACTGGAACACGGCCACTCAGAGACCCGGGCAGATGTCCCTCCCGCCACCACCCCACCCCATGAGACACGGCCCAGGCCAGTGAGCTGGGCCCAGCAGAGCGTGTGCGTGCGCACACACACACACACACACACACACACACACGTACCTGACAAATACACACACACACAGATATCTGACACTCGTTGCACATTGGTACCTGATCCACACATATACATAGACTTATATACACAATACAGACATAGAGATACCTGACAAACATACCCACACAGATACATCATACACACAACACACACACAGATACTTAACAAACACACACATAGGTACGTGAGACACATATACACACACTTACACAACACACACATACATACACTCATATGCATACTCACACTGACACACACACCCATGTGTATACACTCACACATACACTCGTATACACTCATTTGTATACACACATATACACACAAACACAAATATACACACAAACACACACACATACTCACATATACGCAGAAACACACACTCACACACACCCCCTCGGACACACACACACACGCACACACTCACACGCACGCATGCAGCCCCAGCCTGCGGATCTATCTGCACGGGGAGCCCGAAGGCCGCTCATCTGCACTCAGCCCGCCAGGCGCACGGGGAGGACGCCGCTGTGCAGAGCGGTGGGCAGAGCCCCCAGGGAAGGGGCAGGTCCACTGCACCCCACAGGTGCGGGCCTGGCACAGAGCAAGGGCCCCTCCCGCCAGGCCTGGACTGGGGCCTCCATGCATCCTGGCCTAGCCTTGCCGTGGGGAGTCGGGGGGCACGGGGCGGCCACGCAGTCACTGGGGCCTCCTGGGCAGCTCGGGGACGGCACCCTGACCAGGAAACCCCTCCGCTCGGTGCGCAGGACCACACTGCAGGTGTGAGGCTCAGGCCTTTGTTCAGCCACCATCACCAAATACATCAATCTCTCTCCAAATCTTTCCCAAAAGGAAAATTCCTCCCCACCCGGAGGTTCCAATGATCAAGGGCTCACGTAAAGTCACAGAAGGCCACAAAAGGAGAGGAGTGGATTGATAACAGGAAGCCCATGGAATTGTAACAGGATCCCAGCAAACACACAAAGTAGCACCACACGAAGGCCACAGGGCCTGTGGCCAGCAGAATAATGGCCCCAAAGATGGCCACGGCCTAATCCCGACACCTATGGACATATCACCTCACGTGGCAAAGGGGACTTTGCAGGAGCGATTAAGTTAAGGTCCCTGAGACAGGGATGACCCTGGATTCCCCGGGGGGCCCAGTGTCATCACAGGGTCCCCCATAAGAGGGAGGCGGGAGGGTCAGAGGCAGAGAGAGGCGGGAGATGCTGCGCTGCTGGCTGTGAGGATGGAGGAGGGGCCGCGAGCCAGGGATGCGGCGCCTCTAGACGCTGGAAAAGGCGGAACCGAACCTCCGGAAGGACCAGCCCTGCCCACACCTGGATTTAGCCCCGTGAGGCAGAGTCAGCCTCCTGGCTCCAGAACTGTCAGAGAACAAATGTGAGCTGAGTTAAAGCCTCCAGATCTGCAGTCCTTTGTTACAGCAGCCCTGGGAAACTCACACGTGTCCCCAGCCTTCCCTGCCCGTCTGAGTGGGAACCGCTGCCAGACAGCGGGGCAGGGGCTTCACTCGGTCCACGGCAGAGGCGAGGAGAGGGTGGTCACAGGGCCGATGGCTGACAGGGAGACCTGGTTTCCCACCCAGGTCCGCTGCTCAGAGGGCCTGCTCCCGCCCCTCAGCAAAGGGCCCCAGAATGTCCCTGTTGACTTAAGGGGGTAGGGGGCCCTCCCCCAGGTCGGCAGGCACAGGCTCAGCCACGTGGGGCTCAGCTCTCTGTTGGGACAAGGTAGGGGCGCCTTGGCCAGGGTCCGCCAGGGTCCGCCTGGGTCCCTGCTGGGTGCCCCCCCAATACAAAGGTGAGGGGTTCACTGGCTGAGCTCCTGAGCGCCTCTCTCTGCCCCCCAGCTCCTGCTCCCCTCCTGCTCCCCTCTGAGCCGCGATGATTATTGTGACAACAGAACCTTCTAACAGCTGGGGAGAGGCAGGGCGATGTGAAGCCCCCACCTCAGAAGTCTCTGCTGGAAACACAGCGAACAAAGACGGCCTCCTGCCGGCCCCCTGGCAGAAGCTGCGTGTCAGGGGAGTGCTCAGCTGGGAGATTCCAGAACATGACCGCACTGGCGATCTGACCCAGCCTGGGGGGCCCGTTGCTCACAGAGTGCCCTGCAGGGCCCAGCATGCCCGCCCCCACCCTGCAAACAGCTAACCCCACCCCCCAATCTGGAGGTCAAGAGGGAGGCGAGGGGAGGCTCAGGCACAAGGCCGCCCGCTCCCCAGGCCCGCGGCCCCAAAGCCCGCAGCACAGCGCGGCCCTGGGAGGCGCTACCGGAAGCCTGGCAGCAGCCATGTTCAGTGTAAGGTGCTCTGAGCGCAAACTGCAAGCTCCGGGGATCTGGAAGCACGTTTCTGGGGGGCGTGCGTGCCCTCATCTAGAGGGGGCTGGGCTGGCGGAGCCCCCACCCCGACCCCTGCCTGCCCCGCCCAACAGCCCCAGGTGCAGCCCCAGGAGCCACGTGCAAGGCCTTCCCCCCCTACCACCGCCCATCAGGCAGCCCCGCCTCCCTCAGCAGCAGCCGGCGGGGCTGCGGCCGCCCCTCACCAGGACTTGGGCTCCCCGAAGTGCAGGTAGTTGATGCTGTACAGGTCCATGTCCTCCGTGTGCCAGGCGAAGGTGGTCTTCCACATGCCGAAGTACAGGTAGGGGGTGTTGACGCCCTCGATGATGGTGCCGCACTCGCGCTCCACCATGTCCAGGATGGTCCGCAGGTTCCCGATGTTCCACTGGGCCACGTCCTGCACGGTGGCGAGCACACGGTCAGCCTGCCGGCCACCCCGGGCACCCAGCCTCTCCCACTGTCACTTGCCCCCAGACGCCAGCAGTGAGACACCTGCGTCATTCCCTCCGAGCCCGGGCCGCGGTGGGACCCCTGCCCAGGGCCCAAACAGCATTCTGCCCCACACCTGCCTGCTTCCGAGCCTCGCCCACCCCAGGGTCCAAAACCCACCCTGGGCTGCGCACACCCCACAGACACAGGCCCCCTGCCCCGGGCCAGGGGGTCAGGCGAGGCTTCGCCTGGATCCCACGTTGAGCTGTGCGTGAATCATGGGCGGGGAAGGCCACGCTGCGGCCACGGTTGGTGGTGAATAATTCACGTGCCTTGAAGTCAGTGACACAGAAAGAGGAAGAACGGGAGCGGGGCTCCCAGCGACGTGCCAGACAGGCCTCCCCGCACCTTCCCACAGCGGAGACGGGGACGGCACTCAGAGCCAGGCAAACGAGGGAGGGATCCCCACCCACCAGCCTCGTCTATTCCTAACGCCACAAGCAAACAAACCCCGTCTTGTCGTGAGAGCTCGTAAAACATGCTTTCGTTGACGTCCAGTCCCCGGGGAAGCCTCGGGGCTGCTGAGATGCTGAGTGCACGGCAGCGTTCCTTCATGCCCCAGATCCACCAGTGCCACCCACTGCGTCCATGTTCTAAGCCCGACTTGGCAGGTCGGTCTTTGCAAGACGACCTGTGGCCAGAGCCCAGGACACGGAGGAGGGCCACGATCAGACCCCCACCGCGAGCACGAGAAGCCCAGGGTCGCCTCAAGTGGAAGATGCCCAAGACTGGGGGCACCAGCAACCAGTCGTCTCCCCAAAGCCCTGTCCATTTGCCACCCACCCTCACCCAGCCCACCTGGACAGGGGACCCGGGGTCTAGACTAAGCTGGGCGATAACTCATCATGGGCCAAGTCATTCTCTGCTCTGGGCCTCAGTTTCCCCTCAGTACAAGGAGACTGTTGTACTAGGTCAGGCACGGCAAACACACGGCGCCAAAGCCCCAAATCCTCTTCCAGAACCCAGGGCAGGCTCACCCACTGAGCTCTGCCTCGGCCCCGCTGAGCCTGCACTGGGCCTCGGAGCCCTTCACGGGGCCATCACTACAACTGTCGGCAGCACGTGAGAGCAAACCCAGAGGTTCTCAAGGGACGAGCCTCCAATTCTTGAATTTTTATTTAAAAACAAAATTTTGGGTCCTCAAGAGAATGAGAATATAAGCCACAGACTTGGAGAAAATATTTGTAAAACATAAACAACTGTTATCCAAAATATACAAAGAACGCTTAAAACTCAACGAGAAAGCAAACAATCCACATAAAAACTGGGCCAAAGACCTGAACCGACACTTCACCCAGGATGATACACTGACGGCAAATCAGCACATGAAAAGGTGCCCCACATCATCAGGGAAATGCATATCGAAACCACAGTGAGGTACCACCACACACAGATAAGAACGGACAAAATCCAGAACGCTGACAACACCAGATGCTGGCGAGGATGTGGAGTAACAGGAACTCTCATTCACTGCTGGTGGGAATGCAAAGTGGTCCAGCCACTCCGGAAGGCAGGTTACAAAACTAAACATAGTCTTACCATACGCTGCAGCAATTACGCTCCTTGGTATTTACCCAAAGGAGTCGAACGAAAACTTATGTCCACACAAAAATCTGCAACGGCTGTTTACAGCAGCCTTATTCGTAATTGCCCAATCTTGGAAGCAACCAAGATGTCCTTCAGTAGGTGAATGGATAGATAAACCATGATATATCCAGACAATGGAATGTTATTCAGATCTAAAAAGACATGAGCTGTCAAGCCATGACAAGACACGGAGGACCCGTAAATACTGGGTTGGCCAAAAAGTTCGTTCGGGTTTTTCCATAAGATGTTACATATGACTAAGTGGAAAAAGCCAATCTGAAAAAGATTATATACTGCATGATTCCAATTATAGGACATTCTGGAAAAAGGCAAAACTATGGAGACAGTAAAAAGATCAGTGGCTGCCAGGGCTTGGGGGAAGTGGAGTGATGAACAGCCGGAGCACAGAGGCTATTTTTAGGGCAACGACACTATTCTGTATGACACCATAATGGCGGATACTTGCCGTTATACATGTGTCCAAAGCCGTAGAATGTATGACACCAAGAGTGAACCTGAATGTCAACTACGGACCCTGGGATCAGAGGCCCAGACAAGGGACTCAATGTAACAAACACACGGACAAGGCGTCAATGTAGCAAACGCACGGCTCTGGTGGGGAACGCTGACAGAGCGCGAGGCTGAGGGCGTAGGGGAGCAGAGCGCGTGTGGGAGCTCTCTGTACCCTCCTCTCGATTGCGCCGTGAATCTGAAACTGCCCTAAAAAAAGATACCTATTTAAAACAATAACAACAATTATTATTATTACTATTATTATTCAGGATCCCACCTAGCACCAAGACTACACAGTGGGGGAAAGAATAGTCTTTTCAATAAATAGTGTTGGAACAACTGGTTGTCCACATGAAAAACAATGAATTTGGACTCCCTCTTTATACCATATATAAAAACGAACTCAAAATGGATCACAGACCTAAATGTAAGAGCCAAAATTATAAAATTCTTCAAAGAAAACATAGGGGCAAATCTTCACGACCTTGGAATTGGCAAAGGATTCTTAAATAAGACACCCAAAGCACAAGAAATAAAAAATAATAATAACATAAAAATTGGACTTTATTAAAATAAAAACTGCCGCGCTTCAAAGAACACAGCCAAGAAGGTAAAAAGACAACCCACAGAACGGGAGAAAATACTCACAAATCATTTATCAAGTGAGGGACTTGCATCCTGAATGCATGAAGAATTCTTACAACTCAATAATGAGAAGACAAATAACCCAATTAAATATGGGCAAAAGATCTGAATAGACATTTCTCCAAAGAAGATACACAAATGGTCAATCAGCACATGAAAAGACCCTCAACATCATTACCACCAGGAAATGCAAATCAAAGCTACAATGAGATACTACTTCACACCCACCAGGATGGCTAAAATAAAAAATACAGAAGATAACAAGCGTGGGTGAGGATATGGAGAAATCAGAACCCTCATGCTCACCTGGTGGAAATGGGAAATGGGCAGCTGCTTTGGAAAAAACTCTGGCAGGTCCTCAAAAAGTTAAACATGGAGTTACCATGTGACCTGCAATTCACCCCTGGGTAGCTAGCTGCCCAAAAGAAATGAAAACACATGTCCACACACAGACTTGTATGTGAATATTCAGAGCAACATTATTCCTAATAGCTATAAAGTGGAAACGATCTAAATGTCCATCAACTGGTGAATGGATAAAGAATAGATGGTCCATCTATACAGTGGAATATTATTTGGCCATGAAAAGGAGAGAAGCACTGATACTCACTACAATGTGGTGGACCCTGAGGACACGATGCTCAGTAAGAAAGCCAGACACAGAAGGACACACAGTGTGTGATTCCACTCATATGAAACGTCCAGAACAGGCAAGTCCACAGAGACAGACGTGGGTTCGTCATTGTCAGGGACTGAGGAGGGGGATGGGAGTGACTGCTAATGGGGATGGGGCTTCTTTTGGGAATGATAAGAATGTCCTAAAATTGACTGTGGTGATGGCTGCACAACTCTGTGAATATACAAAAAAATACTGAATTACATGCTTTAAATGGGCAAACTGTGTGGTATGTGAATTATACCTCAATAATGCTTAAAAAAAAAAAAACAGTAAGTCTGATAATCAACAAATAAATAAACCAATCCAACTAGCACTAACTTTCCAAAACTCTACATGGAAAAGGACAGGTCATTTGACAATCAGGCGTCTGACTTCACACCTACCTGTACACGAGCACATGAACTTCAGTTATTCCATCCCATCAGCTGCTGGGGTCAAATTCCCTTCCAAGAAGTCACAATCCATAAACCGAGCAGCAGAGCCGCAAGCTGGGATTGGGCTGGCGGGAGGAGCTGGGCAACACCAACCCCCAGGCACCAAGGTCCACACTGTGGCCAAGTCGACAGCTGGCCGAGGTCACAGGACATAGCCAGCTGGGGCCACAAGTCAGACAGCCTAGATTCTAACACCTGCTTGGGACTGGACACAGAGAGTGGGACTCGGCAAGGTTCCCAGCCACGGAGCCTTGACGTCCCCACTTGGAGTTGGGGGGAAATCGCCCGGTTGTTCTAAGGACTAAATGTGGTGTTTAAAGAACAGAGGTGCGGGACTTCCCTGGTGGCACAGGGGTTAAGAATCCGCCTGAAAATGCAGGGGACACGGGTTCGAGCCCTGGTCCGGGAAGATCCCACAAGCCTCGGGGCAACTAAGCCAGTGCACCACAACTACTGAGTCTGTGCTCCAGAGCCCGCGAGCCGCAACTACTGAGCCCGCACGCTGCAACTGCTGAAGGCTGCGCACCTAGAGCCCATGCTCCGCAACAAGAGAAGCCACCGCAATGAGAAGCCCGTGCACCGCAATGAAGAGTAGCCCCCGCTCACCGCCAACTAGAGAAAGCCCGCGCACAGCAACGACGACCCAACGCAGCCAAAAATAAATAAATAAAATTAAATTAAAAAAAAAAAAAAAAGAACAGAGGTACCTTCCTGCCCGGGACCGCCCCAGGCCCTGCCTGCAGAGGCCCAGGGGAAACAGCCCTCCTTGTGTTCAGAGACCAGACGTGGCCCCGGGGACACCCACTGCGGTCCTCCTGCCCGAGCAGCTTCCAGGAGGAGCCGCGAACACAATGAAACCGGAGAGGGGTGGAGGCCCAGCACGGATCCTGGGCTGCCAGGGAGGGTGGTCCAGGCCTCGGCGGCCTGGCGTGGGAAATGGGGGCCCTGGAGGTTGGGCCCCTCTCCCCGGGCCTGGAGGCCCTCGAAGAAAGCAGAGAAGCAGGGGGAGCAGTAGACAGGCCCCAACGGGCCCCAGGAAGCCCTGGGGCCACAGCCCCGCCAGGCCCCCGTCAATCCGACCCAGGAACTTCTGCACTGGCCCAAGGGCGACCTGGCCCACGGTGCTAAAACACACCTGTGTAACCACAAAACCCGCCACGAACAAGGTGACCAATCCTGGCATTCAAAGGTGCGCGGCCCGGAGATGGGCGAGGTGCGCCCGGGTGCGGGTGCCGGCGGGAGTTGACGGTTAGGGGCCTGGGATGCAGCGCGTGTGACAGGGCCTCTGGGGCCGCGTCCTCCGAGCAGGCGCAGCCCTGCTCCCATGGGCTGCGTGCTCGCTGGGAGAAGGCCTGGCCTTGCAGGTCATCTGACCCTTTGGGATCAAGGCCAAGAGTGTGAGCTCAGGGTCCGGGACACGCCCACTGAAGGACTGCCATGCGCCCGCCGGACCCCATGGTATTGATGGGGAAACCGAGGCCCAGGAAGGAGGAAGCAGGACAGGGGCAAACTCGGTCTGGACCCCCGGGGCGAGGGCGTCTGCCTGTGGTTCTGGAGGCAGTGGGTGAGCTCACTTCGAGCTTGACCTGCATCTTCCAGGTAACAAACTAACGCCCTAGGCACCACAAAGCAGACCCACTAGTGGAAGGTCCGGGCCCAGGTCGGCTGGGCTCCGTGAAGCCGGCAAAGTGAAACACTGGCAGCGATTCGTGCTGGGACCTGAGCGGCAGTCGTGTGTTTCCCACGCCTTTTGGGAATCACAAGCCGCCTGTTCTAACAGGCTCCTCCCCTGGGCGCCAAGGAGGGTCCCAGCCCTTCCCAGGAGGGGACTTCATTCCCGCCCCCACCTCCCCGCTACCCAGGAGCAGGTGGCAGCTGTCCTCAGGGGAGAAGGGCTGAGTGGACAAGAGTCTTCCCCTGAGATGACCTTCAGAGGAACGACCGGGGGGAAGGGAGCATGCAGGGAGGCAGAGGGGGCCCCCGGGGAGTGGAGAGGGCCAATCCTAGCCCAGGGTACCCCGTGCGGAACACACCCAGGAGACAGTCAGGCTTCGGAGCTTTGAAATTAACCCCGGTAGGTTCATCCCAGGGTTATCCGAGGTCCCATATTTATAAATTGTCCCCCCCAAAACACGATCCCACTCAAACCTCCCTCTGCTTGACACCAGCACCCTCGGGGGCCTCGGCATCAAGCCTCGACCGGGGCCTGTCTCGCCCCTGGACAGGCCGCGGGCAGCAGAGGCCCAAAGGCCGAGGAGCAGGGCCCTCCCAGCCCAGCGCAGGCACTGGGCGTGAGTGGACCCAGGGGTGGCCCGGACGGCTGAGAACTCGGGCTCCCAGGTTTGCAGGAAGATGGAGTGATAGAAACTTGAAAAGAAGAGCACTCCAACAACCGAGAATTTACAGAAGCCCCTGGGAGAAGGGACGGAATGCTCGATG
The DNA here is from genome assembly GCF_009873245.2 of Balaenoptera musculus. Lineage (NCBI taxonomy): Eukaryota > Metazoa > Chordata > Mammalia > Artiodactyla > Balaenopteridae > Balaenoptera > Balaenoptera musculus. Next base: position 167,466,612 of record NC_045787.1, read on the forward strand.
TCATCTTTTTAGAACCGCTTTGTGGCCGGGCCGCGAGGTCAGCGGCCGAGCGTGGGATCAGGCCAGGGGCAGCACTATGACCTGGCAGGGAAGATTCTGCAAACCTCTGGCTTCTTCCTTTCATCCTAAGCTGGCACGTGCCTGCGACCAGAGCCCAAACAGAAGGCCCCGTGGCGCTTTCCGTGTCATCCCAGCCTCCGTGGTGCAAGGTGGAGCCCGCTCGCCCCCCTCCACCTCCACATCCGCCGGGACGCCTGGAGCCTCAGTACTTACGTCATCGTACAAGGAGCCACTGATGTCAGCCCCATAGATGGGCGACACGAAGGTGAGGTTCTTCCAGTACTTGCGCTCCAGGTCATCGAAGTCCTGGTGCCGGGGGGTGCAGTACCTGGGGACAAACCGAGCGTGTGGGGCTCAGGGCACCTGCCAGACACACCGAGGGAGGGGCTCTGCTCAGACGCCCGCCCTCCCGGGGAGGGCGCGGCCCCGGAGCCCACGGATGAGCTGTGGTGACTGCCAGGCGGTGACGTGGATGGACGGCGGGGGGGCAGTCCTGCCTGGAACGGTGCCCAGGGGTCCCGTCTCGCCAGCTCTCGGGGCCCGGGGTCCCCAGGTCAGACCACACACCAGGGCCACGGGAGCCGGAGAAGGGACCTGGGTTTTGACGGTTCTTGTCCTCCTACCGCCCTGCAGACACCGACAGGCACCGTGGTGGCCAGGGACAGCGCATGAAGGGACAGACAACGCCTGCCCTCACAGGACGCTTGTTTGAGAGCAAAGAGACTGCCAGAGACGCACAGACGATTTCAGCGACTGACGGGGGCTGGGAGCTACGCAGGAAAGGGGGAGTGAACAGTGGCGCTGTGTGCCAGGGAGCGTGCCCACGTGCCATGAGTGCCCACGACGCGCCCGTGAGCTCCCGGGAGTGTGTGTGCATGCCCGAGTGTGCCATGGCAAACCAGGCACCTGGGGAGACGTGCCAGGGAGACCCTCTCTGGGGAGGTGCTGTCAGAGCCGAGACGTCCTGGGGGAGGGGGGTGGCACTCCAAGGACAGGGGACACGGGCAGGCCCTGAAGGGCCGGCCCCGCAGCCAGTGCTCAGGGCAGCGTGAGGTGGACGGCGCGGTCCTGGGTCGGGTGAGGGTCTGGATTTCGCCCCTAAGAACCGGGGGACTGTGAACCGGGGGTGCTGAGGCCCACCCAGGGCACACAGAGCGGGCTTTGTGGGGGCTGCGTGCGCCCCGCCCTCCACACCCCGAGCTGGGGTTTCACCCGCCACGCCGCCCAGGCCCGCGTACTTCTCGCTATTGGCCAGGCGCCGGTACTCCCCAACCGTCATGGCCTTCTTCTGGATGTTATACTGCGTGAAGAGGCCCGACTGGCCCGTCACCACCTGCTGGATGGGCGCCGGGATGACCACGTCGTCAATGTCATCGTACGTCTGCCGCGGCTTCCACTCCTTCGGGGGGATGATCTGCGAGACGGAGCGGGAGGGTGGTCAGCGGCGCCTCCCCTGGGCTCGGCCGCTCGGGACCGGGTGCGGGGCAGGGAGAGCCTGGGGGCACCTAGCACCCCCTGTCCATGTCACCGAGCTCCCAGGAGACCCGGGGCCAGGCCTAACTGGGCACCACCCGGCAGGGTTGGGGGCTGTGCCTGCCTCTGCACGGGGTCAGGGCCTGGAGAGGTGGGAGCGGCCCCAGAGGACGTGCGCGGTCACAGAGTGAGCAGACGTGGGCGGGCTGGGCTGTGTGCGCCCCTCGGCCTGGGATGCACTCGCTGTGTCCCGGGGGCTCTGCTACCGCGCCCTCTGGCCACCACGTGCCCATCTCGGGACTCCGCGCAGACGAGGCCCCAGAGCGGAGGCCCCAGGGCCGCAGTGCACACTCATTCCAGCACCCCTGCTCCAGTGACACCTACTGGGGGCGATCGCAGCTCTAGGTGCTGGGGAGACATGGGGACACAAAGGACTCAGGCGAGGGCCTGAGTCCTGACTGGAGGACGCAGGTGATAAATCCCGGCGAGAAAAAGGAAGTTGTAAGACAGTAACAAGGGTAAAGCGGGGCTGGGTGAGCCGCCCAGAGGCAGGAGGTGGGGGGTGGGCAGTGGGGGGCTGACCATTCCAAGTGGGAGGAGGCCTGAGGTCACACTGCAGCCCCCGCCCCAGCAGGCGCCACCACGCCCCTCCCCCAGCAGGTGGCAGCACCCCGGCCCACCCGCCCCACCCCAGGAGGGGACACGGAGGGCGCCGCGGATGGGGATGGACCTCCCCCTCCACGTTTCCTCTCCGCCGGTCGGGGGTGACCTCTGCGCAAGCCCCACGGGCCCGGGCGGGTATCTGCAAGCCCCGAACCTCCTTCCAGGGCGTCCAGTGGGCCACTCACCCAACAGCTCTGGGAAAAGGAACTAAACCAACCCGCTTTCGGCATCAGCCACGCACCCTGGGGCAGCCAAACCCTCTCCCGGCTCAGGGCCACCAGGGAAGCACACGGCGCTGAGGCCCGAGTTTGCCGACAGCTCGGGAGCGGCTAAGTCCACTCACCATCCCCAGGATCCCGCTGTCACATGGGTGCAAAGGAATGTTTTGCTTGGCGATGAAAACACTGACTCTCCAGTTGCCTGCTAAAAAGGGTGCTGCCCACCCACGACTAGCACGCATGGGGGTGCCCACCCACATAAATCAGTAACAACGACAGCCGCGACGATGAGAAAGTCAGCGCTCCTCACCCGGGCAGTCCCGCCCCGCGGGGGACACTGGGCCACGTCTGGGGACGTCTGTGGTTGTCAGGACTGGGGGGGGCTCCTGGCATCGAGGGGGTGGGGGCAGGGAGGCTGCTCCACACCCCACAGCACCCAGGACGGGCCCCCAGAGGGTGACCCGGCCCCCATGTCAGCAGTGCCAGCAGGACCCTTATTTAGAGGTAAATGGGGACGAGCCCCCTCCCGGAAGACACAGCTCTTCAGTCACAATGCCACGGGTGCCTGGCGTGACAACAGGGTGCTGGGCTCAGCCTGCCAGTCGACGGTTTTGTTAGATTCCCAGTGAGAAATCTGAGGAGTCAGGTGATGAACTAAAACACTCAAGGCTAGAAATGCAAAAAATAAAAAGAAGAGAGGGGGACTTCCCTGGTGGCACAGTGGTTAAGACTCCACGCTCCCAACGTAGGGGGCCTGGGTTCAATCCCTGATCGGGGAACTAAGATCCCACACGCACGCTGCAACTAAGAGTTCGCACGCCACAACTAAGGAGCCCGCCTGCCGCAACTAAGACCCGGCGCAACCAAATAAATAAATAAATATTTAAAAAAAAAAAAAAGAAAAGGAGAAGAGGGCCCACGCCTCCAGGATGCGGGATGTTCTTGCAGGGAAACGGGTTGTGGGGTGAGGGATCTGGGACCCCGAGCTGCTCTTTAACTACGTGGCTGATGCCTCCTCACTGCAGAAAAGCCTGAGTTTCCTCCTGGGGGAAAGCGCAGTGACCCTGGACCGGCTCCCTCGCCCCAAGTCTGTTGGAGAATCGCCTCCCTAACCAGGCTGTGGGGTGAACGGACCACTCCTCAGCCCTCCGCTCTCAGGGGAGAGCCTCGGGCTCAGTCCTGTCCCCACGGGCTCTGCCGTGTGACATCTGGACACTGGGGAGGAGCCGGCAGACGCTCCCGACACCTGGCTCACACATGTGAACCGCACTTTCCCAGGCACATGCTACGCGGGTTCTGGAAAGGCGCATGAACAGAAGGTCACTGGTCTGGAACCCGAAGCTTCTGGAAAAATCCCTCAGCAAAGCACCACGGCCTAACACCCTCAAGTCTCTGCAGAGCAGGATTTGAAAGGAGGCTCTCCAAGCAGAGGACACCTGAAAGACGCTCACCCTAAAGGCCCGTGAGCACCCCGACTGCGTGGCCCTGGACGGACCCTGACTCGAATCTCCTGGGGGGGCAAGACTCAGCCAAGGCCAGGAGGACGGAGAGGCCACACACCCAAGGGAACGGCGTGACACCAGGGAGGTGGCCAAGCTGGGAGCGCTGGGCAGCTGGGGCAGGTGTGGGAGACCCTTCGAGAGGGGAGGAAGTGAGGGGCCAGCCTCTGCCCCCCAGAACCAGCTGGACCCAAAGCCATTCTGCTGGCAGCAGGCCTGGAGGCTAAGAAGAGCCAGGGCACCGCCTGGCAGCAGGGCACTGAGGGAACTGACGCCCCTTGACCCCTCCCCCATGACCCCAAGCCATGCCCCTTCCTGGTTCCCTCCCCACCCCCGCCAGCCCTTCCCAAGCAGCCCGAGGGGGAAGGAGCCCAGCTGGACACTGGTCCCAGAGCACACTCAGGGTGGGTGAGGAATGTGACCCGCCACCCCGATGGCCCCAGGGTGGGGGTCCCTGTACCCAGAGCCCCCTGAGCTCCGGGCCTCGGCCCAGCTGTGCCTGGTGAGTGCCCCCCCCGACCTAGCTGCCCTGGGCCCAACAGAGCTTTTGTCGGGGGGCCATCAAATGTAGCTTTGATGGAAAAAGAAACCTCAACACCACACACACACACACACACACACACACACACACACACGGAAGGGTAGTCAAGGCTGATGAGACCAGGGTGAGGGGGACCCCGGCGACTACAGAGCTCGTTCAGGCCAGCAGGACGCTGTGTCCCTTCTCCAAAGAGGCTGGCAGCCCTCAGGGCTGACGGCCCGCGTCGGAAGGAAGTGGGGGCACCGAGGGCCGTGGCACGTGCCTCCCTGGACCCATCTGTCCCCTCAGTTGCAAGGAAGCCCCAAGGGGCTAGAGGCACCTGCACGCCGTCCCTGCCTGACGGGAGCAGGGATGAGGGTGCACGCGTGTGTGTCGGCGTGACTGTCCCCACAGGATCTCTCAGCGACAGCGGGGGAGCTGCTCCCAGCAGCCCGTGCCCGCCCTCACAGTGCCCTTCCAGAGAGAACTGCCCTTGCCAGAGAGAAAATAGCAAAGAAAATACCACTTAAGAAAAGTGGAAAGGAACATGCAAACAAAGGGCAGAGGGGGACTTCCCTGGCGGCGCAGTGGTTAAGAATCCGCCTGCCAATGCAGGGGACACGGGTTCGAGCCCTGGTCCGGGAAGATCCCACATGCCGCGGAGCAACTAAGCCCGTGCATCGCAACTACTGAGCCCACGAACCACAACTACTGAAGCCCGCATGCCCGTGCTCCGCAATAAGAGGAGCCACCGCAATGAGAAGCCCGCGCACCTCAGCGAAGAGTAGCCCCCACTCACCACAACTAGAGAAAGCCCGCGCGCAGCAATGAAGACCCAATGCAGCCAAAAAAAAAAAAAAGGGCAGAGGGAAAATGCGCCCTGAAAACATCTGTCTCACAAAAACATCCAGTCCGAATGGTTTCCTGTCGATTCAAGTAAGTTAGCGGAAAACTGGTCCACGGGAATTAAAGGCTTAAGCAGAGGCATGGGGCTCAAAGGAAAGGCAGGAGCCGGCAAAGGAGAAGAAAAAGGAAGGAGCAGAGCCGGGGTGAGGACGTGCAGGGGAGACTCGGTCACGCCACACGAGGCTGCACCCAAAGCAGCCCCGGGACAGAAGGTGCTGGAAACAGCCCGGAAGCCGGAGCCGGAGATGACAGAGGAGGAAACAGAGGAGAGGGGCCGGGGGAAGTGCCAGGTGCTGCCAACGGAGCACTCCACGAGGTTACCAAGATTCCTGGCACAGGGGACAACTTGGATCTAAAAACAGAACTGGCGCTGCGTCCCGGCAAACGCGGAACGAGGTGAGGGACAGGACACATTCCAGATGAAGGGGGGCCCCCCATGCCCAGCCCCACGGGCACCAGGCCTCAGAGTCCCCCCCACTGCCCCCAGCTGGGGCACCTGAGGGAAAGGGGCACCTGACAACCGACCCCAGCCAATCGGTCCAGCCCAGACAGAGGCTCCGAACCTGCAAGAACCCAGGCCCGGGGCTTCCAGAGCCAGAGACCGCGATGAGAAGGTTCTGCTGGGTGTGTGCTGTCATGGGGCCCCAGGAACAAAAACCAAGGGGAGGGGAGAGGAGGGAAGATGTCGCAGGCCCACCTCTCTCCTCATCTGCATGGCTGAGATTAAAGGCATGGATGTCACACGGCCAGCCAAACCCGGCAGGGGAGGTGGGCAGAGGAAGGCCAGCACACCTGTCCCCTCGCTGCAGACACCGTGACCCGCGGCCCAATACCACCCACCACCTGCTTCCGTCCAGCCACTGAGCTGACGCCGGCATTCTTTCTGTTTTTAATTTTTTTTCATTTTTTGAAAAATTTTTTTAAAATTCTTTTTTACTTTTTAAAATTTTACTTATTTACTTATTTATTTATTTATTTTTTGGCTACCCCACACGGCGTGTGGGATCCTAGTTCCCCGACCAGGGATCGAACCCAGGCCCTCGGCAGTGAGAGCGCAGAGTCCTCACCACTAGACCGCCAGGGAAGTCCCTTTTTTTAAAATTTTTAAATGGTTGAGGGAAAATAACAAATGAAGACTGTTTCAGGACAGGTGAAAATTCTACGAAATGCACATGTCGGTGTCTATAAATCACGTTTCATGTGCTCACAGCCATGCTTGTGGGGTTGTGGGTCATCCCCGGCCGCAGAGCTGAGTGGTGGCCACAGACAGTCCAGCCCAAGAAGCTGAAATTATTTACTATCTGGCTCTTTGCAGAAAAGGCTTAGCGACCCCCAGCTTAAATAATAGAGGGCTGGGTATTAGATAAAGTGCCGGTCATACAGGAAGCAACTAGAAGAACCCAAATCAGGTGACGAATCTCCCAGATTATGTGGTGAGCAGACCCTCACACACACAGGTTCACGTGCACATAAAGAAACTCGGCACCCGTCCCCAGGGTCTGCTCCCCGCACGGAAGAGGCGTGGGCAGGCATGCTATCTGCCGGTGTTCACACACGCACACACGCACGTGCACGTCCGTGTGTGATGCTCCGTGCAAAGAGACACGAGGAATCAGTGCCGTGCCGCTCCAGGCAGAGGAGCCGGGGTCAGGGTGGGTGGAGGGGGCACTCATTCTCCCTCCTATCCTGTCACAATGCTTGAACTCGCTTCACACGTGCGTTACCGTCTCAAAACAAATGTGTTTAAGTAGGAATATAAAGGCAAAAAGTAAGCCCTCCCCGGCACCGACTCCCCTGGGACCCCCCTGACGGGGTGAGACGGCTGCTGGTCCCACCGTGATGCTCTGTGTCCCACCCAGCATCAGCACCCTCGGGGACCCCGGTGCCCAGAACTGTGCCTGACCTGGGGAAAGAACATATGTTCATGGATAAATTAGGTCAGATGCGCTCAATGAGCAGATTAATGGGTGCCTCTCGGGCCGCTTGCCCCTGGGTGGGCACAGGGCAGGGGCCGGGGAGAGCTGCACGGGGGCCCGGGGCATCACCCACCTTGGCCAGGCCCGCCCGGTGGGCCCCCTGGGACTCGATGTAGGCCACGTATCTGTTGAAGTCCTTAAACTCCTCCATGGTTGGGCGAAACGTCATGATTTTACAACTCGGGTTCTGGGCCCCGTGATCCTCGGACCCCATGGCTGCAGCGGAGAGACGGCCACACCTGCAAGGGAGACAAGAGAGCGTCAGCACCGCCATCACCGCCAGGGGCCGGTTCCCTTCTCCCCAGGAGGCACCCAAACCACCCGGCCCCGAGGACAGAGGCCGCGCAGCCGAGCAGGGCCAAGGGGAGCCTGGGGGCCACTTCATCACTCACTCTGGCACAAAAGACCACATGACTGCAACGAATTACCAACAGAGGTGGCCCGTTCTAAGAGCCCATGCGATGCTGGAGGCCAGAGCACCCATTTCAAACAAGGGGCCTCGGAAATAAAACCTTTTCTTATCAGGGCCTCATCCAGATTCACTGGCATTGACCTCACAGCTGGAATCCAGAGGCAGCAGCAGGGGAGGGGCTGGGAAGGTGAGTGAGGTCCTGTGTGTTTCACTAGCAGGGAACCCCTCCTCGGGCGGGCCGCCGCGAGCAGGGGAGCAGTGTGTGGGTCCCTCCAGCACTGGCCCGGCTGCTGTCAGCGAACCCAGGCCCCAATGACCCACGGGCTGCCCGAGGCCGGGACCTGGAACCAGGAGAGCAGGAGGCCCGTTTCCCGCCGCGTCGCCCTGGGCTATAACCACGCCTGGCCGATGGGGCACAGAGCGGGGCGGGGATCGGGCTCCTCTAGGGGACAAGGCTGCAGGCTGGAGAGGCCCCCGCCTGTCCCGAGAGTTACGAGAGTTAGGGGGGCCCAGCGGGGTGGCTGCTGACCCACCCCAATGAGGAAGAGGCTTGGGGGACAGACTCTGCGGAAGGGTCCCTGCTGGGACAAGAGAAGACCAGACTCCCTCCGGGACTGGAAAGAGGTCAGAACCCAAGCGCACGCAGACCCAGAACTTGGAGGACAGCTAACCAAGTCCACCTCCCCCCACCCCAAAGTAAGCTGGAGAGTGAGAAAGGCAGGAAGCCCGCCAGTCTGGGAAGTAGAGAGTGGCGGGGGGGGGGGGGGGGTCCATGTCCCCAAGACGCGGCCACTGGCTCCCCAAAGGCACTCCCCCGGCGGGCGCTAGAGGGCAGCACGAGCCCGGGAACGGGAGCCGAGGCGGGCAGCTCCCTGGGACAGACCTGGAGGCCCAGGCGGATACCAGACCAGGTCCAGGTCCTGCCCTCAACCACCCCATGCCTGGGCGCACAGGGCAGCGGGTCGGCAGCTAAGGCCGCGCTCTGAAGGTCACACTCACGGCTGGACTGCTGAGGACCCCGGAGGTCCTGGCACACACGGGGTCACCACTGCATCCGGGCTGGGACCCCTGGGCCCCTCCGCCCTGTGTGCACAGGAGCCTCTGTCGCTCCTCCTTGCAGGGCAGCCGAAGCTGCGGTCCACAAGGCAGGCCACGGGTGCCCGGGACCGTGTGACAACAGCTCTGAGGGGGATCACAGGGAACCACCGAGGTCACACGGGTTTATAAAGGGGAAGGGTCATCACAAACCCCCCTGCAGACCAGCAGGCACCAGAGGGCCCAGGCCGCGGCCAGGCTGACCAGCCCTCAGGACAGACCACCATGCCGTCCCCCCCCCGCTCCCCACCCCACAGCCGGGGCCCGGCGCCTGACTCCCTACCTGAGCCCTCAGAAGCCAGCTGCCCTCTCCTCTCCAGCCCAGACCCGGCCACACAGGGCTCACCCGGGGTCTCCGCTGTCCTGAGGGAGCTCAAGGCCCCGGGGGGACAGGCCCGACCCCAATGATCTGGGAACATGGGTGTGGACCTGAGCTGGGCTAAGGGCTGTGGAGGGAGGCACAGGGGCGTAGGGAGGGAGGCCTCCAGGGCAGGGACCCGGGACAGGACAGACGACCGGCCGCAGCCATCGCTCGCCGGCCTTCCTCGTGTGCCCACCACCCGAGCCGCCCCACCTGTCAACCCCACATCCCCACCTGCCCAGATTCCCTGCACCCACCGCCCCTGCCCGCACAGAGCAGCGGGCTCCCGGCGGAGGGGGTCCCTGCCGCCCACCCATCTTGCGTGGCCATCAAATCCGTCCTCTGAGGCCTGCAGCCGAAACACGGTCACCCGGGTCTCAGCCCCTCGTCCCAAGCCCCCGACGGCCGGGCAAAGGGCCAGAGGCTGGCTCCGCAGCCCGCCACGGATGGTGCCCAGATTCGGAAGCGGCGGACACATCAGCGCGTAACAGCCCCGGCCCTGTTCTCCACATTTTATGTGGGTGGTGTGCCCACTCTGCACAGTTCACGAAGGGGCGTCGCGTCCCTGGAAGCCCGGCTCTGCTGCGACCACCCCAGTTTCCCAACACACCGCCACCCGCTGTGGGTGACGGGCGCCAGGACCACCCGCACCAGCAACTCTCCTCTTGGCCAGGCCGGTCCCAGCAGGGGAGGAGGACACAGGCTCCCCCCAAGGCCAGCTGTGTCACCACGAAAGGAGCCCACCCTGCCACGGATGCTGCCGCCTGCCCTCCCACACGGCACTGTTGGTGGGAAGTGAGGTGGGGCAGGACACCCGTCTCCCCCCAAGACCAGCCTGTCCTGGGCAGAGTGGGGGCAGCCCCGGGGTCCTGCCCACACGAGTTCTCTCGCCCATTAAACATAACCGCAGGAGCGCTTTTTCCATGGGGGGCAGGGGGAGCAAGCAGGTGATATGACAGCAGGTAGAGTTTCCTGCACTGCACCTGGCAAGATATGCTTCTCCAACCACCGCTGTCATCCAGATTCAGCTCAGCAGTGGATCATGTGCGGTTTTCTTTTTTTTTTTTTTTTTTTTTTTTGTCTTATTCGTGCCGGTTGCAGTGAAGTTTTTAGTAGGTAAATATAAAGAAGAAAATTAAAATGGTTTATAATCCCAACACTCCATAACCCTTGACACGTTTTTTGAAGGAGGGCAAATAAAAATCAGACGTGCACATACTTAAAAAATAACAAAAGGAATGTGCTCTTTACCAGACAGTGCCACGCCCAAAATGCGAGGTTCTAACAACTTCATCGTAAAAAGACAAGCAGCACAATTAAAAAGTGGGCCAACGACTTGAATCGACATTTCCCCAAAGAGGAGACTCAAACGGCCAGTAAGCACATGAAAAGATGCTCGAGGTGATCAGCCGTCAGAGGGGCGCAAATGTAACTAGAGTGACACACCCCCCCCAGCTGGGGCGGCTAGAGTGCAAAAGCAGGTACAGCAAGTGTTGTTGAGGAACTGGAACCCTGACTCCCAGCTGGTGGGAACGTAACATGGGGCAGCCCCCCAAAAAGTTAAACACGGAACTGACCACACAAGCCAGCAATCCCACCCCTAGGTATACACCCAAGAGAAATGAAAACCTATGTCCACACAAAAACTTGTATGCAAATGTTCACAGCAGCATGATTCACAATAGCCAAAAGGTGGAAACAACCCAAGTGCCCATCAACAGATGATGGTACACAAACCGGTCCCTCCACACACGGGAACATCACTCAGCCACGAAAGGGAGAGAAGCACTGACACTCGCTACAACATGGATGGACCCTGAGAACACGATGCTCAGCGAGAGAAGCCAGGCCCAGAGGGCCACCGTAGGCTAAGAGGTCTGGGTTCCTTTATGGAGTGATGGAAATGTTCCAAAGTTGATTGTGGTGAAGGCTGCAGGACTCTGAATTCGCTAAGAACTTTGGAATCGTGTGCTGTAAGTGAGAGAACTGGTTGGAGGGTGGATTCTATCTCAATACAGCTGCTACCCCCAGAAAAGAAACAGAGATTAGGGTAGGGGAGAAGGAAAGAAGAAAGTTCTGCACTTGCCAAAAAATAAATAATAAATAAACAAAACCTCTGGCTGCCTGGCAGGGTGGGCGCCTGGAGCCTTCAGCCCGCAGAAGGGCTGCCCCAGAGCCAAGCACCCACCCCATGAGAGACAGAGGACACCCCGCAGCCCGGCCACGGAGGAGGCGTCTGCTGGGTTCCTTCCTTCTCTAACAGGAAGTGCGGCCTCCAGAGACACTTGGTGGGTCCCTGTCCCCGCCCCCGCCCCGGCCCAGCCCTTGAAGCCTCTAACAGGAAAGCTAGCGTCCCTTTCTTCCCGCTCCTGATTCTGAGGCTGAGAGCAGGCATGCCTATAGGCTGCAACCACTGAATTACACATTCTAAACGGATGGAACTGTCTGCTTTGTGAATTACCTCTCAATAAAGCGGTGATTTTTCTTAAGTGCTGTGTTCGCGGAGACCCTGCACGCCTTGGCCTTCCTGGCCTGATGCTCGCCCGGCCCTTGCAGCCCGCCGCCTGGGACCGATGAGCGCGATCACGCGTGGAGGGGCGGTTCCCCAGCTGTCCTGGACGGCTCCTCCTCACCCAGAGACAGGTGACAGGAGGGGTCCATCCACTCTCTGGGCCCCAACGAATGAGTCCAGCCCAGAGAAGCCCTCCTGGGCTGCTGCACCGGCACCTCCCCCAGCGGCCTTCAAACTGGGGGACTCACGGGCTGGGCCGTGGGGGACACTCTGGCCACCCCCGTGGAGGCTACCACCCGACCTGCACTGCAGCACGGTGACCAGGTGGGGGGTCTTTCCCGCCCCACCCTGACAGCTGCCCCTCTCGGGGGCAGAAGTCTCTCCAGATCTGGACTCCGGCCTGGGGCTGATGCCCCCCCGCCAGGAGCCCGACAGAGCGGGGTGCGCTGAGCCTGAGAGCCTCAGGAGAGGGGGGGCGAGAGACGCCCCAAGGCGTGGGTCTCCCACAGCCAGGTGCACTCTGTCTGTCCGTCGGTGAGCCAGAATGCAGAAATAAGATGACTAGTAGGGGACGCCATTTCCCCAACAGGCAGCCTCATCTTCCTGACTGAGGGGCTCTGGGGACTAAGGGTTTCTGAGGCCCAATGGCAGATGTTTTCCAGAAACTGGATGGCTGGAATCTGCAACTCTGGGGTTTTGACAAGAATACACTGTTCAATATGCGGGAAGGTACGTCCTCTGAAAAAAATGTCACCCTACTAAAAGCTTTACTCTGAGGGGTGCACTGTTTTTGAAAAGGATTCGGGGGCTCTCTGAGCACGAGGTGCCCCCAGTTCTTCTCAGCAGGGCCTGTGCCCCAGCCCCGGGGGGCGTCTCTCCCCCAGCTCTCTCCTCCTGGGCCCTCCCCTCCACCTGCCATCAGGTGAAGCCCCAAGCCTCCCCGTGACTCCCAGCCAGCCCCAGGCCCTGCTCCCATCTCAGCCCAGTTCCCGCCACCACAGCCCAGTTCCCAACAGGAGACGATGACTGGGGGCCCCTGAGTGGGCTCAGGTCCCAGGAGGAGCCAGCACCCCTCCACCAAGGCTCAAGAGGAAACCCACCGTGAAGGCAGCACGGAAGCCCCTGCCCCCGGGTGTGGGCCTGGCACTCCATCACCGTGTCCCGAGAGCAGCTCACCAGGTGCCCTCATACAGGGAAAAGCCTGGCGGTAGAACGTCCTCCACTTCATCCTTCTCTGCTGGGAGCACCCCCTACGTCCCAGGTTCCCTGCAAGCTGGGCATGCTCCCTGATCACACAGAGCCTGAAGCCCAGGGGGCGCTCGGGGCAACTAGTACTGCCCCACCGTACCCGCCAGCCCCAGTGTCAGAGAAACCTTTGCCCCCCCCGGCCCCTGGCCTGTGGAGCCAGATCAGCGTTGGAGGGGTCCTCGTGCTGGCCCCACGGAGCAGGAGAGCCCGGGCCGGGGGGAGCACAGGCTCCAGGAGCAGCCCGCGAAGTCTCAAGGATGCCAGCCTTGATCTAGCTCTACCCCACAGAACTGGCTGGACTCAAAGAGACACAGTGACGAGAGGGACAAAGCAGGCAGAGAGCCCAGAGCCAGGAAGGCAGGAGGCCAAGGTCAGAAGGGCCAACTGAGAAATGTGAGGACAAGAGACGTGAGGAAGGCAGCTTGGCCGGACGGGGCTGTGCGGGCATGGAGTGGGGGCGATGGGTAGCCCCGCGCTCAAGGCCAGGACCACCCTAACACTGATCTGAGCGACGCCAACTCCGAAAGGCACAAAGGAAGAATCGCCCGCAGCCATGCACGTTCGTTCCCTACGGCTGCCGAACGAATCTCCACAAACCTAGTGGCTGAAACAGCACAACTTTATCTTCGAGTTCTGGAGGTCAGGAGTCCCTCCCGGATCTCAATTGGGCTGTGCTCTTTCTGGAGGTTTCCTGCCTTTTCCAGCTTCTAGAGGCACCGCATCCCTGGCTCGAGGCCCCTTTCTGCATACTCACAGCATCTCCGGTCTCTGCGTCTCTTCTCTGACCACTGCTTCCATCACCACGTCCCCTTCTCTGATGCTGACCTCCCTGCCTCCCTGCCTCCCTCTCAGAAGGACCCCTGTGATGACACTGGACCGCCTGGCTAATCCAGGGTGAGCACCCATCTCCAGATCTTTAGCTTCGTCCCAGCTGCAGAGTCCCTCTCGTGCCAGGGAGCATCTGCACAGGTTCCACAATTAGGGTGTGGGCACCTCGAGGAGCGCTATTCCCTCTGCCTCAAAAGCCACGTGAAAAACCCATCACACAAAGAGATAAGTAACAGTCACCATGCCCCTCCCACCGGGGACCGCTGCTGTGAGATGCGTCCTGGAAAGACAAGCACATCTGCCTACTCGCTCAGACAAAAGCACAGTTTCGAGAAGAGGACGAAGGGGACCAAGCGATACCCAGTGGGCTGCAACGTGAGCCCCGCGTCCTCCCCACGACTCAGACGTGCACAGCGCCCCAGAGCACGGAGCCTGGGGCCACCCTCTGGCCGCAGAGCTGCCTCATGGGCACAGCCAGAGGCCCCAGTGATGCCGAGGGAGCCCTTTCCGGCCGCTCGCGCCCCAGACGACCTTGGCCTGCATCTTCACCTTGGTGCCAGTGCTCCCACGGCTGACTCCCAGGTTAAGAGGCTCACACCTCGTCAGCCCCCAAGACACTCGGCCGAGCTGTGGGGAGGAGCCAGGAGGCGTGAACCGCAAGCTGGGTTGCATGATGGCCTGGGGAGCCGCCGGGAGCCCCATCCCCAGGAGGCCTGAGCGTGGGAAGGGCAGGCCCTGGGAATCCCCAGGGGCCCGGCTCGGCCCCATCCCCCCACATTGCCAGAGCCCCTTCGCTAATCCCAGAGCAAGCGTGCGACACCTGGGGACCGCGACGATCAGGGCCACGCGACGATCAGGGCCACGCGACGATCAGGGCCACGCGACGATCAGGGCCACGCTTTCGGGAGATGCTGAAGGGCCAACAGTGCTGGCCACGGAAGCCTCAAGAAGCCACATGGGGCAAAGTCCCGTGAATACTGTGGTCTGAGTCACAACCTCGCGTGACTCTAAAATGACAGTGTCCTGGTTCAACACCCAATCCTTCCACCTAGGTACCCCCCAAACTGCAGAAAGAAAGTGAATGCATAAATAGCAACATGTCCCCCGTGGTCGGGGGCCTTGCTCAAAACAGACGGAGGCAAATGAAGAACGTTTATCACGCCTCTCCTCCTAAAAACCGGCGCTAAGGCCACCTTCTTCTCTTGATCTTTCGTATACCTTTGAACTTTAAAGAAAAAAAGCTCTCTCTGTCACAACCCTCCCGGAGGAAGTGCCCACGGCGGGGCCGCCCACAGCCCATGACAGGGGCATCTTTTATTAGCCTGGAGACGTCACCTGTCTGTGCCCACAGATGCAAAACTGGGTGCTTTTTTCACACAAAAAAAAAAGGCAGGAAAAAGCTACCAGACCTGAAAAAACAGGCCAAGCAATATGTTGAGGAGGAAGAAATCCTTACAATGAAGTAAATGAGCGAAAAAGCTAAGAACCGGGAGGGCGGGGGGCAGGAAGAAGGCTGGGTGAGAAGCCCACCCACGGCCTGGGGCGGCCTGCACTCTCCCTCCCGCGTGGAGCTATTCTGCTTGGAACTGAAGCCTCGTGTCTGCAGCTCAGATCCTGCTCCTGACGAGACAGGGTGGAGCGGGACCTGCTGGGAGAGGCTTCTTCACACTCACAGGAACCCAACCACGGCGGCCAGGAGCGTGAAAGGAGAAGCGTGGAGCCACCATCTGACCCAGCCAGCTCACCCCTAGGTGTCGACCCAAGGGAAACAAAAACACACGTCCACCAAGACACGGGTGTCGACCCAAGGGAAACAGAAACACACGTCCACCAAGACACGGGTGTCGACCCAAGGGAAACAAAAACACACGTCCACCAAGACACCTGAACGTTCACAGCAGCATCATTCATAAAACCCCAAAAGCAGAAACAACACGAGCGCCCATCAAAGGATGACAGATACACCAAATGTGGTCCCTCCACACACGGGCACATCACTCAGCCATGAAAAGGAGAGAAGCACTGACACTCGCTGCAACGTGCATGGAGCCTGAGACACGATGCTCAGTGAGAGAAGCCAGACGGAGGAGGACACACAGGGTGTGATTCCAATGATGGGAAACGTCCAGAACAGGCCGATCCACAGACACAGAGAGTGGATTCCTGGTTGTCAGGGACTGAGGGAGGGAGAGGGAGTGCCTGCTTAATGTACAGTGGTTTTGGGGAGTTGATAACGATGTTCTGGAGTGAGATGGAGTTAGATGGTGGGGTGGCGGCACAGCTCTGTGAACGTACTCAAAACCACTAAATTGCATACTTTATTTTAATTAATTAATTTGTCCACTCCACTATGCGGCTTGTGAGATCTTAGTTCCCTGACCAGGGATTGAACCTGTGCCCATGGCATTGAAAGTGCGGAGTCCTAACCACTGGACCACCAGGGAATTCCCTGAATTGTATACTTTGAGGTGTGACCATTATGGCATGTAATTACATCTCTATAAAACTTAATTTTTTTGAAGTCCAAGGCAGCCTGTTTGGGACCTGCCAGACCACAGTCAACCTGTCCCGTTTGTCACGAGCACTCTGATCTCTGAGAACGCCCGAGGCCTTTTGGGGAAGGTGCCTGTGACCTCACTCATTTCTGTCTCCCACTCTTCCCCCACCCCAGAACATTCTCACACCTTCCAGGGCTGGCGCTCAGTTTCTCCAGCTATAAAATGGGTTGATAGAGGGAGATGATTAGCATCCTTGTGAGGGCTTACTAAAAAGTTAACCGCACAGGGCGAGCTACGTACGCAGAATGTGTCGTGCAGATGGGGATACAAAGAGGATAACCGAGTTTCAGGGACTTGACTGTCTTGTAAGAAAGCGTGAGCTTTAAGGGTAAAGCAACGCTTTGGGACACACAGTCAGAACTGACCATTTCTAAACCAGTCGACGAGGGCCTGGTCCACCCAGCCCCAGACAGTGACAAGCTGGCAGGGACTGGGGACGGCCCACCTTCTCTGTGCAGGACCACACAGTAAACGTTTGCAGCTTTGCAGGCACGCGGCCTCTGTCACAACCACGCAATTCCACCACCGTGAGGAGGAAGGCGCGAGTGAACAGAAGCAGCTGTGCGCCGATAAGGCTTTATTTACAAGAATACACAATGGGCCGAGTGGGCCGAGTGGGCCGAGTGTTCCTCGGGCCGCAGTTTGCCGGCCCCAGACCCAGATGCCTGAAATCTCCCCTTTAAAGAACAAAACCTGCACTCCACCGCTTGTAAAGGGGAACCTGAGCTCCACGGCCCAATTCCTGGGTTCCTAAATCGTGGCAGAACAGACAAGGCCACATTCTAGTCCACACTGAGCCCTCATTAGCCACGTGGCCTTGGGAGGAGGCTTCGTCCAAGGTCAACACTGAACTCGAGCCTTTCTCGCTCAGCCAGCTTTCCTCGCTGTGGCCAGGAGCACGGGAACTGCTCGTCCCACGCTGAACGCCCCTCCACCCGGGTGCCCCTGCCCGTGGGTGCCAGCCACTAGGGGCTCAGGCTACTCCCTCTTTTCTTACCAGTGACCCCCCCCTTGGGCCACCTCCAGAGGCCACCTCTGTGAACCCTCTGTCCCTGGTTAATTAGAAAAGTCCAGGAGAAGGGGGACACCCTGGAGCTGAAACCCAGAAGCAGCTGGGTCATGGGATTATTTTCAAAGCATTTAAAAATAATCCTCCAGGGTTTCCCTGGTGACGCAGTGGTTAAGAACCCGCCTGCCAATGCAGGGGACACGGGTTCAAACCCTGGTCTGGGAAGATCTCACATGCCACGGAGCAACTAAGCCCGTGCGCCACAACTACTGGAGCCCGCAAGCCACAACTACTGAAGCCCGCGCGCCTAGAGCCCGTGCTCCACAAGAAGAGAAGTCACCGCAATGAGAAGCCCGCGCACCGCAACAAAGAGTAGCCCCCGCTCGCCTCAACTAGAGAAAGCCCGCACACAGCAACAAAAACCCAATGTAACCAAAAGTAATTAATTAATTAATTACTTAAAATAATAATAACCCTCCATTTTTGAAGACCCTCCCCTCTCCCTGTGACTGGTCATCATCTCCCACAGGGTGTGAGGTGGGGTGAATATGCCCCTCGGTGAAGCCAGAAGTGGTGTCCTGCCCAGGGACACGACACAGATAGGGCAGCTCATCCTGGGCCATCCTGGAGCCCCCCCAAACCCACTATGGTTCTCAGGGCTTCTAGAAGTGAGGGATAGGTGTTCAGATGCTGAGGGGCCAGAGTGCAGACGCGGAGAGAAGGCACATCCAGCAGAACCACACTGAGGGGTCCAGGCTCCTCTAGGGGCATCTGGCCCCTGGACACCCCAGGAACTCAGAACCAAACAGGGCCGCCTTCTCCACCAGCAGCCCTGGGGCCGGGGGCCCGCACACGTACTTACTGCAAGGTTCCTGGTACGCAGTGGGGAGCGAGGTTGCAGGGAGATGGTCCAATAACTGGCTTCTGTTAGGGTTTCTGTCAGGTTCCAGCAATGGCGATGGTTCCTAAAATGTGCAAAACAAAAGCACAGCTAACTAAAACGACGGCCTGATTAAGTCTTAGCTCCAAAGTACACTCCTAGCAGCAGCGTGCAGTCCAGGGGTGCCTGCCTCTGTTCAGATGTTTCCGAATCCTCGCCACTTTCCAAGACACGAAAATCCACAACCATGAGCACCTGCCCCACTAAAGCCTTCCAGTGACGGCCCATTTTAAGCCCAGCTCCTAAACATCAGTAGCTGAGAAAGCAAGAGCCTCCAAAAACAATCAAATCAGACCAATGACGCTTCTGGAAACCCTAAGGTACAGGCACTCCTGGTTGGTTTACAAGAAGTTCTGCCTCTTCCGAACCCCCGCAGGCAGGGAAGGTGCCCCTCCAAGGAGGACAGTCGGACAGGAACTGCCGCGTGGTGACCGCCGTCTACACCCCCGGGGGGCAGACAGCACAGGGCAGAGCGTGGCAGGCGCCGTGCAGCTGAGACCCCACGGGGGGCAGGGTCCCCACCACGGCATTCACAGCCAGGCTCAGGGTCACTTGCTGAATGGACACAGGACAAGACTCTAAACGTGGGGTGTGGCCCCAGGGCCTCTGACAATCTGGGCTCCAGCTGCCCCGACTCACTGGGCTCCCCGCCCCTACCTCCCGGACACCTGAGCTAACGGCTCGGGGTCTGCAGGACCCTCCCTGCCCCTGTGCCTTTGCACATGCTGCCTGAAGCTGGACTAGCTGCTGGGGGCCGACCTGGCTGCAGGGCAGCTCAGCCGGGGTGCCCTGGGGGTGTGGAACTCGGTCCTGCACACCTTCCCTAACTCACCAGGAGCTTTAAATAGCACAAGTCCCACAAACACCCTTTCAACAGGCAACGTGTGCTGACCTTTTCTATCTTTTTTTTTAAATCAGGTTTTTTAAATTACTGGGCACAACCCACTACACTGATTTCACTGTCTTCTAACAGGTGCCAGCCCCTGGGCTGAAAGGCCACACCGAGCTGTGGAATGACCGGCCCTCGGGCATTCGCCTCTTCCTCTGGATCAGCTAAGCCGCCCGGGGCCACGTGTAGTCCCAAGGGCTCCTCGGCCGCTGCCACCTGCCCCACTCCGCAGCCCCGCCAGCCCCTGACAGCGACGAGAGCGGAAGTCCGGGGGTTCGATTACTCTGGCATGTCTCCACATGGCTGTGGCTGCTGGAACAACGGCCCCCAAGGATGTCCCCATCCTAATCCCCGGGAGCTGTGACTATGCTCTCCTTGGTGGCAAGAGACTGCAGATGGGATGAAGTTAAGGATCTTTTTTTTTTTTTTTTTTACATCTTTTTTCTTCTTTTTTTTGGTCACGCCGCACGTGGGATCTTAGCTTCCCGACCAGGGATCGAACCCGGGCCCCCCGCACTGGAAGTGCGGAGTCTTATCTGCTGGACCGCCGGGAAGTCCAAGTTAAGGATCTTGAGATGGAAGACGATCCTGGGTTATCAGGGGGCCCAGTGTCATCCCCAGAGTCCTTCTAAGAGGGAGGCGAGAGGGTGAGAGTCAGAGAAGAACTGATGACAGAGGCAGAGGTCAGAGCGATGTGCTCTGAAGACGGGGGAGGGGCCACCAGCCGAGGATGCGGTGCCTCTAGAAGCTGGAAATGGCGAAGAACCGATTCTTCCCTGGCGCCTCCAGGAGGATCAATCAGCCCTGCCCACACCTTGATCTGAGCCCAGTGAGACCCGTGTCGGACTTCTGGCCGCCAGGGCGGTGAGATAATAAACGCGCATTGTTTTAAGTCACTGAGTCTGTGGTCATTTGTTACCGCAGCAAAGGGAGACTGATCCGGCAGCTTCCACGTACATCTCCCCGATGACAGAGGAGAGGGACCTTCTCACCCCCACTGCCCGCAGGCCTCCCTGCTGAGAATAGCCGGCCTGACTTCCACTCACATCTGATGGGGTCACATGTCTCCCTGGTCACTTGTCACTACCTCTTTGCACACTGTCTCCCCACATGGACGATGGGCCACCCCACGCACAGCACATGGGCTGCAAGGCAAAGACCACCCGAGCCTGTGGTCCTCGGCTGGACAGACCCCAGTCTGCTGCTGCCCATGGCTGCGGGGTCCTCCTGCCCTCGTGCTCTGGGGGATGATAGCACTGACCCCAAAATAGGAGGCTGGAAGCTCTGGGGCTGAGGTTAACGCTCAGCCCTCAGGCCACAGCCAAGGCAAGGCCTCTGTCCACCCTGACCTATGTCCATGCGGGGCTAGGCTCACCCGCCTCCCCTGCTCCCGCAAGGACTGAGGGCCCCCCGTAGCCAGCCTGTCACCACCCTGCAGGCCCTGAGACACCAGGGGCCTGGCCTCCTTCCTGGCCACAGCCCACTCGGCACAGGGCAGCCGGGGCTGAGGGATCAGGGGGCCCTTAAGTGTGGGCTGGGCACAGTGACTTCCTTCCAAGAGGGACAGTATGGAAAGGGGGGAGGTGTGACCTTCCAGTGGAGACACCTGAGCAGCACGACCTCAGCCAGGGGACCGAGGCCAACACCAGCAGTGATGAGTCATGTTGACGGCAGGCACCCCGAGATGAAGGATGAGACGGCCCTTCACAGGTGGTCCTCCTCCCAGCACCCAGCACCCCAGTGTAACCGTGAGAAAAACACCCGACAAGTTCCCACTGAGGGAGATTCTACAAAATCTCTGGCCACAGTCCTCAAACCCGTCAAGGGCATCGAGAACAAGGGAAGTCTGAGGAACCATCACAGCCCAGAGGAGCCCGAGGAGACGAGACACCTGAATGTCACGGGGGTCCCGGACGGGGTCCTGGGACAGAAGAGGACACCAGGGGCACACAAGGCAAACTGGAGGAAGTAGGACCCTAACCAACGAGAACGTACCCATAAGGTTCACTGATCGCAACAAACGCACCCGCCTCATGTAAAACGGGTGTCGGGGTCAGGGGTGTAGTAGGGAAGTCTCCCTAGCGCTCTCAATTTCTCTACAAATCTACAACTGTTTAAACAATAAAGTCTATGTACTTTTTAAAAGGAAAACAAAACAGAAAGGCCCTGGTGCCTCCTGCTGCCCAGGCTGGCAGGGCTGGGCCGCTGTCCTGGTTGCGGTTCCTGGGAAAGCCAGGCGCTGAGAAGAGAACTCGGGGTGGGCAGGGGGCGTCCAGCTGCAGTGAGGGGACAGGCTGAGCGGCGACCCAAGGCCTCAGACACCACCACCCCAAAGAGGCACACCCTGACCATTTCTCCTTCAAAAAGGCGCCGTCTGACAATCGGATGATGTCGCTCTCCCGAGGTGCCCGCCCCGCAGACGCTGATGGCTCCTCCACCTCCTCCTCTACCCTCTGCAAAGGGCAGGCAGGTGGGCCGGGAAGCAGCAGCAGGAACGGGGGAAGAGCCAGCTGTCTCCACACGCTGAGGCACCAGGAACTGCCACCGGCTGCTGGCACCTCTGGGACCCCACAGGCCTGGCCTCCCCACCCCGGGCAGGGGTAGCTGGGCCCCTGGTCCTATCAGCTCTGGGCCACCTAGGGCTGGCCCTCGGGATGGGTCCACGCACACCACCCACACTGCCCACGGTGGCCCGGGAGCCGGGCCCGGGGTCCGAGAGGCAGAGAGCTGACGGGCATCTTCCGCCCACAAAGGCAGGGAGCCCTCGCCTGTGTGTGTTATCTGATCCAGGAGGGCTCAGCGCCCAACTCGGCCTGCTCCCCGCGGCTCCCAAGGTGAGCTGGAGCCCCTCGCGGGAGCAGGGAGGGCGGAAACGCTCACAGAAGATGGGGACTCCCAGGAGGACACGAGCGCAGTGAAGGGGCACCGGACGACCAAAGTGAGGACAGCGAGGACGACAAGATGAGCAGTGACAGTCCCGACTGTAAACCCACAGAGTACCATAAACACATGCCGGTCCTTACTGGTCCTTATGAAATTCAAAACGTCATGTAAATGGCGGAGAAGGGATAGCTCTCTTCTACAAAACATTCCAGATCATAATGCAGAAGGAGTGAAGGCAACATAAATGCACCGTGAGATCTGTACAGTAATCACTGCTGCAGGAAAGATCCACCGCAGACGCTGAAATTGACAGGCAAGTGTTTATGAGAAGCAGGTGTGCTGTCGCAAGGTCCCAGAGGAAAAACCTGCAACCTTCCGGCGGAGACTCCAAGCAGGTGCCACCTTAACAGAGGGGTGAAGGTTGACCCCACAGGCAAAGAGACATATCAGCACATCGCCCTGGGGCAGCCTCCCTCAAATACATAACCTTCGTGTCACCATGAGAAACAAAGCCAAGGTGAGGGACGCTATAAAATCCCCCACCAGTGCTCTCCGGAAGGGTCAAGGTCACGACACACAAGGAAAGACTGAGACACGACCCCAGTCCGGAGGAGCCTAAGGAGCCTGACCCCTGCACCGTGTGGTCCCGGGTGGGGTCCTGGGCAGAAAAGGGGCCGAGAGGGACAACCGGTGGGATCCTAATAAAATCTGATGTTATTACTTCAGGTCATCCTTCCGCAGTTACGTTAGGCGTGAGTATCAGGGGAACGTGGCTGAAAGGTACATGGGAACTCTCTGTACCGTCTCAGCAACATTTCAATGCCTCTTAGATTATTTCAAAATAAAATATCAAAAGCAAAAGAAAACTAAAACAAAACAAACAAAAAACACAACCACCTCTATCTCCGTCCTCTGAAGTTCACTGCACAGCAGGTTTTAGCTGGAAGAGGAGAGTCTGGCTGTAAAAAGATCCAAACCGATAAGAAAAGAAAAAGCAACTGGACGCCAGCCTGCAATCCAGTTTCAGGACTGATTAAAGATCCAACCCTGCTGAACACAAGTTTCAGATGCTTCCTGTTTGAGAGACCTGAAGAGCTGACATTTTCATCAGTCTTTACAGACTGGGAAAAGAGCCTCTCGTTTACAAATATCTCACCAAATCCTCTGTATCCTCACAGACAACAAAATCCAGCTGCGGAAGTGGCAATGGCTCAGGTAGGGAGGTGGCGGGCCCCCTGGGTTGTCTGGGTCCCGACCCCAGGAAGGCTCTGATCTCATCTCCTGGAAATGTAAGAACCATATCATTTTTCTTTAACGTCCACCCCAGAGACTAGATATAAAATAACTCGGGGTGACAAAGCTACAGTGATCAAGCCAATGCGGTCCTGGCCTCAGGATGTACAGAGAGCTCAATGGACGATAGTGGACAGTCCAGAAATAAACCTGCACATTTAAAGTTAGTTGGTTTTCAGTGAGGTTGCCAAGACTGTCCAAGGAGTAAAGAGCAGTCTTTACCACAATGGTGCTGGCACAACTGGATGTCCACGTGCAAAAGAATGAAGCTGGACCCCTATCTCACACCAGACAGAAATTAACTCAAAATTAACTCACATATCTAAACGTTAGAGCTAAACCTCTAAAACTCCTACAAGAAAACACATGAATGAATCTTTGTGACCTGGGATTAGGCAACGGTTTCTAGATACAGCACCAAAAGCACAAGCGACAAAAGAAAAAATAAATAAACTGACTTTGTGCTTCGAAGGACATAATCAAGAAAGTAAAGACAACCCACAGGATAGGTGAAGATATCTGCAAACCTTAGATCTCAAGAGGGACTTGTATCCAGAATAAAGAACTCTTATGGGCCAACAACAACAAAAACAACCTAATTCACAAGTGGGTAAAGGAACTGAATGGACACCTCCCTGCAGGAGACACACCAACAGCCAGCAAGCACCTGAGAAGACGCTCGACGGTACAGCAATGGCGTGAGCGACAAAAAGAGGCTAGACCCCAGAGAGGGGGCCTCCCGAGCCCGCTCCCCAGTGGCAGAGCCTCACACAGTTCTGTGATCACATTTCCCATGGTACGTCCTACTCCATTCTCTGGAGACCATGGCGGGGCTGCAGAGACCAGCACAGACGCCCCCGAGGGGTCCCAGCCGGCCGTGTGACTTGGGGCAAGTTCCTAACCTCTGCACCTCGGTTTCCTCATCTGTCAAGTGGGGGTCACCGTGCCCTACTGTGGGATTGCAGGAGGTTAAACAAGGCCACAGACAAAAGCACCGGAAGGAGACCCTGGCACACGGTAAACCCTCGTAAATGGCAGCTGTCATGGGCTTTGTCATTTAAGAGCTTCACTCGGGCAAGGAAGGCAGATCTGGTGACATGCCCCCAGTGGCCACCCAGGACCGCTCCCAA
This sequence comes from Balaenoptera musculus, assembly GCF_009873245.2. Classification (NCBI taxonomy): domain Eukaryota; kingdom Metazoa; phylum Chordata; class Mammalia; order Artiodactyla; family Balaenopteridae; genus Balaenoptera; species Balaenoptera musculus. The sequence continues at coordinate 167,491,085 of NC_045787.1, forward strand.
GGGCAGTCTGGCAATGTCTCTGTTTAAAAAAATACCCGCCTTCTTCCGCCGGCTGTTCTTAGGCCTTTATGCTCTGGACACACAGCCCACCCGTCCACCCCAACTCCTCTGCAGGACCTGCCTCTGCAGGGTCGGGAGCACCGGGACAGAAAGGTTCCAGCTGGATCCTAAGAACCTGAGATGCCTGGAAGCGATCAACCATGTCCTGCAGGGCACACTTCGGATCAACCATGTCCTGTGGGGCACACGTAGCACGCTGGAAAGGAAAGCGTGTGCACGTGTCTTTCTAGAGCCTGACCTCCTCCAGGGGCTGGGGGATCACAGATCAGGGAGTGGGGGGAGACAAGGGTGGCATCTCAAAGCACTGGGTAAGGGTGGAATTGAATCAATGAGGAAACGTCAAAAATCCAACTGAAAAGTGAGTGAAAAGCATAAACAGACTATTCACAGAAAAGATATCAAACTGGCTTTTAACACATGAAATGATGCTCGACCTCACCCCTAATTTCAGAAATGCTCATTGAAACTACACTGAGACCCCGGGACCACCCTGGTGGCGCAGTGGTTAAGAATCCGCCTGTCAATGCAGGGGAATGTGGGTTCAAGCCCTGGTCCGGGAAGATCCCACATGCCGCGAACAACTAAGCCCGTGTGCCACAACTACTGAGCCTGCGCTCTAGAGCCCGCGAGCCACAACTACTGAGCCCGTGTGCCACAACTACTGAAGCCCGCGCGCCTAGAGCCCATGCTCCACAACAAGAGAAGCCACCACAATGAGAAGCCCGCGCACAGCAACGAAGACCCAATGCAGCCAAAAATAAATTTAAAAAAAAAAAAAAAAGAAAAGTAACTACGCTGAGACCCCATCTCTCACGGCTCAGATCAGCATGTTTACACTAGAACAGCACACCCTGCTAGAGAGGCTGTGGGACCAGACCCTCTCGGTGCTAGTGAGAGTAAACCCATCCGCCCCCCCAGGAGGGAACGTGCCAGAAGCTAACACACATCTTGGCACTTATCTTTTGAGCCAGCAATCCCACTTCTAGAAATCGACCCTGAAGATACTCTTCCAAGAACATGAAGATACCTCTACACCAGGGCATTCACTGCTGCACCGTTTGTACCAGCAAGATACTGGAAACAAGCCCAATGCACGTACAGGGGAGAGGCTGGGTTAACTGCGCTGCAGCCCCCAGTGGACACCACGCAGCCGTGCAGGAGGGCGGGCACGTCTCCACGGCCAGATGAAGCTGTTTCCAGGACGCGCTGCGCAGTGAAAAGAGAAAAGTGCAAGAGTGATCCCCACTGTGCCACCTTCCATGTATAAGAAAATATACTTGGGACTTCCCTGGCAGTCCGGTGGTTAGGACCCTGTGCTTTCACTGCTGGGGGCATGGTTTCAATCCCTGGTTGGGGAACTAAGATCCACAAGCTGCAAGGCATGGTCAAAAAAAAAAAAATATATATATATATATACACACACACACAATTCTGCATTTCTGAGACATAAACTAATGAGATCATTCCCTGCAGAAGCGAGGGCGAGGGCGAGGAAGGGTGATGACGCATCTCTCCAGACACCTTTCTGACCCTTGAACCATGCTAATGTCCCACATACTAAATGAATGAGGGAATGAATGAAATCAACAAGAACTGGGGGTGGGGGGTGAAGAATCCTACAATGAAATACAAACAGAAGCAAACCAAACAGTATTTCAAGTACATAATACAACCACAATAAAGAGGAAAAGAAAGAACTAAGCCATGTCACTTTTAAGCATGGTTTTGGAACTATGTGCCTCTGAGATAAAGATAAAGCAAATATTGACTTACTCCAGGGGCTTCTTTTACTGTGGGTGACGCAGGGCTCTCACTGACAGAGACAGAGTTACACAAGAGGGAAGGGGAGGCCGGCAAGCAGCCTGCACGAACAAAGGGCTGGAAGTGGAGGTGTCGGTGTGAACTCGTGGGCACTAGTGTGTATAGGCAGAAGCAGAAATGGACGTGGGTGTCTGTGCGATACATGTACACACAGACACACTAATGTATGCACATGTGGATTTATTCACACACCTATTTCCCGGGCAAAAGGGCCCAGAGGCAAAGACACCCCCTTGGCAATGAGCAACTGAACACCCAGATCTTGGTTTCTAAATGCACTGTCCACAGGAAGAACCAGGGCTCCTTGGAGAAGCAGTCAAGCCTGGAGCTGAGGCGCGAGTGCGCAGCATGGGCCTGGAACACCTCACTGTGCCCGAAAGTAGGGAAGTGCCCAGAGACTGGTGGGCACGTGCCTGAAGGACACAAGAAGCCAGCGGGAGGGGGCTCTACCTCCGGATAAATCTGGGACCACCAGAGCAACCGAAAACAATGACAGCAATGGATTACAATCTACTGAATCAGTTAAGGACCCATGCGTCCTCGCTGATATAAATAAACAGATGGGGAAGAAGAGACAGCTGTTCTTCACAGTAGAAAGCCAAATAATAAATGCAGAAGGAATGGTGGAATTAGACAATCCCTACTTGGCAAGAATCAACAATGGCTGCCCAAACAAACAGTGAATGTTGGGGGAACAATGGGGTGTTTACATGGTCCCCAAGGACCTCCCGCAAGAAACTTACCAATTACAAATGGTAAAATTGTAACTTCAGGGTGGAGAAATCTGGAAGACACCCCCTTACCCAAGTGGGCCAGGTTGATGCCACCAGAAGTGGGCTCCAGAGACAACGCTCCGAGAAGGACACCAGGCTGCTTCTGGGATGTTCCTGCCAGACGTGAGAGGACCATCAGACAAACCCACTCCAAGCGATGCCCCACAGGATAACGGGCCTTTACTCTCCCAACGTCCAAGCCACGAGCCAGAAGGACAGACTCAGGAACTGATCCAGATGAACAGACACAAAAGCGACGTGACGTATCAACGCGGTGTGTGAGCCTGGACTCTCTGAGAATTCTGAGAATTAACTTCCTGGTTTTGATAATTTGATAAGAGAACCCCTTGTTCAGAAGAGATGCCCACTAAGGTATTTAGAGGTAAAGAGGCATGTATGTGGAACAGTTCAGGAAGAAATGCGCAGAGAGAGAAGATGAGAGAGAGAAAAGGAACAAGAGCAGCTGCAGTGAAAGGTTAACTCTGAGGGAGCCAGGTGAAAGGTGTCTGGGAATTCTTCGTGCCATTCTTGCAACTTTTCTGGAAATCTGAAATTACATCTCCAATATTTTTTATTCAAAAAGAAAAAAAAAGAGAAAGGAAGCACTTGGATTGAAAAAATAAAAAAAAAAGGAAGCACGTGGGTGAAAGGCCAGGGAGCCAAGGAGGCTGCCAGCACCTGCTTTTGGAACATCGTGGACAAGAACAGGGCCTGCCAGCCCACCTACGTCTTTACTAGGCTCGGGGGGTCAGGGACGCAGCCTGGGCAAAGGCCACCACCTGTCCCCCAGCCCACAGCCCAGGCAAGGGGCTGGCGCCACACAGAGAGCGGGGCGGACACCGGCACCCTGGGAGGGGGTGTGGCACCCCAGCAAGCTCCCCACACGGCCAGAAGGCCACCCCTGCAGACGCTCAAGACACCAGCCCATTCTTTACTCATGTGTACAGGTCTTCAATGTTCCATGACTAACCATTTAAAACCATAATCATTGACAAAATAATCTTCCTATTTCTCTGCAAAGGTACCTCGTAATTTTGTGGGGCCGGACGACGCACATGTGCACACGTTCTGATCCCGGAGAGGACCCTGCCCCTCACCCAAGGCCCTGGGGACCCTGGACAGGTTCCCTGACCTCCCCAAACAGCGTCATCCTTCTAGAGCTTGCCTGGTGCTTCCCCTGGAGCTAGCGCGAGGGTCAGGGATGACCAGAACAGATAAAAAGGCCGATGATGGGGGCACAGGTCACCACGTGCAGGCCCGGCTCTAAGCACCTGGCATGTCTGATCAGCCCCAAAACCCTAGGAAGCAGGCACTGCTCTCACAGCCCATTTCACAGATGAGCAAGCTGAGGCACGGGGCAGTGATCACACAGCTAGCAACAGGGGAGCCCAGCTCAAGATCCGTGTCCTAACCACGAGCCTCACCAGCCTGTGCAGACTACAGGAGAGCCGCGTGGAAAACATGCAGCTCTGTCCCCGCCTGGGGCCTCCAGACTGTGGGTCCTTCTAGAACCCATAAAAACGCAGGAGAAAAAAAAGTGGGCCAGTGTTTTGGTAATCTCAGGGAAGGGAAGACCTCTCTGGGCAGGTCACAAGACCACGCGCTTTAAAGGAAATGACAAATTTGGCAATAAGCTTTAAAATATTCCATGTAACAACACATCAAAAATAAAGCTGGGAGATAAGTGAGAAACTGAGAAAAAACGTATAATGCAGAAGATGCTAATCGCCCTAATATAGAAAGGGTTATAATAAAACACTGGTTCTCAACCAGAGGCGAGTCTGTCCCCCAGCGGACACCTGGTGAGATCTGGGGACATCTGTGCTTGTCACGACTGGGGGAGGGCAGGGGCTCCTGGCATCGAGGGGTGGGGGTCAGGGAGGCGGCTCCCCCAGCAGGATCCAGCTCAGAGATATCAACAGTGCTGAGGGTGAGAAACCCCGTTCTAAGTCAAGGAAAACAACAAACACCCCAGTGTAACACATGGGCGAGGGCTATGAACTGGCATTTCAAAAAAAAGCAGTGACTAGGAGGTGACAGATTAGAAGGAGGCACAAACGCTGGGGCTGCCGCCAGGATGACGAGAGCCCCCAGCTGCCGTAGGAGCACCCAAGCAGACCGCCTTCCTGGGGACAACTGAACAACACCCTTCAGAATAGAAGGGTGTCCGCTGGGAGTGGGGAGTCAACCAACTAGAAAGACCTCCACCTGACACACGGCGATGACCAGAGAGCCTTCACCACGATGTCAAGAATGGTTCTATCCGGGTGGCAGGATCTGGGGAAATCTGTAATTCACACAGGCTTCTGTCTCTGCTGACAACACTTATGTACCACTTTTATAAAAACAAAGGGGACGCAGAGCCGCCTCGAGAGCCGTGCCAGGACCCAGAGGTCCCATCCCTTCAGCTCCATTCCCAGAGTTCCCATTCCCAGCAGCTCCCCAACTGATCCACCTGGGTGGACGGGAGCTGATCTCAGGGCAGAGAGGCAGCGCATCCTGGGATTAAACCATCACCAAAATGATTATGGTCCCCAACCTAATTCAAATTTAAAAATGCCAAGCCACACTGGAACCCTCGTACACTGCTGGTGGGATTATATCACGGTGTAGCCACTGTGAAAGACAATCTGGCAGTTTCCACGGACCTTCCATCTGGCCCAGCAATTCCACTCCTAGGTGTCTACCCAAGAGAAAAGAAACGTGTCCACATAGAAACTTGTACATGAATGTCCACATTATGCATTGTAGGCATTATTCACAACAGCCAAAAAAAGTGGAAACAGCCCAAATGTCCATCGATGGATGAACAGATAAACAAAATGTGGTCCACTCATGCAGTGGAATATTATGCAGCCATGGAAGGAGTGAAGCACTGACCCTCACTACAACACAGATCATCCTCTGACAACATGACGGTCAGTGAGAGAAGCCAGACACTGAAGGCCACACAGTGTGTGACTCCCTTTATATAAAGCACCCAGAACAGGCAAATCCACAGAGACACTACAACATTTGGTTGTCTGAGCTGAAGAATGGAGAGTGACTATTTAATAGGTATGGGGTTCTGGAGTGATGAAAATGTTCTAGAATTCAATGGTGGTGATGGCTGCACATCCCTGTAAATATACTGACAACCACTGAATCGCACACTTTAAAAGGGTGAATTGTATGGCATGTGAATTATACTTAATAAAGTTGTTATTAAAAAAAAATGCCAAGCCAGAAAAAAAATAGCACGAGAGCTCCCCAACGTTTGATCAAAACTTTGATGCTGTTTTGAAGCTTCAACTAAATGTATCCAGAACACTGGGGCTGCTCACGCTATTGGTGACCAGAGGCACCCACTCGGTCTGCTCCTGGTTCTCTGCCCGGTGCCATCCTGACCACCGCCCCTCAGGCCGCCCACCTGGGCTCTCACAAAAAGAGTGACAGCTAACAACCAAGTCACAGCCCAACCATCTTGCTGGCCTTCGCAGACTTATCTCGAGGCTGACCTGGGCCTCCTTGCACCGGGCACTCCTTAACCCCAAAGACCTGCCTCCAAGTGCGCATGACACACTGACCCAGATTTGGAATCCTGAGGCAGGATCAGGGCTACAAACCAGTCAGGTTAGATGGGGCAAGGGAGAAGAAAGGAAGGCCAAAACTGCAAGGAGAGTGATGACACAGGAGTCGGGGCCTCCCCAAGCCTGATCCTGAGAAGGCAGGGCTTCACAAATATTTCTGATCATTACAGGTCCTTTGAGATGTTCATTTCACCAAATGTGAAAAGGAATAAACAAAAGAAGGGCACCACTGAGGCCAACAGACGACGCATCAGCATCCTTGAAAAACCCGTCACCCAAGCCATCTCATTGATCAAATGAGTTTAATCCTGATTAATCACAGTTCAGATGGAATCAGTATAAACTTGCTTCAAATAATACTGGGAATCAGAAGTAGATTCTGGTAAGTTAAGATGTATATAAGACCTAGAACAACCACTAAGAATATACTTCCAAAAATATAATGAAAAAAATCATTAAAGGAATTAAAATGTTACACTAGAAAATATTCACTTAATGCAAAAAAAAGCAGTAAAGGAGGAAGAGAGAAACAAAAGACGTTGGACAGAAAGCAAAAGGAAAAGGGAAGACGTAAATCCAACTATATCAATAATGACTTAAATGTGACTAAACAATCCAATCAAAAGACAGAGATTATCAGATTGGAAGAAGAAAAAGATCTTACTATATGTTGTCTCTACTCTTTAGATTCAAAAACATAAATAGGCTGAAAATAAAAGGACGGAAAGGGGTATAACATGCAAATAGCAACCGTAAGAAAGCAGGAGTGGTTATACTAATATCACACAAAATAGACTTCAAAAATAAAAGTGTCATTAGAGATAAAGATGGCCATTTTATAAAGAAAAAAGGAAGATATAACTCCATCAGGAAGATATAACAATTATAAACATATACGAACCTAATAACAGAGCCCTAAAATAAATGAAGCAAAAACTGACAGAAATGAAGGGGGAAATAGACAATTCAATAATAATAGTTGGAGACAGCAATATCTCACTTTCAATAATGAATAAAACAAGGAAGAAGATCAACAAAGAAACAGAAGACTTGAGCAACACTACAAACCAACAGACATCTATAGAAATCCCCACCCAAGAGCAGCAAAATATCCTTTCTTCTCAGGACATATGGAACATTTCCCAGGATACACTAAATATTAGGCTACAAAACAAGCCTCATCAAATTAACAAGAATTCAAATCATACACAGTAGGTTCTCTGACCTCAATGGAAACTAGAGGTCAATGACAGAAGGAAATGTGGGGAGTCACAAATATGTGAAAATTAAACAACACACTCCTAAATAACCAATGGGTCACAGAAGAAATCAAAAGTGAAATTAGAAAATACTTTGAGGTGAATGAAAATGAAGACACAACAAACCAGAACTTATACAGTGCAGCTAAAGCAGAACTGAGAGGTAAATTTATAGCTGCCTATATGAAAAAAAGATGAAGCTCTCAAATCAATAATCTCAACTTCTACCTTATGGCACTGGAAAGAGAAGAGCAAACTGAACCTAAAGCAAGCAGAAGGAAAGAAATAATAAAGATCAGAGCAGAAATTAACAAAATAGACATAGAAAATAGAAAAAAATTAACTAAACCAAAAGCTGGTTCTTTGAAAAGATCAACAAAATGGACAAACCTTTAGGTAGAATGATCAAGAAAAACAAGAGAGAAGACTCAAAGTGCTAAAATCAGGAATGTCAAATGGGACATTACCACTACTACCCACCTTATAGAAATAAAAAGGATGATAAAATAATATTGGATAATTAGAGTTACTACCGAGCAATAAAAAGGAATAAACTGTTGATACACACAACAGTTCAGATGGATCTTATGTGAAAAAGCCAATCCCGTAAGGTTACATATGATTCCCTAACACTGTCAAAATGACAAGATTATAGAGCTGGAAAACAGATCAGTGGCTGCCGGGGGCTGAGGGTGGGAGGTGGGGGTGACTTTAAAGGGGGATCACGAGGGAATTGGTCTGTGTTGACAAGACAGCTCTGTATCTTTTTTTTTTTTTGACAGTTCTGTATTTTTATTGTGATGGTGGTTACACAAATCTACACAGGTGATAAGAGACCACACAGACATACCAAAAAATGAATGCATACTAAAACTAGTGAAATCTGAGTGAGGCCTGTAGTGTACTGTGCCAACATCAACTTCCTAGTTTTGACAGTGGACTGTGGCCATGTAAAATGTCACCACTGGGGGAAGAGCACGTGGGACTTCTCCACACTATTTTTGCAACTTTTTGGGAGTCTGCAATTCTTTAAAAACAAAATGTTTTGGGAATTCCCTGGCAGTCCAGTGGTTAAGACTCAGTGCTTCCGGGACCTACCTGGCGGTCCAGTGGTAAAGAATCCACCTTACAATGCAGGGGACACAGGTTTGATCCCTGGTCAGGGAACTAAGATCCCACATGCTGTGGGGCAACTAAGCCTGTGCGCCGATCTCACGCGCCTCAACTAGAGCCCACGTGACGCTAACTACAGAGCCCACGTGCTCTGGAACTCGCGCACCACAACTAGAGAAGAGAAAAAAACCCACACACCACAACTAGAGAGAAGCCCGCACACCGCAACAAAGAGGCCCGCGTGCCACAACTAAGACTTGACGCAGCCAAAAATAAATAAAATAAATAATAATAAATCTTTAAAAAAAAAACCCAAAAAAACTCAGTGCTTCCACTGCAGGGGGCCCAGGTTCAATCCTCCCACAAGCCATGAGGCCTAAATAACTTTAAAAATAAAAAAACTAAAACCAAAATATAGAAAAAACAACATGGGGGATATTTCATCATGGACAGGAGGGCATTCTGCCGTATGGGCTGATGGGTTGGGGCTGGGTAATGAGTATGTGGGTTCTTTACCCTATTTTGTCTACCTTTGCATGTGTTCAAATTCCCCGTAATGAAAAGTTCAAAAAATAAAACAAAGGGAACCAGCACAAGGATGGCCACTAACAAGTGCCTTCCCCATCCAGATTTACAAATATGCTTCAGAATGTTCCATCGTCAGGACTGCATGCCATCTTGTCTGATACCCTCCCCAAAACGATGGCCAGAGAGGAGACCAGGGCCGCCTGAGTGTTTTCACAACACAGATGATAACAAGACGTGGGACTGTCCAAACACCACCTTGAAGAATAACAGCATTACAAAAAGCATTTGAGATGGGGTGGGGCGGGGGGGGGGAGCACCCTGGGTTCTACAAGAGGTTTCTCCATTTCAAAGTCCTTGTTTACGGGTGGAAATGATCTGCTCCAATACCAAGGTCTTGACTCTTTCCAAACGGGAAGCTTAAAAAGGCAGAACAATAAAGAAAGAGAAAACCAGTTGACACAACCAACAGAACAAGCTAATACGGTCCAAGAACCAGTGCTCCCCCCGGACCTTCTACGCTGGGCCAGGCACCCGAACCACAACACAACCACTCAAGGGAGCTGAGCCCATCGCTTCACACGTACTCACTCTCTTCCGCTCACAGCGATCCTCTCCGGCATTTCCACCTGAGGACCTTTGCACGTGCTCCTTGTGCTTGCATGTGGAGCTTCTTGTCCCTTCGAGTCATTCAGACCTCTGCCCAAACGTCCCCTGGGAGGGGCCTTCCCTGTCCGCCCGTGAAGGAAGCACTGCTCCCCCAGTTCTGCGATCACACCCCTCTCTGGTCCCCATCGCACAGGGGCCACAGCTCCTTGCTGGCTCCTGGGCTCCTGGCCTGCAGGATAAACACGGAGCTGGCTGACAGCACAGAGCCCAGGCTTTGGGGGCTGTGGCGAGCCTGCTGTCTCCTCTGCCGCAGCCCACTGAAAGCCGAAGCTTCTCCCTGGCGGCCGGAGTGAGAGCTGAGCGCTTATTAACATACGTGCCCCGTTTACAGCTCGCTGGCACCTAACAAGGAGAGCAGGCAAGGACACCGAGGCCCCAAGTCGGTGGCAGTGACAGGGTTCGGGAGCTCGGGTCCCATTCTGAGCTCTGGCTCTAGACTCCAAACCAAGCGCTGCCTGGGGCAGAGGCCTGGGAGGGCCCTGGAGGCCGTGGAGAGGCTGGTCACCCCCAAAGTCCCCTGGCCTTCCTGAGCACCCAGACGGCTGGGGGGGATCCCTGTACAGGCAGCGATAGGGGACCCCAGCGCAGCCCCGCTTTCCAGGGAAGCCTTTATTTGCCATCAATGTCTCCCGTGCCAGCCTCCCCCGAGAGCTGCAAGGGGGTGAGCACCTGAGGGTACGACGCCGGCACTTAGGGGACCCGGGCGAGGCGCTCCCTACCCCAGGGGAGGGCTGTGGAGCCGCTCCACACCCAGCGGGGACATCCCGAATGCAGATCCATGGAGGCACACAGCCGAGGGTTCTGGCAGGTGCCCGAGACACCCATTCTAGCCAGGCCCATCTCCACAGTCCCGACCCAAGTTCACAGGCTGAGCCCCGAGCCCGGCGGGGCTCAGACGAAACCACGGGTCTGGGGGACAAACGTTCTCAGCCGACGCTGCAGGCAGACGAAGGGGAGCGTGGGTTCAGGTTCTCTCCCCTGTGCGGGGCGGGGCGGGTCACTTAACAACGCCCACTCCCTCGCCCTTGACCAATCCCGACCACGCTGGGGTCCCAGCCCTCCCGGGCTCCCAGCCTGTGTGACAGGACCCCTGCCTGTGGGTCACAGGGTCACATGGCAGGTCCCACACGGGGGTCCTTGCGTCCCCGACTACTGCATCAGCCTCTCGGGGTCCTATCACCCCCGAGCCGACCGCTGGACCCCAGGAGCACACAGAGACCCTCACGAATTCCACACCACTTGGACACACGTCAGGGGCTCAGCCGGGACCACAAGCAGCCTTCACTGTCTTGGTTCTGCCTCCGGTAACTGCTGGTTTTTACACCGGGAGGATAAATTATTTTTACAACGAATACCCCTCTAGGAGGCTTGTTAGGAAAACAGCCACTGCAGCCTGGTCGAGCCAAAGTTTTCAGGCCTTCTTTTGGCTAAAGGCCAAATTAACAAACACAGGGCCTCGGGAGCACAGGTGCTGGAACCCAAGGCAGCAGCTCCGGGTCCCCCTGTCTCGGCGGCCGCACAGAGGACACCTAACCCAGTCCTCCTCCCCACCCGGAGTGATTTCAGAAACTTCTCTTGCAACATCTTGATTCACATTCAAGGAAAGACAGAGGCCCAGAGAAAAATTGCCCCTGTAATCTCTGAACGCTCTCCCTGGGCCAGGGAGACATTGGGACATCAGAGCCAGGTCACTCTCCGTGCGGGGCCGTCCTGGGTGCTGTAGGGTGCTGAGCAACCGCCCCAGCACCACCACCCCCATGCCAGGAGCCCCCCCCCCAGGTTGTGACAACCACAGATGTCCCCAGACACTGCCCAGTGTCCCCTGGGGACAGAATTACCCCCGGGGTGGGAACTACTTCACTCAGGGATTTTCACGGATTAACTCAGTTAATCTCATCCACCCTTGAAGCAGAGATCTCCACTGTCATCCCCATTTTGGAGATAAGGACACACACCCAGCAGAGGTGGGCTCTGAGCCCAGGCAGGCCAAGCATGTGGGTACCAACCTCCAACTGCTGATCCCACTGGCCGTCCTACCTTGAGACCTCAGGCCATTTAAGACCATCTGCAGCTGTGGGATGTTATTTCCAAACTATGCTTGTACACGGGTCTCAGCTTTCCTATGGCCAAAGAAGCATCCCAAGTTCCTGCAAGTCCCTTCACAGAAACATCTCGGGTCCCAAATTCAGAGCCCCACAGAACGGCCAGCATCCATGCCACAAACGCGCCGCCCCGAGCTCAGCCACAGGACCATCAGCCTTCACGGCCAGGCCAAGGTTTCAAGCTCCCGTTAAAGATGAGAGGCTGCGTACAAGGCTCCACAGGAAGGACTGAGGCCACGGCCACGCCACCCTGCCCACTGGGGCTGGCCCTCCAGTGGACATCCTGCAGGCCAGGCTGGTGCACTCGCCCCTCACGTGGCCCTAGCTGCTTCATGTTGCGTCTGTCTCGTCTCCCCAGCTAGAGGCTAACAGATGCAGAACTTCTGATGGGCTGGGCAGGCAGGCGGGAATAGGACGGGGGGATGGCGGGGGCCAGCCTCCACTGAGCACCAGGCACCCCCTTTACAGCATCCCCGGCCCCATCACAGCACTCAGCTCACCCAGGACCAGCGCTAGGTGTAAAATGAACATAGAACGTCAAAGACAGCGCCACACACAAAAAAAAGAAAGAGTGGAAAATAACTCATTAACAACTTTTATAATGATTACACGTTGAAATGATAACATTTTGGGTATACTGGGTTCAATAAAATACATTACTCAAATTAATTTCCCCTGCTTCTTTTCACCTTCTAGAAAACTTTAAAGGACACACGGGGCTTGCTTTGCGTCTTTACTGGGCAGCGCTGCCTTTGAAAAGCTGTCGGTTTACACTTTCGCCTGTTTTCTTCTGAGGGTTTTGTCATCTCAGTTCTCACATTCAGATCTTAGATCCACTGGAGTTTGTTTTGGTGCCTGGCCGGGGGGGGGGGGGGGGCATCGTACAGAGCCCGACGTTTCACCAGGTGACATTCCGTTAGCGTCCACGTGTGTCTCCCCTGGTGTCTTCCCGGTGCCACGAGCAGCTCCCTGGCACTCGGGACCCCCCCAGGTCTCCCGTATCCTCTGCTAAGGGGACAGCAAGTCTCTCACACACATCACTGTCCTCAACACCAGTGGGAGGACCAGAGCTGGCTGGGCTCTGCCCTGCTATGAGGCCACACCCCATCCATCCCCTCACGGTCCCCGGAGAGCCCAGCTGCATTTCCAAATGGCCCAGCGTGGTGACAGCACTTTCCCTGGAGGGCAAGGGGGCACCCGGCTGCCTCTTATCCACTGAGGATGCTGGATGTCTGGGCAGGAGCCACGGCCACCTGCAGAACTCTGCTCGGTGGCTCTGTGGGGATATGCACACCCGGTGGCTGCCTTCTAAGGTACAACCCACAACCCTGTCAGGGCCGGGGCCGGGCAGACCAGGGAAGGGAAGTGGCCCAGGAAGCAGCTCGCGTTCAAACCTACTGGCCAGACACGTGGGGGCTTGCGGGGGGGTGGGGCTTGGAAAGGAGGGCACGTGTGGTCTAATCCCGAGCCACGTGAAGCTCTCGGGGAGCCCGCTCAGGGCTTGGACCACACTCAGCCAATCAGGCCAGCAGGGGGGCAGGCAGCAAACAGGACACCCCCTTTCTGGCCCTGGTGGACTCTGGGGCAGGGAGCCCCGGCACTGCCCACCGGGACAACACACAGGAAACAGACAAGCCAGGGCAGCAGGGGCCGGGGCCACGCTGCTCCGCGGAGCGGACGCACGGAGAGGTACTACAGGGGACCGAGCCACCAAGCAAGGCTGGGCCAGCACAGCCCACCCCCTGGGGGCCCTGCCCAGCACCAGCTGGAGGCAACAGAGGGCACAGAGGTGAGGATCACTACTGAACGCTGGAGTCCAGAACCTGCGCATCCAAAGGGCGGCCTGAGCACCTCCTGCAGACGAGCTGGGGCAGCACATCCGACGGTCGGGCCTCCTGACTCTGGCCTCCCTCTCCGACCCCTCCCCACCCCAGCCCTCAGGCTGTAGCCCCACAAAGGGTTTTAGTGCTGCCTCTGCTGGGGGCCGACTGGGTGAGCATTCTGCACGCCACAGCCCTGGAATTCTGGAACTCTGAGACAGTGAGGGAAAAGAAGGGGCAGGAAAACATAGAAACTACTAGATCCCCACAGCAGGTAGTGGATACACAGCGTGTCCACCCATACACAGGCACATCACTCCGCCATGAAGAGGAGAGAAGCACTGACACTCGCTACAACGAGGATGGACCTTGAGGACACGATGCTCAGAGAGAGAAGCCAGACGCAGAAGGACACCCAGTGTGTGATCCCATTCACATGAAACATCCAGAACAGGCAGATCCACAGACACAGAGAGTGGGTTCATGGTTGCCAAGGAGGACGGGGGAATGGGGAGTGACTGTTAAACAGGTATGGGGTTTCCTTTTGGGGTGAGGGAAATGTTCTGGAATTTGATAAAGGTGATGGTTGCACAACTCTGTAAATGTTCTGAAAACCACTGAACTGTCCCCTTTAAAAGGATGAATTTTATGGTATATGAATATTATTATAAAATTAAAAATATATTTTTAAAAAAGGCAGGGCAGGAGCATTTGAAGAGGGGCTGTCCTAGAAAACTCGGGATCTAGTCGTCAGCACACCAGAGCCAATCTCTGGGCAGCCGTCTGTGGCTCCCACGTGACTTGAACACCTCTGGACTGGCCTTGCAGACTAGACTCTACGCTCCCCTTCCGCTTTGCCCCCGGAGCCTGGCACAGGGGGGCCCCAAAGCTGTCCGAGAGACAGACTGGAGGGCTACCCTGGCTTCGCCTGCTTCCTCCGGGAGGGTATCCCAGGCAGGGCCCTGAGCGTCCCCTCCAAGGCCTTGCTCCTCTGCCTGCTGTTCACCTCGCCCATGACGACAAGGCTCGGCCCAGCGGGCAACTCTTCTGCCGCTCCCGGGCCACCACCCGAGCCAGCAAGCGCGGCCCGGGCCCTGTGCTTGGTTTGTATCTGTCTCAGCAGTTCTGCTGCCCCAGGCCCTGCCGGCCCCGCTGCTCTCGGGAGCCCGGCTCTAGGCTTTCATCACCGGCTGGGACCCGCTGCGGGCAAGAGACACTGATCCGCTGGCCTCGTGCACGCGGGCCACACTACTGGCGCTCTCCGCTGGGTGACAGCAGACACACGGATGGGCCCAGGCTCGGTGCACGCCCGACGGCGGCGGGTTTGCTGCAAAGTCAGCCCTGGTGGATCGCGCAACCAAGCTGCTGACCGCCCGGCCGAGAGCCACATGGGAGGCCTGCTGGCGGTTCCCAATTTCGTATCTTCACCTCGAGGCTGGCGGACGGCATGGCTGGGCATTTACAGAGGCCGCTCCACCCCTGCTCCCCGCCGCGGCCAGCCTGGACCTACCCACGCCACACACCCCCCAGCCGCAGCTTGTCCACCGGCCGGCTGACCACCCTTCCTACTGCGGGGCCCGGCACGGGGGGCTGGACGTGCAGAGAAGCCCATTTCCGAGGACAACGCTGCCCCTCAGTCTCCAGCTCAGAAGGGGCTCGGGTTGCCCGTGCAGCAGCCAGGACACGAGGAGGCGGGCAAGCCAGACGCCTTCCTTCCCGAGAGGGTGTCGGAGAGCTCGCTCTCTTCACCGGCTCCCTCCTCTTCCTTGGGGGAAGGAGCTGGAACGAAGCAGTGAATCCGGAGTTTCAACTCCAGGGCATTCACTCACACGCAAGCTGGAAACAGCAAGGCTCTCTCCCGACCCGTGGCGGAGATAATCAGATCCATGCAGCTCCCGAGCCGAGGTAGGAAGCCAGCCCGCCGATGCTGGCCTTTCTGATGGAGGGGGTTTTAAAGCGCAGAACGGAGGACTTCCCTGGCGGTCCAGTGGTTAGGACTCCACGCTTCCATACCGGGGGCCCGGGTTCAATCCCTAGTCAGGAGACTAAGATCCCACAAGCCGAGCGGCGTGGCCAAAAAAATAAGAAATAAAAATAAAGGACAAAATGGGCAAAGAGCGGGGATCTGAAGGGGCCAGTGGCAACTCCCAGCCCAGCTGCCCGGCCAGGGTCCTGCATGCATCCTGGGGGCAGCTCCCAGGCTGCCGCCTTCCCAAATGGGCCGCCCAGCACGCGGCCCCTCTCCACCCAACGCGTGGTCCAGGGCACCCCCGGCACAGCCCTGTCGCCGTCACTGCGCCGGCTGGTGGCTTCAGGTTGGCTCCTGCTCAAAGGAGGCCTCCGGGATCCCTGCTCTCCTTCTGCACGAAGCACAATTCCGGATCCCCTGCCAGCTCATCCTCCACGAATCACTTCTCTCCACGTTCTCTCCCGAGACTGGAGCGAGCAGCCACGAAACCATGAAGGTGGGCCCACCTCCGCCCCTACCTGCCCAGAAGGTGCCGTCACTTGGGTCCAACTGCAAACACAGGAGGGAAGTGGGTCCTGGGACAGATCCTGCCGCCCCACCCGCAGATCACCTCTTCACAGCTCGCTGTACAGGCTCATCTGAGAATAGGAGCCGTGATCGCTAGTGCTGGCAGCCGGGGCGAAACCCACATTAGCTCTGGTTCCGCTCTGTACCCAGAGAGCCATTCGGGGTGCAGCAGCCCTTGGCGCCTTGCTTTCTGATTCTTATTCTTTGTCCACTGAACAAAACACACCCGAGGCCCAGAGCGACCCCGCTTGACCAGAGCCACAGGCCTCCCGTGGGGCAAAGACAGCAACGCAAACTTTTCATCAATGCCCTCGGGTCCACGGGAGCCACTGAGGTGGGATGAGAAAAAAAAAAGGGGAGGGAAGGAAGGAGGAAGGGGGAGATGGCAGAGGAGCAAAGAAAGACAGAGACCAGCAAAAAAAAAAAAAAAAGGACAGCAACTTTGGAAAGCCAAGAAGTTCTGAGTAATCCTCTCCAGGTTGTTTATTTCAATCAGCTAGAGAAGGCATGACCGTAAATTAACGGTATGCTTCCTTGACAAGTCAGAACACTCCTGGGACAGACCCAGATCTAAGACGCTAACAATCTGCCTGGCTGGGAAATCACTCGTCAGCCAGTCTCCACGGTGGGGAGCAAGGCCAAGGGCACGAGGCCGGCACAATCCCGCTCCCGACACGGGCCGGTGCACAGCCCCACAGCCGTCTCCCATCCACTCGGCCCACAAAGCTCAACTCTCACACACACGAGAGCCACCTCTCCACGAGTGTCCCCGGGCAGGCCGGCGGCCAGATGGCTGCAGCAACCCCCTCCCGGGACTCCGCTGCCCCTTCAGAAGGGGCGCCGGTGTTGGTAAAGAGGATGGGCCAGATGCTTACAAAACAAGAGGATTGGGAAACAGTGTCTTCCTTTTAAACCCTCAGTTTCTGTGAGGTCAAAACAAACTCCTTAGGCCCAGAACACTCCTTCTCAATCTTCTGCTGCCTGCGGAGGTACAATACAAAGGGGGCATCACGGAAAGGTGGGGCATTGCCAGCAATGAAGTATTTGCCCGTTTACATCTACTTTTTTTTTTTTTTTTTTGGCCGCACCGTGTGGCACGAGGGATCTTAGTTCCCCCACCAGGGATCGAACCTGCACCCCCGGCAGTTGAAGCGCGGAGTCCTAACCACTGGACCACCACGGAAGTCCCTACATCTACTCTTTTCTCAATTTTGAGATCGTTTTGGTGAATGGGATCAGAACATTTTCTTATATTCCCTGCACTTTAAATTTCCTCGAAACAACCCAGGACCTGTTTTTTAACATACAGAGTATGATTCTAAATACTTTGATGTAGGAAAGATGGAAATTCATTCATCCAACACATGAATGCTTACTGAACGCCCATTGTGGACAAGAACTGCCTGAGGTGCTGGGGATACACACAGCGACCAAGACAGATGTCGCTCCCACAGCGGGGACCTCACACCCTACTGCGGGTGCTCCCAAACTATGGCCCATAGGTCAAATCCAGCCCACTGCCTGTTTCTGTATGGCCCACAAGCCCAGAATGGTTCTGACGGTTTTTAATGGTTCGGTGGGGGGAAAAAAAAAATAAATCAAAAGAAGGAAAATAGTTCATCATATGTGAAAAGCATGTGAAATTCACATTTCCGTGTCCGTAAATAAAATTTTATCGGAACAAAGGCACAGTCGTTGGTTTCTGTACTTTTGTATTACAACAGCAGAGCGGAGAGGTCAGGACGGAGACAGTCCGGCCTACAAAGCGGAAGATAGTTACTTTCTAACCGTTTACAGGAAAAGCTTCTGCCCTACTGGATGAGACGGACAATAAGTACAAAAACAGATTCATACAAATTTCTGGTAGTGCTGAACGCAAAGAAGAAAAGGCAGGTGGGGAGAGAGAGTGGATGGAAGGGTGAATTTGGGCAGTGAGGTCAGGGATGGCCTCTCTGAGCCGAGACCGGAATGACAAAGAGACCTGAGGGGACAGCACTCTGGCAGAGGGAACAGCAAGTGCAAAGGCCCGGAGTTGGGGAAAAGTAGGCAGGTAAAGTGGTTTCAACTGAAGGGAGGAGGCACGGGGCGGGGGGGGGAGGGTGGTGTGGAGAGCACCTCAGAGGACAGAACAGGGAGGCCATGGGAAGGGTCTGCAACTTTTCTCAAGGACAAAAGGAAGCCACTGGAGGGTCCCGAGCAAAGGAAGACCGTTTTTCAAGTTTTTAAAAGCCCCTTGAGGGAGCAGTAGTGAGAACTGACAGATTAGTCGGGACGCCTTATCCAGCCGCCAAGATGCTCCCAGAACAAATCAAAGCAGGGAGTAAACTCAAAAACCAATCCATGGGACTTCCCTGGTGGCGCAGTGCTTAAGAATCCACCTGCCAATGCAGGGACACGGGTTCGAGCCCTGGTCTGGGAAGATCCCACATGCCGCGGAGCAACTAAGCCCATGCACCACAACTACTGAGCCTGCGCTCTAGAGCCCATGAGCCACAACTACTGAGCCTGCGTGTCACAACTACTGAAGCCCCCACACCTAGAGCCCGTGCTCCCCAACAAAGACAAGCCACCTCAATGAGAAGCCTGCGCACTGCAAGGAAGAATAGCCCCTGCTCACTGCAACTAGAGAAAGCCCACGTGCAGCAATGAAGACCCAATACAGGCAAAACTCAATCAATCAATAAATATAAGTAAATAAATAAAATACATGATCGCTTTAAAAAAAAATCCATCCAACCCCACAATCATCAGTTCATGGATCCGCTCAAGCCTTAGTCTTGAGGTGGCACAGGCTTTTTTAAGTATCGTAGTTAAATTCATTTCATTGTGTAAAAGTACCTGCACCTGGCACAGTAACAGTCCCGTGACCTCAGGCATCATTGCTCATGAAGAGGGAAGATGAAAGGGGTGAGTCACCTCAAAGTCGACTTGAAGCAAACTGTTAAAGCCAATGGACAGGCAGGGGTCACACAGCTCTAAACCTGCCCACCACGCTTCCAGATCCCGGGAGCATGTGGAAGCCTGTGGGGGGCCCTGCAGGGGCTCGGGAGACCCCCACACCACGCCTGGACGGCCCGTGGTGGGCGTGTCTGCAGGCGAGCACCTCTCCTCCAGGGGACAGAGTAGGAAAGACCTGGACAGCCAGGCCGAGCAGTGTGCACCGGACATAGCTTGCAAATATGAGCCCCTCCCTTTAGACGGGGGGAGGAGGAGGAAAGGGACAGAGGGACCTGGAACTTGAGGTTGATCAGGGTCATGGCCAAATATCAGGCTGCCGTGGGGTTAAAGGTTAAGTGAGAGAGGGTCACCTGGGGGCAACTGCACCCTTCAGGGGACACTGGGCGATGTCTGGGGACATCGGTGGTTGTCACAACTGTGGGGGTAGGGGTGCTCCTGGCATCAACGGGGTGGGAGCCAGGGATGCTGCTCCACACCCCACAGTGCCCGGGACAGACCCCCCCAGAGAACGACCCAGCCCTGAACGTGAACGGGGCAGAGTAGGAAGGGACCTGACGGCAGTAAGAAATCAGCGCCAGGTTCAGAGCACTCTGGCACTGTGTGAAGCCACAGTGACTCTCATCCCCTTTGACCCCCTCAATGACCCAGCATGGGCTCTTATTATACCCATTTTACAGATGAGGAAAGCAAGGCCCAGAGTCATGCCTCAGAGGAGGCATGTGAACCTGGATCTTTCAGACTCTGTTTGGAGAATGGAGTCAAGGACAGGAATCCAGGGGCACCAACAAGAACACAGGTCAGAAGGGAGTCCAGGTTCAGCCCCTCTCCTCCGTCCGGTGTCCTCAGCCAGAAGCGGAGGGACCGGGGCAGGGCAGGTCAGAGCTGTGGGGGTGAGGTCCCACTGAGCAGCCCGGGGGGGTGGGGAGACAGGTCTCTGGAGCGCAGCCAGGAACCCCCCGGGGCTGGCAGAGAGGCATGGGGTGGGGGCGGGGGGGGGTGACCTCACAGTCGTGCAGTCTGCCCGCAGTTCCTTTGCTTTCCACGCTCTTCTCCCAGCCTCTGCCCAGTGGGCTTGGGAAAGTTTAGTGACTGCCCCCCCGCCCGCCCCCCACGCCCCCGGCCAGCTTTGTTCTTGAGCAAGTGACTGGCGCAGGGCCTCACAGCTCTGAAACTGCCCCCCACACTTCCAGATCCCGGGAAGAGAGACAGCCGGAAATGGTCATTTGCCCACACCTCGGCCCTCACCCCTCTCACCCCGTGCTGCCCACTCCCTGAGCCAGGCCCCTCGGGGCAGTGGGCACCACACTGCCAGCACAGTTGTGCCCACACCTCGGGACACCCATCTCTCCCTTTCCCCCACTAGACCCAAAGCCCCCTGAAGTTAGGGACTCCCTGCAACCTGCCCCAGTGCTCAAAACCCAATGTCCGCAGGCCAGGTGAGTGTCAGATGGAATCAAGGAACAGATGGGCTCCCCAGGGCTGAGGCTCCGGCTGGGCCCGGCCAGGGGAAGGGGCGGGGCTCAGGAGGGCAGGGGCAAGACACCACAGAGGAGGAGGGGAAATGCAGGGTCAAGTATAGCAGAGCGGCCAGGCAGGGAGAGAGGGGCATGCAGGGCCCCCCGACCACCCCAGAGGGACTGGGGAAGGGTCTTTACTAGGAGACAGCAAAGTACAACAAAGGCAGGGCGGGGTCCTAAATGACTGATCTGCCACACCTTTAAGCTCTTAACACCTCCTTAGCAGCCCACTCCCCAAAGTGGCAAGGATTAGAAAATGCGAGAAAAACAATTGTTACTAAAATCTGGATAGAAATTGTCTCGACAACGACACACTCGCGCGCGCGCGCACACACACACACACACGCACACACACGCACATGCAGCGCGTGACACAGTATCTGCTTGAATCACCGCAAAACCTGGGAGCATTTATGCAACTGCACCTCTGCTCGCGGAGGTGACCTCCCCCAGGGCAGGGCGGTCTGACCGCGGAGGTGCCCCCGGCACAAAAGGGGAGCACCAACGTTTGCCAAGCGTCCAATCAGAAACACGGAAAGAGGGCCAGCGAGTTTCAGAAACCCTCCCCTCAGATGATCACAAGTTGACTCCAGACTTTTACACTCCGTCCTTAGAGATTCCAAAAAGCAAACTACAAAGACCACAGAGGCTGCCCACTGCTTTTGCGAGGGTGGTGAGGAAAAGCTGACCGGGGAGTTGACAAACCCTCCCGACGCCTCATAAGGAAGCTATTATTGGAGAATTAGGGGAGTCACCGGCTCTTGCACGGCAGCGCGGAAAGCCCAAAGAAGTCATGTAGTGAGCCCCTTTTAGGGGCTTTCTCCAGCCTGGGGACAGCCGGATAAATGGCTGCTGAGGCAGAGGGGTGAGGCAGGCAACCTCAGACCCTAAGACAGCGCTGGCAGCCAGTGGGAGCCACAGGAGCTTGCTGAATAAATGCCACGGACAGAAACACATGGAAAAGGACACACTCTACATATCACAGGATTGTTGGGCTCCATTGCACAGAACAACCTTCTCACTAGTTTCATAACTCGGGAAACAGTTCCCAGGTGCACCTGAATCATTAAAACAAAAGCATCCTCCCCCAGCCAAACAGATGGGACACACCAAGAAGCAGTCCACGTCTCCCCAGCCCCCAAGGGAAAAAAATCCCCTATAAAACCTTCCATCCTGGCCCCGGCAGACGCGCACCCCATTCTGCCTGGTGTCATTGCGCCCACTGGGCGGAGACCCAGGCCCTTGCAGATCTGGGGCAGGTCGCTTTCAGAATGAATCCGTCCCCCAGATCCCACGGGGCTGGAGAGGACAACCCAAGGGGTCCCCGCGGGAGCGACACCAGGATTTATTTCTACAGAGAAGGGGCCTTCGAGATGGCGATCGGGCAGAGAGGGGAAGGCCGTGGGGGCACGCGTCTGGAAACTGCTATGTGCATATCAAGTGGATACATTTTTTATAAGAAATTCTGATTGCATGCTTATTTTAGGGGGGCTCAGGGAAATGGGGTGCGAGTTTGGAGTCGCGATGGCACGGCGGTTGACTCGGGCAGTGGGGTGGGATGCCGTGATGGACATTTCGGGGGACACCGCTGGGAAGCGCCCCGTTAACCCCACCAGTGCCCAAAGGGCCGGAAATGGAGGCGGGTTTCACCCAGGGCCTGGGATATCTCTCTCTCTCTCTTTCTCTTTACTATTATTATTTTTTTAATTATTAGGTTTGTTGTGAATAATGGAAGGGGAGGGCCCCGCCAGGCAGGGCCAGCCGGGCCGGCCACCCACGCTGTCATCTTTTGTGCGGGGCCGGCGGGGACGCCCCGGCCCAGCCCCCGCGCGCCCCCGGCCCGGGCAGGGCGCCCCCGCCTCCCGCCCCCGGCCCCGCCATTGTCCCGCCGCGCCGCCCCCGCCCGAGGCCCGGCGAGCGCCCGGGGCCGGGCGGGTAACGCCCCCAACCGCCTCGCGGGCCGGGACAAAGCACTGCGGCCGCGGCCCGAGCAGGCCGCGCCCGAGGCCTGGGCCTCGAGTCCCGGACGCCCGCCCGCCCGCAGCCCCAGGCGCGGCGCGGGGGCGGCGGCGGCGACGGGGCCCGTGCTCGGACGCGGCGGCCGCCTCCCCGCGGGCTCACCTGAGGCGGCGCGCGCGGCCCGGTCCGGAGCTGCGGCGCGCGCTCCCCCGCCCTCGGCGTCGCACCCCCAGGCCCTGCTCGGGCCGGGCCCCGCTCGGTCGCTGGCGGCCGAGCCCTCCGTGAGCGCCCCGGGCGGGGCTTATAAGGCCGCGCGCCAGCTCCGCCCCGGCTGCCATTGGCCACCGAGCCCACGCCCGCGCACCCATTGGCTGCCGCTGACAGCTCCGCCCCTCCCCTCCGCGGGGCCCACCAACACCGCACGGCCCGCCCCCTGCGCGCCTCGATTGGGCGGGCGCAGGCGCCGGTCTCGCCTCGCCACTGGCCGGCCGACTAGGACACGCCGGCGCCCACCCACGTGCCCGCTGACCGGCTTGGTTCTCATTGCAGGCTGCGCACGCCAGCCAAGAGGCCGCGACCAACAGGACGGCGCTAGGCCTCAGATTGACAAGGGCGCCTCGGGGACCGCCCAACGACCGCACGGGAGCAAGAGAATATTGGCTTACGGGGTCAGCCCCAGGCGCGGACTGGCTGGGGCGGGTGCCAATCACGGCCCGGGCCCCGCCCTGGTTATCAGGCTGCAGCTGAGTACGTGAGCTCCAGCACAACATCAGCACCGCGCCTGGCAGGCTCGGAGAGGGGGTTCGAGACCCAGAGCCGGAAATTGGGTTCAGCGTTCTCCAATTCGCAAAGTCCCGATTTAGGAAACATAGCTCCAACGTAACTCAATTTACAAAGGAGGAGAACTGAGAACTGGTGAAATAAAAGTCAAGCAGCAAGCGCTCCTGCCTCCCCTACCCCCTCCCCCCCCAAAAAAATTCCAAGTTCATTTCCGTTGCAATCGACAAAACTTTGCAAAGGCGCCAGGCCTTCAGGATAAAGCTAGGTGACCTTCGCCGACTTCCCTAAAACGTAAGGGAGGCAAGGAGTTTGGTGCCTCCTGACTTAGGTTCAAAGCTCAGCTGGGCTCACATCCCTCACTGTGGTTGGCCTCCAGAGAAGTAACCTCGCTGGGCCGCAGTTTCCCCTGTGAAATGGATATGACGACGATACAACCCCTCACCGTCGGCCCCTCTCCTGGGAAGTTTGCGCGAATTGGTGAGAGGAGGCACGTAAAGCCTTTGACCATGTGACTTCGCCAAGTGAGCATTTAATTAAGGTTTGCCATTATCGTCATCATCATGATTATTAATTGCATACCAGGCAGTAGGCTGGGCACGCCCCCATTTCGTCGGCAGGAATGTAAATCGGACAATTCGATATTTCCTAATAACGTGGCGAGTGCATCTACGCTCTATTCCTGGAGGTCCTGTACCCTGAGAAAGGGTCCGGAGCGTGGAGCTTGCCTGGTTCAAGTATGCGGCTGCAGCGCTGTACACAACTGTTTCCAGATTATATAAATAGCTTGTGGCACAGGGTACTCTGGAATACTTTTAACTATGTAGCAATTGAAAAGGGGGTAGATCTACATGTACTGTCATGGAATGATTCCCCTACAAGCCATGTGGAGAGCTGCAGAATGGTCCAGAATTCTGAACAATACCGTTATGGAAAGGAACGCAGAGCAACTGTCCTGTGGTTTCTAAGAGCCCATACCTGTGGCAACGCGCAGAACAAGGCCATCACCAAACTGAGTAAACTAAATCTTTGTGGAGAGGAGGGATCCACCTTGGTAAAAAGTGTAGTTGGTGAGGAGTTTAATCTGCTCTAGGGTGATTTACATCGTCATGGGGCCATATTCAGATATTCCCTCAAGCAGTTAAAATTTAACTTAAAAAGTAGGAACCAGTAACTGCTCCCAAGGAACTCCCTAACCCGTGGGAAAGACAGAAATGTAATCTGGTAGCAGTAATATAGGCTCAAAAGTGCAATCGTATGGGGATCCCCCTACCCCAAGCCTTTTTTTTTCTCTACTTCCTAGTTAACCCCGTTAGACAGTGAATTCCAGGTGTTTGGATTTCACAGACTCTGGAATTTTTTTTTTTATTTAATTGGGGGACCTAAATAGGTTGTCAGCTTCCCAATTTTGCTTAGGGGGACTTTTTATAATTTTTTTCTCAAGTTCCTTTTTTTTTTTTAAATTCCAGTACAGTTGATTTACAATGTTATGTTAGTTTCTGGTGTACAGCGAAATGATTGTTTTAATGTGTATACATACATAAATATATATATATATTCGTTTTCATATTCTTTTCCATTATGGTTTATTACAGCATATTGAATATAGTTTCGTGTGCTATACAGTAGGACCTTGTTGTTTATTTTATATATAATAGCTTGTATCTGCTAATCCCAAACTTCTAATTTACCCCTCCCCCACCCCCTTTTCCCTTTGGTAACCATAAATTTGTTTTCTAAATCTGTGAGTCTGTTTCTGTTTTGTAAATAAGTTCATTTGTATCATATTTTAGATTTCACATATAAGTGATATCATATGATATTTGTCTTTGTCTGGCTTACTTCACTCAGTATGAGAATCTCTAGGTCCATCCATGTTGCTACAAATGGCATTATTTCATTCTTTCATTTCATTGTATATATGTACCACATCTTCTTTATCCATTCACCTGTCAGTGGACATTTAGGTTGCTTCTATGTCTCGGCTATTGTAAATAGTGCTGCTGTGAACATTGGGGTGCGTGTATATTTTCAATTAGAGTTTTCTCTGGATATATGCCCAGGAGTGGGATTGCTGGATCATATGGTAACTCTATTTTTAGCTTTTTAAGGAACCTCCATACTGTTCACCACAGTGGTGCACCAATTCACCAATTTACATTCCCACCAAGAGTGTAGGAGGGTTCTTAGGGGGACTTTTTAAAATGCCATCTATATGTTAAGAAACTTCACAATTGTAGAATCCAGACAGGAAGTATATTTGACGGTTCACCATACAGTCCTTTCAACTTTTCTACGTTTGAGAGTTTTCATAACAAAATGTTAGGAAAGAAAACTATAATCACTGTCATTTAATTAAAAGGTGTCCTATGCAAAGCAGGAAGGACTCAGTCTCAGAATTTTCAAATGGACAAATTAACTTGAGAACAACTCACTAATCATCTTCCAGTCTTTGCAGACAGGTGCAGATCTCACAAAGGGCTGGGGCTGGGAATCACAGGCATCTGTCCCTAAGTAACGTCAGGAGGACCTCTGGCACTGGCCTTCAGATGACCCAAGGCCAGCTTGTTTCTAACTGTTCTTCACATTCCTCTGCTTTCCCAAAACTCCCCTCCAGCTTCTGCTTATGGGCTAGTCTGATGCATAAAAGATAGAGATGGACAGAAAAATAGATCCTCCTATGTCTTTACTTTTATCTTTTGGCTGCACCACATGGCTTGCGGCTTAGCTCCCTGAGCAGGGATCGAACCCGTGCCCCCCTGCAGTGGAAGCACAGAGTCTTAACCACTGGACTGCCAGGGAAGTCCCTAGATCTTCCTATGTCTCTAAAAACTAAATTTTTAGAAATACATTTGGGGGGTATATCCTTGGTGGTCCAATGGTTAGGACTCGGCACTTTCGCCGCCGTGGCCCGGCTTCAATCCCTGGTCAGGGAACTATGATCCTGCAAGACACGTGGTGCAGCCAAAATAAACATAAAAATTTTTTTTTTAATTTTTTTAATAAAAAAAATTTTTTAGAAAACAAATACATTTGGAGGAGGAATTCTAACATTCCATTTCATGCCAAGCAGATATTGCTAGACACATGTGTAGTATACGTTTCACTTTTATGAGCACAGACACATAATGTAAACACCAGACCATGGCTCATGTGTTTGTTTAGGTGCTAGACAAAGCAGGCTACCCCATCAATGAACTGAATAGAAAAGAAAAACCGGCACAAAATAGTATATACACTACTGTCCTAATGTCGTTCTTTAAATTTGTATATAAAACAAATACTTGGAGGGACTTCCCCGGCAGCACAGTGGATAGGACTCCTCAATCCCAATGCAGGGGGCCTGGGTTCGATCCCTGGTCAGGGAACTAGATCCCACATGCATGCTGCAGCTGAGAGTTCGCATGCCACAACTAAGGAGCCCGCCTGTTGCAACTAAGACCCCACACAACCAAATAAATAAGTAAATATTTAAAAAGTAATAAATACATGGAGAAACATCTGTAAACAAATATGTACCATGGCTTTGCCATGTCCTCGAGTAAGCCACTTAACCTGTCTATGCCTCAGTTGTTCTGAGGTTGAATGCTGCAGTACCAACACACGTGTATAAATAAAGCCTAAAAATATTAACCCTCTCAGGGGCAGGACTATGTGCTTTAGCTTTTTCTTCATATATTCAGTTTCCAAATGTTCTGAAGGGATTATGTTAATTTTATAACGTGGGGTGGAGGGAGAGAAGGAAGTTTTACAAAAAAAAAAAAAAAAAAAAAAAACCAACCAGGTAGATTTTAAAAGGTGGTCCATCCACACCCTGGAATATTACTCAGCCATAAAAAGGAGTGAAGTGCTGACACTTGCTACAACGTTGGATGGACCTTGAAAACACCAGGGTCAGTGAGAGAAGCCAGACACAAAAAAACTATGTGTTGTATGAATTTATTTATATGAAGCATCCAGAACAGGCAAATCCAGACAGAAAGTAGGTTAATGGTTGCCAGAGGCTGGGGAGGGGTGGGAAGTGACTGCTAATGGGGATCGGGCTTCTTTTGAGGGGGGATGAAATTCTGGAACTAGACAGAGGTGATGATTGCACAACTGTGCAAATATACTAAAACCCACTGAACTGTATACTTTAAGCGGGTGTTATGGCATGTGCAATATATCTCAATAAAACTGCTATAAAAAAATTAAAACTACCAAAAGTCTACCAGGAAATGAATACACCTTACATTGTGATTATTTCTGCATAGCAGTGCACATACACTTTTCTGGGGTTTGCTCATTTTTAACAATGACATTGTTCTTAACTTTTATGTGAGAAACAAAAAAATTCCACAATCTCCACAATTAACGCACCTCAGGGTGTCCTGCCCCTGTGTGCGGCCCACTTGGGGACATTTATGGAGTTTCCTCTGATCCTCATAGCTGGGCATCTTTCCTATTTTTATTTCATGTTCACACTTTGATATTTTTTTTTGAGATATAACTCGTATACTGTACAGTTCAAAGGATTTTAGTACATCCACAGGTATGTGCAATCGTCACCAAATTTAGAACATTTTCATCTCCCCAAAATGAACCCCGCACCCTCTAGCTCTCACCCCCTCTCCCTCCCTACTGGCTAAGCATCGCTACACTAATCTGCTTTCTGTCCCTACAGATCCCTGTGTTGAGCATTTCATGTGAATGAGATCATATCATATACGATCGTGTGATTGCCCTCTTTCACTTAGCATAATGTTTTCAAGGACACACTTGACATATTTGAAGGTCCAAAAGAGGCAGAGCTTTATTGTGCTTGTTTTTTTTAAGAATTTTTTTGACATGGACCATTTTTAAAGTCTTTATTGAATTCACTACAATATTGCTTCTGTTTTACATTTTGGTTTTTTGGCCACGAGGCAAGCGGGATCTTAGTTCCCCGACCAGGGATCAAACCCGCGCCCCTGCATTGGAAGGCGAAGTCCCAACCACCAGACCGCCAGGGAAATCCCTGTTTCTTAAATTAGATCTGCCCACGTCATTGTCTAACCATCCGTACAAGGTGCCAGTGATAGGTTGGTGTGAGTAATGGCATCTGCAGAACTCAGCACTATCACCTTCCCTGGAGTTGATTGTTAAACTTGCCTCATCCTTGGGGAATTCCCTGGTGGTCCAGTGGTTAGGACTTCACACTTCTATTGCAGGGGGCATGAGTTTGATGCCTGGTCAGGGAACTAAGATCCTGCAAGCCAAACCGTGCAGCATGGCCAAAAAAAAGAATGAAAGAAACAAGACAACAAACAAAAAACAACAAAAAAAAAGCCATAAACGAGACAAAAAGACAACCCTCAGAATGGGAGAAAATATTTGCAAACAAAGCAACGGACAAAGGATTAATCTCCAAAATATACAAGCAGCTCATACAGCTCAATATCAAAAAAACAAACAACCCAATCAAAAAATGGGCAGAAGACCTAAACAGACATTTTCCCCAAGGGGGAAAGGGGTGGGGTGGGAGGAACTGGGAGACTGGGATTGACACATATACACTATTGATACTATGTATAAAATAGACAAATGATGGGAACATGCTGTATAGCACAGAGAACTCTGCCTAATGCACTGTGGTAAATGGGAGGAAAATCCAAAAGGGACGGGATATCTTTATGTGTGTGGCTGATTCATTTTGTTGTGCAGCGGAGGCTAACACGCCATCGTAAAGCAACCATACTCCAATAAAAATTAATTAAAAAAATAAAAACAAAAAAACCTTGCCTCATCCTTGGCCTCTGACTCCTGCTGGAAACAGCATTTCAGGTCACCAGCCTCCACACCCCCATGTACCCCCATCTCCCCAGGCCTGCAGAGGGCCCCCTGGGGTCAAGGAGCTCCTTAGTTGATGATTCAGGCTGCTGACACCCACTCAAGGCAGAGCCAGTCTCCTAATGGGGGACCACAACAGCCTCTGTTTCTTCTAATGTAAATGGGGACAGTGCCACCCACCTTAGTGACACTAAGTGACATCTGGCTCCAAGCCAGAAGGCCTGGTTTGGCCCCTATGGACCGCTGCACGTCACTTGGACCTTGTGGGCCTCAGTTTTCTCATCTGCAAAGTGGGAACAATGCCACCTGCCTAGTCTGACTCCCGGGGTTTTTGTAAGGAAAAAATGTGTTACTAGCTATAAAAGTGCCTGGTGGGCTACAAAGCACTTTGCAAATAGAAGACACAACCAAATGCATCTGTAAAAGGCATTTATTCTGAGAATCTAAAACCTGGACAGAGAATATTGAACTTCATAAAAAAAGCCTACACAGGATTTCGTCATTTATTCCTAATACATTAAGCACCTAATAATAAGGAAAAAAAGAGAAACTTTTAAAACGATATCGCTCCAGTTTGTCTGCAGTTATGTGATTTAAAATATCCCTGTTCTGTTGAGGTATAAGCTGCAAACTTTGGTCAAGTTAGAAACATTAACAAATCATTCCAAAAAACACAAAACTCCCCCCCCCCAAAAAAAACACAACCAAACCCTAAGTTATTAGCTTTCTCGGTACATGTACAGTAACTACAAAAAAAATTTCATTTAGAAAAGGTGTTTTTTTTTGTTTTTTTTTTTAAAGTTTCCCTCTTGTAATTCCCAATTGGCAAGTTGAAAATTCAACTTCGAGGATCGACAAAAGTCCCATCGTCCCCACTCGCTCACCCGGGGTCCCCAGGGAGGCGCTGGAGGACCACAGTTTGAGATTCCGGTTGGCACTGTCAACAATTCAGTGCTGAGAAAGAGCACCGCGTTGAAGAAGGAAGGAGGGACCAAAGGCACTTGAACGTGGCCCCAGGCGTTTGCTTCCGTGGCGTCCAGAGGGGACGTCGCTGGGCCGCCCATCGGCCCCCATGGAGGGAAAGAGTCCAGCGGAGGTAGCTTCGGTGTGGCCCCAGCTCTCTGCTTGGGTGGCCGGTGGGGACGCGGAAGCAGCCCGGTGGGGGATGGCTTGGAGGCGGGGGGTTCAACTGTGCCCAACGGGACCTCTCCGCTTTTCCTTTGAACACTTTCCTGCCGGCGACGCAGGGCCAACACCACACCCAGGGCCACCGCCAGGCAGGATTTCACCTCTGGGGGCCTGGCCCACCAACCTTGAAAAGATTGTTCTAGGCAGCCCGGCGCCGTCTTGCGAGTCGGCGGCCAGAACAGCTGAGAACCTGATGCTGGGAATTTCAGTGGCCTTCACGCCAAGTTGTTTCTAATTCCATCCTCAGAAGAAAAACAATTTTTTTTTGTTTGTTTTTTTGTTTTTAGGGTTTTTTTTTTCCGCTGATAAATTGCAGGCTTTTTATTTATTTATTTATTTTTAAAACCAAAATAAAAACACAGAGAAGTCCGACTTTCTTCCTTTGAGCCATAATACAAATTCCTGAAAGTTTTATAGATTAAAAAAAAAAAAAAAAAAGACCAAACCGGGAAGACGAGGCTTTTTTTTTTTTTAGGGAGTGGAGGAAAAACTACATGTTTAAGTTAAGCTCACTAAAAATAAAATGGGGGCCACAGACCCCCCCCCCCCGATAATGTTTTTTTAAAAAAACACCCGGCGAGAAGTGCTTGAGGATCACCGTCCGCTCCCGTAGCCAGGGAAGAGCTGGTTAAGGACAGCCTGCAGTGGCTGGTTCACGTGCATGGCGTAGCTCCGGCCCAGGTCATAGCGGCAGGCCGGGCAGCTGAACACCTGGGCCCTGAAGGACCTGTCCAGGCAATCCTGCGGGAGAGCGGGTGGTGAGAGGTGCTCCTGGCCACCCACGGTCCCCCCGGGGCGGTGTCGGGAGCCCAGAGGCCCCTCCTGACCCTCAGTCTCACTTGCCACTGCTGGCTGCCCATCACCAGCCCGGCTGCCCCAGGCTCAATGACTCCAAGGTCTCCAGGGAATTCCCTGGCAGTCCAGTGGTTAGGACTCTGCACTTTCACTGCTATGGGCGCGGGTTCAATCCTTGGTCAGGGAACTAAGATCCCACAAGCCGAGCGGTGTGGCCAAAAAAAAAAAAGACTCCAAGGTCATCCCGGCCACCAGGCCCCTGTACCTGCAGGTCACACCACCTGACAGGTCCATGCCCTGGCTCTCTCGTCACCCGTGCCTCGGCTCAAGTCCCCTCCTCAGAGGACCCCTCCTCGAAGCCCCTGGAACATCCCCGCCTCACCTCACCCTGTCTGCTTTCAAAACAGCACCTTCCGCCTTCTGGAATCATCTTGTCGACTAACCTGCTGGCGTGTAACACACCAGACACTCCCCAAGATGGGGGCTGTGTCTCCCTGAATCTCCCGGCACCAAGCACAAGACCCAACCCAGAGGAGATGCTCAATGAACATGTGTCGGTGAGAAGACGGGAGGAGAGGGAGGAAGGAGGGAGTCTGGACGCTGAGCCAGATTTCTGGGTTCAAACCCACTTGTCAACCCAGTGATGCCAGGGGAAGAGCCAGGTGGAGCCCGAGCTGTGAGGCTGACGGGCCCTACCTCCCCGTCGGAGCAACAGGCCGAAGACGCCACGGGGAGCAGGCACCCGCACAGGCGCACACACCTGAAGGATGGCGCCAGGCAGCTGGGTGAGGGGCAACACCAAGCTGGTGAAAACCTGCTGCTGCCACGGCACGCTACCGCTGGATGCAGGCGGCTGCTTTTGATCCCTATTTTTAAAAACTCCTGGACTTCCCTGGTGGTCCAGTGGTTAAAAATCCACCTGTCAATGCAGGGTACACGGGTTCGAGTCCTGGTCTGGGAAGATCCCACACGCCGCGGAGCAGCTAAGCCCGCGAGCCACAACTACTGAGCCCGCGCTCCTAGAGCCCGTGCTCTGCAACAAAAGAAGCCACCACAACGAGAAGCCCGTGCACCACAACAAAGAGTAGCCCCCGCTCGCCGCAACTAGAGAAAGTGCAAGCACAGCAACGAAGACCCAGCACAGTCAAAAAAATACAACAAAGACAAAAAACAAAAACAAAAAAAACCAACTCCTGTGTTCTTTTCCAATATAAAGTCTATAGCCTGATCCCAGGCACAAGAGGTAGTGCTTTCTGCTCAACACACTAAGACTTGGGTTCAGAATCAGGTTCTGGACCACTGCACGATTCACAATGGTCAAGAGGTGGAAACACCAAGAGTCCATCCACGGATGATGGCTAAACACAGTGTGGTCCATCCACACACTGCCACATGACTCAGCCTTCAAAAGGAAAGAGGTTCTGACACACGTGACAACATGGATGAGCCTGAACACGATGCTCAGTGAGAGAAGCCAGACACAGAAGGACAGATACTGTCTGATTCCACTCATGCAAGGTCCCTAGAGAGTGAGATCCACAGAGACAGGAAGTAGATGGTTGGGGGCCAGGGGCTGGGGGAGGGGCTGGGGAGTGAGTGTTTCATGGGGACAGAGTTTCAGTTTGGGAGGATGAGAAAGTTCTGGAGGTGGATGGTGGGGACAGTTGCACAACAATGTGAATGTACTTAATGCCACTGAGCTGTGCACCTAAAAAATAGTTAAAACGGTAAAGGTTATGTTATCTGTATATTACCACAGTAAAAATATTTTAATAGAGTAAAAACAAAATCAAACGCTGGGACATAAGGGTGGAGGGTCAAAGCCATTTCCCCACAGCCCCTCAGACGCTGAGCTCACTGGAGACGAACGACAGTCGTGAGGATGCCCAGGACAGACACGCACTCGCCAGGGCCACCTCCTTCGCACCGGCGGCACGGCGGCCGCAGGTGTGGTGACTCCGAGCCGCTCGGCCTGACCTCGCATGCGCCCCGCGTCTCAGTGTCCGGCTGCGCGCTGGCCAGGTACACCTCAGAGCCAGAAGGGTGCTGCGATGCCCCTTTCCACGGGGCAAAGGGGCTCAGCACAGGCTTTCCAAGGTCACACGGCCAGAAAGGGCAAAGCCGGGGGTCAAAGCCACACTGCCGACCCCGACGATGTGTTCTCACCCCGCTCCGCCAAGCCTCTGAGCCCCCTCGGGCTCCACACGGCCTCGGACACCCAGGGGCGTCTCTCCCGGCCACACAGCTGAAGGGCCTCGGTCAGGCCACATGGCACAAGTGCTGCCCAAGTGCCCATGTTCTCAGAGTCCCTCCCCTGGTCTGATAAGTGACCCGACGCCCTGGACCGAGACGGCCCCGAGGCGAGAGAGCAGCTCAGAGACCCAGGGTGACCGGGAGGCAGGGACAGTCCCTTCTAAATTACGTGCCTGCACTGCCCATGAGTTCCTACTGACCGACTCTGGCCAGAAGGCACTGCAAAGACACCATACATGCAGACCAGCGCTTCCCAAGTTGGGGGACCCCTGGGACCGAGTGGGAGGGGCCTCGGATGCTGCTCAGCCCCCCAGCACCCAGGACATCCCCTGGTGTGTTCACTCTGGTGTCATTCACCCCACGACAGAGAACGATCCGGCCCCAAACGTCAGCAATGCTTGGGGAGAGACCCTGGTCTGGCCCAATCTCAGTCCCTCCCAATCTCTTTTCAAAAGCATCAGATCGGGTACTGTTTCCCTCCTAAGACTGACCACTGGCCGGAGCCCTCCAGCCCCGCCACCGGGCCCCCCTCCCCTGCCCTTGTCCCCACCAGGCCTTGGCTACTCCAACATGCCTATGGGTCTAAGCTTCTGCACAGGTCACTCTGCCTACCTGGGATGCTGCCCCAAGGCCTGCCTCAGGTGGCAGGTTAATGCCACCTCCTCCAGGAAGCCTTCCCCCCTGCTCCTCTAGGGGATAAGCGCCTCATGCCTCTCCAGCCCGGCCCACTTAATCATTTAGTATGACCAGATCCCAGGCCAGGACAATAGCCCATCCTCTCCCACACCGGACCTCCAGGCATCTAAGAGGCTGGAGAGGACCAGACCAGTGTGTGGCCCCTAAGGAAAGCAGGCGCCAACCTGTTGAAGGCACAGCAGAGGGCCGGTGTGGCTGGAGGTTCGGGACGATGGCAGGGTGGGCAGTGGCTGGGCGAGGAGTTTGCGTTGGATTCCGGGGCACCAGGAGGGTGGGGAGCAGGGAGCGAGTGATGGGCGCCTGTGATTAAGGCTGGGGTGCTACTGTAACCCAGGCCGCCCGGAAAAGAGACCCTCAAGCCCCTCGAAGGGCCGGGGGCAGGAGGTGCAGAAGCAAAACTGGCAAGCCCAGGTTGGCAGCAGGGGTCCGATCGCCCCTCCAGGACCTCCCGTCCAGGGCCCTCAGTGCCCGCTCACCTTGCACACGGTGTGCTGGCACACGGTCGTGATCGGGCGGAACACCAGCTCCTGGCAACAAATACACTGGAACGCCTCCTCCACTTTGCTCAGGAATTTCTGGAAGCAGAGGAGAGGGTGCATGAGCCCGGCAAAGGCTCGGTTCCCCAGAGTGAACGAGCACGACGGGCCCCCAGATTCCCTGCTTAGCCCTCGCCCCGGCCCGAATCTCATCCTCTGGCACCGGAGCACACGCAGGCTGGAGATCAAGACCGCAGTCCATCAGCGCTTCTCTCGGCACAGAGCCCAGCCCTGCGACACACGGCACCGCCTGCCTGCCGCCCGCTGCTCAGACCCCGGGCTCCAGTGGCGGA
Organism: Balaenoptera musculus; assembly: GCF_009873245.2. Lineage (NCBI taxonomy): Eukaryota > Metazoa > Chordata > Mammalia > Artiodactyla > Balaenopteridae > Balaenoptera > Balaenoptera musculus. Next base: position 167,526,112 of record NC_045787.1, read on the forward strand.
TGAGACAGAGAAACGCCTGCCTTCTTGGAGCATGGGGCCCAGCGGGGAAGACCAGAGATTAAGCAGGTGAGAGACAGAAAGGTCACAGCAGTGCTGGGGAAAGGACAGCAGGGAGCCCCAGAAGGAGGGCGGTCAGAGTCCCCCCGTGGAGAAGGTGACCTTTCAGCAGAGAGACCCGAAGGACGTGGGGCGGCTGAATCACAGCCTCCTAAGATGTCCACGTTCGAATCCCGGGACCTGTGGACATATCACCTCACGGGGCAGAGGGGACTTCACAGGTGGGGTTAAGGCCCTTGAGACAGGGATGACCCTGGATTCCCCGGGGAGCCCAGCGTCATCACAGGGTCCTTATGAGAGGGAGGCGGGAGGGTCAGAAGCAGAGAGAGACGGGAGATGTTGCACTGTTGGCTGTGAGGATGCAGGAGGGGCCGCGAGCCAGGGATGCAGCGCCACTAGAAGCTGGAGAAGGTGGGAACCGATGTTCCCCTGGAGCCTCCGGAAGGACCCGCCCTGCCCACACTTGGATTTTACTCCTAAAGGCTCACTTGTTAGGGCAGCCACAGTGATTTCATGCCGGAGGGAGACTGAGCCAGGAGGGCTGGGGTGGAAGGTACTTCCCCAAAGAGAAACCCACGAGGGCAGAGGCCGTGCAATGGGATGACCAGGAGGAAGAGTCCAGAAGGAGAGGACGTCAGCAGTAACGGGCCGCTCGCCCGGGGCTCAGAGGATCTGGGTTTGATCCTGACCGTGAGCCATGGAGAGCCAATCCCCACCAGGCAGGGGCAGCCAGAGGACGCTGAGCCACTCACTTCCAGTGACCCATCAATGTCACTCACCCCACTAAGGCAGGAGGATCAAAGAAAAGACAGCGCCGGTTTGGCGGTTCCTCGGAAATTTGAACACAGAATGACTTTATGATCCGGCAATCCCACTTCTGGGTTTACGCCCAAGAGAACTGAAGATAGGGCCGCAGAGACGTGCCCACCTGTGGTCACTGCAGCACTGTTCACAACAGCCAAAAGCTGGAAGCAACCCAAGTGCCCACTGAGAGATGATGGATAAACAAATTCCATCTGCACAGCGGAATATTACGCAGCCTTAAAAAGGAAGGAGCGTCTGACACCTGCCACAACACGGATGGACCCTGAGGACATGATGCTCAGTGAGAGAAACCAGACACAGAAGGACACACACTGTCCTATTCCACTCATGTGAGGTCCCTAGAGGAGTCGGATCCACTGAGACAGAAGGTAGATGGTGGGGGAGGGGCTGGGGAGTCAGCGTTTCACGGGGACAGAGTTTCAGTTTGGGAAGATGAGAAAGTGCTGGAGACAATGGTGGGGATGGTTGCACGACAGGCTTAATGCCACTGAGCTGTGCACTTTAAATAGTTCAGATGGTCAGTTTCATGTCTTCTCTACTTTATCACAATGGAAAGAAAGAGGCCCCGGCCAGGCCCGGGGGAGGGTAGGGGGGGCTCACCGGCCCGTCCTTGAGCGACTTCAGGATCTCTGTCCACAGCTTTGTGTTGCTCTTGTCCTCCTTGATGAGGTTGCTCTGCTGGGTGGTGAGGCTGTAGGGCTCCACCTTGGTCTTCTTGGGTGCCCCTCGCGAGGACCCGTCGCCTCCTGGGACAGAGCAGGGCGGGTGAGGGTGGAGGCCCCCCCACCCCCCCGCACACGAGGATGGGTTCCGAGTACGAGAACGGCCGCGGAGACACCCACCAGCCGACTTGCTTTTCCGCTTGCCCTTCCTGGGGGACGGGAAGCCCTCCTCCCCGTCCTCCTCCTTCTCCAGGGCTGCCCTCTTGCTGTTTTCCTTCTCCTTCTCCCTCCTGGCCAGGGCCTCCAGGTAGCCTTCTGGGTACTGCGAGGAGGAGAAGACAGGACGGTCACCCCTCCCCGGTCCCCAGCCAGGCCCCAGAGACAGACTCTGTGCTCCCTTGGCCTCAGCTCAGAGGCCTCCACCAACTTAACTCTGGAGCAGTAACTAAGCACAGAAACTCACAGGAACAAGCATTAATGGCACAGCGGCAGTGAGCGAGATAACGTGAGATAACGCACGGTAGAGGCCCGCCATCAGATCAAGCAAAGAAGACAGTCTTTTTTCTTTTGTTTTATTTTTTGGGTTTTTTTTGGCCGTGCCACGCGGCTTGTAGGATCTTGGTTCCCTGACCTGGGATTGAACCCTCGGCCTCAGCAGTGAAAGCGCCGAGTCCTAACCACTGGATGGCCAGGGAATTCCCAAGACAGTCTTAGTATCTTTCCATTTCGATGAGAAGTAGGCAAACATTTCCAGCCAGGGGCCAGGTAGTAAAAGTTTTGGACTCTGTGGGGACGAAAGCCGGCCCAGCCCCTGTGGGATTGAATGGGCGTGGCTGGGCCCCAGGAAGACTTCGTTTACCCACCACTGGCCTAGGGCCTTAGCTCCACAACCCGATTCTGATGGGTCTTGGACCCCTCTGAGCCCCATCAGGCATCATCTAATTAGAAATGGGGTTCTAAGGCACCTACAACCACATCCGATTCTCCAATGTTTCATCAAGAAACCCTCAAGCTTTTCTAGCAACACAAACTTGCAATGAAGACTTAAGTTCTAAATAAAAAATCCTCCTCCCACCAGTGACGTGCCTGACCCACGGCTGTCTCTCCCCAGTTCCTCCGCTTCTAAACGTCCCTGTGTTTGTGTCCACCTAGAGGGGTGGGATAGGGAGGGTGGGAGGGAGGGAGACGCAAGAGGGAGGAGATATGGGGATATATGTATATGTATAGCTGATTCACTTTGTTATAAAGCAGAAACTAACACACCATTGTAAAGCAGTTATACTCCAATAAAGATGTTAAAAAATGAAAAAATAAATAACTAAATAAAATAAAACAAAATAAAATTCCCTGTGGAACAACCACTGTGTTCAAAAGGCAACTCTTTGTGGCCTCCTGGGAGGGTAGGTGCTATCAGACTCTCAACAGCAATTAAGATTCCTTAAATAGTCCCACCACGACTTATCAGTTGGAAAGCGGATCACCAGGAGGAACAGAAAACACCATAATTATAGTGCAAAAAAGCCGTATTCTGCAGGTACGGGGTGAACTCTTGGAGACGGAGGATTCTGCTGCTATAAAGAGGTGAGTGATTGTTCCGGAGGATCCGTCCACCTTATCTTTACATTTAGACCTTGCTCTATTCTATATTTAGACCAGTTTTATTGGTTTGTCTGCTTTTGGGGTAGGGAGGGGTGATGGACAGAGAGGAGAAAGAGAGATGGGGGACTTCCCTGGCGGTCCAGTGGTTAAGACTCCGCCTTTCAATGAAGGGGGCACAGGTTCAATCCCTGGTCAGGGAGATCCTGCATGCTGCAAGGTGCGGCCAAAAAAAAACACAAAAAAACAAAAAGAGACAGGGAAGAGGGGGAGGAGAAGATGGGATGGGAGGGGACTGGCCAAGAGAGAGGAGACCGGACTCCAGATTGCTTTCGGATAAGCTCTTGGAACACAGCTCAGACAAGGAAGCCCAGCTCTCAGCTCTAACATCACGAAAGCAAAGACGCAAACCTGCCCGAGCCACCCCTCCCCTATATCCACCGGCTGAAGGACAGGGATGGTACAGCCAGCTAGGTGTCACCAGCTCACAGCCTGGAAATCGTCCGGGATGAGAAAAACCCCAGAGAGCATGGCTCCCCGCTCAGACGCTCCCCGCCCCAGGCCCCGGGCGCGAGCTCCAGCTGCAAGCGCAGGCCTGGACGCACCTGCATGGTCAGCCCCAGCTTCTTGATCCGGTCCTTCCCCTCCTTGGTCCAGGGCCCCGGCTCGACGTCATCCCTGCGCAGGAGGAATCGCCACACCAGGAAGCCGGACTTGCCCTTCTCGGGCCAGTACCTCACGACCTGTGGGAAGAAGCGCAGGGTCAGTGACCTGGGGGCCAGGGGCGGGGGGCAGGCACGGGGGCCCCCACTCACCTTGTAGATGCCGTCGTACCGGTTGCCCTCGATGGGGGCGTACTTGCTGTGCTTGCGGCCCTTGACGTTCCGCACCACCCGGACCGGCTTCCCAGACCGCCAGTCCTTGGCCTCGGCCCCTTTGAGGTCGTTGATGGGGGCAAAGCAGTTCAGAGCCAGCGCCCTGTGGGGAGAGCCGGGCCCAAATGCTGGACTGCGTCCCCCAGAGAGAGGGGGTCGCGTCCCAAGCCCCCGGCCCCGTGAACATGTCACCTTCTTTTGGAAAGACGGTGCTTGCGGATGAAGTCAAGTTCGGAGGCGGTCAGAATGGATTAGGGTGGGCCCTGAACCCAGTGACCGGTGTCCATATAAGGAAAGGGAAACTGAGGGAGTTCCCTGGTGGTTAGGACTCAGCGCTCTCACTGTCGAGGGCCCGGGTTCGATCACACGTCAGGGAACTAAGATCCCACACCCCACAAGCCGCACCATGACATGGCCCAAAAAAAAAGAAGAAAATGTTTTAAAAATAAAAACTAGGACTTCCCTGGTGGCACAGTGGTTAAGGATCTGCCTGCCAATTCAGGGGACACAGGTTCGAGCCCTGGTCCGGGAAGATCCCACATGCCACAGAGCAACTAAGCCGTGCACCACAACTACTGAGCCTGCGCTCTAGAGCCTGCAAGCCACACTACTGAGCCCACGAGCCACAATTACTGAAGCCCGCACACCTAGAGCCCGTGCTCTGCAACAAGGGAAGCCACCGCAATGAGAAGCCCGCACACCACAACGAAGAGTAGCCCCCGCTCGCCGCAACTAGAGAAAGCCTGCGCGCAGCAATGAAGACCCAACGCAGCCAAAAATAAATAAATTTATTTTTTAAAAAATAATAAATAAATTAAATAAAAATTAAAACTAAAAGAAAATAAATTAAAAAAGAAGAAAGAAAACAGACACACAGGGGACAGGGCCCCATGAGGCAGGGGCTGGAGTGTGTCCCATCTACAAGCCAAGGGACACCAAGGAAGGACCCTCCCCTGGAGGTTCCAAATGGAGGACGGCCCCGATGCACCTTGACTTTGGACTCCGGGCCTCCAGAATGAGGCAAGAATAAATTCCTGTTGCTCTAAACCACCCAGTTTGCGGTGTTTTGTTACTCGAGCCACAGGACACTAACACGATGTGGGGGAAGACGTCACCCAGGAGAAAGCAGGTGGCACACAAACGCGGGCTGGGCCGGCAGGCCTGTCCCGACAAAGGGCACAGAGGCCTGGGGTCGGTGGACCGGAGGTCAGCTCCGCATCTGATGTAATGCCGCCACCTTCCTCAGGTGAGCAAGAAAGAGAGCTGCCACCGCACAGCTGTTCTCCCGTGCAGATGGCAGTTGTTAAAGAACAGATTTCTTAGAGTTTTAAGTCCAGACTTTTATCACTGCTCACGAGCAGTTCCTCACACTGTTAAATCTCCTCCAAAAATGAGATTTTTTTTTTTTTTCTTGGCTGCACCATGTGGCATGCGGGATCTTAGTTCCCCAACCAGGGATCGAACCCGCGCCCCCTGCAGTGGAAGCACGGAGTCTTAACCGCTGGATCACCAGAGAAGTCCCAAAAATGAGATTTTTTAAATGGCTAGTGAAATTGAAATATTCTACTAGACTAATACATGCACGAAAATGAACCCTTCCCTCTTTTTTTAAAAAAGATATTTAGGCAAAGAGCTTTCTGGAAAGTAAGAAATACCAATTTGTATTTCTACCAACAGTGGAACGCTAGTCTATGCCTTGGCATTTCTCAACACTGGAGAATTCGGCATTTCTCAACACTTGGCATTTCTCAACACTGGAGAATTCAACACTTATTTACCCTCAACTTTACAGGGTAAATAAGTAGTACCTCAACATTACTTCAATGTGTATTTCTTTGATCACTAAAGGTGAACAAATTTTCATGGCCACTGTAGATCTGTGTTACTTGGCAGAATGATTTGCATGTCCTTTACTTTTTTCTGTTAGTTTTTCTTATTGATTTGCAACACAGCTCTTTACATATAAGGGCATAACCATCATCAGGTGTCATGTTTGTGGCAGACTTTTCCCCCAGGAGTCACCTGCCTTTTCATTGTACGTATGGGTTTTATTGGTGTAATTTATAATACTTAGGTCATCAAATCTCTGTCTTTTCCTTTGGGCTCTGTGATGCTGTTTATGCTTTACCCCATCCTGTAATCGAGGCTCAGCGAACTCCTGCCCACCTCGTGGTGTTGCAGATAAAGTTCTACTGGAACACAGCCGTCCACACTCTTTTACACGTGCTCTGTGGCTGCTCACGTGCTACGACGGCAGAGTTGAGTGGTTGCCACAGAGACCGTGCGGCCCGCAAAGTCAAATACGTTTATTATCTGGCCTTTTGGGGGAAAAGTTTGCTTCAGTGCATCTGAATGACTCACAGGTGGACAGAGTAGGGAAGAGATGGACATTCGTGGTCCTTACGTTCCATCACACTCTTAATGGGAATCTAACTTCCTGCACATCAAAGCCCCAAACGGGACCCATCCCCTCCCCTGTGAAGCCACCAGAGGACAAGGCAGACAGACATGTGCTGGTGAAGAAACAGGAACACTCGATTCTGCAAACCTGTTGGTGTTGGTGAGTTTCTGATCACAAGACTGTTCTGCAGTCCGCTTGTTACCGGAAAGGTCTCGTCCACCGCTACCTGTGTACGTGAACGAGTTCCCGTGGTCCTGAAACAGATACGGGGGGCAGGCTGAACCCCGCACGCAGAGGAGAGGAGAGACCCACTCAAAACAAACCCACACACACCCGTCAGGATGTCAACTGTCAAAGAACCAGGATGTCAGGATCAACTACCAAAGAAACAGATAATAACAAGTGTCGGTGACAATGTGGAGAAACTGGAAGCCTGTGCACAGCTGGTGGGGATGGAAAATGGTGCAGCTGCTGTGGAAAACAGTATGGAGGTTCCTCAACAAATTAAAAACACAATCACCATATGATCCGGCAATCGCACTTCTTTATACCCAGAAGAACTGAAAACAGGGACTTGAAGAGATTTTTGCAGATCCAGGTTCATAGCATTACTCACAGTAGCTAAAATGTGAAAACAACCCAGGCATCCACTGATGCATGACTGGATAAACAAAAATGTGGTCCGTCCACACACTGGAATATTGTTAAGCCTTAAAAAGGAAGAATGAGATTCTGACACATGCTACACCGTGGATGGACCTTGAGGACATGATGCTCAGTGAGAGAAGCCAGACACAAAAGGACGAATACTGTGATTCCACTCACAGGAGGTCCCTAGAGAAATCAGATCCACAGAGACAGGAAGTAGATGGTAAGGACAGGGGCTGGGGAAGGGGATGGAGAGTCAGCGTTCCCTGGGGACAGAGTCTCAGTTTGGGAAGACGAGAAAGTTCTTGAGATGGACCGTGGGGATGGTTGCACAACAATGTGAATGTGCTTAATGTCACTGAGCTGTGCTCTTAAAGATAATTAAGATGGTTAAGTTTTACGTTGAGTATTTGCCACAATTACATAAAAACAAAACCAGCTCCCCACACTCACCACGTCATCCTCATACCCTCCAGCCAGGACCAGGGAGTACGCCCCATCGTTGCTCCGGCCGTGGATGCCTGCCACATGAGGTCGATGGACCCCAGACTCGCTGACCTGTGAACACCACCGAGAAATAAGTGGCACCTCCTGGACCGGCCACTGCGCGACGGCCCTCCTCGCTCCCGCCTTTGGAGCCAGCGCCTGACTCTTCCACTGAAAGCATCACTCTTGTTATGAGAACCTCTGCCCCCGAGAGACCGAGTCCGAGCCACACCAGGGAAGGACCTGGCGTGAATCCCCAGCCTCCTGCCCTTGGGATAGCCCTCCCCAGAGGAGGGACTCCTGGAAGGCCAGCGCCCGTCGGCCGAGCCCCGGGGCCCGACGTCTGCAGGTACCTGGACTCTGAACCTCCACATGGTGCCCACGGGGATGCCCGGGATGGGGCCGAAGTGGTTGGACGGCACAATGGTGCACTCCTTGGTGCGGCCCACGCACGCCATGCCCTGTCCATTCCAAAACAGAGGGGAGAGCAGCGTGAACGGCCGCAGGGGGTGGTGCGGGGCGGCAGGGGCGCACGGGGCGCGGGGGCCCCTCACCTTGCCCCAGTCCCGCTGCGAGGACGACGTGGCCGACGCCATCTTCGCCTTCTTCTTACTCTCCTTCAGCTTCTCGCCTGCCTGCACCACCTCGCTGGAGTCGATCCGGCACTCGGGGCAGTACCTGCGACCACAGGGACGTCACCCTCTGCCCGTGGCTGCACGGCCGCCTCCTTCCAGCCCCCTGCCGTCCTGTGTGTCCGAGACCAGGACGGGGGGGGGGGGGGCGGGGGGGGGTGGCGGCAGCGGGGGTGAACTTGAATCCATGAGCGTGACATAAGAAATCAAGTTCCTCGGTCGCACGGGCCACATCTGAAGTAGCCGCGTGTGGCGAGTGGCGCCCGTGGTGGACGGCGGACCCTGACCCCCTCCCGCTGGGAATGGCAGTGCCTCCCACGTCGAGGCCAAGTCCAGCCGGCACGTGGCAAACACACAGGGCAGCTCGACGGCACCTGCTCCCTGCCGTGGGCTCGGTTTCCCCGTCTCCACGGGGAGGGGATGGTGCAAACGACAGCCACTGCCGTTAGCAGGTCGGGGTCCTCAGACCACAGCCCAGCGTCACAACCGTCCCCTCCAGCACCGGGGACACCCGCTCCGCTCCTGCCCGCCTTGCCTCCTCCCTGCAGTGAGCCGGGGCCCAGGCCTCGCGCCCGCCCCCCCCCCACCGCCATCGCAGGGTCACCGGCAGCCCCCGGGCACTCACCACTCCTCCTCAGCGGGGACGCTGCTGAGCGGCGGGCACAGGCAGTACGTGTGGAAGGCCATGTCGCACTCGTCGCACAGCAGCTGCTTGTCGGGGTCCTGCTTGCCCCCGCACAGGTGGCAGGCGCACATGCGGCACGGCTTCCGCTCGTCGTCCTTGCAGTGCTTGCAGGAGGGCCCGCTCTTCCCTGGACGCGGGAGGATGGGGTCAGCTCAGGCACGACCCCGCCACACCGGGCGCCTTGCCTGCCCACCGCAGAGGGGCGGGATCGGAACTCACTTCTTGTCGGGTTTTCCACCATGGGGTTCCCCTCGCCAGGGCGCTCAATCTTGAAAACCTCGTCCACGAAGATGATCCGACAGTCGTTGAGAGAATCATCCCTGCGAGAGACGGGCCGTTAGGACATCCCACAGGGCCGGCCCCGCCGAAGCGCCCGAGAAGACTTCGCCACGTCAACACAGCTCTCAGAGCCTGTGAACAGCTCCGCCTCTAATTGCATCAGAGAACAGGCTTTTGCAGGGCACCGTGAACTCGATTAGCTACTCCCCTTGCAAATTCAAGTCCTACCAAATCAGGAACAAGGTGAAAACAACAGACAAACCAGAGTTTCATCACGTGATGCATTTGAGAGAATCATTTCTAACCTGCGTGTAGACAAGGCCCATTTAACAAGGCCCAACAGGCAAAAGCAATAAAGGTCTGATCAAAATACAAAAACTCCTCTAAGTTAAAACGACCCCAGGGATCATCTCACCACCTCCATCAGATCATCCCATCACCTACATCATCGGCAACCACCTAGGGAAAGCAAATGCGAGTCAGGTGTATAATTTCACACTGCCTGAGAACCACATTCAAAAAGTAAAAGCAGATGGAATCAATTTGAGGATGTTTTATGTAACCCAATGTATACAAAATATCATTTCAACATGTAATGAACGTTAAGGAATTATTAACAAGCTAGTTTGCATTCTTTTTCAGCGCTAAATCTTTGAAGTCCATTGTGCATTTTACACTCACGACGCATCTTAATGTGTCCTGGCCACATTTCAAGGGCTAGGCAGCACATGTGGCTCGTGGCTGTGAAACTAGATGGGAAGGTCCAGATCTACCCACCAGTTCACAGGAAACACAGGGACAGAGGAACAGAGGAAATGACACCGTGAGGATGCCGGTGGGAAATCCAGACTGTGCAGAGTCTGTGGGACAAACAACCAGGCTTCCCCAACAAATAAATTAGTCCGCCTGCCAGTGCAGGGGACACGGGTTTGAGCCCTGGTCCGGGAGGATCCCACATGCCGCGGAGCAACTAAGCCCATGCACCACAACTACTGAGCCTGCGCTCTAGAGCCCGCGAGCCACAACTACTGAGCCTGCGCTCTGGAGCCCGCGAGCCCCAACTACTGAGGCCCGCGTGCCTAGAGCCCATGCTCCGCAACAAGAGAGGCCACCACGGTGAGAAGCCCGCGCTCGCTGCAACCAGAGAAAAGCCCGTGCACAGCAGTGAAGACCCAACACAGCCAAAAATAAAATAAATAAAATAAATAAATTTTTTAAAAAAAGAGAGAGAGATCTGCCAACCTAACTGAAATCTTTGGACGTTACTTAGATCTTAAACAAATAATTTAAAAAAAGAGTGAGCTAATTGGAAGACTGAACAATGACTGGCTATATGTTAAGAAATTAGTTAATTTTTATGTTGTAATAATAGCATTAAAAGTATGTCTCTTTAAAAGAATCATTTTGAAGAAACATACTTGAAAACATTAACAGATACAATGAGTCAATGCTTGGGAGTTACTTCAATATAACGGTGGTGGTCATCATCTCAGATGAAGGAAAATTAAAAGAATTCATTGCTAGCCAACACACCTTTATAGAATAATGAAGGAAGTTCTTCAAATAGATAGGAAATTAAAAAGGAAAGCATCTTGGAGGAAAAAGAAGGAAGAAAGAATAGAAAGAGCAGAAATATGGGTCCATACAATAAATTATGCTCCTTACGGGTTTTCTAAATCATATATGATGATTGAAATAAAAACCATAACACCATCTGATGTTCAAGACAGTGACTATAAAGGAATGTAAATGGAAGAAAGATTTCCACACTTCCCTCAAAGTGGGAAAAGAGATACCAGTATGTCACACGTTTCTATGATAAAATCCAGAGAAACCACTAAAAAAACCGTATAAAGCAATACACTCCAGAAGACCATCAGTAAATCAAGATAGAGGGCTTCCCTGGTGGTGCAGTGGTTGAGAATCTGCCTGCCAATGCAGGGGACACGGGTTCGAGCCCTGGTCTGGGAAAATCCCACATGCCGCGGAGCAACTAGGCCCGTGAGCCACAACTACTGAGCCTGCGCGTCTGGAGCCTGTGCTCCACAACAAGAGAGGCCACGACAGTGAGAGGCCCACGCACCGCGATGAAGAGTGGGCCCCGCTCGCCGCAACTGGAGAAAAGCCCTCGCACAGAAACGAAGACCCAGCACAGCCCCCCAAAAAATAATTAATTAAAATGTACTGATAATATGCTAAATAAATAAATAAATAAATAAATAATAAATCAAGATAGAATCCTAAAAAATACTTACACAACCCACAGGAAGGACAGAAAAAGAGCAACAGGAAAAAGAAACAGAGAAAACAAATAGAAAACAAATAACAAAATGGCAGGCTCAAGCCCTAACATACTAATAATTACCTTAAATGTAAATGGTCTAAATACAATTGACCCCTGACCAACATGAATTTGAACTGCACGAATCCAGTTATAGGCGGATTTTTTTCAACAGTAAATATGGCAGTACCACACAATCCCCAGTCGGTTGAATCTTCAGATGCGGAACCACAGATACAATGGAACTGCAGAGATGGAAGGCAGACTGTAAGTTAATGCTCAGATTCTTATTAACTGCACGGGGGTCAGCATCTGTAACCCCCGAGTTGTTCAAGGGTCGATAATGTATGCCAAGTGGGACTTCCCTGGTGGTCCGGTAGTTAAGACTCCGGCTTCCACTGCAGGGGGCACGGGTTCGATCCCTGGTCAGGGAACTGGATCCTGCATGCATGCCACAACTAAGAGTCCACACGCCGCAACTAAGAAGTCCGCACGCCACAACTGAAAGTTCTCGCGTGCCACAACTAAGACCCAGCGCAGCCAAAATAAACAAATAAATGTTTAAAAATAAATAAATAAATGCTTATATTAGACCTACAATAATCTAAGTTACTACCTCAAAAAAAAAAAAAAAAAAAACACTAGAAAAAGAAAAGCAAAATCAACCCAAAGAAAGGAGAAGGGAGAAAATTACAAAGATGAGACCAGGGAATTCCCTGGCAGTCCGGTCCAGTCCAGTGGTTAGGACTCCACACTTGCACTGCAGGGGGCATGGGTTCGATCCCCAGTCGGGAAGCCAAGATCCCGCATGCCACAGCCATAAATAACTAGCTACATAAATAAAAATATTAAAAAAAAAAATAAAATGAGAGCAGAAATTAAAGAAGTGGAAAACGAGAAAACATAAAAAAGAAACAAAACAAGAAGCAGGTTACTTTTTAACAATCACATCACTGTACCAGGGCTGAGCCCTGGGCCCTTGCCCCTCAACGCCCCCATCGGCCTCCTCCCTGGTCTCCCTGCGGCTATGCTGCCCCCTGCAGTCCATTCCCAGCTCGGCTGCCCGAGTGATGAGTCCTAATTATAGGTCGAAGCCTGTGGCTCCCGTGCTTTCAGCTCTGATGGCTGCCAGCAACAGAGAATACACACCAGCTCCGCACCACTCCCGGCCATGCCCTGAATGCTTCCTTCCTCCCTCTCTCCCTCCACCCCAGCCCACTGGCCTCCTTGCAAGGTCACAAACGCACCAGGAATGGTCCTGCCCCAGGGCCTTTGCACTTGCTGTGCCTATGCTCAGGACACTGTTGCCCCGAAGATCATGTCTATATACAATACATACAATGGAGTATTACTCAGCCACCAAAAAAGACGTTCATCATGAAACACGGATGAACCTTGAGAACATTATACTCGGTGAAAAAAGCCAGACACAAAAGGACAAATCCTGTGTGGTCCCACTCATAGGAGGTGCCTAGAGTCATCACATCCATAGAGACGGGAAGTAGATGGTGGGGCCGGGGGCTGGGGAAGGGGGATGGGGAGTCAGTGTTTCCTGGGGACAGAGTTTCAGTTTGGGAAGATGAGAAAGTTCTGGAGATGGATGGTGGGGATGGTTGTCCAGCAATACATATGTACTTAATGCCACCGAGCTGTGCACTTAAAAATGGGTAAGATGGTAAGTTTTCTACACACACAGAGGCAAGGAAGAACAGGGCTCGGCAAACGTTTTCTGCAAAGGGCCAGATGGTAAATATTTTTGGCTTTGTGGGCCACACGGTTTGTTTCACAGTTACCCAGCTGTCCTCTTGGTGTCCTCCTAACACTGAGCAGCCACAGTGAATCAGTGAACAGATGGGCGTGGCCTGGTGCCAATAAAACTTTATTTGCCAATCAGGGGCGGGGCCAGCAGCCCGCTGATCCCTGATGTGAAGGGCACCTCCATGTGGGTGTGTGTAGTTCGGTGTACGTTCACGCCTGTTTGTGCACAGAGTGGCCCTGGAAGGTGCCGGGAACCATCATGTCTCCAGAAAGGGGAGAACCAGCTGACCAGGGGACAGAAGAGAAGGGAGAATATTAACTGTGTGGCCTTCAGTACTTTCTGGATTTTGCCCCTTTTAGACTTTTCACCTGTTTGCCAAATTCAAAACGACAAACAAAAGAGAGCAAGGACGCTTGAAATCTCTGCCTGGGGCCCAGAGACAGTTCCCTAGGCGGGGTAAGCAGGTGGGGCGTGGAGACCCAGAGAGGAGGCAGAGACCAGGCGGAGGCCGGGTGGAGGCCAGGCGGAGGCCGGCAGGCACTGACTCACCCGATCCTGACGTTGGCGTGCAGCTCCCGCACCGTCCGGGTCTCACGTTTCCGCAGGATCTCCGCGTCGTACCAGAAGCCGCGATCCTTGGGGTTGTCAGGGTTGTAGTTGACCATGACCATCTGGCCCACCTCCAGGTCCTGCCATTTGATGATGTGTCGGGCGCGAGCCCGGACGTTCCGTGAGTTCATCTGGACCACTCCGTTCTCCGGGTAGCTGAGGGAGGGGGGGAAAGCCCCACGCTCAGACCCCAGGTGCCAGGGGACCTCAGTCCCTTGACGAGAGAGAGAGAAGCCAGGCGGAGAGGGCCGCCTGGTGTACGGGTGTGGGTTCTGCTCATCACAGCAGCCTGGAAAGCCCCCTCTCCATGATCTCACTTGCTGGTGTCAAAAACACACAGCTATAGCGACACGTTCCAATTACAGAAGGTGCTGTGGGTTGAACTACATCCTCTAAAAACCTATGCTATGATTCCAACCCCTGGCACCTTGGAGTGGGACCTAATTTGGAAATAGGGTCGTTGCAGATATAAGGAGTTCAGATGACGTCATAATAGAGCGGCCCTAAACCTAGTGACTGATGTCCTTACAAGAAGAGAGGATGAGACGCAGACAGAGGAGAACGACACAGGAAGAGGAGGCAGAGGCTGGAGGGATGTGGCCACAAGCCAAGGACTGCCGGTCCCACCAGAAGCTGGAAGAGGCAGGAAGGATTCTCCCCTTCAGGTTCCAGAAGGTTCACAGCCCTGTCGCCACCTTAGTTTTGGACTTCTGGCCTCCAGGACTGTGAGAGAATAAACTGTCGGAGCAACGCTAGTGGTACTTTGTTACGGCAGCCATAGGAAACTAAGACAGCAGGAAATGCGGGGAGGGAAGAACTTAACTTCTTCCACATACATGTGTTGAAAGTGATTTTTGTAGAGGGATATACATTATTTCGTTTATGTAAATACAACATACTGGAGATTAGAAAATGATAGGAAGTCATTATTCTGGATATGCAGGAATATTCCAGCAGCCTCAAAAAAGGCATAAAATAATTGAGCTAAAAGTAGCATATTCTATTAGCAACAAAGTTAAGCCTCAGCCGTGAGGGGGACAACCCCAAATCTATTGCGACTAGCTCTATAGCCTGGTACTCATTATTTTTGCTAATAAACCACCAAGTACAAGGGCTGCCCAGCTTTTCCTGTGAAGGACCAGACAGTCAATATTTTCAGCTTTGTCATCTGGAAGGTGTCTGTTGTGAACACTCAACTCGGCTGCTATTACCATGAGAGCAGTCACAGACAAGGTGTAAACGAATCGGTATTGGTGTGTTTCGATAAAGCTTTATTTACAAAAACAGGCCGTGGGCCAGATTTGGCCTGAGAACTAGAGTTTGCAGCCCCTGACCAAGAGGATGGGAATGTTGCAAAAACTGCGATTCACTCGTCCAATTACTCCCATAATTCTTAGAGCTAAGCTTAGGATGTGCCAGAAACCGATGTAGGCAGTAGGGACCCAGCAGAGAACCACAGAATGTGAGCTCCCTGTAGGCAGGCACGCTTGCCCTCTGTTAGGTACTGAACTGTATCCCCCAAATTCATACACTGAAGCCCTAACACCCAATGTGACTGTATTTGGAGATAAGGCCTTTAAGGGGTGTCATCAAAGTTAAATGAGCTCAAAAAGGCAGAGCCCTAATCTAAGGGGATTGGTGTCCTTATCAGAGGAGGAAAAGACACCAGAGCTCACTCTCTCTCTCTCTCTCTCTCTCCGTGCACACACAGAAAAGGCCATGTGAGGATGCAGTGAGAAGACAGCCGTCTACAAGCCAGGAAGAGAGCCCTCACTGGGAACTAACCCTGGCAGCACACTGATCTTGGGACTCTCAGCCTCCAGAACCATGAGAAAATAAACATCTGAGGTTGAAGCTGCCCAGCCTGTGGTATGCTGTTACAGCTGCCAGAGCCCACTCAGACACCCTCTGTGTTCACAGACAGGAATCCCCCATGCCTATCGCAGGGCCTGGCACACAGTGAGTGCTCCGTAAGTACTGTGTATTCGGTGAGGGAGAGAGAGGACACCTAAGACGGTTTCACACAGTGCTATGTGGTATGAAGGAGATGGCACAGGAAACAGGGAGACCGCAACCCTGAGGGGACGACTGGGCAGGGTTCTCCGACGAGGTCCCCACGACGCTGGTCCTCAGGGTGGGGGGGCCTCCGTGTGGTTTGGGAGCACGAGGGTGGGGTCTCAAATCCTGATCATCACCCCCAAGGCAGTTCCAAACTCCAGGTCGCACGTCCATGGAGCCGCCGCCCCAGGCCCGCCTGCCCCGCGGATACTCACTCGTCGTATTTCACGTGATAGACGATGTCGTCCTCCGGCTTCGGGCTGGAGGTGGAGCTGCAGGGCTCGTCCTGGGCGGGCACCTTCCTCGTCACCCTGATGACCTTGGCCTCAAACCACGCGCCCATGTTCGTGTCCCTCGCGTCCACGTACTCGCCAGCCTGCGGGGGCAGAGAGCTCTCACTCGGCCCAGGGAAGGGATGCCTGACGAGCAAAACCGCCAAGAGCCTGCTTTGGTTCCTGGGCCCGGATGCTTCTCGCTGTGGCACTGAGGACACGGGGCCTGGGTCGTTCTCCAGACGGAGGCGGTCCCGGGCCCTGGGGGGGGTCGGAGCAGCAACCCTGACCCCACCCACTCGATGCCAGGTGACCCCCAGTCATGACAACCACAGATGTTCCCAGGCACCGCCCAGTGTCCCTGAGGGCAGAACCACCCCTGCCGCGTGGCCCAGGGAGGCCAGAACTGCCCATTTTTCCATAGAAGAGGGAATCCAGATCCTTCCGTGAAATGTCATGATCTTAGGGGGAGGATGGCAGCGGATCAGGACTTTGACAGCCGTTGTGAGGACCACAGGGAAGACACCTGCAGGCCCGGACACGGGATTCTACTTTAGGGGTTAGGAAGGAATCCCTGAGTACCTATGTTTCCGCCAAGGAAACTTGGGGAGATGGTCACGACAGGACGGGGGTGCCCAGCCTCGGGGATGGAGGGCTGGGGGGCGCTCCTGGGGTACAGGCGCCAACCGGGCGGAGCACACCGACCCCGGCCTCCGCGGGAGCCCCACCTTGTAGAGGCCCAGCTCCGTCTCATCCCACTCATCCTCGTCGGCCTTCCCTTCTGGCTCAGCGGCGGCCTCGCCACTGTTGGAGGACTTGTCAGACTCGCTCTGGGCCAGGCAGCAGCCGGAGTCCGTGTCGGAGAGCTCCGAGTCCCTCTCCTTGCTGCCACCGCCGGTGCCACCGCCGCTGGGGGCGGGCAGCACAAGGCTCTGCCGGACCAGCAGCTGGATGGTGTCGTTCAGGCGGACATCATAGTCAAACAGCGTGTGGCCGTCCTCCATCTGCAGGGACATGGGACTAGGTCAGCAGACACGGAGAGCTCGCCACGGGCGAAGGACCGCACCAGCCCTCGCGGAGGTCCCACCCTGGAACAGACCACCGGCCGGTGAAGCCTGCCCACGCCCCGGGGTGCCCAGTGACCCCTTCCTCAGGGTCCCCAGGCCCTCTCAAGTGAGGACGGCTGCTGCCACTCGGGGAACGTTCCCCGGGAGCACACGGCCTAACCCCGCTGTGCCGTGGCTACGCATCGGGTATCAGGGGAGGTGTTAATACTTTATGTGCTTTGGAACTTCTGTTACAGTAAACACGCGTCACCTGTACCCCTGGCTCTCAATCGAGGGTGATCCTGCCCCCAGGGGACGTTGGGCGATGCCTTAGGGACATTTTTGGTTGTCATGACGGGGTTGGGGGCGCTAAGGATCCCCAGGACGGCCCCCACAGAGAATGACCTGCCCTGATGTCCACGGTGCCGGGGAGGGCGAGGAGGGGGAAGCTGGCCTGCATGAACCAAAGGGTGGGTGCCCCGTGACATCCCTCAGGTGCCTTATAAGGCTCTAGCTCAAACCTCATCCACTCAGGCCGCCTCTCTATTAACTCCTTTGTGCTAATGAATTCCACCCACACTAGTCACTGGCTGATGGGGAGCCGGGAGCCGGCAGGGCTCTACAATCCGCACCAGGCGTGACTCATCAGGTGTGTGAAGGAGTTTGTCTTCTGAGCTGCATCTCTAGGGCACCCCTAGGGCACAAAAGGCTTTGCACTGGGGCTTTTATTAGAAACTGCCCCAGGGCACTCCACCAACACCCAAAGAGGACCCTCAGCCTCCAGAAGACCCTAAGGCAGGCTCTGCTGACCTCCGGTGATCAGTCTCTGTTGAGGGGGGGGCCATCATGGACACCGCAGGGGGTGAGGGTTGAGCAGCTTCCCTGCCCCACCCCCTAGATGCTGGGAGCACCCCCCCACCCCCACACCCCACCCCCACCCCACCCCACCCCCGTCGTGACAATCAACTGATGGCCTCAGACATCACCCAGGGTCCCCAGGCAGAGCAACCTGGTTCAGAAGCGGTGCCCTAAAGGAAGGAAGAAGAACACACAAAAGATCGACTTTCCCTCCTTCCCACTTTTTAACCCAAAGCTGGCGGTTCAAAGGGCTGACTGCCATTAATATGCAAACAGCACCTGGGGTCACAGGGAAGGCAAGCTCCAGGGCACTCTTATTCGTTGCAAACCTGAGGATCAGATGGGTGATGGACCCCTCTTCCAGAGAAAGGCACATCTGAACACACCAACACTTGCCTGCAGCTGCAGGGGCCACCAGGGTCCCTCCAAAGCCCACCCTGGACATCCGGGCCCACGCTACCCGTTCACCCAGAGCCCAGCAAGAGCCTCCAACGTGCCCAGCACTGCCCAGATGTCAGAGGGGGCCAGGGAGTGAGATAGCGCCAGCCCTCCAACACGGGGCCGACCCAGGACAGCCGTGACAGCGGGGAGAGGCGACACGTGTGGTCACAGCAGCATGACGCACAGAAGCCCGAGGGTGGAGCGACCCAGGGTCCCCTGACGGAGGAACGGATCAACACAGTGTGGCCATCCTCCCTAAAAAGGGGAGAAGCACTGACACTTGCTACACTGTGGATGGACCTTGAGAACACGATGCTCAGAGACAGAAGCCAGACACCAAAGGCCAAACACTGCCAGAATCCACGGACAGGACGTCCCTAGAGGAATCAAACAGAAATTGGATTCGCGGTGGCCACGGGCTGGGGAGGGGGGTAAGGGAGTGATCAATGAACGGTGCAGGACTTCCTTTGAAGGTGATGGAAATGTCCCCAAATCGACTGTGGTGATGGTTCAAGTCCCCGTGAATACACTGAAAACCAGTGAATTGCACACTTTAAATGGGTACATTGTATGGTATGCAAATTATATCCCAATAAAGATTTTTTTTTTTTAAAGAAGAATCTGAAAAGGCTACAGACTGTATGATGCCAACTATAAGACGTTCTGGAAAAGGCACGACTATGGAGACATGAAAAGGATCAGTGGCGGCCAGGAGGTAAAGGGAGGGAGGAAGGGAGGGAGGAAGGGAGGGAGGGATGAACAGGCGGAACACAGAGGCTTTTTAGGGCAGTGACACTATTCTACACGACAGCTTTTTAGGGCAGTGACACTATTCTACACGACACCATAACGGTGGATTACACATCATTACACATTTGTCCAAACCCATAGAGTGTACAACACCAAGAGTGAACCCAAATGTAATCTACGGACTCTGGGTGATGTTAATACGTCAACATAGGTTTATCAGTTGTACCAAATGCACCATCTGGTGGGAGACAGGTGTGCACAGTGGGTGGGGGGGGCAGGGCAGGGGGTATATGGGCAATCTCTGTACCTTCTTCTTAATTCTGCTGTGAACCTAAACCTGCTCTAAAAATATAAAGTTTGTTAATTTCTTAAAAAGAAAAAAAAAAAGGTGGAAAAAATAAAAATAGATGGAGAAAGACAAGTGTCTCCAGCACCACTACCATAAGGAAACCAGCGGAGAGTAAGCCAAACGTCATTAAGAACGATGACAGGACGCAGGCACCCGGTACCCAGCGCCTCCGCAGCTAGGGAGACGTCTACGCCTCAGCACTGCGGACATCCGGGGCCGGTCATGCTCCGTGCGGGGCCGTCCCGTGCACCGTGGGGTGTGGGGCAGCCTCCCTGGCCCCATCCACTCCATGCCAGGAGCCCCCAGTGGTGACCACCACAGACGTCCCCAGACACCGCCCAGTGTCCCCCCGGTGAGAACCACTGAGCTAGGGGCCCTCAGGTGCGCACCGGGGCGGGGGGGCCAGGCAGCCCAGCGCCCACCACGCTCACGGCAGCATCGTTTGCAAGCAAGACGGTGACTTGTTCCTACCGAGGCATGTTACACAGCTGCATGTGACAGTTAAATGCAGGAAAGTAGATGCGTCTGCCACACACGTCAAGGGAGGGAGGATGGTTTCAGAGGATGGGAAATAAACAGAAGCACCCGGCGGGGGCGGGGTGGGGGAGCTGGGGGCCGGGAGGGAGCGCGTGGTCGGGCTTCTGTTCTGCAAGGAGCACTGGGACGGAGGTCAAGCGGGAGATGGGGCAGCAGAGCTAAGGGGGGAAGCAGAATGCACCAGAATGACAGCGGGGGGGTGCGCAGGGAGCAGCGGGGAGCAGGGGTGGTCAGGACCGGGCCAAGGGCCCGCGGCTAAAGACGGGGGGAGGAATCCTGAGGGAGCCGTGGAGGAGCTGGGTGGCACACCCACTCGTCTCCTCTCTCCCGGCATTTTCTACCCACGATGCCAGCCCCACACGTGTGTGACGGGTCTGAGAGCCGGACAGACAAGAGGCACCCACACCCACACACCCACACCCACTCCCCCTCCCAGTGCAAGGGCACAGCGGACAGAGGCACAAGCACGGTGGGCTGGGTACGGAAGGGGCCACGCGCTGGGCCAGGCTGGCCCGGGGCTCTGCCTACAGGACGGAACGCATGGGCTGGTCCGACTGCTTCCTGGGACCGCCTCTGGAACATTCCAGAAGGGCCCCCGCAGTGGGCAGGAAGGCGCTCGCACAACCGCTTGCCATGGTGAGAGGGTGTGTGTCGGGTGCCCCTCTCCCCAACGCTGCTGGCCCGAAGCTGTGCACAGCCAGTCAGGAAGCGCGGGGGGAGGGCTGGCCCCAGGCAAGGGGACCAAATGTGCCGAGTCTAGGTTCCTTCTAAGACCCTAAAACTCCAACTGAGGCTACAGGCATTAATAAAAGCTGCACAGAGTGAATGACAGGCGAGCTGTACCTGAGGTTGTAGGTTCTCACGTTAAAATTAAACGTGCGGTTAAAATCCTGCATAACCAAAATTCCAGGTGAAAATCCCTTAAACTGCCTGTAGTAAAACATATACGCATGGTTTGGGGCAGGTGACCCTGCTCGGCAGATTCAGGTGTAAAGGCAAAGCCGCCAGGGCATTTAGATCACATCCCTCTCTTTTTTAATCCGGGAAGCTTCCCGGACATTGGGAATTCTGGGCACACGCATGGCACAAAGTGAAATAAAACACAGAGACCGCTTGACAACAGAGCTTCCTCTCCGAAGCCTGGATTCAAAGCTCACCACAGCGACACTTCCTGCTCACTTTCTGCCACCTCGGGGCATTCTGTGGGGATACTTTTCAGGCGCTGAGTGCTGCCCAGAGGCAAAGAGCACAGGCTATAAACACCCCTGGGCTTGGCAAGGGGTGGTTCTCCTGCAGGCTAAGAGGCGGCCATCAGGAGCAGCGGAGGGTGTAAGGCACACCACACACACACACACACACACACGCACACACACACGCGCGCACACACGCGCGCACACACACACACACACACACCGCCCCCCCCCCAGGAGGGCTTCTGAGCTCCAGGCGAAGACGGACCTCCGGCCAGAGGAGGGCAGGGGCGTCTGTAACGCCCGATGGCCGGGCTGGGAGAGAAAGCAAGTGAGACACCACGAGGCCTCCCTTCCTGGGGCCGTGGCCCCAGCCCACACCTTCCCATCTAGGCCTCCAGGCCTCTGCAGCAACCTGGGGTTCAGGCCAGACAGACTGATGGATGGACAGAGAGGGGAGGGAAGAAAAGGCACGAAGCAGGATCCCGGCCGTGGCACAGGGGCACACTTCCCACCAGGGTGGGGGGGAGGGGACACGACACAGAAGCACGACCCTCTCTTCACGTCCCAGCCCATCCATGGATAGGTCCTGACAAGTGAACTCTGCTCTCTGACCCCGCCGGGCCACAGCCGAGGCTATGCCCTGGAGAGGCATTTCGGGGGTCTGCAAGGCCTAGGCTATCTATCGTGTGGTGACATCGTGATGTCACTGGCCATCTTCGGCCTCGTGATCCTGCAGGGGTACCAGAGCCTGTGCCTAAGGGAACGTGCCCTCGTGTTTTCTCGAGCTGTGAACTTTTCTCAGCTTCCGATTTCTAACAGGATAAAAAACGACAAGACGCGATGAACATCCACAACACTCTTTGGGGTCCTCCATCCCTTTGGAGGGTGGAAAGGGGTCCTCAGTCCAAACAGTGTGAGCGCCCGTGCCCTGGAGAGAGACGCGGTCCAGCACCTCCCACGGCTGCCTGCTCCTGACGTACAACCTGGATCCACCACCCCAGGAGGAAGCTTGCAAGTAACTGCCACACCCTGGCCAGCGGGACAGTTCCAGCTGTCCCTGTTTTGTAAATAAAGTTCTACTACGACCTGAATCGGGACACACCCATTCAGTTGTTTGTGTTCAGTTCAGGACTTTCATGGCAGAGGTGAGCGGACAGACTGCACAGCCCACAAACAGTTACCCCTGGGCCCTTAACAGAAAGGGTTTGCTAATCCCTGACCTAGAGGGCATGTCTCCAGCCAGGAGCTCTGGGGGTGGGGAGGAAGGGACCCTCCCTCATGCAGCCCAGCCGGAAGGACGGGTCTCCAGGAGGAGACCCGATTTCTAATAGGATAAAAAAGGACAGGAGGGGACTGTCTTATTTGCCGCCTAACCCTGTCCTTTGGGAAAACGGGCTGACATTCAGGAAAAGCCAATCCAGCAGGGACATCTGGTGAGGCACTGTGACATGAGTGACCCTCCAAAGGCCATTCCTAGGATGCCATTTCACCTGATCTTTCAGACTGCTTTCCTTAAGTAAATTACCTACTAAATAATCAGTTCTCAACTGGGGACAATTTTGCCCCGTGGGAGCACTTGGCAACATCTGGGGACTTCGTGATCTTTCTGACTGGGGGAGGGCTCCTGGCATCAAGTGGGTTAGACCAGGGAGGCTGCTCCACACCCCACAGCGCCCAGGACGGCCCCCCACGGAGGATGATCTGGCCCTGATGTCAGCAGTGCCCAGGGGAAGGCCCTGCGCCAAATGATTTATTGCTCCTTTACCGTGAACCAGGCGCGGAGCTCAAACACCAGCCCCCTCCCCACACATCCCTGCATCCATGACCTCACTGAATTCTCACCGTGCACATGTGGTGGGTCCGCAATTAGCCCCACCTGATGGGAAAGCACAGAGACTGTCCCTGGCCAGAGACACTTGGCCAGGGCACTTGGGAAGATTAAGCGCAACCATTGTACCTGACTGCGTTAAAGGCACCACAAACGACGGCTACTGGCTACTGCTATTTTTCCGGGCAGCCAAAAAAAAAAGAGGCGCCAGATGCCTCTCGCCTTCGCCCAGGCTGGGCCAGCCGCCTGGCGTCCCTTCCCCCATTCGGCTCCCTGCATTTCCGCCAATCAAGTGACATAACCGCCAACCTATTCAGCCTAAGCAAGCCAGCCACGAAACCCTCCCATATCCTGAAGAAAGACTCAACTCTTGTTCTGCTTTACTGGCTCCGTCGACCTCACTGCAGACCTTGGACTGAGATGCCGTTTCTTTATAAAGGAAAAACAAAAGAAGGGAAAGGATCTCGAACACTCTCTAGAACATTCCGTAAAAACAACAGCTCTCTTGCACCCGCTGGAAATTGCACTGTTTCCTATCGTGATTAGCCCAGTCTGTTTGTAGACCTGACTTGCTTCAAGGTGCTGTTGCTGTGTGCCTTTGTTCCCCACCCTCCTGGCACTGTCCACACCTCCTGCGAGGCTGGGCCACTTCCTGGTCGCGCAACCTTGGGGAAATTGCATCACAGCTGAGGCCTGGCCTCCTTACCCGGAAGACAGAACTGGCTACGCATCGGCCCGCTGAGCGGGCTGAACGCAGAGTGAGCGCAGGGAAGGGGGTGAGCGGCAGTTAGAGGTCCCGTGGGAACGTGGAACCTTCTGAGAACTTCAAAAGCTGTGCTGCGAGAAGAAAGGCAGGGTTCAGAGCTGTCTCTCAGCGCCGATATCCTGATGATTAGAGGCACAATGCTTATCATCACGCTTTTTAACTCACAAAGATGTTACGAAGGCTTTCGTAAGCCTTCGTGTGGATCACCTATACGCTCCCAATGCAGGGAGATAGGGGTTTGGTTACGTGGGTGTAGACATTTGTCAAAACTCCGAAAAGTCCGCTTAAGACGTGTCTCTCACTATATGCAAATTTCACCTAAAGAAACAAGAACCACAAACAAACATTGTACTCTAGTTAAGGACAGGCAATGCTAAAGGGTTTAGGGGGTGACGTGAACCAGTGCCTGGAACTTTCTCTGCAATGCATCCAAAATAAGATGGACTGGTGGACGGATAGAGGCAAGGGAGACAGCTGCAGTGATAAAGCAAACGTGGGAAATGTCAGTGCTAAAAGCCACGGGTAGGTGTGTAGGTGTTCATGGCTCTTTCAACTTTTCTGCATGTCTTTGAATGTAAAGATTAAAATGCACGGTGCCCAGCCCACAGCAGGCACCCAGAAATATTCACTGCCTTGAACTTAAGAGGACTCGATCCAACCCGCCTTTGGATGATGCCACGAACTGTTTAGCCGGTGCCCGCAGGCGGTCTTCAGAAACTCGGTGGAAGGACCTTCTGCTGAACACAAAGACTGAGAGGCAAATCGAAATCAGTTTGGATGCTGCAAAAATGAGCCCCCGCTGGAGGAGAGGGGAGAGAAACAGCGTCCCAGGGGAGCTCCACTCGCGGCCCTGCCTTTTCTCCACCCGCGCCACGCACGTGACCGCAGTCAAATCCCCGAGTTCGCCAGCTCGGCTTTCCCTCCCCAGGCGGGGCGCGTTAACTCAGATGCGTAAGACATTCAAGTCCTCCTATCTCGCACAGGAAGGAGGCTAAAGGTCTCGGAGGGCGCCTTGAGCCCAAGAAATTAATCATCAAGTCTCATTTCCAGGAGGCAGGCAGGATCCTCCCAGCCCCCAAAAAATCCTGGCCAGGCGGGGAGCATTTATTTTTCAATCTAGACACCAGATGGCGGCAGCACCCAGTTCAAACCGCGACAACAAAGTCAGAGCCCGACTGAACACTTTTAATCCCGTGCGCTGTCTACGCCGAGGTCCCTACAGGCCACCCAACTCCAGGGTGGCCCCAGCAGATGGGAACAACACTTTCTGTCAGACCATCTCCCACTCAGGGAAATCCCACTCACAGCCTAGCCTGCCGTCCCCCCTGCCAAGACACCAACAAGAATGGACACCCTCAGGGACGCCACTAGAGAAAATGTCCCCAAAGTGGGCAGCCCATAAACCAAGGGTGGCCATTTTCAATTGCTACAGGGGCTGGGGGTGGGGTAGGGGGAGTCTCAAAGAAAGGAAACCTAGGAGCAGGGCCAGCTGAGCCCGCGGAAAGCACAAACCCCTGATCAGGGGCGGCCCCGCTGCCGCCAGAGAGGAGGCCCAGAAGTGGCGGAAATTCCTGATTAGCAAGCGCCATCTCCGACTCTGAATAAGCCGATCCAAATTTCTAGAAAACCCTGTGGGGGTCGGAAGCTAAATAGGTGCAGACCGTGGGCCATCAGCGTGTGTGTTTCAAAGAAAAACCTGGTCCCTTCCGTCCTAGCGTCTGAGTATTGATTCTAGGCTCTCCCTCGAAATTCATCAGCCCTCCATCGGCCACCTCCAACTTATTTTTTCTAGAAATTATTTTGAGGGGAGGGTCAAAAAAAAAAGGCCGGGGGGGGGGCTGGGAGTTTAAAAGCCCCCAGACGCAACAGATTCGAGTGCCTGATGTGTCAGTCTAGGAGTCGAGAGCCTTTGTTCCTCGCTCAGACATTGGAGGTTTCTGTGGAGAAGCGGACCGGACGAGGGGGGAAGAGTGTGTGTGCGGTGCCTGGATTGAGGCAAGAACAAAGGTGCTGGGCGGGCAGGCGGGCAAGCGGGCGGGCAGCCTGCAGGGCGGGTTTACCTGCTTGCCCCGGTAGAAAAGCCTCTGCAGGCCTGGCTCCACATGGAACAGCTCCTGGATCTTCTTCCTCAGCTCTTCCACTTTAGTCAGCCTGGACAAGGAGTCCACAGTGTGGGCCACCTTCCCATCCATGGTGCGAACCTGGATCCACATGGTGCCTGCTGGTGCTAGGAGGACAAGAGAGCAGGACCCCTCGGTCAGTTCTGCCGTCACCACCACCACCGGGCTGTGCCACACTCAGGTCATCCTTGCTATTATTGTCCAGACTGTGGACACCAGGCAACTCCTGGAACGCCCTCCCAGCCCCGTAATGCCCCTAGACTGCCACGGCTGGCTCAGGGCCTGGCTGAGTGAATTAAGGAGTTAATGCATTAATGAGTAGCACCGGTGGAGGATTGAGGAGGGAGGGGAAATTACCGGAGAGCAAAAAGCATCCTGGACCACTCAGTCAACCCACCCTGCCTTTCATAGAGGGAAAAAAAAAAACCACCAGAGGAAGGGGGACACAGCCAAACGGTCAGGGGCCGAGTTTGTTCATTCATCCATTCATTCATTCCCTGGATGAATACTGACGCAAGAGGAACCCAAAAGTCCGGCTCGGGTTGGAACTTCAGAAGTCCCAGGGAACTCAACTAAGTGTGACCGAAGGAGAAGGAGCCCACCAGAGACCCGGGAGCTCGGGACCCCCGGTGCTCTCGGCCCCCCGCCGTCGCCCCCGCGCGCGTGCGCGACGCACCCGCCCCGCCGTGGCCATGGCAACCGGCCGCCCCGTCCCGGTCGCCCCCGCGCGCGCAGCGCTACTCACCTCGGCCCCACGGCTGTCCCGAGCTCCAGCCTGCGTTTCCCGGACCCCGACGCACGGCCCCGGAGCCCCTCTTGTTCTCCCGCCCGCCCGCGCGGGCCAAGCCGGCGAGCCCACGCCCACCCCCACCGCCAGGACCTGCCGAGGGGCCCGCGCGCCAAGTCCCACCCCCTTCACTTGAGCCGCCTCGGTCATTGGCCCCGCTGCGGCCGGCCGCCCCGCCCTGCTCGCTCCCCATTGGCCCAGACGCGCCCGGGGAACTAAGGGCGCGCGAAATCGGGCTCGGGCGCGACAATTGAATCGCGGGGCACCCCGCGCGCAGGCGCGGAGCCTGACATCCTCCCCCGCGGCTCGCCGGGCCCTCCCCCACCCAGCCGGCGCGACCCCCGCGGGGCGCCAGGGATGTTCCGCTCGCCCCTGCCCGAGCTCGGGCTGCCAGGGGCGACTCCTAAGGGCCGGCAG
This sequence comes from Balaenoptera musculus, assembly GCF_009873245.2. Taxonomy (NCBI): domain Eukaryota; kingdom Metazoa; phylum Chordata; class Mammalia; order Artiodactyla; family Balaenopteridae; genus Balaenoptera; species Balaenoptera musculus. The sequence goes on from NC_045787.1 coordinate 167,553,329, forward strand.
GGCTGGGGGCAGAGCCCGAGACCGCGTGTAGGGCAGCCCTGGCGCGGGGAACGCGTGCGCCCGTGCTGGCCGAGAGTCCCGGAAAGTTTTGCAAAGTCAAGGAGCCGGGTGCGCAGAGTCCTGCCCGCCCCCCCCGCCCACCCGCGCCCTGGCCCGGGCTGGCACCTCAATCCGCCTGACCGCTCACGATCCACTCTCCTGATTGTGCGCCGGCCCTTCTGAGAATGGCAAAGGAACCGCGTGTGTGGCTGGGACCCCGCGCGGACGTGCGTGCGATCCCGAGCCCCCGGACGGCCACCACTGCCCGCTGCGCTGCCAGCTGCTCTGATTTTTTTCCCGCGAAAACTTGGCGTTTGGGAGTTGCGGGGCCACAGGAGGCCGCGCCGGGGGCGGGCGCCTGCCTGGTGATTGGCCGCCGCAGTGGCGGGAAGCGAGAAAGGGGGTGGGGGGCGCCCCCGCCTCTGTCCACCCCCCCCCCCTCCGCCCAGCGGGCCACGGCCCCGCCCAGCCCTGCGCGCTCTGCTGGGCGCGCCCACCGTGTAATGGGGTCGGGTGGCGGGACCTGAGTCCCCCCCACCATGGGTGCCCTTCAGGAGCCCTAGGGATCCCCCCGGGGGCAGGGGTCCCCAGCGTAGAGACCCCCGACCTCCTAAGTCCGTTGCTTCAGCCCCTCTCCCCAGGCATGCACTGACCAGTAGGGCAGGAAGGCGGGAATCAATGTCTAAATTCTGCCGGAGAATTTGGGGGGATCACCCCCCCCAGGAGACCGCCTGCACCCGATGACGGGCCTCATCGCCCCAGCCTGATTTCCTAGCGTCAGGGCTCGCCAGCGCTCCCCACCCTACCCACCCGCAGGGCTTGTTTGCTGGTTTTTCCCGCCTCGTTTTCCCGCCTTCTCCGGGCTGTCCAGGCGGGCAGAGCTGCCCTCCCCCCTCCGCCCTGCCTGCTCTGCTCTGGCCAGTCTTGGCGGGTATACAGTGACCCATGCTGGACACCTACAAAGTGCCTGAACAGGGTGCTCAGAGCTGGGAGCGCAAGAGTGGGCAAGGTCGACCCTGTTGGTGGTCTCCCGGGACGTTACATTCTTATCTGGGGAGACCAGCAAGAAATGAATAAATAAAGCAAATCATTTCAGATACCGCACATGCAATGAAGACAGGACAAGAGCTGGAGAGTGACCGGCGGCCGTATGGGGGGTGGGGAGAGAGGGTACTCTGGTTAAGGTGGAGAGGTGGGCCTCTCTGAGCACATGACATTTGAGCTGAGATCTGAGATGAGAAACCAAGGACAGATGGGTCAAGGCGGGAAGAGCAAACTCAGAGGCCGGAAAAGGCTTAGCGATGGACGGAGAGCAGGGCAGACACAGCAAAGGGGAGGGCAGGCGGGAGCTGAGGCGGTCAGAGGGGTGTCTATAAGACCTCGCAGGCCACCAGGAGGACTTTGGTCTTTCTCCTGAGAACAGTGGGTAGCATGGGAGGGCTGTGAGCAGAAAAGCGATGAGCTCCAATTTATGTTTTTACAAGGTTTCTCTCGCCACATGTAGAGTTCCTTCTGTCTTGGTGCTGGTACTTCTGCTTTTGTTTCCCCTGGCGGTAGACAGATTAATGGCCCCCCAAAGATGTCCACATCTTAATCCCTGGAGCCTGTGAATATAGAACCTTCCATGGCAAAACGGACTTTGCAGAGGGGATTAAATTAAAGATCGTCAGATGGGGAGATTAACCTAGATTATCTGGGCTGGCCCAATGTCATCACAAGGGTCCTAATAAATGACAAAGAAGGGCGGGAGGGTCGAGTCAGAGACATAACGATGGAAAGAGAGGATGGAGTGATGAAACCAAAAGGCAAGGAATGTGAGAACCCTCTAGAAGCTGGAAAAGGCAAGGGACAGATTCCCTCCTAGAACCCTAGAACGTAATCCTGCCAACACCTTGATTTTAGCTCCATTTCAGACTTCTGACCTCCAGAACTGTAAGAGAATTAATTTGTGTTGTTTTAAAGCACGGAATTTGTGGACATTTGTTATAGCAGCCAGAGGAAACTAATACACTCCAATACACGAAGTCCAGGTGCTCCTGTTAATTTTCTCCACCTTCAGGACTTCCTCAATGCAACTGATTGCATTTCTGGATGCTCAGCCATCAGCCACGTGGAGACCACGTCACAGGTGTGAACAGGTAGGCAGGCCTCCCGGAGCTTGTGAGGCAGATGAAATCTTCCACATTGACAACACCTGCCACAGGAACCCAGCCTGCTACTGGCGAGAGCATAGCATCCATTTGTGCCTGCTGTTGCTAAAGCTCAACATGGCCGAAAGAAGAAATAGACCGTATATTCTTCATGTGCATTTGGTGCAGGGCACAGCCCAGGGTCCTTGGATGTCTGAGGTTAAGTGACACAGAAAGAGGTGTCTGGCTTTCCCTGAAGAAAAGACCTGGAGTGATGGTGATGCAGGGCCCCGTTTCTCTAGTCATTTCGAGAAAGTCAGAGGGGTTGCTTGGGTTAATTAACAACCATGAGCAAAACACTATGCCAAGCATCTCCAAAAGAGGCTTAGTAACCAGTTAGGAAGACAAGACATCGATGTCCGCAAAAGACATCACATCCAATAAAGCAAGATACGACAAAGAGTAAATGAGGCCTGCCAGAGCCTGGAGAACAGATACTTCGTAGAGCCTCTTCTGCTTCAGACCCTCGCGCTTAGGCACCGGCCCACGTGCAAATTGGGCACCACGAATAACTGCTAGGGTGCCAAGGGCCCCAGTTTCCGTTTTGCAGAACAATATGCTCTCGACAGTCATTAAGTCATTCAACAAACTTTAATTGTCCTCCCTTGCCTGAACCAGGCTCTGGGTTCGGCAAACAAAGTCCTGCCCTAGAGGGACTTCCCAACCAGTGGAGGAGACGCTGGCATAAAGACAAGTGTCAGCTGTGCAGAGAGAGAGTGCTTCGTGATGGTATCCGTGTTCACATGGAGCCCACCGTGCTCTGAACATCTTCAAGACACAGCAGATTCCATGCCCTGGCCGTGGCTATCATTTTCTTTCTAACACACACTGATATAAATATAGAGCCATTAAGGTGGAAATGATTGGGAATTCCCTGGCAGTCCAGTGGTTAAGACTCCGAGATTTCACTGCTGAGGGCACGGGTTCAATCCCTGGTCTGGGAGCTAAGATCCCACAAGCTTCATGGTGTGGCCAAAACAAACAAACAAACAAAAGGTGAAAACGATTATCTGCATAGGACCCAGCATCAATCTGTGAACCCTGAGAAGGGGGTGCACACATCCACATTTGGGGGCCATCGGATGGAGCAGAAAATACCCCTGGGCTCATGCCCTGTGCCTCTCCATCTGTAAACAGAGCTCATGATGCCTGCCTCACCCCAGGGCCTGGAAGAATTCTTCCCACCCAGGCCCCTAGACCTCTGGCAGGATGACAGTTGTTCCCTAGTCGGCAGCAGTGTTGGGATCTTGTGGTTTTCTTGTTCGTTTGTTCATTATTTCCTAGGAAAAAGAGGTCAGGCTACCATTTCACCAACCAGTGAGGACTTTGCGATTCCCAAGCGGCCGCCCACTCCCAACAGCCTTGCCTCTCATCCTGGCCATTGGGAACCCCTTCCCGGAACCCTGGCTGGATGATGTCACAGACGGATGACGTCACTGCGGCCAAGGAACCGGGGATCTCAGTGACACAGGGGAGGGGGGAGGATGTTTCTCTGTCACCCCAACCCCCCATGTCTGTGGTGAAGTCCATTGAATTAGTGCTGCCCAAGGATGCGGTCTACCTGGCCGGCTCCAGCATAAAAGGGCAGGTGGTTCTAACTCTGAACAGCACCCTGGTGGACCCCATCGTGAAGGTGGAGCTCGTGGGAAGAGGTTATGTAGAGTGGAATGAAGAAATTGGGGCATCCCGCGATTATAGCCGAGATGTTATTTGCAACAACAAGGCTGACTACGTGCACAAGACAAAGACGTTCCCAGTGGAGGGTAAGGACAAGGCCGGCCGCCAACCTTAGCCAGAATAGGAACCGGGGTCTGGAAGGTAAACACATCTGTTAGTCAATCAACAAACCCCCGGGGATATCAGAAATGGGCAGAGGCCTGGTTCCTGTGGTCACGGGGAAAGAGATAGGAGGGAGAAGGCTAGGAAAGCTCTCCGTGGGAAGGACTGACTAGTCCCCAACTCTGCCAGGTTCAAATCTAAAGTCTGGACAGATATGAGGAAGCCTGAGCTGCCAGGAAACTATATGTCCTTTCCAAAATGTGTCCATGGGGGTGTTTCCGGGTAGTCCACAGTCAAGCAGAACACTTGGCCAATGCTTGGCTGAACAAAGTTCAATTGTAGATTTTTTTTTTTTTTTAATTTTAGATAGGGTAGCCTGGGAAGGTCTCTCCAAAGAGGTGACTACCAAGCTCAGATCTAGTGATGGGAGGGGGACCTGCCCAGATCTCCAAGGGAGGAACGGCAACCTGCTGGGCCTTCATACTCAGCAACTAGGCCGCCTCTCTGTGTCCCAGTTAACCCACCTGGAAAATGGGGATAGGAAAAAGTCCTGCCTCCTAAGACTGTCTTGAGGACTTAATGATTTAATGGCATGTCGAGGGGAGGGCTCAGAATAGCGGAGGGCAGGGGGGAGGGGTATACAGTAAGTGCTTGTTAGGTGTTCATTTTTTCAACCAAAACACTCCCCCGCCCCTCACCACCCACATTATCAGCTATCACCCTTCTTCATTCCCAAGGGAAGCATCCTTTCCTCTCAGAAGCATCAGCCCCAAGCCTGCGATGGGTTCACTCATTTACTTCACAAACATGTATTAAGCACCTACTGTGCACAACAACCATGCCAGATGCTGGGGATACAACAGCGAAGAAAACAGACAGGGTCCCTGGCATCGCTGGGGTTGCCATCAGGCAGGGAAAACACTCTAATAAGAGGGTCTTGGAGAAGTGCAAAAAAAAATAAAACAGGGAGGTCACAGAGATGGGGGTGCAGTGTGAGTCCCTCCCCGGTCTTCTGTCACCACTCAGTCAACAAATATTAAGTACCTACTGTATGCTGTGCACTGAAGGCCAAGCTCTGCCAGGGCAGGGAGATTCGCCTGCCCTGGGACCCAAGACGTGTTTGTTGAATGAATATGTGATCGAATCCTGCAGCCGGACCTCCAGTTTCCCAGGCCCAGAGCAGGGGTGAGCAAGTCCTGGTCGGTGGTTTGGGGTGACCACCCCAGTCGCATCATCACCTACCCAGGGCATCGGTCTCCAGCCCAGCTGAGACCTAATATGTATGGGCCTAGGCTTTTTCGATCCCTAAAAATCACAGAGCTAAGCCTAGCTCAGGGACAAACAGGCCAGGTCCAGAACAAGCTCCCTGCCAGAACAATAAAGAAAGAAAAGAGGGAAGAAAAGACTCTAGAACCTTCTGATGGCATCGGTGTGTTTTGCTTTCAGATAATTGGTTAAGTGCAGGCAGCCGCACCTTTGACTTCCATTTCAACTTACCTCCCAGGCTCCCTTCTACCTTCACCAGCAAAATTGGCCACGTCTTCTACTTCGTGCAGGCCTCCTGCCTGGGTCGGGAGCACATCCTAGCCAAGAAGAGAAGGTACTTGTTGGTGCAAGGGACTTCTTCGGATTTCCACGCAGAAAACCCATTGCAGGTAGTGATGTAGGAGGAGCAGGGGTAGGGCATGTCCTCAAAGCTCCCCGGAGGCAGGGGGAGGCGGGCAGCCAGGAGACCGGGGAGGCGGTGACCCGGAAGAAGGGAAGGTGTTGGCCGCTCCTCCGGCCCAGTGATTTCGCAAACGGGGAATCAGAAACCAGGGCAGGAACTAAACCAGCGGCTCTCAACTGGGGTGATTCTGCCCCTGCGGGGGACACTGGGAGATGTCTGGGAACATTTTTGGTTGTCTCAACTGGGGAGGGGGGATGAGTGGGATCAAGAGAGTGTGGGCCAGGGATGGTGCTCAACACCCCGCAGCGCCCCCGACAGAGAATGACATGGGCCCTGAATGTCCTTGACATTCGAGAATCAAGAGTGAGCAGAGGGGCTTCCCTGGTGGCGCAGTGGTTAAGAATCCGCCTGCCAATGCAGGGGACACAGTTTCGAGCCCTGTTCCGGGAAGATCCCACATACCGTGGAGCAGCTAAGCCCGTGCGCCACAACTACCGAGCCCACGAGCCACAACTACTAGCCCTCATGCCACAACTACTGAAGCCCTTGCGCCTAGAGCCCGTGCTCCGCAACAAAGAGAAGCCACCGCAATGAGAAACCCGTGCACCACGACGAAGAGTAGCCCCCATTCGCCCCAACTAGAGAAAGCCCGCATGCAGCAATGAAGACCAAACGCAGCCAAAAATAAATAAATAAATAAATGTATTTAAAAAAAAGAGTGAGCAGAGGCCCCGCTGTGACCCTTGACTGAGGGTCCTGGGCGCTCGGTGACTCTCCAGGAACTGATGGAGGTGGTGCCCCCCCACCAAGAAGCACGGAAAGGGGATGCCCTCCATTCAGGGGGAAGGAAGGGCCTTGTGGCATCAGTCACCTGAGCGGAGGAAGGTTTTGGACAGCTTCTGGAGGCCAGGTGCAGAGGTGGAAGTAAGGGAGGGTGGACTTACGTCGGCCGAAGTCACTTCACCTCCCTGGGGACCCATTTGTCATCAGAGTGTTGTGGCTGAGAGGGCTGGCATTTTAGTTTTCAAGGTCCAAGTTACAAATCCCAGCATCTCCACCTACCTGCTGTGTGACCCTCTGCAAGTGATGTGGCCTCTCTGTGCCTGCATTTCCGCATCTGTCAAATGGGCACAGAGATGGTGCCTGTCCCCTAGATCTCAGAAGGAGCAGTGAGGGGACTTCATGCAAGTTCCGGACCTCGCACAGTGGCTGGCAGTGGTGGTAGGAGAGAGCCCCAGAATATTTAGGCCCCATAAATCTTGTCACTGCTGCTGCCGCCACAGGTAGCCTTCTTTTTTTTTTTTTTTGGCTGCACCGCATGGCATTTGGGATTTTAATTCCCTGACCGGGGATCAGACGCGTGCCCCCTGCATTGGAAGCATGGAGTCTTAACCACTGGACCGCCAGGGAAGTCCCGGGTAGTCTTATCTGTGTAACAGGGATCATCTCTAGCCCAGCCTACTTCAGGGGGGTAGATGCTTGGAGGGGTGGATCAGATGAAGCAGACCTGAGCTCAAGGCCCGCTTGGCCACCTGCTCCCTGTGTGACCCTGAGAGGGCTCTGGCCCTTCTCTGGCTCTTCCCTCAAGAGTTAATCTAGGGTGCAGGGGGCACAAGGCAGGAATTGGGGCAAAATGCTGGTATGGGACCAGACCTAGCTTGAGATCTCTGCCGCCAGATCCTTCACTAGCCGATGGCCTTGGGCAATTAACAGCACCTCCCAGACCCTCGATTGTCCTGATCTGTACAATGGGAATACTACTGCTACTACTACTACTAATCCTTCCTCGATTGTGGGGATCACAAAGCATCCAGCACGATGTGTACACATAGGGGATGCCTGGTTAGTGGGAAGAGCTCAAATCGTTATTATAGCAGCAAAGGGAGTTATTACAGATATGTTTTATTATTTACTTATTTATTTATTTATTTATTTTTGGCTACATTGGATCTTCGTTGCTGTGCACGGGCTTTCTCTAGTTGCAGCGAGCGGGGGGGGGCGGTGGGCTACTCTTCAGCGCGGTGTGCGGGCTTCTTATTGCGGTGGCTTCTCTTGTTGCGGAGCACGGACTTTAGGCGTGCGTGCTTCAGTAGTGTGGCGCGTGGGCACCATAGTTGCGGCTTGCGGGCTCTAGAGCGCAGGCTCTTGAGAGCAGGCTCAGTAGTTGTGGCACACGGGCTTAGTTGCTCCGTGGCATGTGGCATCTTCCTGGACCAGGGCTCAAACCTGTGTGCCCTGCATTGGCAGGCGGATTCTTAACCACTGCACCACCAGGGAAGTCCCTACAGATATGTTTTGAGAGTACAAAAATATGGTGTTTTCTTCAGCTACTCAGTACTGTTTTAATCAGATTGTAGGGGGCAGGGTGAGGGCAGGAGCTGGTGGACCATGGCAGAAGCTACTGCTCTGGTCCAAGTAGACACGGAGTCTTGACTCCTACAATCTGTCCTTCTGATAGCAGCTGAAAGGATTCAGGTGATGACCCTGCTTGGCCTTCCAGGGCTCCCACCTCCCACAGGGTAAAATCTCAAGGCCTCCCTGCGGCCCCCAAGGCCCTGCACCACCTGCCCCATCCCCTCCCTGCCCTCCCCTCCTCCCTCTCTCCCCCTCGCTCACTCTGCTCCAGCCACACAGGCCTCCTCGCTGTTCCTCCAACACGCCAGGCATGGTGCTGCCCCAGGGCCTTTGCACAGCTGTGCCCTCTGCCTGGAACCCTGTGATAGGATCTTCCTATCCCTCCCCCTCATCCTTCAGATCTTTGCTCGGAAGCCAGATCTTCAATCACCGGCATTGCTGATGCCCCAATGAACCACCACAACCCCCACAGAATGCAATATCCATATTAAAATGAACATGCACTTTGTCCCATTCATTTCCCTTCTAGAAAATTCTCCCATCGCTATCCTTTCACGTGTGTGACATGATCTCTCACTGCACTGTTTGTGGTGGCCAGAAACTGGCAACGGCTTAAATGTTTGTTGCTAAGGCAATTAAAGTAGCAGTACACAAAGGTCAACTCTACAGATACAGCAAAGAGAGAAAGAGAGAGACCAAGGCACAGACAGAGACAGAGAATGAGGCAGCTCTGCCTTTCAGCACCTCCAAGTTACTGGGTTGAATGAATAAAGCAAAGTTCAGAACAGCGTGTCTAGCCTGCACCGTTGGTGGTAAAAACAAAAAATGCACAGAACTTCCTTGCAGGTGTAACAAACAGACGTCTCTTTCCAGAGACCGGAGAAACTGGCAACAGACACTGCCTCCTGGGAGGCAGCAGGGGAGGGGCAAAACTTTTCTCCTTCCACTTTTTTTTTTTAACATCTTTATTGAGATACAACTCACATACCTTATAATTCACCCTTTTAAAATGTCCAAATCAGGACTTCCCTGGCGGTCCAGGGGTTAAGGTTCCATGCTTCCAATGCAAGGGGCATGGGTTTGATCCCTCGTGGGGGAACTACGATCCCATGTGCTAAGCGGTGTGGCCAAATAAAAAATAAATAAATAAAAATAAAATAAAATGTCCAAATCAATGGCTTTTAGTGCATTCACACAGTTGTACAGCCCTCACCATCGTCAGTTTTAGAACACTTTTATTATCCCCCAAAGAAGTCTTGTATCCCTTAGCTGTCACCCCCAAACCTCTCTGTCCCCTCCCCCAGCCACCACTAAATCCATTCTCTGTCTCTGTGGATTTGCCTGGTGTGGACGTCCCTCCCTTCTCCTCTTGATGGACCTTGGATTGTTTCCACATTTTGGCTATTAGGAACCACGCTGCTACTAACATACGTGTGCAAGTTTTTACATGGACGCAAGTTTTCATTTCTCTTGGGTAGACACCTAGGAGTGGAACTGGGAAAGATGGTAACTCTATGTTTTACCTTTCGAGGAGCGGCCAGAGTCTTTTCCACAGCGGCCGCCCCATTTTACATTCCCACCAGCCATGAACGAGGGTTCCAATTTTTCCACATTCACTCCTCTCTGTGTACCTTTAGAATTTTGAAAGACGTGATCCGTTGCCTCTTCCAACAAGCAGTACCACTGGGTAGAGGACATGTCCCCAAGACCTTTCCTAACCAAGAAGTCTGAAAGAGTCCGCATCCTGACTCCCCTTACCTCACCCCCTTGCCTAACCTCGTAGCTTATCCCTATCAGAAATGTACCACTAGGGCTTCCCTGGTGGCGCAGTGGTTAAGAATCCGCCTGCCAATGTAGGGGACCCGGGTTCGAGCCCTGGTCCGGGGAGCTCCCACATGCCGCGGAGCAACTAAACCCGTGCGCCACAACTACTGAGCCTGAGCTCTAGAGCCCATGAGCCACAACTATGGAGCCCACGTGCCTAGAGCCCCTGCTCCGCAACAAGAGAAGCCACCACAATGAGAAGCCCGCGCACCACAACGAACAGTAGCCCCCGCTCGGCGCAACTAGAGCAATCTCGTGCGCAGCAACGAAGACCCAATGCAGCCAAAAATAAATAAATAAATAAATAAACAACAACAACAACAAAAGAAATGTACCATTAAAAAAAAAAAAAAGGAATGTACCATTTATATGTCCATCTCCAGACCAGAGCAGGGACTGGACTGGTTTTCACTGCTATGGGTTTTCCTTGAACTTCGCACCAAGTTGGTACAAACGAATACTGGTTGAATGAATGAATCCCCCCAAAGTTTCATATATGCCAAAGGAATATGGGGTCCCAAAAAACCCTGGGTATGGAAAATCAGTGTTGAGTTTGTGCCCTAATATTCTTGGAAATCAGAGCCCTGTGGCCACCCCACCTGGCCTGGCGCGGGGGTCTCTCTGATGGGCCACACCTGATGCCTCTCGCACCTCCTTCAGGACCAGGACAGAACTGCTGGCTTGGTCTTGGGTTAGGGCAGTGAGTCCTTTAACGCCTGCAGGGTCCTAACGCATGCAACGAATTTTCGAATAAGACTGGAGGGGTTTAGAATGAAATGGGCTGCAATTAGCCTTCCAAGAGGAGGGAAAGAGTGGGAAGGCTGAAGATAGGCAGGAGCCAGAGGCAGAGGGTAGGAGGTGAGGCTGAAGGGGTCGGGGGGTCAGCCTGAGGTCTCCAAGAGGAAAGGCATTGGACCTAGAACAGTGTGTTTCAAACCTCAGGTCATGACCCGCTAGTGGGGTGCAAAATCCATTTAGCAAGTTGCAAAGCATATTTCTACAAAATGAAAGGATAGGCAGGACCAAAATAGAAAAATATCAAAAAATATCAATTTTGTGGGTTGCAAACGTTGTTGTTCTTAATATAAAATAAGAAAACAGAACAGAGATTAAAATAAGTAGAATAGAAAATATCAGAAAAAGTCCACTTGGTGGGTTGCCATTAATTTTTTTAAATGAAAACATAATAGAATATGTCAGAAAATATAAATTTGGTGGGTTGCAACAGACTTTGTTTTTATAAAATCAATGTGTAGGACTGAATAGAATAGTATTGAATAAGTAAAAGTGGATAGAATTTACTAGAAAAAATAAATTTGGTGGGTTACAACATTTTCATTTTATATAAAACAACATGATAGAATAGAATAGCGTAAGTAGACTAGAAGTAACAGAAAAATCAATTCAGAAGGTCTAAGCAACAGTTTTTAAAAGAATAGATTAAATAGAATAGAATAGGATAGAAGAGGAATTCTCAGCAGGCATGTAGCAAGGATAAGCATTATTTCATGAAACTTATTTCTCTTTCATAGATTTAGATGTCGATGGATATATAGATTTGTGTTTTTTGCCCCAATATTAAAATCTACGTTTTTAACTATGAGTTGTGGTTTTTATAAAAAGAATAATATGTAACAAATACTCTATGTGGCCTGCAGAGTCTAAAAGATTTATCATCAGGCTCTTTACAGAAAAATATTCATCAACTCTATGTCCTAGACCAACTCTTTCTTTTAAATTGTAGTATAGTTGATTTACAATATTATATTAGTTTCTGGTGTATAACATAGTGATTCAATATTTTTATAGACTATACTCCATTTTAAGTTATTACAAAATAATGGCTATATTTCCCCGTGCTGTATAATATATCCTTGTTCATCATTTACTTTATATATTTTGTGTCTCTCTCTCTTTTTTTTTTTATTGGAGTATAGTTGCTTTACAATGTTGTGTTAGTTTCTGCTGTACAGCAAAGTGAATCAGCCACATGTACACATGTATCCCCTCTTCCTTGGATTTCCCTCCCATTTAGGTCACCACAGAGCATTGAGTAGAGTTCCCTGTGCTATACAGTAGGTTCTCATTAGTTATCTATCTTATACCTAGTAGTGTATATATCACCCCTAATCTCCCAATCCGTCCCACCCTCCCCTTCCCCCCTTGGCCTCCATACGTCTGTTCTCTACGTCTGTCTCCATTTCTGCTCTGCAAATAAGTTCATCTATACCATTTTTCTAGATTCCACATATATGCGTTAATATATGATATTTGTTTTTCTCCTACTGACTTACTTCACTCTGTATGACAGTCTCTAGGTCCATTCATGTCTCTGCAAAGGTGCAGTTTCATTCCTTTCTATGACTGAGTAATATTCCATTGTATATATGTACCACATCCTCTTTACCCATTCATCTGTTGATGGACATTTAGGTTGCTTCCATGACCTGGCTATTGTAAGTAGTGCTGCAATGAACATTGGGGTGCATGTATCTTTTTGAATTATGGCTTTCGCCAGGTATATGCCCAGGAGTGGGATTGCTGGGTCATATGGTAGTTCTATTTTTGGTTTTTTAAGGAACCTCCATACTGTTCTCCATAGTGACTGTATCAATTTACATTCCCACCAACAGTGTAAGAGGGTTCCCTTTTCTCCACACCCTCTCTAGCATTTACTGTTTGTAGACTTTTTAATGATAGCCATTCTGACTGGTGTGAGGTGATACCTCATTGTAGTTTTGATTTGCATTTCTCTAGTAATTAGTGATGTTGAGCATCTTTTCATGTGTTTGTTGGCCATCTGTATGTCTTCTTTGGAGAAATGTCTATTTAGGTCTTCTGCCCATTTTTTGATTGGGTTGTTTGTTTTTTTGATATTGAGATGCATGAGCTGTTTTTATATTTTGGAGATTAATCCCTTGTGATCGCTTTGTTTGCAAATATTTTCTCCCATTCTGTGGGTTGTCTTTTCGTTTTGTTTATGGTTTCCTTTGTTGTGCAAAAGCTTTTGAGTTTCATTAGGTCCCATTTGTTTATTTTTGTTTTTATTTCATTACTCTAGGAGGTGGGTCACAAAAGATCTTGCTGCGATTTATGTCAAAGAGTGTTCTTCCTATGTTTTCTTCTAAGAGTTTTATAGTGTCTGGCCTTACATTTAGGTCTTTAATCCATTTTGAGTTTATTTTCGTGTACGGTGTTGCGGAGTGTTATAATTTCATTCTTTTACATGTAGCTGTCCAGTTTTCCCAGCACCACTTATTGAAGAGGCTGTCTCTCCTCCATTGTATATTCTTTTTTTTTTTAATTAATTAATTTTTTTATTTATTGGCTGCGTTGGGTCTTCGTTGCTGCGCGCGGGCTTTCTCTAGTTGTGGCGAGCGGGGGCTACTCTTTGTTGCAGTGCGCGGGCTTCTCATTGCGGTGGCTTCTCTTTGTTGCGGAGCACAGGCTCTAGGCATGTGGGCTTCAGTAGTTGTGGCACGTGGGCTCAGTAGTTGTGGCTTGCAGGCCCTAGCATGCAGGCTCAGTAGTTGTGGCACATGGGCTTAGTTGCTCCGCGGCATGTGGGATCTTCCCGGTCCAGGGCTCGAACCTGCGTCCCCTGCATTGGAAGGCAGATTCTTAACCACTGCGCCACCAGGGAAGTCCCTTTCCATTGTATATTCTTGCCCCCTTTGTCATAGATAAGGTGACCGTAGGTTTGTTTGTGTCTCTTAATCCAATACCCCTATCTTGCCCCTCCCCTCTTCCCTCTCCTTACTGGTAACCACTAGGTTTTTTGAGGTTTATTTATTTATTTAATTTATTTACTTTTGGCTGCATTGGGTCTTCGTTGCTGCCTGCGGACTTTCTCTAGCTGTGGTGAGCGGGGGCTACTCTTCAATACAGTGTGCGGGCTTCTCATTGCGGTGGCTTCTCTTGTTGCGGAGCACAGGCTCTAGGCGTGTGGGCTCGGTAGTTGTGGCTCATGGGCTCTAGAGCACAGGCCCAGTAGTTGCGGTGCTCTGGCTCAGTTGCTCCACGGCATGTGGGATCTTCCCAGACCAGAGCTTGAACCCGTGTCCCCTGCATTGGCAGGTGGATTCTTAACCACTGTGCCACCAAGGAAGCCCAACCACTAGTTTTTAAGATTCCATATATAAGTGATAATATAGAGTGTCTGTCTTTCTCTTTCTGACTTATTTCACTAAGTGTGATACCCTCTAGGTTCATCCACGTTGTTGCAAATACCAGAATTTCATTCTTTTTATGGCTGAGTAGTACTCCATTCCATTCCACATATATGACACATCTTCTTTATCCATTCATCTGTTGATGGACGCTTAAGTTGCTTCCATAGCTTGGCAATTGCAAATAATGCTGCTACGAACTTTGGGATGCATGTATCTTTTCAAATTAGTGTTTTTGTTTTCTTCGGATATATACCTAGGAGTGAGATTGCTGGATCATATGGCAACTTTACTTTTAGTTTTTTGAGGAACCTCCATACTGTTCTCCACAGCAGCTGCACCAATTTACATTTCCACTAACAGTGTACGAGGGTTCCCTTTTCTCCACATCCTGGCCAACATTTGTCATTTGTAGAATTTTTGATGATACCCATTCTGATAGGTGTGAGGTGCTATCTCATTGTGGTTTTGATTTGTATTTCTCTGATGATTAGCCACGTAGAGCCTTTTTTCATGTGCCTATTGGCCATCTGTATATCTTCTTTTGTAGAGCAACTCTTTCTTGTATGTAAGCCCAAGAAGTGTCTTCAGATGCTCCTTCTAGCTCTTTTATGATGTCAAACAGACATGGAAACAATATAAATGTCTATCCTTTCCTAGCGTTCCAGTGGTTAGGACTCCATGCTTCCACTGCAGGGGGCGTGGGTTCAACCCCTGGTCAGGGAACTAGGATCCTGCATGCTGCACAGCACGGCAAAAAAAATAAATAAATAAATAAAAATTATATATATATATACATAAAATATACATATTTTATGTATATATATATATATATATATAAATGTCTATCATGGAGGGGGAAGGGTAAATTAACTATTTTGCAGCACATTCCATTGCCATCGTGGAAACAAATGAATCAGAATGACAGGCACCAACATGAATGCCTTTCAAACACAGAATGTTAAGCTAGAAAAGCAGGTTGCTGGAAAAGATATGAGGCTTGATTTATTTAAAGCATTCAAATATGTCAAACAATACTGTGTACTGCTACCACAAATAAATAAATGTATTCCTAAACAATACAAACATTTGCATGAGCATGACAAATGCCACACACACACACACACACACACACACACACACACACGTAAAAGTATCAAATTCCTCTGGAAGAAGATACAAGAAGTCAGCAGAAGTGGAGAGCAAATCATTGTAAGCACGCCCCATGTCACATCAAATCTTTTATTTTATTTAATTTCATTTATTTATTTATTTTTTGGTCACATGGCTTGCAGGATCTTAGTTCCCTGACCAGGGATCAAACCTGGGCCCCGGGAGTGAAAGCACCAAGTCCTAGCCCCTGGATGGCCAGAGAATTCCCTCGAATCTTTTACAGTAGTACCCACAAATAAAAAGCCAAATGTTACCCAAGCCACACATTAAACATAACGTATATGTGACTTTATTTGCAATCCAGCAGCTAACCAATTGATATAAAGGCTGCTTTTTGAAGCTTTTCTTTAAACACGTTACATAATTTCAACTCTACAGTTTTCATGATTCAGAGTCCATAATATTTTCTCCTTAAGTCTGAACTACTTGGGTAAGCCCTAGGTCTGGGCTTAGACCATAAGACATTCCCTGTCTTCCAGAAAACTAAGACTCAGAGAAGTCAAGGCACACAGCAAGTGAGTTATGGAGCTGGGGATAAAGCCAGGGGCTTGTGAATTTCTTAGGTCTCTTTTATAGACAAGGAAATTGACAATCAGAATGGCAAAGGGTTTTGATTAAATGGCAAAGCTGGGAATGACTTTGGGCTGCAAAATCCCCAAGACTCCAGATTCCATCCCAGTGTCTCTTACTAGGAGAGTCCCAAAGGCTCGAGGCTTTGGTGGACTGTTAGGTGAGCAAGTGGATCTTGTGGTCGCAATGCCTCACAATTGTCCATTCCCCCCGCCCCCTTCTAGAATCCTCTGTTCGTGGAGGCTGAGAAAAAGATCTCCTACAATTGCTGCAGCCAGGGCACCATCTGCCTGCAGATCCAGATGGAAAAGAACACCTTCACGCCGGGGGAGAGGGTCATTTTCACCACGGAAATCAACAACCAGACCAGCAAGTGCATCAGGACGGTCATCTTCGCCCTGTATGCCCACGTGCAGTACGAGGGCTTCACACCCAACGCAGAGCGACGCTCAAGGGTGGACAGCAGCGAGCTGCTTCGGCAGGAGGCCAACACCCAAATCACACCCTTCAACACCACCAAGATCGTCAGCACTTTCCACCTCCCGCCTGTGCTGTCCGTGAGCGGCGGCACACAGGACAGCGAGATCATGAACACCCACTACGAGCTGGTCAGCACCGTCCACCTGCCCTGGTCCCTGACCAGCATCAAGGTCAAGGTGCCCATCATTATCACCAGAGCCCCCGTGGACTCAGACACCTGCGGGCTGCTGGATGGGAGCAGTGTTACCATGAGCCTGGATCATCAGAATTAAACACCCAAATGTCTAAATATTTAAAGTTTTATCAGACTCTAAGGCAGGTCCTTCCTTTGCCTTGTGCAGATGGCCTTCAGATGAGTCCAGGCTTGGGCAGCATGTGGTCTGAAACTTGCCAAGCTCCAGCCGTGCGGTCATCCATTTCTCCCATCCCAGGAAAGATCACTCAATACCGGTAGAGGACAAAGCCTTCCAGACTGACAAAGCCTTCCAGGACCGCACCCCGGTTAGCACCCCAGACCCATCTGCTTGCTGGCTCTTACAGTGCCAAGACCAGGGATCCCCAACTGGGAGCGACTCTGCCCTCCAGAGGACACTGGCAAATCCTGGGTGTATTGGTTATCCCAATTGAGGGGAGCAGGGTGAGCTCCTGGCATCCAGGGGGTGGGGGCCGGGGTTGCTGCTCCGTGCCACACAGTGCCCAGGACGGTCTCCCACAGAGAATGGCCCAGCTCCAGATGTCAGCAGTGCCGAGGTGGGGAGACCCGGGCTGGGGCCATTTATGGGGACAGATGGTTGTTGAGTCCCCAGGCTGGGTCTGGGAGCCTCTTACCCAGGTCGTATCCCTCCTCCCTCACAGTCCCCCTCCCCGGCTCCCCCACCTCATTCAGGGTAAAAGCCCAAGTCCTCCCAGCACATCCACCCACGTCCAATCCATCAGCAAGCCGTGGGGGCCCCTCTCCAAAATCTCCCCAGAATCCTCCAATTTCTCTGCCCTCCTCTGCATCCAGCTTTCCTCCCATCCATCCCCTGGACCAGGGCGGTCACCTGCACCTGGGTCTCCTGACCCCTGACCTGGATCCCCACGTTCTGTCCTTCCTGCAAATAAAAATCCAGGACCCCCAATTAGACTTGAATTTCAGAAGAAGAATTTTTTAGCATAAGTATGTCCCTCACCACAGTTGGTATCTACTTACGCTTTAAAAAATCATTCGTTGTTTATCTGATATGCCAGTTTAACTGAACATCCTGTATTTTATCTGGTCATCCGATTCCCCAAGCAACTAAAAGACTCTACGCACAAATCAGGCCACCATACTCCTCGGCTTAAAATCTTTTAAACCTCTGTCGGGTCCCCAAAGCACCCGCTGCCGCCCACCAGGTCCTGGGTGGTCAGGAATGAAGGAATGGGCCAGAGTGCTTCTTCTGGGCTAATGACTCTGAAATATTTCTCCAAGCACCCGCAGGCGACAAAATACCGCACCTGCCTCACCCCTGCCTCGGGCCCTCCATAAACCATGCAGACGGGAGGCATATACACTTGAATGGCGGGCCCAAGGCATCCCGGAACATTCTGAGATGCTGTTTCAGATCAAACTTTTTTGAGGGGAGGCGGTGCAGATAGAATGCACAGATTTAATTTGCTATTTCTCTCTTTAAAAAAAATTTTTTCACGAGAGAGATCTCTCACTTTCAGCCACGGTTGCAGGGTGTCTCCAAAAGAGCTTCTGTGGCAGTCCTGGCTCCCTGGAAGGGGTCACCGCTGGGCCTGGGTGGGGATGTACCCCTGCTGATTTGCGTATGTAATCTTCCTATTGCAGTGGACAAAAGGATCCAACCCTGAGGCGGTGTCATTCCGCTGCCCTGCTTCCCGAAAATTCAAAAAGGTTTATTTTAGGGAGGAAGGTGAAGATCCTGCTTGTCATAATGTCCTTGGCCCCAGCCTGATCATCCTTGAGACTCTGGAGACCAGGTCTGGGCCATCCCCACTTCCCCAGAACTAGATCCAGAAGGGCTGTGTTCTTCAAAGCTGCAGAGCCAACGTCGCCTCCTCCAGGAAGCCTTCCAGCCATGCCTCTTGCCCTCCAAAGGGCTCCCCAGTCCCAGACCCTTCCTCCATCTGGTCCTGACCTCATACACCACAAAGGCCTTTGTCCAGCTCTGTTCCATGTGTGGGGGAAATTAAGGTGGGGATATCACCTCAGGGCCCCGGCACCACTCCAGCCCCCAAGTGGTTGTTAAAGATATAACAAGCGATTGTTAATGTATAACAACAGTGTTCGGGACTCTGCTCCTCTTGGATGGTGGGACAGAGCGTTTCAAGAATCCCAGAGGTGGATCATAAGCCAGCTGGGATGTCATCAGGCCGGAAGGGGGCGTCTGTGAACCTGGGGGGGGGACTCCGATTCTTTCCCACCATACTATCCTTACTTCCTTCTGTTTGGGACAAGGGATTTCTCCTCTCTGGGCCTCAGTTTCCCCATCTGTAAAATGGAAAAAACAAAAGTTGTTACCCCTAGAATTTGGAGAAGATTAAAAGGATTAGGGACTTCCCTGGCGGTCCAGTGGTTAAGACTCTGCGCTTCCACTGCAGGGGGCGGGGGTTCCATCCCAGTCAGGGAACTAAGATCCCATATTGCTGTGCGGCCAAAAAATTAAAATAAAAGGGCTAGTACATGCACCGCTTTTAGGAGAACTTCTGGAACACAGTAAGTGCCGGCCAGATGCTAATTATGAGTTTTAGGATTTATTTCCCTTCCATGGACTTCTCCAACTCCAACAGCTCACCAATCAGGTCTCAGTGACCTCCAGGTCACTGTGCCAAGGGTCACCTCACTGTTCTTGTCCTTCTTAGACTTTTTATTTGGAAAAATTCCAATTCCTATGGAAAAAGCTTGAAAGAATGATACAATAGACAGGTGATCATCCACCTCGAGCCTCCTGTTGTTGATTTTGGCCATATTTGCTCTTTTCCTCTTTTCCTCTCTCCCAGATTGTTTTGCAATAAATTGTAGCATCACGGCGCTGGGTCCCTGTACTTTGCACTTCTTCCAGTACCCTGAGAATTAGAAGCGTCTAGATAATCACAGTAACACGATCACTCCCAGGGCAATTCCATCCTCTCACCTATATATACTCCATATTCCAATATCCTCACTTTTCCAATATGTATCTTTTTTATTGTGGTAAAATACACACAGCATAAGATTTACCATCTTCACCATTTTTTACATGTACAGCTCAGTGGCATAAAGCACATTCACACTGTAGTGCAACCACAACTAGCTTTCCTAGCTTCCCAAACTGAAACTCTGTCTCCATTAACCATTAACTCCCCATTCCCCTCACCACCAGCCCTCTTTTTTTAAAAAGGCTGAATAATATTCCATTGTCTGTATACGTCACATTTTGTTTACCCATTCACCCATCGGTGGACATTTGTTTCCATCTTTGGGCTACTGTGAAAAATACTGCTATGAACACGGTACACACGTAAATATCTCTTTGAGACCCTGCTTTCCATTATTTTGTGTATATACGCAGAAGTGGCCTTGCTGGATCATATGGCAATGCTATGTTTAATTTTTTGAGGACTTGGTATACTGTTTTCTTTCTTTTTTTTATATATTTTATTTATTTATTTTTGGCCGTGTTGGGTCTTCATTGCTGCATGCGGGCTTTCTCTAGTTGCAGCAAGCGGGGGCTACTCTTCGTTGCGGTGCGTGGGCTTCTTATTGCAGTGGCTTCTCGTTGTGGCGCGCGGGCTTCAGTAGTTGTGGCGGGCTTAGTTAGCGCGGGCTTAGTAGTTAGCGCGGGCTCTAGAGCGCAGGCTCAGTAGTTGTGGCGCACGGGCTTAGTTGCTCCGCGGCATGTGGGATCTTCCTGGAGCAGGGCTCCAACCTGTGTCCCCTGCATTGGAAGGCGGATTCTTAACCTCTGTGCCACCAGGGAAGTCCCGACCATTTCCTCTTTACGCAAACATCCACTTCCCTTGATTTCACTGATGCCACACCCTTCTCATTCTTATCCCGCTCCTCGGATTTCGGATAAGGGGCTTCTGCTTTCTTCAAAGTCACAGCACCCAGGCCTCCTCTTCCAGGAAGCCTTCCAGTCCTGCCGAGCAGAGCCTCTCACCCTCCTCTACCAGGTCCTGAAACATAGATGAGCTTCAGGGTTCATTTCTGCAGACATCCATATCCCACTGCTTGGTCAACATTTTGAACCCTGGAAATGCTAGGTCAAGGGCATTGGACTTGATCCTATGGCTTATGCGGAAATGTTTGGAGTGCCTTTCTTTGGAGATGGGCTAGAGAGTGAGGATTTGAGAAAGGAGATCTGAAAAATCACTTCACTGACCCTGTGGATGGAATACAAGAGTAGAAATACATTCAGGAAGCCGCTAGGTCGGAATAACATCAGAAATAATGAGGTCAATGATAATAAACTGGCTCCTTTTCCCTCAAATTGTTTCCTTCTTCCTCCTGGGGACGTGGCTGGACTACATTTCCCAGCACCCCTTGCACTTAGGCAAGACCATGGGACTGATCTGGCCAATGGGTGTAAGAGGAAGTGATAAAAGTCACTTCCGGCCTGATCCTTTAAAATCTTCCCCTGAGAGACTTGTTCACTCTTTCCGCTTTTGCCAGCTGCTCGGAGAGGATTGTTTGGAGGCTAGCTGCCCAGGAAACTTGATCTGTACTTGATTGTTGCATATCCAAGAAATAAAACTTTACTGAATAAACGACCTCCACTGAAGTTGGGATTGTCTTTATTTATTTTTCAATTGAACTATAGTTTGTTATGCCAGTCTCTACTGTACAGCAAAGTGAGTCAGTTACACACATACACTCTTTTTTTTTAATATTCTTTTCCATCATGGTTTATCCCAGGATGTTGAATAGAGTTCCCTGTGCTGTACAGTAGGACCTTGTTGTTTACCCATCCTATATGTAATAGTTTGTATCTGCTAATCCCAAACTCCCAATCCATCCCTCCCTCACCCCTCCTCCCCCTTGGCAACCACCAGTCTGTTCTCTATGTCTGTGAGTCTGTTTCAGTTTTGTAGATAGGTTCGTTTGTGCCATATTTTAGATTCCACATATAAGTGATATCATATGGTATTGGTCTTTCTGACTTAACTTTCACTTAGTATGATAATCTCTAGTTGCATCCATGTTGCTGCAAATGGCATTATTTTGTTCTTTTTTTTATGGCTGAGTCGTATTCCATTGTATATATATACATACCACATCGTAGATTTTCTTATTCCAGCCATAGGATTTCTCCACCTCCATACAATTGACATTTGGGGTCAGATAAATCTTTTTATGGGGGACAGCCCTGTGCATTGTAGGATGTTAAGCAGCATCTCCAGCTTTTACCCAATAGATGCCACTAACATCCCCATCCACCCCACCCCACCCCCACCCGGCCACAGTTGTGACAACAGAAATTTCCCCAGATGTTGTCAAATGTCCCCTGGGTGGGCAGAATCACCCCCAGTGGAGAGCCTCTAGTCTATTCTTATCATGCAAGTAGCTACGTTTATGGACACCCTTGCACATTTTGGGGACATGGACTCAATGTGGCCACAGCTAAACCTGCCATCATATCTTCCTCCATCCCTGCCCCCACCTGCTCCTCCCTCCGTTTCATTGAAGACCCCACCTGAGGGTCATCACTGACCTTTTATTCTCCCAAGTCCTGTTTGTCTTACTTCCCAAATAACTATTAAATCCGTCCATCTAATTCTCTCCATCTCCCCTGCCACCATCAAGGCTTGCCTGGACTATTGCAGTAGCCACCTCCCAGGTGGCCCTGCTTTCATTCCTGCCCCCTCCAGTCCATTCTCCACACAGCAGTCCGAGAGACAGCTTTTCAAAATGCAGTTGTGATTATAGGCTCAGCTGGGTCTGGGGAAGCTGCTTCCAAGAAGACTCCCTCACATGGCTGTTGGTGGGAGGCCTCAGTTCTTTGCTACCTGGGCTTCTGGGGTACCCTCACAACATGGCACCTGGCCTCCCCTGGAGCGATTGACACGAGAGAGAGAGAGAGAGAGAGAGAGAGAGAGGGAGAAAAAGAGAGAGCAAGAAGGCTATGGTGCCTTTTATGACCTAGTTTCAGAAGCCTCATGGGTATTGGACACAATCACTTCTGCCATATTTTGTTTGTGAGAAACAAGTCACTAAATTCGGCCCTTACTCACAGGGAATAGACTTAGGCTCCACCTTTTTAAAGCAGTGTCCAAAATGTGTGGACATATTTTTAAAAACCACATTCCCCAACCAATTCCTTGGCAAATTCTACTGAATCCACTTTCAAATTCCTTCTAGACTATTACCCTTTCCCTTATCACCACCTTGGTTCAGCAACCCGAGTGTCCATCAATGGATGAATAAATAAATGCTGTCCATCCACACAGTGGAACATTACCGAGCCTTAAAAAGGAAGGAGATTCTGACACCTGCTACAGCATGGATGATCCTTGAGGACATGATGCTCAGAGAAATAAGCCAGACACAAAAGGGCGAATACTGTCTGATTCCACTCACAGGAGGTCCCTAGAGGAGTCACATCCACAGAGACAGGAAGTACATGGTGGGGGCCAGGGGCTGGGGGAGGGGCTGGGGAGTCAGTGTTTCCTGGGCACAGAGTTTCAGTTTGGGAAGATGAGAAAGTTCTGGAGATGGATGGTGGGGATGGTTGCACAACAATGTGAATGTACTTAGTGCCACTGAGCTGTGCTCTTTAAAATGGTTTAAATGATACATTTTATGTTCTGTGTATTTTACCACAGTTAAAAAAAATTTTTTTTTAATATCCGACCCTTATATGGTGCTTCCCATGTCCCAGGCACCATGCTAAGCTATGTGTTACCTCATTTGATCCCCTCCATCATCTGTGAGTTAAGGACAATGATCATCACCCCATTTTACAGCTGAGACAACTGAGGCTCAGAGAGGAGCAGTGATTTGCCCAAGTGCTTGCAGCCAGGATTAGATGCCCTAACCCCTGTATGTGCTGCTTCTCCGTGAACCACGGTGGTTATCATTACTGCTTCAGCTGAGAAGGAAGACACAGAGCTGAGGCCATTGACATTGCCTGCTAGGGTCCCTGGGTGTCAGTGAGTGGCTGAGCTGGGATGGGGACCCTGGAGAGTCTGAGCCCACACAGCCACTGCAGGCTCGATCTGTGAGAAGGAGCAGAGGGGCCTGCGCTGGGCTGTGGGTTCCAGTCTTCAATTATATCTCCCCTCTGGGCCTCAGTTTCCCTTACTTCAAAGCTTGAAAGGACAGTAAGGAAGCAGCCAAGGGAAATGGGTACCTGGGGTCCAGGAGTCCAAAACACAGGCTCTCTGGGCCTTAGTTTCCTCATCTTTAAAATGAAGACTAAGGGGACCTCCCTGGCGGCCCAGCGGTTAAGACTTCGCCTTCCTGTGCAGGAGCTGCAGGTTCGATCCCTGGTCAGGGAGCTAAGATCCCACATGCCTCGCGGTCAAAAAACCAAAACATAAAACAGAAGCAATATTGTAACAAATTCAATAAAGACTTGAAAAAATAAATAAATAAAATGAAGATTCGCAAGTTCCCTGGTTGCCTAGTGGTTAGGATTCTAGACCTTCGCTGCCAAGGGCTCGAAATGTTCAATGTCTGGTCGTCAGGGAACTGACATCCCACAAGCTGTGTGGTGTGGCCCAAAAAAACCCCCAAACAAACCTTGTTTAAAAATAAAATAAAATGAAGATTATACTTAATAATAATTAATAATATTATTATTACTTTTCACCTCAGCAAGACTCTACATTTAGGGCTGGACCATTTTCTGTGGGGGGCGTCGTGGGCACTGTGGGGTGTGGAGCAGTATCCCTGGTTCCCACCCACTGGATGCCAGGTGTACCTCCAATCGAGACAACCAAAAATGTCTCCAGACACCCCAAGGATCGCCCTGATTGGGACCCCCCTGTCCACACTATCAGGTTGGAGGCCTATGTTGAGTTAGTGTATCTGATCCTAAATGCTACTGAGATTCCCACCTCTGCGGTTTCTGTGCTGTGTGACCTTGGGGGAGTCACTTCTGTTTCTGAGCCTCAGTTTCCTCATCTGTAGAACTCGGCTTCATCAATAGCCCCTCCCTCCCGAAGTCTCTGGATTAACGTCTATAACCGGTATCAGCCACAGTAAGCACTCACTCCAGAGGCACCGTCGCTACCCCAGTGGGGGGTCTTCTGGAAGATTCTGGCTCACAACAGCGGGCCCCTGCACCCTCCCTGCTGGCCGCCTCCCCTCCGGGCCTCCGATTGGGGGACCACACAGGCGGGCGTTGGGAACACTTCCTGTGCGGTGGCCGCCAGTGCCCGCTGGGCCAGGTGTGCCAACGGGAGAACGCAGCTGGGGCCGCCCCACTTCCTGCCCTGGGTGGAGGCGCCTCTCACGCTCCTTTGCCGCCACCCCAAAAATAACATCCCCCCCCCAAACAAAAGCGACCCACGCCAGCTGCAGCCTCCAACTTAGGGGACGCAGGACAGGCGGGGGCCAGCAGCTGCCACCACGGCGCCTGTCCCGCTGGGAATGTCCCCCCCAACCCCCCCGCTGCTGCCACCTCCGGCATTCCAATCCCAAGGGGGTGACCTGGCCTCCCTCAAGGTCTGGACACAGGAGCTCTGAGCAGGCAGGGCTGGCTAGGGGGGAGGGGACTCCTCTGCCATGCTGGGTGACAAGGGACCCTCTCCGGCCAGAACCCCCAGACCCGAGGTGCCTCCGATCTTCACCTCAAGGGACCGTTTGAGGGGGGAGGGGCTGGCTGCCAGGACAGAAGCCCCCTCCTCTTCCCGGGAACAAAGGGGAGGCCGGGAGAGCCAAGGACTGCATGTTCTTTCCCCGACAACGTGACTGGCACATCCTGGCAGCTGGCGCTCGGAGGGCCGGGCCAGAGCCTCCGGGCCTGGCCACCCCACACAAGGCCACTCAGTATGGGGGCACTGGGATGGGGTGGCTGCGGTCCCGAGGGATCTGGTTCCTGGTCAGCTGCCCGTAGGCCTCTGTCCTTCCAGTACATTCTGACAAGGAAGTCTGCCGGCTCTGCCTGCAGAACTTCACAGAAAGGCCAGGGGGCCTCCGATGTCGGGCTCCGAGCTGGATGAGCCACCAGGATGGAGGGGGACAAAGGCCACGTGGAGGTCTTGCTGCTGCCCGCACCCCGGGGCCCGGGGTACCCAGTGGGACACCACACCCCACCCCACCCCGCCAGCCCGGGAGGGGCCGGCCCAGGGCACAGTGGTTCTGGGAGCAGCTCCCCTCCCCCAAGCCACACAGGGGGCAGCGGGCAGCTGGCGCCACCAAGGCGGGGGGGGCGGGGACAGGCCAGGGCCTGCATGTTAAAAGACCCCCAGCTTCCTGCGGCGAGCGGGCCAAGGAGACAAAACCTTGTCTTCCGGCCATCGGGGCCACAATCGGTCAGGCTGTCCACCCACTGGCCGGAGCTGCGGTTTGGGGGGACATCGTGGGCAGATCTGTCCTGGCTGGGGTAGGGTTGCCAGAAAAAAGTACAGGTCCCGCAGGTAAACAAGTAATTACTCAGCGTATGTCCCTTGCAATACTTGGGACATACTTATGCTAAAAAAAATTTCACTGTGTATCTGAAATTCACATTTAACTGGGGTTCCTATATTTTTATTTGCTAAATCTACTACCCGAGGCCAGGGGCTCTGGGAGAAGCAAAACTGCTTACCAACATCCCCCCAGACTTGCTCCTCTGCTGGTCCCAGCCTCAGGGGTGGTCCCACTGTCTCTCTACCCTCACCCCTAACTGGATTCCCAGCCAGAGGCCCGTGTCAGCCTCACCTTCCAAACCTTGGCCTGTCACTCTCCCGCTGCAATCTCTCTCCCATCTGCCCCTCATCCTCAGCAGAGGGGCCCATGAGTTCCTGCCTGCCCCCCAGATATCCGGCCGCCCTTCCCTGAATCTCAGAGGTTCCACGCCTCCATCCCCAGAGATCTGAACAGGGCCCCTCCTCTGCTCTGAATCCGACAGTTGCTCCCCACTGCTCCCACAATAAAGGCCCAAAACCTCTGCTGGACATTGGAAGCCCCTTCCCTAGCAGGGCTCCAACAAACCCCTATACCCAACTCCCAGCCCCCCTCTCCTCAAATGAGCTGTGGTTTCCCAAAAGCTGCCTGTTCTCTCAGGTTCCCAGGTATGGCCCGTCACCCCCAACCTGAGTCAGGTCCCATCCTTCCTCTGCCCACAGGCCTCCATGGCTCCCACCTTCCTGAGAGTAAAAACCCAAGTCCTCCCCAGGGTCCACAATGTCCTGCACGACCTGCCCCTGTCCCCTCCCTGCCCTTACCTCCTCCCTCTCTTCCCCCTTGCTCTCTGCTCCAGACACACAGGTTCCTTGCTGTTCCTCCAACACACCAGGCAGCCCTGCCCCAGGGCCTTTGCACATGCTGTTACTGCTGCCTGGAGCACACCTCCTCCTAAAAGCTACACAGTCCAACAGCCTTCCCTCCTCCAGGTCTCGGCTCAACTGTCACCTCCTCGGTGAGGTCTCCCTGGTCTACCTTTAAAAAAAAAAAGAAAATTTATTTATTTAATTTGGGTGCGCCAGGTCTTAGTTGCAGCACACAGGAACTTTAGTTGCGGCATGCATACTCTTAGTTGTGGCATGCATGCAGGATCTAGTTCCCTGACCAGGGATCAAACCCGGGTCCCCTGCATTGGGAGCGCACAGTCTTACCCACTGGCCCACCAGGGAAGTCCCTGGTCTACCTTATTTAAAACTGTAAACCACCCCGACTCCCCATCTTCCTTTCCTGCTCTATTTTTCTCCACAACTCTTATCATCTTCTAATATACTATGCATTGACTGTTGCACGTGGTCTGTCTCCCCAACTAGGACGTCAGCTCCGTGAGGACAGGGATGTTCTGTCTGGTTCACTGCTATATCCTGAGCAGGGTACACAAGAGGTGTTTAATAAATAATTCCGGAATGAATAACCATCACTGTTTCTGGAACAGCCTCCTGCACACCCCCCCTTCCACCTTTCAAGACTTACCTGAAGCAGGTGCGCTCGTGTTCCTCTCCCAGTTTTCCTTTATCCACAGAATGGCCCAAGATAGCTTTCGAATGCTCTAACATGCCCCTGCTGACCTTGCTCCAAAACCTTCTGTGGCTCCCCAGTGCCCCTCAGGACTCTGTTAGCCTGGACCTTGCCAACCTGTCTAGCTCCATCTCTCCCCCACCGATACTCCCCATCCCCTGGCCCGGTTACTCTCCAGCCTCACTCTGCACCTTCACCCTCTCTGTTCCCCTCCGCCTGGAACAGCTTCTCCGGTACCTTCGCCTGACTTCATCTCTCAGCCCTCAGATTAGACATTCACCTCTCCTAGAAGCCTTCCAGGACCACCACCCACACCTAAGTCCAGCACCTCCTCTGGGCTCCACCATGCCTGAGCATCCCCATCACAGCCCTGACCACATCTATTTTATCCACCTGGTCGCCAGAGGCAACTTGTCATCAGACACAGGAGACCCCAGGTCCACAGCACTTTCAGGAACCCACAAAATGGCTTCATTTTAATTTCTCTTAAAATCAAAAGAAACAATGAATAAAATAATACCAATTCAATTGTAAGAGACCATCTGTAATATTTTTTCATGAAGGGAGGTGTCAAGTGCCTCAGGCCCGTGAAAGTTTTTTGTTGCTGTTGTTGTTTTGTTGTTTTTTTTGTTTTTGTTTTTTTTGGTCACGCCTCGTGGCATTGTGGGATCCTAGTTCCCTGACCAGGGATTGAACCCTGCAGTGGAACCTGGAGTCCTAACACTGGACCGCCAGGAAATTCCCCCGTGAAGTTCTTAAAGGGGCCCTGCTGATCCCAGTGGGTCTCCCACTGGACTATGAGTGCTGCAAAGGCAGCAGTCGAGACTGGGTCCCCACAGCTGCCTGGCAGTGGCCTGGCATACAGCAGGCACTTAATAATTGTTGTGCTGAATAACTGAATATCCAGTGAATCGCTGGGTCCTCACAGCCAGGCCTGGCTCACACATCATAGGAGATGCTTGATAAATGGATGGATGGACGGATGGATGGATGGATGGATGGACGGAGGGAGGGTCAGAAGGCAGATTGACCAGGACACCAATCTGGGACCAGCAGCGCCGCCTTGTGGCACACTGCTTGCCTGCCTCTCCCTCACCTAGGTTTCAGTGGAAAAGTTCTGGGGAGTTTTCAGAGCCTTTCCACTGCAAGGGGATGGAGAGGAGGAAAAGGAGGAGGAGGAAGAGGAGGAGGAAGCAGCAGGCAGTGAACTTAGAAACAAAGACCTTGGGTCCAAATCCCGCAGCCACCCATTTGTGGCTGTGTGTCCCAGGGAAAACTACATCACCTCTTGATTATTCAGCTTCCTCATCCAGAAAATGGGGGAAATCCAAATCTGGCCTCTGAATAACGTAATGAAATAGCTCAGAAACAGCAGCTATTTCTTACCTCCCACCCTAGGACTCCTGGACAGGTGCTGTCCTCAAGGAGCCCCTCAAGGCTGGGAAGTGACAGAGTTTTCATGAAGACATGGCTGGGGCAGAGAAGTGGACATGGGTTTGGGGGTAGGGTTGTCAGGTTTAGTAAAAACAACAAAATAAATAGGATGCCCAGCTCAATTTGAATTTCAGATCAACAATTAATAATTTTTTAGTATAAGTATATCCCAAATATTGCATGGAATACACTTAAACCCCCAAAAGGTATTTGTTGTTGACCTGAAATTCAAATTTAATCGGGAATTCTGTATTTTATCTGGCAACCTTAGCCTGGGGGAGCCTGGGGAGGCAGGCAGGAAGGCTTCCAGGAGGAAGGGGCAGTGGTGCTAAGAGCTGATGGTGTGGCCACCTTTCCTTCCCCTCCCCCACCTACACGTGCACCCTTGACTGGGCTCACAAGGGACTGGAGGTGGGGTTGATCTCCACACCAGGGAAGAAGGTGAGCGAGGCTGCTCTCCTTTTGTTCAGAAGATGTGGGGCAAAATCATCAGGACTTTATTTTCCAGATCAGAATTGAGTTACATCCCCTTGACCAGGGATATTTTGACCACATCCCAGCACTGAAGGCCACTTGGAAGCTGAAGGCCCCCAGGCATATCTCCCGGTGAGTTTCCAGCTGTGTGACCCTGCACAAGTCACTTTACCTCTCTGAGCTCTACACATCGCAGACCGGTTCTCCTCCAGTGCTCTCCCTCCCCTCACTCTGACTCAGCCACGTAGGGTTTTGGCTGCATCTCCAATCCACCAGGCGTGGTTCAGCCTCAGGGCCTTTGCACGTGCTGTTGCCATCATGAGGAATACTCTTCTCCAGATCTCTATGGGGCTCCCTCCTCTCCTCCCTCATTTCTGTGCTCAAATGGCACTCTGAAAGGCCACACCTGACCACCCTACTAAAAAGTGTAGCCCCCACATTCTCAATCCCAGTTCTTTGCTTTTCTTGGTAGCATTTACCAACACCTGACCCGTTATGCATTTCACTCATTTATCTAGTTTATCATCCATTTCCCCACTGGGTGGTGAGCATCACAAGGCTGGGATCTATTTTACTCACTTCTGTGCTCCCCTCCCCAGCACAGCAGCTCAGGAAGAATTGTTGAATGAATGAGTAGGAAAAATGAATGAATGAGTGGGAAAAAAGGCCTGCCGCAAATGTGAAATTTTTATCTGCTATAATTTTATATAACTGCTTTAATCATTTGTGGGTTTCAGAGTCACTTAGGAATCGGACAGACTGCATGTGGTTACTTAAATATGTATATTCAGTTTCTTGGTGGGCAACAGCCATATGGTGCCAGTGGCCACTATATTGGGTGGCACAGAGTTCTAGAACATTCCTCTAATCTCAGAAAGCTCTATCACACAGTGCTAGTATAGACCCTCTCAAAAAAAAGAAAAAAAATGCACTAGTCACAGACACCCAATTATTTCCATGTTCTTTCCGGAGGTTCCAGAATTCCCACCCCAACACACATAATTTAGCAGAGGTGGCAAACTTGTGGCCCCTGGACTGGATATGGCTCCATTGGGTTTTATTTGGTCCAGAGGTTTTTTTTTTTAAGAGGCAGGACACTTTGTCTACAGTCTGGAATCCCCACGGATCTGTGAATACGTGGGTGGGTCTCCCCCAAGGTAAAGCTCTGCTCCCTCTAGGCAGGGCATGCTGTCACTTTTTTAGCAGAGGCATTTACCTCCTGCCTGGCCCCTGGGGCCATCTGAGTTTGAGACCTTGGTTTATAGACGAAGAGAATAAAGGATTTTTTTTTTTGGTGGGGGGTGGTGAAAATCCAAGTGAGCACCTTCAGGAAGGGGTTGATCCAGGAGTCAGAGATCCAAGAGTTGGCCCCTGCACTGTCCCTGGATGACTGTCTCTGGGCCTCGGTTTTCTCATCTGTAAAATGGGTATGATAAAGGGATACACAGTGTTGGGAGGATAAAGTGATACACAGTGCTGGGAGGATAAAGTGGCATGACACAGGTCAGGGCAAGTTGCTCATAATGCTGGGTCCAAGTTGGCTCCATCACCCTCACGCGGAGTGGGGAGAGGGTGAGGAGGGGCGGAGGGGGAGGAGGGGAGAGGGGTGGCCCCTGACACGCGGGAGGCATCACGCAATGCTCTCTGAGTTCCCACGGCCTCGATCTGGCCACTGGAGAAAGAAGGGCGGGGGACCCCAGGATCGCACTCACCTCACAGGGCCGGATTCCTAGGGTCGCTGGCAGGGAGGGGCGTCCCTTGGCTGGATCCGGCGTCGTACAGGGGTCGCCCACGGGGTGCACAGTTGGCAGGGCGCGCGCCCGCGAAATTCCAGCCCTTCCCGGACTTCACTTGTTGCTCCAACGTCCGGAGCCGGGCGAGGGGCGTGGCCTGGCTGCGGGCGAGCCCCCCCCCCCCCCAACCAGATTGGTCCTTCAGCCCGTCAGTCCCGGGCGCCCGCCCCCAAGCATAAAAGCCTGCCTTGGGCTGGCCCAGGACGGTTTTGGAGCTGGCCTTGAAGTACTGGTCACCGCGCACTGGACGTCCCGTTGACCGCGGTGAGAGGCGAGGGCCCCCGATTAAGTGGGGGCGGGGGCCGCCGAGTCCTGGGGTGCCCCAGGGGAGGAAGGGGCAGGAAGGGTCTTCCTGGGGGCTCTGCTTGTCTTTGCGGCCTGGGGAGGGGTCTCCAGGCTGGGCTGAGCACACCTCCCCCCCCAAAAAAAATCCAACTTCTGGAACAGGCTCAGACTTTCAGACTCTCTCCTCTTAATATCTAGGACTTTCGGGGGGGGTGCGCGAACAGAGCCCCCTAGAAGTGGCAGTATCAAGCGGTGGGGGAGGGTTAAGTCTCCAGTCCCAACCACATCCTCTTGCTTTGCAAACGCACTTTGGAGGCAAGCCACAGCCCATTCCGCACGGAATTCCGCCCTCTCTGGGTCTTCAGAGTGGGCCCCCTCCTTCCCCCCACCAGGGGGCAGTCCCTCTGCCTAGCAAAGCCCCTTCCCCTCCAAATGGTTTTGCCGCCTGGGGACTCGGCCCCTCCCTTGATCTTCTGACCCCCGCAGCTGACCCTGGCGAGGTCTTGGGGCAAGTCCCGCCCCCTTTTCCTGGGTGGGTATGGCCAGTGGATTGCACAAAGTGGTGGTGGGAAGGCCTACCCCCTTATCTGAGTCCTTGGGACCTTTGTAAAACCAGAGCCTAGGCCTGGGGTCCGTCCCTGGGAACTTTGGAAGTTGGAGCTTCACATTCCCTGGCTGCAGCTGGACGACTGCGTGACTCCAGGCAGTTTCAGCCGGTTCTCGCTCTCGCTGCTGGGGCCAGCTGCACGCAGGTTGCTGACCCCAAGGACTTTAATGGGGGTGCTGACATCTGCAATGGGTGTCCTTGGTTAAACCAGTTCCAAAGGAGTTGATGAACAAAAGGGATGGGAGGGAGGACCTCGAAGCTGCCCAGGTGAGCTCAGGCTGCAGGGAAGGTGAGGGGAAGAACAGGAGTCAGGTGATGATCACTAGGGGTAGGTGTGCCTCCTTGCCCCACTTCCCAGCTGGGGGACCTTTGTATGAAGCAGAAGCTCAATCCTGGCTAGTTTCACCCGTTTCTTTGTGGCAGGCAGAGTGGTGTGAAATGGATCTGTTTATTGAGCACCTACTGTGTGCCAGGCACCAAGCTACGTTCCAGACTCTCCTCTAGTCTACAGGGACTCGGTGCTAGGAACGGTTATCCCCATTTCATAGACATGGCAAGTGACGCTGTGAGAGGGGGTGCTGCCTTCCCAATCTCCTACAGCTAGGGAGTTGCAAAGCTGGGATTAGAACCCAGTTTGGACTGTAGACCTGGTGCTCTCAAAGCATCAGTTTGCTGGGTTCCACTTGGGGGATAGCA
This sequence comes from Balaenoptera musculus, assembly GCF_009873245.2. Taxonomy (NCBI): domain Eukaryota; kingdom Metazoa; phylum Chordata; class Mammalia; order Artiodactyla; family Balaenopteridae; genus Balaenoptera; species Balaenoptera musculus. Next base: position 167,585,960 of record NC_045787.1, read on the forward strand.
AAACACGGTGTCTGGAAGGAAATGCTCAAACTCAAGGTCAGGGGTTCACCACAGGCTTATCCCAGAATGACCTGGGGTGGGCTGGCTTCCATGGCAGTCCAGTGGTTAAGACTCTGTGCTTCCACTGCAGGGGCATGAGTTCGATCCCTGTCAGCTAAGATCCCACATGCGTGCGTTGTGTAGCCAAAAAAAGAACGACCTGGAGAACCAGACTTAAGGCAGGTTTAGCCCCATTTTACAGATAAGAAGACTGAGGCTAGGGGAGAGGAAGCTCCTTGCCCAACATAGCACAGCATGGGTGGAGCTGGGACTCCTGAAATCTAATCTGACAATGCTCTAGCTGTCTCATCTCATTTGGCCAGGAAAATGGAGCACACCTGTGGCTGCCATCTTGCCTGCAAATGTGTGCATTAGAATCACCCAGGGAGCCTCCCTTGCCTTCCCCACATCCCTGAGACTGACTTGACTGTCTGCAGAGGGGCCAGGAACGGTATCTCTTTTTTTTTTTTTAATTTAACTTTAAAAAAAAAAAAAACAACTTAACTTTTTTTTGAACAGGTAATGTTATCTACCTGGCTCAAAAGTCAGAGGCCTGCCCCAGCTACCCGATCTTCCTCCCTGAAAGGTGGCCACTGTAACAGTTTCCTGTGTCTCTTTAAAGATTCTGTCAAATACAAGCAAAAACTTTAGCCCCACTCACACCTTTTGTCTCTTAACAGTATCTTGGTCCCCGTCAATTACATGTAAGCTTCCACACTTAAGCCACTGGCCTGGGCTACCACTGTGATTTCCTTTAGTCCCCTTCTGTTGGGCAACCAGATTGTTTCCAGTGTCTGTGGCCAACACAGGTACACACATCTCTGTTCCACGTGGCAGTACCAGTGTGGGACTGTCCCCGCAGTGAGGTTTCTGGGTCAAAGGGAAGATGCCTCTTAAAACCCAGTAGTAATGGACAAATTGCCGTCTACAGGGGTTTTGCACCATAGTATTGATAGAGGTGAGCCCTTGGAGGGCTGTGCACAGACCTTGCCCTTTAAGGTGCGGCCCCGGGATCAGCTGCATGAGCAGCACCTGGGAGCTTGTTAGACTTTTGCTCTGCTGGATCAGCACCTGTTTTGCACAGGCTCACAGGTATGTCTCAACAATTGAGAGGCTAGGGCTCTAGGAAATTGGGGGCGGGGGTGGTCAGAGGGCAGGTGTGAACCCGGACATCCCCCTGGAGGGAAGAGAGGAGCAGGCTGTACCCTGACTAGTCTTTCTGTTCACAGTGCCTGCTTCTGAGAAATGTCTACCAACGAGACAGAAGCCACTGCCAGCCCCCAGGTGTCAGCGGAAGAACCGGTACAGCAGGTGAGGAAGGTCTGGGATGTGTGGAATGAGGCTTCCCACCTGGTGGTGCCTTGGCAGGGAGCTGATGGCAGCACAGGGTGGGGTCAAGAGACACCCTTCCGAGTGGGTTGGGCAGAGCCATTATACTAGCCCCTAACAGGTGCCCCACTAATAGGTGGAGGTGGGAGAGCTGGGGATTCCAAGGGCTCTTGGGAGAGCAGGGGTACAGCTCTGAAGCTGCCTGGATCCCCCAGGTAGACCTTCCCTGTCTCTGCAGGTCCTCTTAGGGTCCTCCTTTTAGGAAGCCAGTTTCTATCCCACCTCCTTTCCCCAGTTTAAGTAAAAGCCCCTTTTAATAAACAGCTTTTTAAAAATTAGGTATCATTCACACACCATAAAATTCACCCTGATGAAGAGTACTACTCAGTGATTTTTAGTAAACTACCCAGTTATGCAGCCATCACCACCCCACCGGAAATTTTTCATCTCCCCCAAAAGAGACCCCATACCCATTAGCAGTCGCTCTGCATTTTCCCTCCTCCTGGGAGCCCCTCTTCTGGGTTCTGTCTCTATGGATTTGCCTATTTTGGACATTTCATAGAAATGAAAACATACACTACGAGACCCTTTTGTATCTGGCTTCTCTCACTGAGCGTAATCTTTTTGAGGTTCATCTGCATTGTAATATCTGTCGGTGCTTTGTTCCTTTTTTATTTATTTTTATTTTAAAATTAATTTTTATTGGAGTATAGTTATTTTTACAATGTTGTGTTAGTTTCAGGTGTACAGCAAAGTGATTCAGTTATACATATACATATATCCACTCTTTTTCAGATTCTATTCCCATTTAAGTCATTACAGAATATTCAGTAGAGTTCCCTGTGCTATACATTAGGTTCTTATTAATTATCGTGTTCCTTTTTTAAACTTGTGGTGAATTACGCATAACATAAAAATATACCATTTTAACTGTTTTGAAGTGTGTAGGTCAGTGGCATTAAGTATATTCACAGTGTACAACCATCATCACTATCTAATTCCAGAACTTTCTCATTACCCCAACTCAAAACCCCATATCCATTAATAGTCACGCCCATTCCCCTCTCCCCCAGCCCCTGGCAACCACTAATCTGCTTCCTGCTGAGGGATTTACCTTTTCTGGACACCTCATATAAGTAGAATAAGTGGAATCATTTTATAAAAGTAGAACCTTCTGTGTTAGGTACCACATAAGTGGAATCATACAGTAGTTGTCCTTTTGTGTCTGGCTTAGTTCACTGAGTATAATGTCCTCAAGGTTCTTCCATGTTGTAGATCTTGTCAGAATTTCCTCTTTTTTTAATAAATTTGTTTATGTATTTATTTTTGGCTGTGTTGGGCCTTCGTTGCTGCCCACGGGCTTTCTCTAGTTGCGGCGAGCAGGAGCTACTCTTTGTTGCAGTGCACGGGCTTCTCATCGCGGTGGCTTCTCTTGTTGCGGAGCGCAGGCTCTAGGCGCGCGGGCTTCAGTAGTTGTGGCACACGGTCTCTAGAGCACAGGCTCAGTAGTTGTGGCACATGGGCTTAGTTGCTCCGTAGCATGTGGGATCTTCCTGGACCAGGACTCAAACCTGTGTCCCCTGCATTGGCAGGCGGATTCTTAACCACTGTGCCACCAGGGAAGTCCCTACTTTTAGTTTTTTGAGGAATCACCATAATGTTGTTCATAATGGCCACACCATTTTGCATTCCCACCAACATCATACAAAGGTTCCAATTTCTCCACATCTTCACCATTACTTTTTAATTTCTGTTCATTTGATAGTAGCCATCCCAGCGAGTGCGGGGTGTGAGGTTGTAGCTCATTGTAGTTTTGACTTGCATTTCCCTAATGATTTGTGATGTGGAGAATCTTTTCTTGTACCTGTTAGCCATTTGGAGACTATGTATTTTTAAGAACATGCTTTAGACCACATTTTCTTTATCCACTCACCAACTGATGGACATTTGGGTTGTTTCCACTTCTTGGTCATTGTGAATAAGGCAGCTACAAACATTCGTGTACCAGTCTTATGTGGACGTGTGTTTTCCTGTCTCTAGGGTAGAATCTTAGGAGCAGAACTGCTGGATTGTGTGGTAAGTTTGTCATTAATTTCTGAAGAGACCTCCTGGGCAAACCCTGGAGGAGGACTGCCTGAGTCCAAGGTCCAGCTTTGCCACTGGCTTGTTTTGTGATCTTGGGTGACTTCCTTAGCCTCTCCATGCCTCAGTTTACCCTTCCATAAAGTTGGAATAATACTCCCAGTCTCCCAGGACTGGCGATTAAGTGAGCTAAAACGCAAATTCTACAAATAGCCCCTGTGAGAGTTAAGCCTTCTGCCTGCGTCTTCACACGGGTCATCTTTGCAGCTCCTTCAGGACAGAAATGACTTCCCATTTTATGGATCGGGAAACCGAGGCTCAGAAGGCCTGTCCTGAGTACTCAGTTCTGCTCTTGTAGGGTAAGAGTGGCCATATTCAATATATAAATGAATGGGTGTGGCCATGTGCCAATATAACTTTATTTACAAAACCAGGTAGCGTGGGATATTATTCAGCCATGTAACAGAATGAAGTACTGACGTGCAATGCAATGTGGATAAACCTTGAAGGTATGGTCAGTGAGAGGAGCCAGACACAAATGGACAAATCTTGTGTGATCCCACTCACAGGAGGTCCCTAGAGGAGTCACATCCACAGAGACAGGAAGTAGATGGTTGGGGGCCAGGGGCTGGGGGAGGGGCTTGGGAGTCAGTGTATCATGGGGACAGAGTTTCAGTTTGGGAAGATGAGAAAGTTCTGGAGACAGATGGTGGGGATGGTTGCACAACAATGTGAATGTACTTAATGCCACTGAGATGTGCGCTTAAAAATGATTTGAATGGTAAATTTTAAGTTATGTGTATTTTGCCACACTTTTTTTTTAAAAGGAATGAAGCACTGAGACACGCTACCACACGGGTGAACCTTGAAAATGTTACTCGGTGAAAGAGGCCATACACAAAAGGCCACATGTGTGATAACATTGTTGTGAAATGTCCAGAACAGGCAAATCCACAGAGACAGAAAGTGGATTCATGGTTATCAGGGGCTGGGAGGCAGGAGCGTGACAGCCAGTGGGGACAGGGTTTCTTTTTGGAGTGATGAAAAAGTTCTAGAATTAGACAGTGAATGTTGCACAACCTTGTGAATACACTAAAAACTTCTGACTTGTGCATTTCAAAATGGTGAAATTTTATGACGTGTGAACTAGATTTCAATAGTGCTGCTAGGAAAAAAAAACCAGGCAAGAAGAAAAAAATCAGGTGGTGGACGGGACTTCGTCCCCAGGGGTCCGTAGTTTCCTGGCTTCAGTTGTAGACCCTGAGCTCCAGGACAATGGGGTTCTTGTGTCATGTCACTGCCTGGCGCAGTGGGTGTCAAGGTCATGTTCAAACAAGTGGGCTATGGGGACCAAGATACAGGAAGCGCCCGGCGGAACCCCAGAGTCCCTGACTTGTGCAACCGCGTGGGTGCAGAGGGAGGGGAGGCGAGCCGTTTCCCTGGTCTGAGCTGCCCTGCCCGCAGCCCAGCGTGGTGGACCGCGTGGCCGGCATGCCGCTCATCAGCTCCACCTGCCACATGGTGTCCGCCGCCTACATGTCCACCAAGGAGAGCCACCCCCACGTCAAGACTGTGTGCGACGCGGCGGAGAAGGGCGTGAAGACCCTCACGGCGGTCGCTGTCAGCGGGGCGCAGCCCATCCTGTCCAAACTGGAGCCCCAGCGTGAGTGAAGCCTGGGAGAGCCTGGACCCGCCCCTCCTGGCTATTTCCCGGCGGGGGGAGGCGGGGCGGCGGTCTGAGGACCTTCCCGGCCCGAGGGACGCGCATGCGCGGTAACATCAGCTGTCTGTCTCCCCTCCCCCGCTGCTCCGCAGTCACATCGGCCAGTGAATACGCCCACAAGGGGCTGGACAAACTGGAGGAGAATCTGCCCATCTTGCAGCAGCCACCGGAGAAGGTGACTGACCGATGCCGTGGGGGGAGGCGAGGCGGGGTGGGATGCTCAGCTGAGACGGGGGGGGGGGGCCTGCCTAGGTATCGAGTCTGTGGTCCCACCTTAACCAGAGCAGATGAGTGGGACAGCTTCCTCCCTGACCCCTCCTCTGTCCCCAGACCCCCACCAGGCAGCTGCAGGAGCATTCTGAACACCAGCCAGATGGGCCCTAAACCCCCTCGTGTCTCCCACCTGGCCCAGAGCAAAAGCCAAAGCCTTACTCATGGCCCTGCCAGATCTGGCCCCGCTGCCTCTCTGCCCTCCCCGCCCACCTCACTTGCTCCATTCCGTCTGCGCTGGCCTCCATCCTCCTGTTCAGTCACATCAGCGCCCATAGATACCAGACATGGTGATGGAAACAGAGTCCTTGCCCTAATGGAACTTTCATTCCAGGGAGGCGGGGAAAGCAAATACAGTGAACACACCCATCTCAGTGCTACCCCAGGATGTTTGCACCCGCTGTTCCTTCTTCGTGGACCAGGCTTCTGGGTCTCTATTCTAATCTCACCTCTTCGGAGGCCTTCCCTTCCCTCTTAAAGAAGGTCCTTCCAGTTCAGCTCTGCCCAGTAGAACTTTTTCTATACACCTTCTTTCTGTGCACCATCCAATATGGAAACCAACAACCATATGTGGCTGCTGGGCCCTTAGAATGTGGCGAGTGTGACTGAGGAACTCGAATACTAATTTTAGTTATTTTTATTATATTTTTAACATTGGGATTGTTCTTTTTAAAATTTATTTTTATTTATTTTTTTAAATTTGGTTGCACCGGGTCTTAGTTGCAGCAGGCGGGCTCCTCAGTTGCAGCAGGTGGGCTCCTTAGTTGTGGCTCAAGGGCTCCTTAGTTGTGGCGTGCAAACTCTTAGTTGCGGCATGCATGTGGGATCTAGTTCCCTGACCAGGGATCGAACCCAGGCCCCCCAAATTGGGAGTGCGGAGTCTTAACCCCTGCGCCACCAGGGAAGTCCCTAATTTTAATTATTTTAAAATTTTAAATAGCTAATTTTAATTATTTTAAATTGAAATAGCCACATGTGGCTTGTGGCTCCTGTATTAGCATCATTCACGCTACATCAGCTTGTTGTTTGTTTGTTTGTTTTTAATGTCTATTGGAATATAGTTGCTCTACAATGTTGTGTTAGTTTCTGCTGTTCAGCAAAGTGAATCAGTTATACGTATATCCCCACTTTTTTAGATTTCCTTCCTATTTAGGTCACCACAGAGCACTGAGTGGAGTTCCCTGTGCCGTACAGTAGATTCTCATTAGTTATCTGTCTTATACATAGTAGTGTATATATGTCAGTCCCAGTCTCCCAGTTCATCCCACCGACCCCCCTCCAGCTTTTTGGTTTAACAGCTTTCACTGAGATATAATTCACGTACCATACATCTCGCCCATTTAAAATGTACAACCCAGTGGTTTTAGTACATTCAGATTGTGCAGCCATCATCATCCCTTTTAGAACATTTTCATCACCCCAGAAACAAATCCCACATCCCTTAGCTCCTTCCCATCAACCCCCAGCCCCTGGCTCCCACCATCTACTTTCTGTCTCTGTGGGTTTGACTCCTCTAGGGACCTCCTGTGAGTAGAATCAGACAGTATTTGTGCTTTTGTGTCTGGATTATTTCACTAAGGATCACGTCCTCAGGGTTCATCCATGTCGTAGCAGGGGTCAGAATTTCTGGGTGGACCACATTTTGTTTCTCCGTACTTCCGTCAGTGAACTCTTGGGTTGTTTTCACCTTTGGGCTGTTATATACCCATGCTGATTGCAGCAGCATTCACATGTTGCGTTAACTTTTTTTTTTGGCTGTGCCGCGCAGCTTGCGAGATCTTAGTTCCCGGACCAGGGATCGAACCCCTGCCCCCTGCAGTGGAAATGCGGAGTCCTAACCACTGGACCACCAGTGAATTCCATGCATTAACTTTTAAAAAACGTTTCAGATAGTGTGTTACATAACTGCTTATTTGTCTCCCCAGCTGGGGTGCGGGCACAGACTGTCTGCTTTGTTGCTGTGCCAAGTGCCCATCACACAGCCTGGCACGTAGGAGATGCTTGTTAAACACTCACGTGCTTCATCGCGCCTTTTTCCTGGTGGGACGGAAGTGCCGCACTAAGGCAAATCTGTTCATGTTGAGAATCCTCCCACCAGAAATAGGTGTTCCCTGGTCAGGGGCGGTGGAACACGCCAGCCTCTCCTCCCGTTCCCTTAGGCTTTCTGCTGAGACCACCTACTTCGTCAGGCAGCTTATTCACCCGCTAGCTCTCGAGCGCCTCCTGTCGGCCAGGGACCGCGATATGTCATGTCCCCCAAGGGCAGCCCCGTTACACAGAAACGGAGTGGGCTGGGGAGCATTGGAACAGAACCTGAACCCATGTCTTACCACAAAGGGTGTTAACAAGTTGGGCATGTGGAAGGTGAAAACGGCCACATCCAAAGAATGATGGAGAATCATCGCCCAGGAGCCACCTCCTTAGGGCTGAGTGCTTGCATTCTCCTCCTGTCCTGCCAGTGTCACCAGGCCAGCATTCCTTCTGTTTATAGATGGGATGAGCTCAGGGTGACATTGGGAAAGGTTGTCCAACAGAGCGGCCACTCTGAGCTCCTGACTTCCTGGGAGGCTCTCTCTTCTTCTTCTTTTTTTTTTTTTTTTGGCCCTGCCTTGTGTTTTGCAGAATCTAAGCTCTCAACCAGGGATTGAACCCAGGCCCTTGGCAGTGAACACCCCAGGTCCTAACCACTGGATCGCCAGGGAATTCCCATCGTGGGAGGCTCCCTTGATTCTGGGCCTTGTGAGGTTCCCCTTCAGAACGAGGTAGCTCTCCCTGGTCCTGTGGGACAACGGTGTTGTCAGAGCTGGGATTTGAACCCGGGCCAGCGTGAGCTACGTGACAGCCCCACTGTGTGCTCAGTGAGCTTAGGGCTGGTGTTCAAATCTGACAACCGTGCCCTCTCCCCCCAAAAAGAGACTGATTCCCATGAATAGGAGGGTTTAGGTGTTAAGAGGGGCGCCAGCTTAGAAGGGTAGGATGGGAGGGGGCATGGTTTTTAACTTTCCAGAGTGCTCTTTGGGTAGAGATCTATTTAAAGACTTAGATTCAAGAACACCAGGCATGGATCAACCAGTACCCACTGTGTGCTGAAGCGGCTTCTCCAAGGATGCAATGCAAAGCTAGTCCAGAAGTGGGCAGATCTGGCCTTCTGCCTGTTTTTGTAAATAAAGTTTTATTGGCACACAGCTGCAAACAGTGGCTTATGCATCATCTATGGCTGCTTTTGCCTGAACACCGGCAGGTTTGGGTCGTTGGGACAGAGACCCTCTGGCCTGCAAAGCTGAAAATATTTACCATCTGGCCTTTCCTGGAGAAAGTTGCTGACCCCCTTTAACCAGTCAAGGTTACAGGCAGGAGAATCAAAATACCAGGTTAAAATTCAGGTTCTGCTCCTTAGCAGCTGGACAGCCCTCAACACAAGCTGCTCAGCCTCTCTTGGCCTTGCTTTCTCTTCTGGGGAATGTGTACACTCCTGTGTCTTGGAGATTTGCTGAAGTGGGTTCATCACCTGAAGGCCGAGAACATACTAAGTGTTGGTTCTTTTTTTTTTTTTTTTAATTGATTTTCATTGGAGTACAGTTGATTTACAATGTTGTGTTAGTTTCAGGGGTACAGCAAAGTGAATCAGTTATGCATATACATATATCCACTCTTTTTTAGATTCTTTTCCCATATAGGCCATTACAGAGTATTGAGTAGAGTTCCCTGTGCTATACAGTATGTCCTTACTAGTTATCTATTTTATATATGGTAGTGTGTATATGTCAATCCCAATCACCCAATTTATCGCCCACCACTGAGTGTTGGTTCTTAACGTCTTAATACGAGCTTCGGGGATCCACAAAATGCTCTGATGTTTTGGGCACGTCACCAGTTCGCAATGGGGAGTTTAAGGTAGTTAACGTGTTAAATTGGCAGTTAATGGAGACAAAATGTTTGGTTATTTGGGCATGTGCATAAAATCCCTCCTGTTGCTTTATCTTTGTTTGCTTTTGGGTTTTTGTTTTTTGTGGGTTTTTTTGGCTGCATTGGGTCTTCGTTGCTGCACGCGGGCTCTGTCTAGTTGTGGTGAGCGGGGGCCACTCTTCGTTGTGGTGCGCGGGCTTCTTATTGCGGTGGCTTCTCTTGTTGCGGAGCACGGGCTCTAGGCGTGCGGGCTCAGTAGTTGTGGCTCGCTGGCTCCAGAGCGCAGGCCCAGCAGCTGTGGCTCACGGGCCTAGTTGCTCTGCGGCATGTGGGATCTTCCCAGACCAGGGCTTGAACCCTGAAACACGGAGTCCTAACCACTGGACCACCAGGGAATTCCCCTCCTGTCGCTTTAGTGTAGCTCTGAGCGTCTCATTCTAAAGCGGGGTCCCTCTCCCTCAGCACCACTGACACTGGGGCCAGTCATTCTCTGTGGGGGGCCGTCCCAGGCACTGCGGGGTGTTGATCAGCATCCCTGGCCCCCACCCACTCAATGCCAGGAGCCCCTCCCCCTGCAAGTCGTGATGACCACAGATGTCCCCAGACACCGCCCAATGTTCCCTGGGGGCAGAACCACCCTGGATGAGTAGTGCTGTCCTGAGGGACTTAACATACTGATTACCGGTTGAAACAGGATTGCAGTTCTTAGTACAGGATTGGAGTGGTCCCTTCTAGGGATGTCGCTAGTTTCCGGTGTCACACTGATTCAGTGCTTGAGCCAAGCACTGTTCTAACCCTGTGATTTAGCCGGTTAGGGCTGCTGTAACAAGTACCCCTAACAACAGACATTAATGCTTGCACAGTTCTGGAGGGTGGAATTCCGAGACAAGGTGTCGGCAGGGCTGGTTTCTCCGAGGCTTCTCTCCTTGGCTTGTAGATGGCCATCTTTTCCCTGTGTCCTCATATGGTCATCCCTCTGTGCATGTCTGTGTCCTAATCTCTTTGTATAAGGACACCAGTCAGACTGGATTAGGATCCACTCTAACGGCCTCATTTTACCTTAATTACTACTTAAAGGTCTCATCTCCAAATACAGTCACATTCTGAGGTCCTGGGGGTTAGCGCTTCAACACCGTTCAGCCCCTAACACCATGGGGAGAAGAAGTGGAGGCCCAGAGAGGTCGAGTGACTAGCTTGAGGCCACACAGCTAGGATATATCAAGCCAAGGTCTCTAACCAGGCTGTCTGGCTCCAGAGCACATGATCTTAACTGCTTTCACCCTTCAGGGTCATCCTGGAGCTGGAACTCCTCCCTTCGGCCCAGGGTGCAGGGTGGGGGTACCCAGGTACGAAGGGAGGACGGAGATGCTGATGCTGTCCTTTCTCATAGGTCCTGGCAGACACCAAGGAGCTCGTGTCGTCCAAAGTGTCGGGAGCCCGAGAAGCTGTGTCCAACACGGTGTCCAGCGCCAAGGACACCATGGCCTCCCGGGTGACCGAGGCGGTGGATGTGACCCGGGGTGCTGTGCAGAGTGGCGTGGACATGACCAAGTCCATGGTGACCAGTGGCGTCCACTCGGTCATGGGCTCCCGCGTGGGCCAGATGGTGCTGAGCGGGGTGGACACGGTGCTGGGCAAATCGGAGGAGTGGGTGGACAACCACCTGCCCATGACAGACGCTGAGCTTGGTGAGTGCAGCCCACAGGGCTGGGACCCCTCCCCAGACCACCCGACATGGGGTCCCTCTCAGCCACCAGGAGTCTGTCCATCACATGCTGTCATCTCATCCCTGCCCCCTCTCCCCATCTATCTTAGCCCACCTGGACCGGCTCGGTTCCCTCTGCCCTGGTCTGTGGTGCCTGTCCTCCCTGAAGCAGCCTCCAGAGGGCGCCTGTGAGCACTCAAGTCAGGCCCCTCCAAGCCTCCCACCTCCCGTGGGTAAAAGCCCAAATCCTCCTGGAAGCTCCCTTGTACTTACCTGCCTGCCCTCATTCATTCTACTCCAGGCACAGTCCTTCTTGCCCATCCTGGACCGTGTTCCCACCCCAGGGCCTTTGCACTGGCTGTTTCTTCTACCAGGAACTCTGCCCTGACATCCAGATGTCTCATTCCTTTCTACCTCCAGCTCTGTGGTCAAATGCCACCTCCCAATAAGGCCTATAAAATTGCACCATCCCTCATGCATGTTGTGTGCTGAAACCTCCCCCCAGGCCCGGCTCTGATTTTTCTCTTCACCACTGGTCGTCAATTCCACAAAGCAGAAGCTATGTCCTTCCTGAGTCTAGAACGGGGCCTAGCACTCAGCAGGTGCTCAAATCCCCAAATAAAATCACTCAAACTCTTCTCTATCGTTCCCCCACCCCACCCTAGGCATATATTTGTTTGTTCAAATGTTCCTTGAGCGCTGGCTGTATGCCACGCCCTCTCTAGGTCCTAGGGATATGTCAGTGAACAAAGTTCTGCCTTCGTAGAACCTAAAGTCTAACGTGTACAGAAATCAGATTTAAGGAGATGTTTCTGAGGAAGTGACTTTGCCCTGTTGTGCATGGAGGGAGGGAATGAGCTGTGCAGATGTCAGGGCAGAGGCGCAGGGAACACAGACCCGGGTGCAGGGCCGTACCTGGTCTGTTGGAGGGACAGCAAGGAGGCCCGTGTGTCTGGAGCAGAGTGAGCGAGGGGAAGAGAGGGAGGAGGGGAGGGCAGGGAGGGGACCGGGCAGGTCGTGCAGGGCCTTGTGGACCACAGGGAGGACTTGGGCTATTACCACAGGGAGGTGGGACCCTGGAGGGCTGTGGGCAGGGGGCGGGGCCTGACTTGGTACTCACTCACGCCCTCTGGTGGCTGCTTTTGGGAGGACAGACTCCGGGTGAGGAGAGGGTGGGAGCCAGGGGAATCCGGGTTCAGGTGAGCTGTGATGGGGCTGGACCAGGTGGTGGTAGGAATAAAGAGAAATAGACAAACTGGGGATAAAAGTGTTGAGACAAAGCAGCCAGTCTTACTCATGGTCTCATACCCATGGCTCTTGGGGTTGGCCTTGACCCCGCCTTCTAGAGACGTCCTTCCTTTGCACACATACCAGGAACTTCCAGCCGGGCCAGCAGTTGCAGACTCCAGTGCCCACAGCAGCAAGGGCCCACGAGGGCCATGTGTAACCAGACACCATGCTCCGTCCAGAGGGAGCAGCCTCTCGGCTCCGGCCAACTTTAGCCAGAGCTGGTTTGTTTGAATGAGATGCCAAATATTTGGGATGACTGGAAAGAGTTGAAGACAGACTAGATCAGGGTTTCCCAGCTGTCGTTGGAGCCAGGTCATCGTCTGTGGGGGGCTGTCCTGGGCACTGTGGGGTGTGGAGCAGCCTCCCTGACCCCACCCAGTCGATGCCAGGAGCACCCCCAACTGTGACAACCACAGATGTCCCCAGACGTCGCCCAGTATACCCGGGGGGCAGGATCACCCCCAGGTGAGAACCAGTGCTTTGCCTGTTCTAGAGCTTCATATAAAGGGAATCATATGGGAATTCCCTGGCGGTCCAGTGGTTAGGACTCCACGCTTTTACTGCCAAGGGCGCGGGTGCGATCCCTGGTCAGGGATGCTACAAGCCACGTGGTACAGCCAAAAAAAAAAAAAGGAATCATGTGATTCCCTCATGATGGGTAAACAGCTCCTAATCATTATCTCCAATCTCTTTTTCCACTGGGATTGCAACGTGTCACTGTTCTAGCTGTTAGCTGGAAAACTTCCATGGACAAAGTTCTCTGTTGCAATCTTGATTACCCCAAGGTACGGTTTATAGAGGAAAAGCAGGGCAAGTAGTTAACGTTCCCCCTTTTTATTTATTGTGGTATCACAGGCTGGTTTACCAGCACCCTCCAAGAGTGCGTAGTGGGTTTTTACATTATAGGTTTGAACACGAAGATTAACACGACGTATTGCGATCCGAGGTATTTATTTTATTGACGCTTCACTTGTCCTGTTATTTTCGATTGCTTGGCGTCCTCCTTGAGCTGACTCTGAGACCCCGTGATTCTCCCTGGGAATCCTCGGCAGAAAGTCATGGTCCCTCGCCTTCTGGAGAAACTTGATGTTCTAGGTGGGGTGATGTTCCTGGTGGGGCGACGTTCCAGGCAAATGATCTTAAGCCCTGCAGCGTGTGGCTTGAGCATAGCGTGTCGCTTGTCCTTTGTGTTTTCAAAACTTGACTCCAAACCTCTTGAAGGAGGGGAGCTGGCTGATGTCTTCCGTCCTGTATCCCAAGTTCAGTGCCTGCTGGCCTCGTGTAGTGCTCAGACCAAGTGAGACTTGGCTATGGGTCTTGGCCCGCAAAAGTAGGGGGAGAAGCAGGCGTTGCTGGGAGGCAGGTTGTGAAGCAGGCCTGGGAGCTACTGCAGAGAACAGATCTGTCTGACCAGCTTCGACTCTCTGCGCTTTCCTTTGTGTCCATCCACCAAGGGTGAAATCACCGTGCACAGTGGTGCTTGAGGTACTGGGGAGGTCTGTGAGTAAAGGTGCCATGTTAGAGCTAGGATATTACTCGTGGGCTTGGGGCAGGAGCACGGCCCTGCCCCCCCCCCTCCCAGTTCTCCCCTTTGCCAAGGGCACCGCCCCCTCCAGGGGCCCTGCCAGCTTGCTTTGACATGCCTAGGCTCTGCCAAACATCCTTGGCCTAAATAACAAAGCTGCTTTCACTTCCAAGGGCAGAGCTCCCGGGTTCCCAGAGGGCCGTGGAGAAGTTCTGGCCATTAGGATGGGTTCAAACTGTTGCTGGTTTGGGTTTAGTCTTTGCAAACCTGCCTTTGGTGGGAGAATGGGGCAGAGTCTGTTTTTCCCAAGATGCCAGCTTTTATTTTCGCTGCCTCTAAATGTCCCAGGTGTTTGGGTTTTTTTGTTCAGTTTTTAACTTATTTTTTAATCTTTTTGTAATTTATTTTTATTTTTTTAATTAAAAAAATTTTTTTAATTGAAATTTAGTTGATTTACAATGTTGTGTTAGTTTCAGGTGTACAGCAAAGTGATTCAGTTGTATCTATTCTTTTTTAGATTCTTTTCCGTTATTGGTTGCTACAAGATATTGAATATAGTTCCCTGTGCTATACCGTAGGTCCCTGTTGGTTATCTATTTTGTTCAGTTTTTAAAATGTCATCATGAAATGACTCTTCTGTGACATCCTTGTCCCCCAGCCGACTATGTTAGACTACCTCCAGGCCATCTCCGGCCCACCGCCTGCTTTTGTAAATAAAGTTTTATTGGCACACAGCCACGCCCATTCATTTACATTTACTCTATGGCTGCTTTTGAATACCAATGACAGAGTTGATTAATTGCACAGTAGAGCCTGCAAAGCTGAAAATATTGACTGAACTGGCCTCTTACAGAAAAAGTTGATTAATCCCTGGATAAGAGTATGTTCTTCCAAAATTTTGTAATGTTTATACTGTCAACGAAAATCAATAAACAGCCAATAATAAGAAGAGAAAAGAGTTTTATTTGAGCCAAACTGAGGACTATACCCCGGAAGCCTGCTTCCCAGATAACTCTGAGAAACTGCTCCTGAGAGGCAGAGTTTTCAGCACAGTTTTTTATCTTGTCAGAACAAAAAACATTAAACAAGTCAGGATTACATTTCTTCAAGGTTTCAAAAAAAGGAACAGACCAGCATGTACACAACGAGTCAGTATGGCCTTGGCACCTAGGAAGGAATCTTATCATCAAAGGAGGACCAGCATTTTGGTGTCCCAGGAAGGGAGACATTTAATCTTGATTTTGAACATGGACATTCTTTACTTCTGGCCAACGTGCCCTTTTCTTTAATAATTAAAGCAGATGTACAATGTAGGTTTGATAGGCCACAAAAAGGCTATTTTAGGTAGCATCAAATTCAAGTTAACTCAGGTATAAGCCAGAATGACTTCCCTATCTATATCTTAATATGTGAAAATTTCTTTTATCAATAGAAACAACCGAATTCCCCTGACTGAAGTCTTACCTTGATTGAGCAAGGGGTCGATGGCACCATGTGGGATTTTGTTGCTTGATTTTCCCCTTTCTTTCATTGCTGGAACAGTGCCCAATCCAAAGGAGAGGCGTATTTAGGTGGCTAAAGTGGAGATCTCACTCATCAGACCAGCCCCGCTGTTCCTGCCTGACCAGAGCATATTTCTTGCGTTATCTTGGTGATGTGTACTCCCTGTTCTGTTTATTTGCTATTCTTTCAGTCAACTTTGCCAGATTCTTTTAGAAAGGGAACTTTATCACTTACTATAAACAGATAAACTACAAATAGGTAATAAGAATAGCTAAACATTCGTTCATTTGCGTGCCTCTCTGAAGGCAGTGAAATCCTGGAGTCCTAACCCCTGGACTGCCAGGGAATTCCCCAGATTTCACATTTTAGACATTTCTAACGCGGGTGGTCCTACAGAAGGGAAACTGAAGCTTATTGGCCAAATCACTTCTGCATCCAGGGGGCCACAAACATTTTCTTGACAGGCCAGGTAATAAATAATTTTGGCTTTTTTGGGCCATACGGTCTCTGTCGCAACTATGCAATTCTGCCATTGTAGCACAAAAGCATAGACAGTAGGTAAATGAATGGTTGTGATTCTGTGTCATTAAAACTTTATTGATAAAGGCAGATGGCATTCGGCCCAGGGGCTGTAGTTTGCAGACCCTGCCATAGGGCCTTACAAAGCCAGTGATTTATTAGGACCGGATTTAAACTCAGATCGGGTTACTTACAAAGCTCAAACTTTTATCACTACTGTAGTAAAGTCTAAAGGGAGCAGGATAAGATAGGATCAAATTATCAAGACAGGTGGATTTCCATCCTGTTGCCTTGTAACTTTATGAGTATTTTCTGGACTAGATAGTCCGGACTTTCCCTTAACTGCTGTGAAGATGGTTCTCCTATGGCTTAGACTTCTCTTCCCGTCAAGTATCATGGTTAAGAACGTGGGGCCTAGCTTCAAATCCTGATTTGTGACGTCCCAGCTGTGTGACCTTCGGCAAGTCGCTTAACCTCTCTGAGTCCATGTTTCCCCATCTGTAAAAATGGGATAACGGCGTCTCCCTCTTAGAACTGTTATGATTTAACAAGAATGCCCGCAAAGCACCTAGAACATTGTGAAAGATTGGCCACTATTAATACATGTTAGGCGCTAATACAGGCAGAATTGGCCAACTTTTTTCTGTAAAGGACCAGATAACGAATATTTTAATCTCTGCAGGCTAAGAGGCCACATATTCCACCTCTGTTGTTTGAGAGCAGCCATAGACAATGTATAATGAACATAGACAGTTGTATTCATGGGTCGGGTTGTCCTGAGGGCCGTAGTTTTCAGACTCTCGTGCTAGTCTAAGGCCTCCTTTTTTTTTTTTTTTGCCATGCCTCACAGCATGTGGGATCTTAGTTCCCGGACCAGGGATCGAACCCGTGCCCCCTGCGTTGGAAGTGTGGAGTCTTAACCATTGGACTGCCAGGGAGGTCCCTAGTATAAGGCCTCTTAATCCTGGGATATTCAGTCCCTATCATACCCATTTCGCAGATGGGGAAAACCAAGGCAGGGAAATCCTTTTACACTTGCAGACCCGGGGCACAAACTCAGCCTTCACAGTGCTTCTCCTGCCTTCCCCCCGCAGCCCGGCTCGCCACGTCCCTGGAGGGCTTCGACATCGCCTCAGTGGCCCAGCAGCGGCAGGAACAGAGCTACTTCGTGCGTCTGGGCTCCCTGTCAGAGAGGCTGCGCCAGCGTGCCTACGAACACTCTCTGGGCAAACTGCAGAGCACCAAGCAGAGGGCCCAGGAGGCCCTGCTACAGCTCTCGCAGACGCTCAGCCTGGTGAGGCCCGCGGTGACGGGGGCGCTGGCCAGCAGCGTGTGTGCCAACGAACCCCTCCCCAGCCTAGTGGCTTATTCCTCCCCACACATCCGCCTGGGCTTGCTCACGGGGCCGCAGTCCTGGATGTGTTTGCTGGGGCTGCTGTAACAAAGTCCCACACACTGGGCAGCTTAAACACAGACGTTTATTTTTTATTTATTTATTTTTTTCACTATTTTATTTATTTTATTTATTTATGGCTGTGTTGGGTCTTCGCCTCTGTGCGAGGGCCTTCCCCAGCCGTGGCAAACGGGGGCCACTCCTCATCGCGGTGCGCGGGGCCTCTCATCATTGCGGCCTCTCTTGTTGCGGAGCACAGGCTCCAGACACGCAGGCTCAGTAATTGTGGCTCACGGGCCCAGTCGCTCCGCGGCATGTGGGATCCTCCCAGACCAGGGCTCGAACCCGCGTCCCCTGCATTAGCAGGCAGACTCCCAACCACTGCGCCACCAGGGAAGCCCCACAGACGTTTATTGCCTCACAGTTCTAAAGGCTGGGAGTCCAAGATCAAGGTGTTGGCAGGGTGGTTCCTTTTGAGGCCTCTCTCCTTGGTGTGTAGACGACTGTCTTCTCTCTGTGTTCTCACCTGGTCATCCCTCCATGCATGTCTGTGTCCTAATATCCCCTTTTTATAAGGACACCAGTCATATAGGATTAGGGCCCACCCTAATGACCTCATTTTAACTTAATTACCTCTTTAAAGACCCATCTCCAAATACAGTCACATCCTGAGGTCCTGGGGATCAGGGCTCCAACCTATGAATTTGGAGGGGACACAGTTCAGCCCATGACAGGTTGGCTGAAGACTGGGTCTCGGTGTGGTCTCCTCCTCCATCAGGGTACCTCAGGCTCTCCCCCGGCTGTGGCCTGAGGGATCCAGGTACAGCGGGAACACGTGAGCACTTTTTTTAAAAATTTATTTTTGGTTGTGTTGGGTCTTTGTGGCACGCGGGATCTTTCGTTGCAGTGCGCGGGCTTCTCCCTAGTTGTGGGACTCGGGATGAGCACTTTGTTTGTTTGTTTGTTTAAATTCAGTTTTATTTGAGGTATAACTTACATTTTACACACAATGAACATCACCCCTTTTAAAGTATACAGTTTGAGGAGTTTTACAAATATAAACAGACATGTAACCACCACTGCAATCAAGATGTGGAACATGTTCATCACCCCAAAAAGTTCCCTCCTGCTGCTTTGCAGTCAGATCCTGGCCCCTGAAGTTTTTAATTTTTCTGTTCTCTAAAGAGGGAAATTTCTAATTTCTTTCCTTGTTTGCTGAGCTTCTACTCAGTACTATCTCCTCTCTCTTTTTAAAAAAATTTTAATTGTGGTAAAATACACATAAAATTTACCATTTTAACCAATTTTAAGTGTATAGTTCAGTGGCATTCAGTACCTTCACACTGTTGTGCAACAGTCCCCACCATCATCTCCAGAACTTTCTCATCCTCCCAAACTGAAACTCTGTCCCCGTGAAACCCTGGCTCCCCAGCCCCTCCCCCAGCCCCTGGCCCCCACCATCTACTTCCTGTCTCTATGGATGTGACTCCTCTAGGACCTCATGTGAGTGGAATCAGACAGTATTTGTCCTTCTGTGTCTGGCTTCTCTCACTGAGCATCACGTCCTCAGGTCCATCCATGTTGTAGTGAGTGTCAGAATCTCGTTCCTTTTTAAGGCTGAGTAAAATATTCCATTGCAAGTGCTTTTTAAGCCTCTGCTTACGCTCACATCTGCTTGTGTCCCATTGGCCAAAGCCCGTCACGTGGCCAGGCCCACTTGCAGGGCGGGTGGGGATGGGTGGGGGAGAAACAGGCAAGATGGGAGGAGCTGCAGAGAATCTGTGGCCACTTTCTTTGCAAGTACCACACGGGGCACAAGCATGTTGATGACCCTGAAACCCACAGCCTGTGGAAACACTCTGTGAGAAAAGCAGCATCCCTCCCCCTTCTCTCCCCATCTCAGATGAAAGGACCGCCCCCGCTCCCTCTGGAATCCCGCATCTCCCAGGATTCCTGTGGATTCCCATGCGCTCTGCTGGTTTTGGTCAAGCGCCAAGGCAGCCACCCTCTCTCTCTCTGCTCCAGATGGAAACCGTCAAGCAGGGTGTCGACCAGAAGCTAGTGGAGGGTCAGGAGAAACTACACCAGATGTGGCTCAGCTGGAACCAGAAGCAGCTCCAGGGCCCAGAGGAGGATGCAGCCAAGCCAGAGGTACCCACCAGGGGGGCGGCATGGGATACCTGGGGCCCTGACTTCCCTCTCCCCACCTCTGCTTGATGGACCTACCTTCCCGGAACGCTTTCCCCAGCCTCGCCTCCCATTAACTGCCTTCAGGACCTGATGACACCTCCTCCAGGAAGCCTGCCTGGATTTCCACTCTTGGGTACAGGCGTTGCTTCTGAACCATGGGACGCCTGATAGTGATGGGTCTCAACCTGCTGAATTCTAAGCCATGCCCCATTTACTTGAGTCCTGACTCCTTCCCTACCCCATCCCAGTGTCCCGTCACATCCTTCAAATTCACCTGCCCGGTTCTAAGTGTCAGCTTCTCACTAACGTGCTCTGGCCCCTCCAATCTATCCCAGGCATTGGCCTCTTGAACGAGCCCTGACTTTTGCCACCTGTGCTGTCACTCATCTAAGCTTTCACTGAATCAGTACCTTAGACGATTCTCATGCCTCATTCTGAACCATAGTCCCTCTCTCTTAGGGACTCATAATATCCTAGCACAATAGCTTCTCAGCTTTACCTCTCTGGGCCTCGATTTCCCCATCTGTGAATGGGATATAGGACCGTCTGCCAGGTTGTTAAGGTGAAATGAACACGCATGTTCACAGCAGCATGAGTCACGTCAGCCAAAAAAGTGGAAACGGCCCAAATGTCCATCAACAGGTGATGGACAAACAAATGTGTCCCTCCACACACGGGAACATCACTCAGCCGTGAAAAGGAGAGAAGCACTGACACTCGCTACCACATGGATGGACCCTGAGAACAGGACGCTGAGTGAGAGAAGCCAGACACAGAAGGACACACAGTGTGTGATGCCACTGATGGGAAACGTCCAGAACAGGCAAATACATAGACACAAAAAAAGTGGGTTAGTGTTTGTTGGGAGCTGGGAGAGGGGGAATGGAGAGGGAGTTTCTTTTGGGGTGATGGAATGTTCTGGAATTAGAGGTGCTGGTTGCAGAACCTGGTAAATGTACTAAAAAAATGTACACTTAAAAGGGTGAATTTTCTGGTATGTGAGTTATTTTATATACATACATATACACACACACACATTGACATGTAAGGCACATAGTAAGTGCTAAAAAATAATATTTATAAGGTATGGTGAATGTCTCTATAAATGCAAAACTCTTCAGCATTCAGACCCCAACCGCGAAAAACCGTCTCCCTTCCCCCCTCAACTGCTGAACGCAGCAGCCAGAAAATAGATATTGGTTCTGTCGGCACCTCCCTGCCAGGTTCAAAGCCAGAGTACGCAGGTGACCAGGCTCAGGGCAAAGTCTTGCCTCCCAGCCTGCTTTGATCTCCTCCCTGGCCTGGGGAATTTTCAAGGACCCGATCTCAACTGCGGTCTCCCCCACTGCTTACAACTTCTGCCTAGAAAGTTCTTCCAGACCTTCTCATTTTTTTAAACTTTAAAAAAAAAACAATTTTATGGAGATATAAAATTCAGAATCTTATACTTTAAAAAAACGTTTTGAGGTATAATTCACATACTGTACAATTGACCCATTTAAATTGTACAATTCATGGGTTATGTGACTATCACTGTAATTCAGAGCATCTCTATCACCCCAAAAGGAGATCTTCTCCCCAATAGCAGTCAGGCCCCGTTTCCACACCCTCCTCCATTCCCGGCAACCACAAATGTACTTTGTCTCTGTGGACATTTCATGTAAACGGAATCACACCCTGTGTGTCCTTCTGTGTCTGGTTTCTCTCACTGAGCATCGCATTCTCTAGGTCTGCCCACATTGTAGTGAGTGTCAGGGCTTCACCCCTTTTTATGGCTGAAGACTGTTCCGTGTGTGGATGGACCACAGTTTGTGTCTCCATTTGCCAGTTGATGGGTTGTTTCCACTTTTGGCTACTGTGAATAACACCCCTTTGAGCATTTGTGTACAAGTCTTTGCATGGACGTGTATTTTCATTTCTCTTGGGTGGATGCGTAGGGGTGGAATTGCTGGGTCATATGGTAACTCTACAGTTTACCATTTTGAGGAACTGCTAGACCATCTTCCAAAGTGACTGCACCGCAAGATACGAGGGTTCCAATTTCTCCCCATCCTCGCCAGCATGGGGGTGAGGGGGTATCTGCCTGTGGGTTTGAGTTGCACTTCCCTAATGATTAACGACGTTGAACATCTTTTCATGTGCTTCTTGGCCATCTGCGTATTTCTTTGGAAAAATGTCTATACCTGTTTTTCAATTTGATCAGTGATTATCTCGCACAGTTTGAAACTCAGAGAGCCCGTATTCTGAACCACCTGTGCTCGACATCCCCTCCTGGGGAAAGGTTTTCCCCAAGGTGGACGGTAGAACCCCCATTTTCTCTTTCCCGGGCTCTGGGTCCAGTTACCCGCAACTCAAAGGGTCCTGATGGTCGCCCTCCGCCCCTTCTCAGCAGGTTGAGTCCCAGACGCTCACCATGTTCCGTGACATCGCCCAGCAGCTGCAGACCACCTGCGCCTCGCTGGGCTCCAGCCTCCAGGGGCTGCCCGCCCACGTCAGGGACCAGGCGCTGCAGGCTCGCCGCCAGGTGGAGGACCTCCAAGCCACCTTCTCCGGCATCCACTCCTTCAAGGACCTGTCCGGCAGCATCCTGACGCAGAGCCGCGGGCAGGTGGCCAGGGCCCGAGAGGCCCTCGACCACATGGTGGAGTATGTGGCCCAGAGCACGCCCATCACGTGGCTGGTGGGACCCTTCGCCCCCGGAATCACCGAGAAAGCCCCAGAAGAGAAGAAATAGGAGAAGCAGGAGGGAGGCTCGTAGGGCTCGGGGCCCCTCACTGGGAACACACGTCTCTAACCCTTCTGGCTCACCTCAGCTGCCACCTCGGGAAACCGAGGTCCTCAAAACCAACCAGTACCTCACCCTGTCTGAGCTTGGAGGAAGCATGTCCTGGGCATCACAGTGGTCACTAGGACGAGATTTCCAGAAAAAAAAAAAAAATTTTTTTTTCTAGAAGGTTACAGAAAAACTTTTTTTTTTCTTCCTCAAAAACCAGGAATATAGCTCTTACATCCCACTCCTTTTTCTACATCAAGGCCCCTGGATATCAGCCTTGAGCTAAGGGACTTGGACTTCTGTGAAGTGGGCCTCCTGGGGATGGGGTAGGGGCAGAGCAGCTGATACTCATTCTAGAGCTGAAGGGGGTTGAGGCCTTCCTGGCGGGGCTTCAGTGTTGCCTTAATAAATCTTACCTGCAGCCAAGTCCAGGTTGTGCGTGTGTGTGTGTGTGTGTGTGTGTGTGTTTATTTTTCAGCAGCTAACCAACTCCGGGTCTCTGTGTGACCTTCTCGGCCCCCTCTTTGCTTTGCTCCCAAGGGCGTGAACGGGACGGGGCCGGACCTGAAGGTCTGTGCCCAGTGCCTCGGACAAGGCCTGTCTGGGTTGTCAGAGATGCACTCACCACGCTTGCTTGGCTTGGAGAGCACCAGGTTGTGGGGGTCTTTCATCTCCCCCCGCCCACGTGCCAGAGTCTTACCCCCTGTGTCGTGTTCCGTTCAGCCAGCAGAAGTGAGAAGCCTGCTGCTCCTCCAGGCCTGGGCCTCCCCGGCCGTGTTGGGGAACCGTGTGGCAGGTCGACCCCCCAAAGATGTCCACGACCTGATCCCTGGGTCCTGTGACTACATTCCCTCACGTGGCAAAGGAAAGTTTGCAGATGGGATTCAGTGAAGCATCTGGAGACAGGGAGATGGTCCTGGATTATCCAGGTGGACCCTAAACATCATCACAAGGGTCCTTTTAAGAGGGAGGCTGGGGGACTTCCCCGGCGGTCCAGTGGTTAAGACTCCGTGCTTCCAATGCAGGGGGCGCAAGTTCGATCCCTGGTCGGGGAACTAAGACGACCCATGCATACCGCAACTAAGAGTTCGCGTGCCACAACTAAAGTTCGCGTGCTGCGACTGAGACCCGGTGCAGCCAAAAATAAATAAATAATAAATAAATTTCTTTAGAAAAAGATGAACGAGTCTGGGGTTATAAAGTACAGCTTGGTGACTGCAGTTAACGATATTGCGTTGTGTATTTGCTAATTCTTTTTTTTTTTAATAAATTATTTATTTTTGGCCACGTTGGGTCTTCGTTGATGCGTGCGGGCTTTCTCTAGTTGCGGCGAGCGGGGGCTACTCTTCCTTGCGGTGCCCGGGCTTCTCATTGCGGTGGCTTCTCGTTGCGGAGCACGGGGCTCTAGGCGTGCAGCCTTCAGTAGTCAGGGCAGGCGGGCTCAGTAGTTGTGGCTCGCGGGCTCTAGAGCTCAGGCTCAGTAGTTGTGGCGCACGGGCTTAGTTGCTCTGCGGCATGTGGGATCTTCCCGGGCCAGGGCTCGAACCCATGTCCCCTGCCTTGGCAGGTGGATTCTTAACCACTGTGCTACCAGGGAAGTCCCTGCATTGTGTATTTGAAAGTTGCTAAGAGGGTAGGTCTTAAAAGCTCTCATTTCAAGAAAAGAAATATTTGTAACTATGTGAGGTGATGGATGTTAACTAGTTATTGTGGTCATTTCACAGTATATATAGAATACATATATCAAATCATTATGTTGTACACCTAAGACTAATGCTATGTTGTATGTCAATTACATCTCAAAACAAACAAAAGGTTAAACATTTGGGGGAAATAGTATGAAAAAGAACATGTAATGACAAATTCAAAATTAGATGCCACAGAAAACCTGCCTGTCCACACTTAGTGATAGATACTTGCTGTATGTCAGGCACTGTGGTAAAATGATTTAGACTAAAAGTCTGCAAACTATAGCCTGAGGGCCAAAAGTACCCAAAGAGTTGTTTGTTTGTTTGTTGGCATGGCTCACAAGCTAAGAGGGTTTTAAAGCAAACAAAGATACACAACAGAGACCTCCTGTATCCCGCAAAGCTGAAAATATTTACTATCTAACCCTTTATAGGAACAGCTTGCCAACCTGTTTGAGACCACCGTACTGGACTTCTTCCTGTTACATCTTACTGCTTAGACTTAAATATTTCTCCCAGTCCATAGAAGATGTGAACAAGGGTGAATTACTGATATTCACGACAATGTGGCTGAAACTCACACGCATGATGCTGAGTGAGAGAAGGCAGACACAAACGCATCCGCACACTGATTCTCTTTTGATGAAGTTTCAAAATCAAAACTAAACTATGGGACTTCCCTGGTGGCGCAGTAGTTAAGAATCTGCCTGCCAATGGGGCAGGGGACATGGGTTCAAGCCCTGGTCCGGGAAGATCCCACATGCCGCGGAGCAACTAAGCCCATGCGCCACAACTACCGAATCCCCCTGGCCTAGAGCCCGTGCTCCGCAACAAGAGAAGCCACCACAACGAGAACCCCTTGCACTATGACGCAACAGAGAGTAGCCCCTGCTCGCCACAACTAGAGAAAGACTGCGTACAGCAACGAAGACCCAATGCAGCAAAAATAAATAAACAATTCAATTAATAAAAAAAATAAAAACCTAAACTATGATGAGAAACCAGAAGGGTGGTTGCCCGGTGGGTAGGGATGGAGAAGGGGCCCTTGGGGACTTCTAGGGGATGGAAATGACCTCTATATCTCAATCAGGGAGTTGGCTACAGGGAGTGTGTACATACCCAAAAAAAACCACTGAGCTGTCTGTCCCTTTAAGCTTTATAGACTTTGGTGCCTATGAATTACACGTCAACACAAATTAAGATAGAGAAAGTAGCATGAGGTGGCGGTGGGGGAAATGAGCCCTTTTGCTCACTTCCGGGGGGAGTGCAAACAGGGACACTGTTTTGGACAAAATCTGGCGGTGTTTAGTAAGAGTGAGAACGTACTCCACGTCTGAAAAGTCCTAGAAGTTCCCTTTCTTTGCAGCCACCCTAGAGAAACCCTGTCAGCGGAGTCACATAATCCTTTTTTTTTTTTTTTTGGCCCCAAGGCATGCAGGATCTTAGTTCCCTGACTAGGGATGGAACCCGTGCCCCCTGCAGTGGAAGCGCAGAGCCTTAACCACTGCACCGCCAGGGAAGTCCCATCACCTAATCCTTTTTATCAACCCCAAGAGGCAGGTGCTGTAATGATCGCTGTGTTACAAGAGAGGGAAACTGAGGCAGGGTTCAGCGGGCCCCCCTGTGGCCCCACCTCACGGCAAGTGTCAGAATAAGGATTTGAACCCAGCACTCAGACTACCCTCCCCCCCACCCCACCCCCGCACTGTTCATAACCACCAACTTATAAGGTGTTAATGCCTGCCTGGGGGGAAGAGTGGCAGGCACCAGCATGTCCAATGACAGGCGACTCAACAAACCGTGATATGGCAATGCTTAGTGAGACCATAATACACTTAAAAAGAACAAGGTTGGGGGATTTCCCTGGAGGTCCAGGGGTTAGGACTCTGTGCTTCCACTGCAGGGGGCGTGGGTTCGATCCCCGGTCAGGGAACTAGGATCCCGCAAGCCGCATGGCGCAGCCAAAAGAAAAAAAAGAACAACGTCGGGCTACATATATTGGCTTAGAAAAATGTTGGAGACATCTTCAGCAGAATAAAGCTAAGTATTGATACCATCTATATCCAGGGTCAGCAAACCAGCAAACCACGGCCACTGTCTGGCCTGTGGCCTGGTTATTATTTTTTTTTTTTGGCTGCCTTAGGTCTTTGTTGCTGTGCGCCAGCTTTCTCTAGAGCAGGGGCTACTCTTCGTTGCGGTGCGCAGGCTTCTCATTGCGGTGGCTTCTCTTGTTTCGGAGCACGGGCTCTAGGTGCGCGGGCTTCAGTAGTTGTGTGTGGCGCACCAGCGTAGTTGTTCCACGGCATGTGGGATCTTCCCGGACTAGGGATCAAACCTGCATTGGCGGGCGGATTCTTAACCACTGCGCCACGAGGGAAGTCCCTGCCACCTGGTTTTGTAAATAAAGTTTTATTGACACACAGCTGACACCCATTTACTGAAGTATCACCTGTGACTGCTTTGGGGCTACAGTGGCAGCATAGGTAGTTGTAATAAAGACACTATGGTGCCTAAGACCGACAATATTTTACTAGCTGGTCCTTTACAGAAAAAAGTTTGCTGACTTCTGGCCAATTTGAATAAAAAACAAAGCCAGACCAAAGGATACTAAATATCACATTCATGGATGTGTGTAAACATGTGTGCAAAAGCGGAAAACGGAACGAATGGGCCCCCAAGTGGGAGTAGGAATGTGGACCTCAACCAGGACCTTCTTTTTTCTTTAAATGAAGGGAGGTGCACAACCACACCTGTCTGCAGGTGGTCAAATTTATCCATCTGCAGCCCAAGGCTTCCCGTGGAAACCTCGGATGTTCCAGCCGTGTTACCGTCTCTGAGCCTCAGTTTTCTCACCTATAAAATGGGCACGGTCAAACCTACCAGGAACGGTTGTTTTAAGACACGGATAAGGATTTCCCTGGCGGTCCCGTGGTTAAGACTCCACGATTCCACTGCAGGGGGCACGGGTTCAATCCCAGGTCGGGGAACTAAAGATCCCACATGCCACAGAGCGCAGCCAAAAAATAAATAAATTAATAAAAGACATAGATCAGATGACCACCAAGATGTGTTTGGCCTGGGAACAGGCACCTAATGGACGCTCCAAAAATTGGTGATGGGTGTGGGGTGGAGAGGCATGGGAAGATGGGTTTCATGCCTTCTCTGCCTCCAGCTCAGGAGGCCCTAAAGGCAGGGACCACTTCTTCCCCCACCCCCACCCCGATGGATCCCCAGAGCCTAGACATGCTTGGCACACAGTAGCCGTTCAAGAAAATTTCTCCCTCACAGGCGACAGGCACTAAGAGAGGCACTGAGGTGGGGGGACAGGGCGGGGGTGGGGGACTTACTTAGCACCCTGATAACTACCATTTGCATTTCCCTCCCAAGAACCTTTCAGTGAACTTTGGCCTGGAATCCATGCACTGCTTGGGAGAGCTAATGATGAAATTCAGGGTGTCCAATGAACCAACGGGAAAAAACCCTCACATCTTTATTTGCACTGACTCTAACTGATATTTGCCATTTCCTCAATTATGAATGAAGGACCTGTGGCTTTGTTTCTGGTAGAAAACCACAGGCATTTCCATATCAGAGCACACTGCGGCAGGTGACTCAAAATACAGCTGACCCTCATTATTACTGAAAAATCACTGTGGGGATTAGATTTTGTTAATGTGGTAATACACACAGAGGTGGAACCCTAAGCCCTGTTTGTTTGTTTCGGTATAGCTCTATTTCAAAAATCTTTTTGAAGTGATTGTCTTGCAAGTATTTGAAAACAATTTTTTGGGGTGGTAAAATATACTAAACATGAAATTTACCTTTTAACCTTTTTTTTTTTTTTTTTTTTTTGGTTTCGACTGCACGGTGTGGTATATGGGATTTTAGTTCCCCAACCAGGAATTGAACCCACATCCCCTGTGGTGGAAGTGGAAGTCTTAACCACTGGACCACCAGGGAAGTACCACCTTTTAACCATTTTTAGGTGCACAGCTCAGTGACACTAAACACGTTCACATTGTTGTGCAACCCTCCCCACCATCCGTCTCCAGAACTTTCTCATCTTCGCAAACTGAAACTCTGTCCCCAGGAAACACTGTCTCCCTCCCCTGAGCTGGTGGCACCCACCACCTACTTTCTGTTTCTATGAATTTGACCTCCCTAGGGACCTCCTGTGAGTGGAATCACACTGTTTGTCCCTCCTTCTCTGGCTTATCTCACTGAGCACAATGTGTTCAAGGTTTATTCACATTGTAGCCTGTGTCAGAATTTCCTTCCTTTTTAACATTGAATAATATTCCATTGTGTGGGTGGACCCCCCATTCATCCAAGGATGGATCACTAAGTTGTTAAAGAAATTTTTAATAAGTATATTTCAACATAATGGACTTCCCTGTAACCTCCTATATTGGGCTTGATGCATCTAACAAATGGTATTTTTTTTTAATTGAAGTATCGTTGATTTACAATGTCATGTTAGTTTCAGGTGTACAGCAAACTGATTCAGTTTTATATATATATATATATTTTTTTTTCAGATCCTTTTCCATTATAGGTTATTACAGGATATTGAATATAGTTCCCTGTGCTATACAGTAGGACTTTGTTGGTTATCTATTTTATTATTATTATTATTTTTTTTTTTTAAATAAGTTTTTTTTTTTTTTTTTTTTTTAATTTTATTTATTTATTTATTTATTTTTGGCTGTGTTGGGTCTTCGTTTCTGTGCGAGGGCTTTCTCCAGTTGCGGCAAGTGGGGGCCACTCTTCATCGCGGTGCGCGGGCCTCTCACTGTCGCAGCCTCCAGACGCGCAGGCTCAGTAGTTGTGGCTCACGGGCCTAGTTGCTCCGCGGCATGTGGGATCTTCCCAGACCAGGGCTCGAACCTGTGTCCCCTGCATTGGCAGGCAGACTCTTAACCACTGCGCCACCAGGGAAGCCCCTATTTTATTATTTTTAAAAATATTTATTTTGCTCCTCCAGATCTTAGTTGCGGCACACGGGATCTTCATCACCACGTGCAGGATCTTTCGTTGCAGCATGTGGGATCTAATTCCCAGACCAGGGATCGAACCGGGGTCCCCTGCATTGGGAGCACGGAGTCTTAGCAACTGGACCACCAGGGAAGACCTGGCCATCTATTTTATATATAGTAGTGTGTATCTGTTAACCCCAGACTCCTAATTTATCCCTCCCCCCACCCCCTTCCCTTTTGGTAACCAGAAGTTTGTTTGCTATAGCAAATGGTATTTTGACAAGAGGTTCCGGGTGACAAAGGGGCCCAACCAAAGGTATATTATTTATGGCTTTTGTGGGCCTCTTCCTCAACTAAAAAAAAAATTAAATTACATTTTACAACTGTGTTGGTATAAAGACACACATAATTCAGGCTGGATTATATTCATTTTCCTTTTTTTTTTTTTTCCTTTCTGATTTTAAGAGAAATGAAAACATTTTCTTGGGTCCCAGAAGTATGACGGGCTCTGAGCACCGTGATTTAACTATGCCCAATAGATATGTAAGCCCTGGGTTCAGGACCCCTGTGAATTTTATTTTATATATATTTTTATTTTTTAGTTACAGGCTTTAGTTAGTTCTGCTCCCTGTGAATTTTAAAACGTCATGTTTGCAGCTTCAAGATATGCCATCTTGGGAATTCCCTCGCGGTCCAGTGATTAGGACTCCGTGCTTTCACTGCGGAGGGCCCAGGTTCAATCCCTGGTGGGGGAACTAAGATCCTGCAAGCTGCACTGCGCGGCCAGAAAGGTATGCCATCTTACTGTCCCTTTTCCAACCACATGGGCGTCCCCAAATCCCTCCAGGGTGGCCATGATTCCCACCCCCGTCCCACCCAATTATCCCATCCCCTCTGTTCGGTGTCCTGGAAAACATTAATTACTAATTGAGATTAATTTAAACACTGTAGTTCTTTCTCACTAGACGGTGGGCTCCCGAGGGCTGTTGTCACCCTTGACCCCCGTTGTGGTCCCCAGCGCCCGGGCACCCCGGAGGTGCCAAAACGTCCCCTAAGTGGCAGCCGGCGGAGGGACAGAGGGCGTCGCTCGGGGCGTCTCAGGGACTTTCCCGGTCCCGCTCGGAAAGCGTGATCTCACCTCCTTCCTCCCTCCCCTCCGGACGCGGAAGGGGCGGTCGGAGGCCGTGCGCCTGGAGCCACCAGCGCGCCCTTCGCGCTCTGCCATCCCCTGGCACCGCCACTAGGCCGTCCGGCCACCAGCCCCAGCCCCGAGGACACGAGCGGCGCGGCCAGCCGCCCCCGGATCCCTGGTAGGTGAGGAAGGGGCGAGGGCCGGCTGGGGAGGGGCAGGGGACCCCCGCAGGCCTGCAGGGGGCCCGGCTGCCCGCGCCCCTCGCCAGGGTTCGAAGCCAGCTGCCCCGCACTGGGTGCTTTGGACGTCCTTGCGCCGCGTGTTCAGTGCTCACCGCCCCCCAATGCTCCAACTCCCCTCCCTGACCCAAGTCCTCCCCACCCCCCCAACTCTTCCCCAACACCCTGAATCCTCCCCAACATGACGTACTACCTTCCAATACCGCTTTCCTCCTCCGAGTTTCTGATTTCTTCCCCAAACGGGGCGCTCTCTCTGCCCCAGCCCCTGTTCTTCCTTCCCGGTGATCGCCACCCCCCACTGCCGCTCCCCCAGCTCCTCCAGGGCCCCGAATCCCCACTTTATCCAGGGGCTTCCGTGACCCCCCTCCCACTGGGGGAGCGCTCTTCCCTCAGCGGGTCCCATCCATCAGCTGAGATGGGTCTCGGGGAATCTTCAACCCCCCCCCCCCGCTCCCCACCCCTTCCCGTGGGGAACGGGGTTGGTTGGTACCTGCCCAGGAGCCGATCCAAGTCTGCCCAGGCCGATGGCACCACTCGGCTGGGCCCAGGACTTCTTCAGGGTACCTGTGCTCCTTTCCTCTCCTTGCGGCTGAAGCAGGGGTTTGGGGGAGGGGACACCACAGTGTGACCCAGGCAGGCTGAGGTCTGGGTTCCAGAGTTTGGAGGAGGGTTGGTAGGTGCCCCAGGCTCCAGAACCTGCCTGGGCCTCTGTGTCCTCCTCCGAATAAGGGCCATTCATTCATTCTTCAACAAACATTTATGGAGCACCTGCTGTGTGCCAGGAGACACTGTTCAGTACGCTGGGCACACAGTAGGGGCCAAATAGTGTCCTCATGGAGCAACAGGGAGCAAAAGTGTGACCTGTCACAGTAATGTGTGCCAAATGCAGAGGGTAGCTATCCGGTACCTTGGCCAGGCTTGAGGATACCTCAGATCCAGGCATGGGAGGGGTACTGCACATAGTAGGTGCTCAGTGAATAAAGGCAGGGGCCCTGCAGCCACGCTGCCTGGTTTACATTACTGCCCCTTTACTTTCTACCCGGGCAAGTCACTCTACCTTTCTGTGCCTCCCTTTTCTACTGGTAAACAGGCAGTCAAAATAGTCTTAACTCGCAGCGTTGTCCTTTGCTTTGCACAGTGCCCGGCACATAGTAGGTGCTCAGTAAACACTTATTTTTTAAAAAATATTTATTTGGCTGCCCTGGGTCTTAGTTGCAGCACGTGGGATCTTTGTTGCGGCGTGCGGGATCTTTAGTTGTGGCATGAGAACTGTTAGTTGTGGCATGCATGTGGGATCTAGTTCCCTGACTAGGGATGGAACCTGGGCCCCCTGCGTTGGGAGCGTGGCGTCTCAGCCACTGGACCACCAGGGAAGTCCCCTGCAACATTTCTTAATTAACCGAAAGGAGTGAAGTGTGCCCCTACTATGTGCCAGTCCTGGTAGGAGCCGATTAGGCTGTCTTCTTGGGGAGGGAGGATTCAAACAGAAAACATTTATTGGGTGCCTACTGTGTGCCAGGCACTGCTCTGTCCACTCACTGATTTATTCAGCCAATAAGTATTTATTTATAAGGTATACTTATTTATTTATGTAAGTATACCTACTGTGTGCTGGTCTCCAGAGATCCTTCCTGGAGATCACCACCTGGTCTGGATTCCATCATTGCTTGCTTGAGCCAATGGTCACCTCCACCCATGTCCCCTCCCCACCCTCTCTCCTGCCCTCACCACCCCACCCCTGAATCTGTCCTCGCTGAAGTAGCCAGAGGGCACCTGTGAGCACCTGAGTTAGGTCCCCTCCCAGCTCTGCATGTAGCTCTCCAGGGCTCCCTCCTCCATCTCACAAGGCCCTGCCCGACCTGCCCCGTCCCCTCCCTGCCTTCCCCTCCTCCCTCTCTCCCCCTCGCTCACTCTGCTCCAGACACGTGCCTCCTCGCTGTTCCTCCAACACATCAGGTCCAGTCCCGCCCCAGGACCTTTGGACATGCTGTGCCCACGGCCGGAAACTCTCTTCCCCCAGATCTGCACCTGAGTTGCTCCCTCACCTCCTTCAGGTCTCAGCTCCCGTGTGTCACTTCCTCCCAGAGGTCTCCCTTGATCTCCAGTTCTTGGCAGCCTTTCCCCCAGTCCTTGCCTTCCTCCCCAACCCTGGCTCATTTTCTTTTTTTTTTAAATTTATTTATTTATTTATTTATGGTTGTGTTGGGTCTTCGTTGCTGTGCGAGGGCTTTCTCTAGTTGCGGCAAGCGGGGGCCACTCTTCATCGCGGTGCGCGGGCCTCTCACTATCGCGGCCTCTCTTGTTGCGGAGCACAGGCTCCAGACGCGCAGGCTCGGTAGTTGTGGCTCATGGGCCCAGTTGCTCCGCGGCATGTGGGATCTTCCCAGACCAGGGCTCGAACCCGTGTCCCCTGCATTGGCAGGCAGATTCTCAACCACTGCGCCACCAGGGAATCCCCGGCTCATTTTCTTTTTTTTTTTTTTTAAACATCTTTATTGAAGTATAATTGCCTTACAATGGTGTGTTAGCTTCTGCTTTATAACAAAGTTAATCAGTTATACATATACAATATGTTCCCATATCTCTTCCCTCTTGCATCTCCCTCCCTCCCACCCTCCCCATCCCACCCCTCTAGGTGGTCACAAAGCACCGAGCTGATCTCCCTGTGCTATGCGGCTGCTTCCCACTAGCTATCTATTTTACATTTGGTAGTGTATCTATGTCCATGACACTCTCTCACCCTGTCACATCTCACCCCACCCCCTCCCCATATCCTCAAGTCCATTCTCTAGTAGGTCTGTGTCTTTATTCCCGTCTTGCCACTAGGTTCTTCATGGCCTTTTTTTTTTTTTTTTTTTTTCCTTAGATTCCGTATATATGTGTTAGCATACTGTATTTGTTTTTCTCTTTCTGACTTACTTCACTCTGTATGACAGACTCTAACTCCATCCACCTCATTACAAATACCTCCATTTCATTTCTTTTTATGGCTGAGTAATATTCCATTGTATATATGTGCCACATCTTCTTTATCCATTCATCTGTCGATGGACATTTAGGTTGCTTCCATGTCCTGGCTATTGTAAATAGAGCTGCAATGAACATTTTGGTACATGACTCTTTTTGAACTATGGTTTTCTCAGGGTATATGCCCAGTAGTGGGATTGCTGGATCGTATGGTAGTTCTATTTGTAGTTTTTTAAGGAACCTCCATACTGTTCTCCATAGTGGCTGTATCAATTTACATTCCCACCAACAGTGCAAGAGAGTTCCCTTTCCTCCACACCCTCTCCAGCATTTATTGTTTCTAGATTTTTTGATGATGGCCATTCTGACCGGTGTGAGATGATATCTCATTGTAGTTTTGATTTGCATTTCTCTAATGATTAATGATGTTGAGCATTTTTTCATGTGTCTGTAGGCCATCTGTATATCTTCTTTGGAGAAATGTCTATTTAGGTCTTCTGCCCATTTTTGGATTGGGTTGTTCGTTTTTTTGTTATTGAGCTGCATGAGCTGCTTGTAAATCTTGGAGATTAATCCTTTGTCAGTTGCTTCATTCGCAAATATTTTCTCCCATTCTGATGGTTGTCTTTTGGTCTTGTTTATGGTTTCCTTTGCTGTGCAAAAGCTTTTAAGTTTCATTAGGTCCCATTTGTTTATTTGTGTTCTTATTTCCATTGCTCTGGGAGCTGGGTCAAAAAGAATCTTGCTGTGATGTATGTCATAGAGTGTTCTGCCTATGTTTTCCTCTAAGAGTTTGATAGTGTCTGGTCTTACACTTAGGTCTTTAATCCATTTTGAGTTTATTTTTGTGCATGGTGTCAGGGAGTGTTCTAATTTCATACTTTTACATGTACCTGTCCAATTTTCCCAGCACCACTTATTGAAGAGGCTGTCTTTTCTCCACTGTATATGCTTGCCTCCTTTATCAAAGATAAGGTGACCATATGTGCGTGGGTTTATCTCTGGGCTTTCTATCCTGTTCCATTGATCTATATTTCTGTTTTTGTGCCAGTACCAAACTGTCTTGATTACTGTAGCTTTGTAATATAGTCTGAAGTCAGGGAGCCTGATTCCCCCAGCTCCATCCGGCTCATTTTCTTGATGGCTCTTTCCGTTCTCTGCAATGAACTACTTTCTCATTCATCCCGGGTCTCCCCCAACTAGACTGTGAGCTCCAAGAGGGCCGGGGGTCTGCAGCAGCACCTACAATAACTCTTGGCACACAGTAGGTGCTCAATTAATATTCCCTCTGTGCGTGAAGAGATTGCCCAAGAGTGTAGACAGGAGAGGAGGGGGCAGGCAGATTCCAGATTTGGTGAACAAATAAGAAAGAAGAGAAAAAAGAGATTCTGCCAGTATTTAGTTCTGATTTGTACGGTTTCTTATATTGTTATCCTGAACTCTCGCTCCGGACGAGGGCCACTCTCCTGCTGGTTTTACACACGAGGAAACAGACTGAGAAGACAGGCTCCACCAGCTGAGAGGTGGCAGAGCCGGGTCCCTTACCCCGGTGGGTGCTCCCCCGCCCCCACCCCGCCGTCCCTGGCACCCACTGTCAGGTGCAGAGTGGACTTTGCCCTGGAGGCTGTGGAAGGTGGGCAGAATGGAAGCCAGGTTTCCGGAAGGTTGGGGTGGCCGCTGGGCAGGGCAGATGGAGTGGACGGGGGACATGCCAGGGCACAGTGTCTGGGGAGGGGGCGCTGCGTTGGGGGCTCAGGCTGGTGGGCAGGGAGATGGAGCAGAAACACGGTGTGACTTTAGGCAATTTGGCAGGAGTGCAGGCAGGGGAGGGCCTGCCTGGCTGGTTCTTTTTTTCGTTTAATGTTTCTTTACGTGGCTGCGCTGGGTCTCAGCTGCGGCACGCAGGATCTTTAGTTGCAGCACGCAGATCTAGTTCCGTGACCAGGGATCGAACCTGGGCCCCCTGCATTGGGAGCGTATTTTTTTTTTAATTTTTATTTATTTATTTAATTTATTTATTTATTTATGGCTGCGTTGGGTCTTTGTTGCTGCGCGCAGGCTTTCTGTAGCTGCGGTGAGCAGGGGCTACTCTTTGTTGCGGTGCTCAGGCTTCTTATTGCGGTGGCTTCTCGTTGCAGAGCACGGGCTCTAGGTACACAGGCTTAGTTGCTCTGCAATATGTGGGTTCTTCCCAGACCAGGGCTGGAACCCGTGTCCCCTGCGTCGGCAGGCAGGTTATTAACCACTGCGCCACCCGGGAAGTCCCCGGGAGTCCACTGGACCACCAGGGAAGTCCCTGCTTGGCTGATTCTGAGTCTGGCTGTGAGATTTTCCACAAGCGCAGCCCTGAACCTCTGCTGCGGGGGCCTCCAGCTCGGGTGCTGCCGGGGGCAGACAGCCGTCAGGTACCCTAAGGCTCATGGAGCACTGAGGGTGTGCCAGGCACTGCTCTGTACCATTTCTACACGGATTAACTCATTCGGCCTACGGCAGTCCTCGCAGGAAGAGCTCATCCTTGTACCCAGTCCACAAAGGAGGAGACTGAGGCACCAATGTGCTTGTGGCCTATCCAAGATCACAGCCTGCAAGGCATACGGCTGAGATTTGAACCCCAAGCGCATGCTCCCACCCACTGCTCTCTCTTGCCCTGTAGCTGACTCATTTCGGGTGGGTGCCCCATAAAGGGGGCAGGCTGTGGCCAAGGGCAGGACAAGGGCAGCTGCCACTCTGTTCTTGCTGACCGTCTGGATTCCAAGAGAACCCAGAGCACCAGAGTTTTCACACAGCACCGCCTCTGTTCAGCGTTGGCAGCTAATTCAAATTTTCTTCTCACACTGCTGCCCGTGGTGTAGTTGCAGGAGTTGGTGAACTTTTCTTCCTTTTACCATTTTATTGACCTAGAACCTGAATTCAGAATAGGACACAGATCCTAAGTACTGAACTTGAATTTTCAGAGTGAACAGTGCGTGATGCAGAACTTAACGTCTGGCCCCGTTCATGCCCGTCCTTCACACTTTATCAGTTGTGCCCTTTATTCGTTAAAAATTGGAGGGTGCATGTCACCATGTGATTGATTTTCTCTCTTTTTTTAATTGGAGTATAGTTGCTTTACAATGTTGTGTTAGTTTCTGCTGTGCAGCAAAGTGAATCAGCTCTCCGTATACATATATCCCTTCCTTTTTGGATTTCCTTCCCATTTAGGTCACCACAGAGCATTGAGTAGAGTTCCCTGTGCTATACAGTAGGTTCTCGTTATTTATCTATTTCTTTTAACTTTATTTTTTTTGGCTGCGACATGTGGCATGCGGGATCTTAGTTCCCCGACCAGGGATCGAACCCGGGCCCCCTGCAGTAGGAGCGTGGAGTCTTAACCACTGGACCACCAGGGAAGTCCCCTTAGTTATCTATTTTATACATAGTAGTGTATGTATGTCAGTCCCAATCTCCCAATTTATCCCACCTGCCCTGCCCCCCGGGTGTCCATACGTTTATTCTCTACATCTGTGTCTCTATTTCTGCTTTGCAAATAGGTTCATCTGTACCATTTTTCTAGATTCCACATATATGTGTTAATATACATGTGTCTTTGTCTCTCTGACTTACCTCACTCTGTATGACAGTCTCTAGGTCCATCCATCTTTCTTTTTTTAATTAATTTTTATTGGAGTATAGTTGATTTACAATGTTGTGTTAGTTTCTGCTGTACAGGAAAGTGAATCAGTTATACATATACATATATCCACTCTTTTTTCAGATTCTGTTCCCATATAGGTCATTACAGAGCACTGAGTAGAGTTCCCAGTGATTTTTTTTCTTTTTAAGTTACTATACACGCAGCTGTTCCCAGGAGCCACTGAGAGGTGGAAAGAACAGTTGATCCGAGGGTCATTGCTGTAGAGGGAGATATCTGATACTTCAGGGAGTTTTGATATTTCAGTAAGTTTTGGCTGACTTGTGGTCCCACCTGATCTTCATCGATTTTATCCCATTTTGTTGCCGACAGCAAGTTCACATCAGAGATAGGAGAAACTATACACTTTGCCTTTCTCTTATTTTTTTTTAAATTAATTTATTTTATTTTTATTATTTATTGTTTGGCAGCGTTGGGTCTTCGTTGCTGTGCGAGGGCTTTCTCTAGTTGCGGAGAGTGGGGGCTACTCTTTGTTGCAGTGCACGGGCTTCTCACTGCGGTGGCTTCTCTTGTTGCGGAGCACAGGCTCCAGACGCGCAGGCTCAGTAGTTGTGGCTCACGGGCCCAGTTGCTCCGCGGCATGTGAGATCTTCCCAGACCAGGGCTCGAACCCGTGTCCCCTGCATTAGCAGGCAGATTCTCAACCACTGTGCCACCAGGGAAGCCCTACATACCTTTTCTCGTACTAATGCTTCAAGATCTGGTGTGTATTTTTTCAGATCTCAATTCAGATACTACATTTTTAACAGTTTAAGTGAAATCTGATCCTACCAAAACAAAGTTGTTTTTTTTTTTTTAAAGAGATAATAGTACTTACAGAATTTATTTTTTAATACATACAATTATATAAATGCATTGTACTTTACACACGGTAAAGCCTTGATAATTATTTTTTTTAAAATATCTATTTATTTATTTGGTTGCACCAGGTCTTAGTTGTGGAAGGCGGGCTCCTTAGTTGCAGCATGTGAACTCTTAGTTGCGGCATGCATGTGGGATCTGGTTCCCTGACCAGGGATCGAACCTGGGCCTCCTGCATTGGGAGTGTGGAGACTTATCCACTGTGCCACCAGGGAAGTCCCCAAAGTTGGGTTTAATGGGGGAACATTTTTTTTTTTTACACTGCCCCAGTTTTTCCATTTTAATGAATTAAATATGAATAAAATTTAATATTTACTTTCTCCCCGGTAGCTGTAGCCAAATTTCCAGTACTCAGTAGCCACACGGAGCTGGGGCTGCCATAACAAAGTCCCACAGGCTGGGGGGCTTAAAAACCAGAAATTTATTGCCTGACAGTCTGGAGGCTGGAAGTCCAAGATCAAAGTGTCGGCAGGGTTGGTTCCTTCTGAGGCCTCTCTCCTTGGCTTGCAGACAGCTGTCTTCTCCCTGTGTCCTCACATGATCCTCCCTCTGTGGGTGTCTGTGTCCTAGTCTCCCCTTCTTATAAGGACACCAGTCTTATTGGATTAGGACCCCACCCTTATGACCTCATTTTAACTTGATTACCTCTGTAAAGACCGCATCTCCAAATGTAGTCACATCCTGAGGTCCTGGGGGTTAGGGTTTTAACATCTGAACTTGGTGAGGGGGGAACCCAGTTGAACCAATAACAGCCAGTTATGCCCCGTAATAATTATATGGGCCGGAGAGACAGGCATCTGGTCTTAGGGTTACAAACATTGGTGCCATAGGGCTGTTCTGCCCGTCGTTAGCTGTGCAGTCTAAGTTTGCCCCTCTATGGAATGGGGGAAAAAAAAAAATCATATGCCTGTTTCGTAGCCCAGGTGTTGGCAAACTTTTCTCTGGAAAGGACCAGAGAGTGAATATTTTCATCTTTATGGGCTACGTGGTGTCTGTGGCAGCTACTCAGCTCTGCCATTGTAGCCTCAAAGCAGCCATGGACCCTGTGTAAATGAGTGAGCGTATCTGTGTTCCAAGAAAACTTTATTTACTAAAACAGCCCATGGGCCATACTTTGTGACCCCTTCCTAGGGAGTTGTGCACAGTGTCATCAGGGCAGGCTTGACCAAAAATCTGAAGGAAGGTAGGGAGTGAGCTGTGGGGATACATGGGGGAAACAGTGTTCCAGGCAGAAGGAGAAGCCAGTGCAAACGCCCTGAGGCAGGACTGTGCCTGGCAAGTTTGAAGGATAGCGGGAAGGCCAGTGGGGCAATTAAGAGATATGATATACTAGGTTGTATATTATATATACGTATACCCACTTTGTTGCCGTAAGTTGCCATATATTGATATCTGTTTTTGAAAGAAGCAAAAAAGTTTATGAAAAGAAAAAAGGAACTCTTCTCTGCAGTAATATATGGCTCATATTTAGTCTTTCTTTGTGGAAAAATAATTCAGGAACTAAGGAAGCACTTAAGCAATAATTATCTTCCTTCTTTTTATAGTTACGACTTTAGTACTGACTCTTTACAAATGAAACATGGAAATGTCAAGCTTCACTGTAGTGGATGGAATTTGTTTTGTTGCTTTGCTTTTGCCATATATTATATATAATAATATTATATTGTATACAATTTATATACCCATGGGACTGTCAGCTCCAAGAGGGAAGAGTATTCCTGTTTTAGTCTTCTCTCTGTCCTGATACATTCAGTGTCCAAGACATGGCAGATGCTGGAAAATTACTTCTTGAATGAATGAATGAATGCTGTATATGTATAACTTTCGCCTCTTCACACACTTCCTTTATTTATTATTTGCAACAAATATGTTCAGAGTTTTTACTCTGTGGATGGCACATTGGCTTTTTTTTTTTTTCTTTTAAGCTCACAAGGTCTCTTTAAAACATTTGAATCGATTGCTAACTTGACACAACTGAGCAGATTCCTGAAAATCTGCGTTTCTGGCTTCTCTTGAAAAGTTAGCAGATGTGGTCCCACTGAGCCCATTTTCCTTCTTGGCAGCACACATGAGGCAAGACCACGGCATTTAGACAGGTCGAGGTGGTTCTAGGTTTTCAGGTAAAAGCCCAAGTGCCCCCCTTTCCCCCTACTCAGGCCCACAAGTTCCTGCACGACCTGCCCTGTCCCCTCCCTGCCCTCCCCTCCTCCCTCTCTCCCCCTCGCTCACTCTGCTCCAGACACACAGGCCTTCTCGCTGTTCCTCCAACACACCAGGCATGGTCCTGCCCCAGGGCCTTTGCACGGGCTGTTTCCTCTGCCTGGATCTCTCTTCCTTCAGATGTCCCCGCTCTCTCCCCACGTTTATGTCCTGTCGAAATCTCTCTTGTCATCAAGACCTTCCTAAACTATGTTGTTTAAAACTGCACACAGGGACTTCCCTGGTGGCACAGTGGCTGGGACTCCACACTCCCAGTGCAGGGGGGCCCGGGGTTCCATCCCTGGTCAGGGAACTAGATCCCACATGCATGCCGCAACTGGAAGTTCACGTGCCACAACTGAGGAGCCCACGTGCCGTAACTAAGACCCGGCACAACCAAATAAATAAACAAAACAAAAAAAAACCCCAAAAAACTGCACCCCTCCCCCCCCATTCTTGGAGTTCATGACTCTCCTTCCCTCCTTGTTTCTCCGCGGCATTTATACTGTGATATACCATGAATTTCACTCATGTATCCGCCGATCATTTGTCCCCCCATATTAGGAAGTCAGCTCCATTCTGGGGTCTCTGCTATTTCCCCGTCCCTATCAGCATTTCAGTACGTCAGGCCGCTTCCATTTTCGAAACCGCCTGACAGCCGCTCATCTCCTTGCGTCCTTCCTCCGCGCCCCCCGCTCTGCCCCCACCCCCGCCACCCGCCCGGCACCACCTCTCTCTCTGACGCTTCTCGGCCACTTCTCTTCTGCCCACTCTGCTCGGTCACATCCCCGTCACACCTCTGGAACCTTCGACCTTGGTCCTGGGCCATTTGACATCCGCTCAGAATAAATTAAAAAAAAAAAAAAGCTGAGTCATTTGTACAGTGACGTCTGTGATTTATCAGCAAGGGGGGTTGATGGATGAATCAGCTCTTCATCTAGACCAGGGATCCTCAACGTCAGCGCTTAGCAACATCTGGGGCTGGGTCATTCTCTTGGAGGGCTGTCCTGGGCACTGTGGGATGTTGAGCTGCATCCTGGACCCCACCCACTCCATGCCAGGAGCACTTTTCCACGCAGTCGTGACAACAGAAATGTCCCCAGATGTCGCCATGTGTCCCCTGGGGGGATAGAGTTGTCCGTGGTGCAGATGCACTGTTCTTGTCTTGGGGGTTTGGCGGGTCCCAACGTGGGCACCAGCGGGGAACAGGCAGTAGGCCTAGATGAGGGGCAGA
Source organism: Balaenoptera musculus (assembly GCF_009873245.2). NCBI lineage: Eukaryota > Metazoa > Chordata > Mammalia > Artiodactyla > Balaenopteridae > Balaenoptera > Balaenoptera musculus. The sequence goes on from NC_045787.1 coordinate 167,627,194, forward strand.
GAAAGTGTTCTTGGCCCCTTGGACTGGACGTGAGGCTATGCTTTTTCTAAGTCTGAATGTGACATAAATTGAGCGCCTGGGGATTTAAATTCAGGGGTTTGGGACGCTCTCCATGGTGTCTTTGTTCTGTGTCCTTGGGAAAGACCTTTTCTCTGTGTGTGTTTTCTTTCTTTCTTTTAAATTTTTATTGGAGTAGAGTTGATTTACAATATTGTGTTAGTTTGTGCTGTACAGCAAAGTGAATCAGTTATACATATACATATATCCACTCTTTTTAAGATTCTTTCCCCATATAGGTCATTACAAAGTACCGAGTAGAGTTCCCTGTGCTATACAGTAGGTCCTGATTAGTTACCTATTTTATATATAGTAGTGTGTATATGTCAATCCCAGTATCCCAATTTATCCCTCCCCGCCTTTCCCCCCGATAACCATAAGATTGTTTTCTACATCTGTAACTCTATTTCTGTTTTGTAAATAAGTTCATTTGTACCATTTTTTTAGATTCCACGTATAAGTGATATGATATGGTATTTGTCCTTCTCTGTTTGACTTACTTCACTCACTATGACAATCTCTGGGTCCATCCATGTTGCTGCAGATGGCATTATTTCATTCTTTTTTATGGCTGAGTAATAGTCCGTTATATATATATGTACCACATCTTTATCCATTCCTCTGTTGATGGACATTTAGGTTGCTTCCATGTCCTAGCTATTGTAAGCAGTGCTGCAATGAATATTGGGGTGCATGTGTCTTTTCAAATTATGGTTTTCTCCAGGTATATGCTCAGGAGTGGAATTACTGGATCATATGGTAGCTCTCTTTTTAGTTTTTAAAGAACGTCCATACTGTTCTCCATAGTGGCTGTACCAATTTACATTCCCACCAACAGTGTAGGAGGGTTCCCTTCTTCTCCACACCTTCTCCAGCATTTATTGTTTGTAGATTTTTTGATGATGGCCATTCTGACTGGTGTGAGGTGATACTTCATTGTAGTTTTGATTTGCATTTCTCTAGTAATTAGTGATGTTGAGCATCTTTTCATGTGCTTTTTGGCCATCTGTATGTCTTCTTTGGAGAAATGTCTATTTAGATCTTCCGCCCATTTTTTGGATTGGATTGTTTGTTTTTTTTGTTATTGAGCTGCATGAGCTGTTTGTATATTTTGGAGATTAATCCCTTGTGGGTTGCTTCGTTTGCAAATATTTTCTCCCATTCTGTGGGTTGTCTTTTGGTTTTGTTTATGGTTTCCTTTGCTGTGCAAAAGCTTTTGAGTTTAGTTAGGTCCCTTTTGTTTATTTTTGTTTTTATTTTCATTACTCTAGGAAGTGGATCAAAAAAGATCTTGCTGCGATTTATGTCAAAGAGTGTTCTGCCTGTGTTTTCCTCTAAGAGTTTTATAGTGTGCGGCCTTACATTTAGGTCTTTAATCCATTTTGAGTTTATTTTATTTTATTTTTTTAAGGGATTGGGTTTTTTTGTTTGTTTGTTTTAATTTAGTTAGTTATTTTTGGCTGGGTTGAATCATCGTTGCTGTGCGTGGGCTTTCTCTAGTTGCGGCGAGCGGGGGCTACTCTTCATTGCAGTGGGTGGGCTTCTCATTGCAGTGGCTTCTCTTGTTGTGGAGCATGGGCTTCAGGCATGTGGGCTTCAGTAGTTGTGGCATGCAGGCTCAGTAGTTGTGGCTCATGGGCTCTCTAGAGCTCAGGCTCCATAGTTTTGGCACACGGGCTTAGCTGCTCCACGGCATGTGGGATCTTCCCGGACCAGGGCTCGAACCCATGTCCCCTGCATTGGCAGGTGGATCCTTAACCACTGCGCCACCAGGGAAGTCCCCTAATTTCATTCTTTTACATGTAGCTGTCCAGTTTTCCCAGCACCACTTATTGAAGAGCCTGTCTTTTCTCCATTGTATAGTCTTACCTCCTTTGTCATGGATTAGTTGACCATAGGTGCGTGGGTTTATCTCTGGGCTTTCTATCCTGTTCCATTGATATCTATTTCAGTTTTTGTGCTAGTACCATACTGTTTTGATGATTGTAGCTTTGTAGTATAGTCTGAAGTCAGGGAGCCTGATTCCTCCAGCTCCATTTTTCTTCCTCAAGATTGCTTTGGCTATTTGGGGTCTTTTGTGTCTATACAAATTGTAAAATTTTTTGTTCTAATTCTGTGAAAAATGCCATTGGTAATTTGACAGAGATTGCATTGAATCTGTAGACTGCTTTGAGTAGTATAGTCATTTTGATAATATTGATTCTTCCAGTCCAAGAACATGGTGTATATCTCTCCATCTGTTTGTGTCATCTTTGATTTCTTTCATCAGTATCTTATAGTTTTCTGAGTACAGGTCTTTTGTCTCATTAGGTAGATTTATTCCTAGGTATTTTATTTTTTTGATGTGATTGTAAAAGGGATTGTTTCCTTTATTTCTCTTTCTGATATTTCGTTGTTAGTGTATAGGAATGAAACATTTCTGTGTATTAATTTCATATCCTGCAACTTTACTGAATTCATTGATGAGCTCTAGTAGTTTTCTGGTAGCATCTTTAGGATTTTCTATGTATAGTATCATGTCAGCTGCAAACAGTGACAGTTTTACTTCTTCTTTTCCAATTTGGATTCCTTTTATTTCTTTTTCTTCTCTGATTACCGTGGCTAGGACTTCCAAAACTATGTTGAATAAAAGTGGCGAGAGTGGACATCCTTGTTCCTGTTTTCTTTTTTTTTTTAAGCATTTTTAAAAATTTTTATTTATTTAATTTATTTATTTTTGGCTGTGTTGGGTCTTTGTTGCTGCACACGGGCTTTCTCTAGTTGTGGCGAGCGGGGGCTACTCTTCATTGTGGTGCGCAGGCTTCTCATTGTGGCGGCTTCTCTTGTTGCGGAGCACAGGCTCTAGGCACGCGGGCTTCAGTAATTGTGGCACGCGGCTCAGTAGTTGTGGCTCGTGGGCTCTAGAGGTCAGGCTCAGTAGTTGTGGCGCACGGGCTTAGTTGCTCCGCGGCATGTGGGACCTTCCCAGACCAGGGCTCAAACCCGTGTCCCCTGCATTGGCAGGCGGATTCTTAACCACTGTGCTACCAGAGAAGCCCTGTGCCTGTTTTCTTATCGACAGTATTGGAAGGAAATATTGCTGGCCCTATTCATACATTGATTCATTCATTCAACAAGTATTTGTTAGGTACCTGCTGTGTGGTTCCACAAACCCTCACCCTTTGATGCCCCCGGTGACTGGGAGGCAGACAGATGTGGAAGGTTTAACACACAGGAAAAGGTCACCCAGTGGCCAATTCTGTTGTGGGGGTACATGGAGAGATAGACTGGGATAGAGAACCGGGGTGAGCATGGAGGGCTCCCTGAGGTTGCACCATTGTACCTGGGGGCTAAGGATGAGCTTCAGGTCACCCAGGCAAAGGTCTAGGGTAAGGTGCTCCAAGCAGAGGGAACAGTGCATGCAAAGATCCTGAAGTGGGAACCAGCTTGGCATTTTTCAAGAAATGGAGAGAAGAGGAAAGAGCCTCCAAAGGGCTTAGCAGCAGTGTTAGGCATAGATCTGGCCCTCGCTCATGGTTAACTCATCATAGTAATAACGCGACCTGTATCAGTTAGCTATTGCTGCGGAACAAATTACCCCAGAACTTCGTGGCTTCAAAACAACAAACATTTATTATCTCATATAGTTTCTGAACATCAGGAATCTGGTGGCAGATGAGCTGGGTGGTTCTGGCTCTAGGTCTCTGATGAGGCTGCAGTTAGGCTGTCTGCCGGGGCTGCCTCATCTGAAGGCTTAACTGGGGCTGGAGTCTGAGATTGGCGCCCCCATGTGGCTGGAGGTGGGAAGCCTCAGTTCCTCCCCTCGTGGGCCTTTCCAGAGGGCTATTCACATCATGGTTTACCCCCGACAGAGTGACAGAGAGAGTGACTAAGAAGGAAGCCAGTGTCTTTTATAACCTAATGTCACAGGTGACACCCTATCACTTCTGCCATATTCTATCGATCTCACAGAACTCTGGGACAACGTTGGAAGGACCACCCAAGGCTTGAATACCAGGATGTGGCGTCACTGGGGGCCATCTAGGAGGCTGACCCTTCCTGAGTGACTTCCAGTCATTGGGCTCAGAGCTTTCCATACGTTAACGCAACTCAGCTCCCTGAAACAATCCCATAAGTGGGCTTATTATCATCCTTATAGGCAGTATAGTCTTGTGGTTACGCACATAGCCTCAGCCTCTAGAGCCAGACAGCTTGGGCTCAAATCCCAGCTCTGGGAATTCCCTGGCGGTCCAGTGGTTAGGACTCTATGCTTCCACTGCAGGGGGTGCAGGTTTGATCCCTGGTTGGGGAACTAAGATCCCGCATGCCTTTTGGACAAAGCAAACAAACAAACAAACAAATCCCAGATCTATCACCGGCTGTGTGACTTGGGGCAAATGACTTCACTTCTCTGGCTCACCTTCTTCCTCTGTGAATGGGGAAAATAGTAGCAGCTACCCGCTGGGTGACAGCAGGCAGGCGCCTCTGCTGTCCTCTTGCAGAGGAGGAGAGGGAAGGTGGTGGAGGTGAGAAGTCTTGCCCAAGGTCAAGGTCTGGTGATAGGTCTGGTGGGTTTTGAAGGCATGGGGTGGGGGGTTGTCTGGGCCGCCTCCCAGAGCCCCCTTTTTGGTGATAACCATATCTTTCTGCTTCACAGGTCTGCTCTGCAGCCCCCAGGGGACCTAGTACCCGTGAGCAGGTAGGGACACCGGGCCTGCAGCGCGGGGGGGCGGCGTGTGGAACATGACTTCATCACCCAGTGTTTCTCACGCCGCCGGAGGCCACACCCACCTGCGCCCATGGCCAGCACAGGCCCGTCCCTTTCTGGCGCCTTTGACATTCTAGGCGCGGCGGGCCAGGATAAGCTCTTGTATCTTAAGCACAAACTGAAGACCCTGCGGCCAGGCTGCCGGGGGGCGGACCTCCTGCATGCCATGGTGCTCCTAAAGCTGGGCCAGGAGACCGAGGCCAGGATCTCCCTGGAGGCCCTGAAGGCAGACGCTGTGGCGAAGCTGGTGGCCCGCCAGTGGGCTGGTGTGGACAGCACTGAGGCCCCAGAGGAGCCCCCAGACGTGTCCCGGGCCGTTGCCAGGCTGTACCACCTTCTTGCCGAGGAGAGGCTGTGTCCAGCGCCAATGCGGGAGGAGGCCTACCGCGCAGCCATCCGTGCTTTCAGGTCCAGGGACGACCCCCAGCTGGGGGAGCTCCAGGAAGAGGCACGAGACCGGTGCGGATGGGAGGTCCTTAGGGACCTGGAGGGCATCCAAACTCTCCACTCCGATCTGGGGTGCCTCCTGCCGTCCTCGGCATCACCCTCCGGGACCCGCAGCCATCCGCGGCCCATCGAGGACCTTTCGGACTGGAGCAGAGGGCATTCCCTGAGATCCACCGGCAGCCCCGCCTCCCTGGCCAGCAACTTGGAAATTAGCCAGTCGCCCACCATGGCCCTCCTCAGCAGTCACCACAGCCCCCACGGGCCCAGCAAGCTGTGTGACAAGCCCCGGCCCAGCCCAGTGCCCGAGCCTGCCCCTATGGGCTGCCAGGAGCCCGAGGAGATGAGCTGGCCCCCATCAGTGGAGGCTGCCAGGCCCCCGGCGCGGCCAAACAGCCCAGCCCCCAGGCTTCCCGAGGTGGCCGCAGATGCATGCCCCACCAGCCTGCACGACCCCCCGGAAGCTCCGAAAACCAGCACTCGCCACCCGGTGGAGTGCACGGATGTGCCAGCAGCTCCCAAATCTCTCCCCTCGCCTTCCAGAAACGCCTGCCCTGTCGCGGATCAGTCGCCAATCCAACTTTCAGAGGAAGACACCACTTACCCGTCGGCTCAGCCACGCCCACCGACTCCATCGACCCCCAAAACGTCCCCTCCCTTTTCGTCTCCATCGACCCCTCCTAAGGCTCACCCTACCGTCTCGAAGCCGGGGCCCCCTCCTCCTGAGCTGGAGTCGCCAGAGCAGAAATTCTATAACTTTGTGGTGCTGCACGCTGGCGCTGACGAGCACATCGCGCTGCGCGTGCGCGAGAGGCTGGAGGCCCTGGGCGTGCGCGACGGCGCCACGTTCTGCGAAGATTTCCAGGTGCCAGGGCGCGGCGAGCTGCACTGCCTGCAGGACGCCTTAGACCACTCGGCCTTCACCATCCTGTTGCTCACCTCCAACTTCGACTGCCGGCTGAGCCAGCACCAGGCGAACCAGTCTCTGATGAGCAGCCTCACGCGGCACGGGTGGCAGGATTGCGTGATCCCCTTCCTGCCCCTGGAGAGTTCCCTGACCCAGCTCAGCCCCAGCACGACCAGCCTGCTCAACGCCCTGGTGTGGCTGGACGAGCACTCCCCGATCTTCGCGAAGAGGGTGGCCAACACCTTCAAGTCCCAGAAGCTGCGGGCCCGCAAGGCCAAGTGGAGGAAGGAACAGGATATCCGGGCCCTGCAGGAGCAGAGCAAACACCTGGAGGGTGAGTGGCAGCAGGCAGCCGCGTGGAGTGCCGCGCACTCGGCTTACCTCCATAACTACCTGTCGTACCAGACGCAGATGGAGAAGCTCCAGGTAGCTTTCGGGAACTACATGCCATTTGAGACTCAGCTGCCTTCTGTGCCTCAGATGCCCTTTGGGGGACCGGGGACCCTGGGAGCCCCACCACCACCCTTTCCCACGCGGCCGGGCCATCAGCCGCCGCTCCTGCCTCCTTGGCTGGCGGGCATGCCCCCACCGGCCTTCCCGCAGCCCCCGGTGGCTTTCCCGCAGCCCCAGGCCTTCCCGCAGCCCCCGGACTTCCCACAGACTTCACCCGTGCACTCTCAGGGGCTGCAGCCCCTCATCATACACCATGCGCAGATGGTACAACTGGGACTCAACAACCACATGTGGAACCAGAGAGGGATGCAGGCGCCCGAGGACAAGACGCCGGAAACGGAATGACCAAGTGACTGGACTTGATGACCTCGGCCTTGATTCCCCATCTCCAGGGGTCAGTGGAACATGAGGTCGTTTGCTACTTTCAGGACACTGCCGGGAAAATTGACCACATGACTTTCTGGCCCTCGAGGTAGCCAGAATTGGATGTGTTTACAAATTCTCAGTCAATCCCTCCCTCTCTCTGGACCGTGGTGGTGGGCAATGGGTTGGAGGTATGGGTATGGTGTTTTAATTGTAATAAATATTTATTGAATGCTTTGACAGCGCCATTGTCCTCTGGGAGACGTCTGCCTGGCCATTTGTCAGGATAAAAACGTGGCTGCTATTACCATAAAAGGGACGGGAGCCAAAAGTTGTGCACGTTTGCTTTCATTTCATTGGTCAGGATGTAGTCACATGGTCCATCTCCGGCTGCAAGGGAAGCTGGGAAATGTAGTCTTCTGATGGGTCACGTGCTTTGCCAAAAGTGTTGGTTCTAATGCCAGAGAAGGTGGAGAGAAAAGACATTGTGAGTACATTTAGCTGTTTCTGTTGCAGCCCTTTTTGGGGGAAGCGGGGGTCTGCCTTGATGCTCCCACCAAGGCTGGGCTCTGATCACACTGTGTAATCTTCAGCAAATGCCTTCACCTCTCTGAGCCTCTGCTTTCTTATCTGAGAAATGGGTTTATGAGGCCATTGTTCCAAGGTCATCAGCAGATCGTGTGCGATAACAGTGAAATACCAGGGACAGTGTAAGTGCTCATTAACTTTGTGCCCGGTATGAAGGGGATTAATCTTTTTCAGGGTCTCAGACCTTTTGAGAGTAAGAATAGAATTAATATTTGTTGAGTACTCACCGTTTATCCGTCTTGGAGGCTTTAAATCTAAACCTTTTTTTTTTTTTTTTTTTAATTTTTGGACTCACTGCATGGTATGCGGAATCTCCCTGACCAGGGATCTCCCCAACCAGGGAATCGAACCCGCGCCTCCTGCAGTGGAAGCGCAGTCTTAACCAGTGGACCACCAGGGAAGTCCCATCTAAACGTATTTTAATCCTCAAAAATGACCCCCCCACGGTAGAAGCTTCTGTTGCTGGTCCCCATTTTACAGATGGGGAAAACCGAGGCAGAGAGAGGTGAATTCTGGTCCCCAAAGTCACACAGATCAGAAGTGGGGAGATTGCAGTGAAGTAGTCGGATTTCCAAGGGAGGGAATGAAGGCCAGCCCAGGAAGGGCGTATGTGGGCCAGGTGAGCCGGGAAGCTGCAGGCCTCCTCTCGCCCAACAGCGTGATTTGAACACTGACTTAACATGTCCTTTCCTCCTCCACCAGCCACCCCAAAGGGCGGGCCTGGTGTGAGTCACCCAGACTGTCACGCACCGCTTACTATTTTAGTCACTGACTCAGATTTTGTCGAAGGTCTGCTTCCGGCTTCCCTGCCATGACATGAAACTTGGGGAGATTGGATTCTCCGGGTGGGGTTGTGGAAACAGACAGTTTCTTTTCTTTTCTTTTTGGCCACTCTGGCGTGGCTTGCAGGATCTTATTTCCCCGACCAGGGAACGAGCCTGGGCCACGGCAGTCTCAACCATTGGACCACCAGGGAATTCCCAAACAGACGGTTTTAGATCACTAAGGCTAGAGTCAGCTGCAGTTAACAGGCCATTTTTGCAGTTGACCAATATTTATTGAGCTCCTACTGTGTGCCAGGATTGTCCCAGACACTGGGGTGCAGTGGGGGCGAAGACAGATGTGAACAGTCCCCTGCTCTCTTTTCAATCGCAGGTAGAGGCGGAGGGACGGGAGCGGTGAATGAATCATCAAATGAGGAAGCAAGATAATTTCAGAAACTGAGGAGACTTCAGAAGAAATAAACTGGGCATGCACAGTGATGGGGGTGCCTCAGGAGGAAGAACTTTGGCCCAGGTGGCCAGGAGGGCCTCTCTGAGGAGGTGGCATTAGAGCCAAGACCTGGAGGAAGAGCTTGGGAAGGAAGGGTTAGATCTTCTGGGCAGAGGAAACAGGCAGTGCAAAGGCCCTGGGGCAGGACCGTGCCTGCATTGTTGCATGAACAGCAGCAAGGATGGGCAGAGTGAGTGAGGAGGAGAGAGGGAGGTGAGGGCCGGGAGGGGATGGAGCAGTTCGTGCAGGACCTTGTGGGTCTCAGGGAGGACTTGGGCTTTTACCCCCAGGGAGGTGGAGCCCTGGAGGACTGTGGGCAGAGGAGGGGCGGGGCCTGACTCAGGTGTTCATGGGCGCCCTCTGGCTGGGGCGGGGAGGGCAGACTGGGGAGCAAGGGTGGAAGCTGGGGGCCCAGAGGGGACTGGTCCAGGCCAGTGAGGATGGGGGCTGGACCGGGTGGAGGCAGAGGAGGGAGAAGTGGGCCCATTCAGAATGTGTGCCCCTATTTCATCCCTGAGATGTTGTGAGTGGCAAGTCACAGCCCTTTTCTGGGCCTCATCTTTCTCACCTGTACCATGGACGTAGTGACGTCCAGTCTGGAACTCCAGTACCTACATGTCCCTGTGTCAACCCAGTATATTTATTTATTTTTATAAATTTATTTATTTATTTATTTTTAATTTTTGGCTACATTGGGTCTTCGTTGCTGCGCGTGGGCTTTCTCTAGTTGCGGCGAGCGGGGGCTACTCTTCGTTGCGGTGCACAGGCTTCTCATTGTGGTGGCTTCTCTTGTTGCAGAGCATAGGCTCTAGGCGTTCAGTAGTTGTGGCTTGTGGGCTCTAGAGCACAGGCTCAGTAGTTGTGGCACACGGGCTTAGTTGCTCCGCGGCATGTGGGAACTTCCTGGACCAGGGTTCGAACCCGCGTCCCCTGCATTGGCAGGCGTATTCTTTCTTAACCACTGTGCCACCAGAGAAGTCCCCAACCCCGTATATTTAAAGGATGATCATTTTGAAAGCCCTGGGCTGAGGGCTTTACATGCTGGATGAACACACTTAATCCTCTCAACAGCCCCAGGAGCTAGACACAATGTTCCCAATTTACAGATGAGGAAACTGAGGCCAGGAGGGGTGACATCATTTATCCAAGGTCACACAGCTTATATAAGTAGCCTTCTGGGGCAGAAGGAGCCAGGCATCTCTCTACTGGATTCTAGCCCATACGGAGACTCTGCAGCCTGTTAATTTATGACCTCCATTTTTTATTTTTATTTTTATTTTATTTTATTTTTTGGCTGTGCTGCACAGCATGTGGGATCTTAGTTCCCCAACCAGGGATCGAACTGGTGCCCCCTGCACTGGAAGTGCAGAGTCTTAACCACTGGACTGCCAGGGAAGTCCCTAGATTTTTAAAATTCTTTGAAATATTCCCGTTCATTTTGTTACTTGTTAATTTGTGGCTCCTCCACTACACCCTGCCCACCCTGAGAGAGCTGGGGGCCCATGTGTCTTGGTCACTGCAGTATTTTCAGAACCCAGCACAGGATGTGGCACACAATAACTGTTCAGTAAAGTGAATCCTTCTGACAAATTATTAGTGAGCACCTACTGTGTGCAGACCATGCTGGGTGCCCTGGACACAGACCTGGTCCCTGTCCCCATGGAGCTCACTGAGCAGTGAGTGGAGAGGACATGGATTCCTCCATCCATTTAGCCAACCAACATTTATTGAGCTTCTACTGTGTGCAGGCCCTTGGGCACAGGGATGACTGAGTAGTCACCCTCTCAGGTGACCTGAGACACCCCCATTCTGTCCTCTCAGGGCTCACTGTCCAGTGCCAGAGACAGAGTTACGGGGAGATCAGGCCTGTGATGAAGTGTAGGGGGTTGTGGAGGCCCAAAGTGGACCTTTGACCAGCCTGGGGGGAATTAAGAGAATCTTCTGCAAGGAGGAAGTAAGCTGACACCCGAGGCCTAAGTCGGAATGAGCCATTGGTGGGGAAGAGTGTCCCTGGGGGTGGGCACAACATGGGCAAAGGCCTGGAGGGGAGACCACGTAGGGAAGGGCTTCACACACGGCCACAATTCCTGCTGCCCCAGCGCCCCCTGGTGGCAGCACCACCTCGGAGGCCAGCCTGCCCCACATGGCCCCGTGGGCCTGGGGTATTTCCTGGAGAAGTCTCATGTCCCCTCTTGGCCAAACAGCCTTAAAGAAAAATAGGGGAAAATGTTTTGAAAAGTTTCCCCTTTTTTCTTTGTATATTTTAGATGTGTGACTTTTTTTTTCTTGGCCACGCTGCATGGCACGTGGGATCTTAATTCCCTGAACAGGGATGGAACCCGGGCCCTTGGCAATGGGAGCACAGAGTTCCTACCACTAGACCACCAAGGAATTCCCTAAAATCCGTTTTAAATTGCACTTCTCTAATCCTCTCCTCTGCTCTGACTTACTTTATATAAGATAATAATAATAACAAGCACAAACACTTCGAGAAAACTTACTATGGGCCAAGGATCGCTCTAAGAGCTTTAGTGTAATCCTTACCACATCCTTACAATACCCTTAAGAGGTGGACTTCATTATTCCCATTTTACAGATGAGGAAACAGGCTCAGAGAGGTTAAGTAATCTGGCCAAGGTCACACAGCCTATAAGGAACAGAGATTCTAATGAAAAATATAACATGAATTTTTTTTTGGTTATGAGAATTATGTTATTTTTTAAGTGTACACTTCAGTGGTTTTTGGTATATTTCACTATATTGTGTAATCATCACCACTATGTAATTCCAGAACATTCTCGTCACTCCAAAAAGAAGCCAAGTCCCCATTAGCAGTCACTGGGCATTCCCCTCCTCAGCCCCTGGCAATCACAAATCTGCTTTCTGTCTCTGTGGATTTGCCTATTCTGGATGTTTCATATAAATGGGATCACACACTATGTGGCCTTTGGCGTCTGGCTTCTTTTATTCAGCAGAACATAAACTTGCATTCCTAGGCCACCCCCATTATCAGGAGCACTGGTCACCACTCTGTATGTCATTCTTTTTCATGGCTGCATAGTATTCCACCTCCAGAGAGCCCCTTCATAACCAGTATGAGAAACACCCTTGGAACCTTCATTGCTAGAGCAGAGGGGTGCCTAGGGGTCAGTTAGGCAATCCACTGCAAAGCAGAACAAAACTATGAGAAATCCTACTTTTATTTTTATTTTCTGGTTGCACCATATATACCCGGTGTGCCCAGGCTCTCGGGTCAGTGAGATTATCAATCAACAAACACACATCTGGGCAGAGTTATTTGCCAGGGTGCTGGTGTGGAGGTTTGCAGATGGCCCGCGATGAGGCAGTAAGCGTCTGTTTATTCTCTTTCTTCTAGAAGCATCTGCTTCCTGCCAGGGCCTGGTGCTTGTGCTGGGCCTTTGCCAGGGGTCGTTGTGACACTGGAGCTCAAGGTTACCCTCACCCAGACCCCGGCCAGGCAGGGCCTCGGGAAACTGAAAGTCCAGTGGAGGCAGAAGGAGGAAGTTTCTGCAGGCTCTGCAGCCAACACCCACCTCCATGCCCCACTCCTCTGCCCATGCTAATAAAGGGCCTTCTGGAAGGTAGGGTCACCCCTGAGAAGGGCCAGGGTGGGATTTTTCCTGCAGTGTTTGCTCCAGTATCACCCCTCTTTCCTCCCAAGGCTGCAGAAACTGCCCTGGTCAAGGTCATGGGTACCTTTGAGTTGTTAAGTCCAGCGGTCACTTCTCTGTCCTCCTCCCCCTCTCGGAGGCGTCTGACCGGGCCAGTCGGCCTCCTTCTAAGAACTGCATTCTCACATGGTCCCTGGGCCCCATACCCCCCCCCCCCCCCCCCCCCCGCCCCGCTCTCCCTCCCACCCACTTACCCACCCACCCACCCACCTCTCCTGAACCCCCTCGGGCTTCTCCCCTCCCCCACCCCACCCCTCCCCTCCCTGGCGGCCTCGTCTATGCCCTCAGCCCTGTCTCCAGCTCGGACCTCCTCTGAGCTCCAGACTCAGGGTGCAGCTGCCCCTCTATGTCTCCACTTGGGGGGTTCACGGGGGTCTCACACTCAACACCGCCACGTGGTGTCTGACCATCCTCGCTAACCTGCTCCTCCCACGTCTCATCTTTGCTGACGGAAGCTCTGTCCTGGCAGTTGCTCAGTGAGAACCTGGGAGTCACCCTAGACTGACCTGTCAGCCAGTCCTCCTGCTTCTGCTTTCAAAAAACTGTGCAGAATCCACCCACTTCTCTCCCCTCCTCTGCCCCTACCTGGACCAGCGCGGTCAGCTGCACCCTGGTCCCTGGACTCCCATCCTCGTCCTCACAGTCTGTCCTACCTGCAGCAGCCACCAGAGGGCGCCCGTGAGCACCTGAGTCTGGCTCCGCCCCCTCCTCTGCCCACGGCCCTCCAGGGCTCCCACCTCTTTTGCGGTAAAAGCCCAAGTCATCCCTGTGGCCCACAAGGCCCTGCACGACCGGTCCCGTCCCCTCCCTGCCCTCCCCTCCTCCCTCTCTCCCCCTCGCTCACTCTGCTCCAGACACACGGGCCTCCTCGCTGTTCTTCCAACACTCCAGGCGTGGTTCTGCCTCAGGGCCTTTGCACGTGCTGTTCCCGCTGCATGGTGTCTTTCCTCCAGATTCCTCCATAGCTCCCTCTCTCACTTCCTCCAGATCTTTGCTCAAATGTCATTCTCTCAATGGAGGCTTCTTTGAGCCCCCCATTTAAAATTCATTTACAGTAGCACCCACCAATCCCCCTGATTCTGCTCTATTTTTTTTTTAAGATTCTTTTATTTATTTGTTTCATTGGTTGGTTGCTCTGGGTCTTAGTTGCGGCACGTGGGTTCCTTTGTTGTGGCAGGTGGGCTCCTTAGTTGCAGCATGCAAACTCTTAGTTGTGGCATGCATGTGGGATCTAGTTCCCTGACCAGGGATCAAACCCAGGCTCCCTGCATTCGGACTGCGGAGTCTTATCCACTGTGCCACCAGGGAAGTCCTGCTCTATTTTTTCATAACACTTAGCACTTTTGGACAAATATAAGTCACTTATTCATTGCACACTTTGTTATTGGCCTTCTTCGCGAGGACACGAATTTTGTCTGACTTCACTGCTGGATCTTGGGACTGGCACACAGTAGGCGCTCAATAAATGAACAGGCATACCTTGTTGTATTGTGTTTCACTTTACTGCCCTCTGCAGATATTGCGTTTTTTCCAAATTGAAGGTCTGTGGCAACTCTGCGTCAAGCAAGTCTATCGGCGCCATTTTTCCAACAGCATTTGCTGCCTTCGTATCTCTGTGTCACATTTTGGTAATCCTTGCAAAATTTCAAACATTGTCATTGTGAGTATATTTGTTATGATGATCTGTGATCAGTGATCTTTGACATTACTATTGTAATTGTTTTGGGGCACCAATTACTATTGTAATTGTTTGGGGCAGATGGTGAACTTAATTGATAAATGTGGTGTGTTCTGACTGCCCCACCCACTGGGTGTTCCCCCATCTCTCCCCCTCTCCTTGGGCCTCCTTATCCCCTGAGACACAACCATACTGAAATTAGATCAGCTAGTAACCCTACAATGGCCTCTAGGTATTCCAGTGAAAGGAAGAATCACACGTCTCTTTAAATCAAAAGCTAGAAATGAGGGACTTCCCTGGTGATGCAGTGGTTAAGAATCTGCCTGCCAGTGCAGGGGACATGGGTTCGATCCCTGGTCCGGGAAGATCCCACATGCCGCAGAGCAACTAAGCCCGTGCGCCACAACTACTGAGCTCGTGAACCACAACTACTGAAGCCCACGTGCCTAGGACCCGCGCACCGCAGTGAAGAGTAGCCCCCGCTCGCCGCAGCTAGAGAAAGCCCGCGTGCAGCAATGAAGACCCAAAATAAATAAATAAATAAAATTTTAAAAAGAGCTAGAAATGATTAATCTTAGTGAGGAAGGCATGTCAAAAGCTGAGACAGGCCAACAGCTGGGCCTCTTGCTACAAATAATTAGCCAAGCTGTGAATGTAAAGGAGAAGTTCTTGAAGGAAATTAAAAGTGCTACTCCAGTGAACACATGAATGATAACAGAGTGAAAGAGCCTCCCTGCTGATAGGGTAGAGGTTTTCGTGGTCTGGATAGAAGATCAAACCAGCCAGAACATTCCCTTAAGCCAAAGCCTCATCCAGGGCAAAGCCCTAACTCTCTTTGATTCTATGAAAGCTGAGAGAGGTGAGGAAGCTGCAGAAAAACGTGTGAGGCCGGCCGAGGTGGGTTCATGAGGTTTAAGGAAAGAAGCCGTTGCCATGACATCAAAGTGCAAGGGGAAGCAGCAAGTGCTGGTGTAGAAGCTGCAGCAAGTTCTCCAGAAGATCTAGTTAAGACCATTCAGGAAGGTGGCTACGCTAAGCAGATGTCCAGTGTAGATGAAACAGCCTTCTATTATTGGAAGAAGATGACATCTAGGACTTTCATAGCCAGAGAGGAGAAGTCAATGCCTGGCTTCCAAGCTTCAAAGGTCAGGCTGACTCTCTTGTTAGGGATGTCAGCTAGCAAGCTGCAGCTGGTGACTTTCAGTTGAAGCCAATGCTCATTTACCATTCCCCAAATCCTAGGGCCCTTCGGAATTATGCTCAATCTACTCTACCTGTGCTCTGTAAATGGAACAACAAAGCCAGATGACAGGACATCTGTTGACAACACGGTTTACTGAGTATTTTAAGCCAACTGTTTTAAGCCCCTGTGGTCCCTCCCCCCCACTCCCCGCCATGTCCTCAGCCTGCCTTTGTCTGTGGAAAAACTTTAGCCAAAGAATAAGCTTATTCAGAGAAGTGAGAAAATGCAGAAACAAAGGAAAACAGTCCAACAAGACTAACTAATAATAGTCATTAAGCATAGTTAAGGACTTTTAGTTCCTTCTCAAGGGCTATAGATAATATTTTGAGCCCTATCCCGTGAGCTGTCTTGTAGAGACTGAAACCTCCACCAGGTGGAAGAAGTTAACTACATGATGACCAGACTGTGGCCATGACATAAGCTGCCACAATTCCAAGAACTGGCCTCAAGGAAATGGGAGAAAAACGACCCTGGAACTGAAGATTAACTGTACTTAAAGTAATCAAGATGATGCAGATCAGACCACCGCACGATCAATTTCAAGATGACTGTCAGAGCTGCCTGTGCTGTTTCTGCATGTAGCACCCTCCCTCCATCTATAAAAGCTCTTGCCCACTGATTGTCAGTGGGGGGCGAGTTGGCCTTTGGACAGTCGCCCCCCGCACCGTGGTTGCCAGTATCCGAAATAAAGCAAACTTTCCTCTCCACCAAACGTGCCTCTTTATTGGCTTTTGAGCTGCAAGCAGCCATATCCCATTTTTGGTTACACTACGGCTCATAGAAAAGGGTTCCTTTCAAAATATTACTGCTCATTGACAATGCACCTGGTCACCCAAGAGCTCCGACGGTGATGGACAATGAGATTCATGTTGTTTTCATGCTTGCTAACACAATATAGGGAAGAAACTTTGTATTCTATTACAAGTTAATCACTAAAGGGATGTTGCCTGTCAACTTAAATTATACATAATGGCCCATCTCTGGGAACCCGGCCTCCCATGAGCGTTAAGCTAAAACACCTTAGTTCAGCTCGCAGGAAACCTCCTGACCAGGCCCACCTGTGAGCGGCTGCAGGCAGGAAGAAATTAACACAACCCAGAACCAGAACTTTACCCCCGCCCCTTCTAGTATAAAAGAACCCAGAATTCTAACTCGGGGAAGGTGGTTCTTTGGGACACTTGTCAGCCATCTTCTCCGTCTGCTGGCTTTCCGAGTAAAGAAGCTATTCCCTTCCCCAGCACCTCATCTCTTGATTTATTCGCCTGTCGTGCAGCGAGCAGCACAAGCTTGGATTCGGTAACAAAACAACATCCGTGCTGCAGCCCATGGAGCAAGGAGTCATTAAGACTTTCATGTCTTATTCTTTAAGAAATTCATTTTTGGGAATTCCCTGCAGTCCAGTGGTTAGGACTCTGCACTCTTCATTGCCCGCGGGTTTGATCCCTGGTCAGGAAACTAAGATCCCACAAGATGGGCGGTGCAGCCGAAACCAAAGGAAAAAAAAAAAGAAGTACATTTCGCAAGGCTACAGCTGCCATGGATGGTGATTTCTCTGATGGATCTGGGCAAAATCAACTGAAAACCTTCTGGAAAGGATTGACCATTCTAGATGCCATGAAGACCATTCGTGATTCATGGGAAGAGGTTAGAGTATCAACATGAACAGGAATTTGGGAGAAGTTGATGCCAACCCTCATGGATGACTTTGAGGGGTTCAAAACTTCAGTGGAGGAAGTCACTGCAGATGCTGTGGAAACAGCAAGAGAACTAGAATTGGAAGTGGAGCCTGAAGATGGGACTGAATTGCTGAAATCTCAGGATAAAACTTTCACAGGTGAGGAGTTGCTTCTCGTGGATGAGCAAAGAGAGTGGTTTCTGGAGATGAAAGCTACCCCTGGTGTAGACACTGTGATGACTGTTGAAATGACAACAAAGGATTTAGGATATGACAGAAACTTAGTTGATAAAGCAGCGGCAGGGTTTGAGAGGACTGACTTCAGTTTTGAAAGAAGTTCTGCTGCGGGTAAAATGCTGTCAAATAGCACAGCACGCTACAGAGAAATCGTTCATAAAAGGAAGAGTCAATTGATGCAGCGAAGTTCACTGTTGTCTTTTTTCAAATTAATCAACTAATTAATTATTTTACTGTTGTCTTATTTTAAGAAATCGCGGCAGCCACCCCAGCCTTCAGCAACCGTCACCCTGATCAGTCAGCAGCCACAGAGGCCAGACCCTCCACCAGCAAAAAGATTACGGCTCGCTGAAGGCGCAGATGATGATTAGCATTTTTTAGCAAGAACGTATTTTTAAATGAAGGTACGTACATTTTTTTAAAAATTTTTATTTACTTATTTATGGCTGTGTTGGGTCTTCGTTCCTGTGCGAGGGCTTTCTCTAGTTGTGGCAAGTGGGGGCCCCTCTTCATCGCGGTGCGCGGGCCTCTCACTGTCGCGGCCTCTCTTGTTGCGGAGCACAGGCTCCAGACGCGCAGGCTCAGTAGTTGTGGCTCACGGGCCTAGTTGCTCCGCGGCATGTGGGATCTTCCCAGACCAGGGCTCGAACCCGTGTCCCCTGCATTGGCAGGCAGATTCTCAACCACCGCGCCACCAAGGAAGCCCAGTACGTACATTTTTTTAAAGACATAATGCTATGGCACACTTAGACTACAGTGTAGCGTAAACATAATTTATATGCACTGGGAAACCCCAAAATTCATGTGACTCGCTTTATTCTGATATTCACTTTATTGCTATGAACTGGACCTGAACCCACTGTATCTCTGAGGTCTGCCTGAATCTGAATTATCGCCTAAGTCTGTTTTTATCTTTAAAACAACCTCTTTTTAAAATTATTTATTTATTTTTATTGGCGTATAGTTGGTTTACAGTGTGTTATTTTCTGGTGTACAGCAAAGTGATTCAGTTATATATACGTATGTATATATATTTTTCACATTCTTTTCCATTATGGTTTATTACAGAATATTGAATCTAGTTCCCTGTGCTATACAGTAGGACCTTGTTGTTTATCTATTTTATATATAGTAGTTTGTATCTGCTAATCCCGAACTCCTAATTTATCCCTCCCCCACTCCCTTTCCCCTTTGGTTATCATAAATTTGTTTTCTATGTCTGTGAGTCTGTTTCTGTTTTGTAAATAAGTTCATTTGTATCATTTTTTTTAGATTCCACATATAAGCGGTATCATATGATATTTGTCTTTCTCTGTTTGACTTACTTCACTCAGTATGACAATCTCTAGGTCCAACCATGTTGCTGCAAATGGCACTATTTCATTCTTTTTTTTATGGCTGAGTAATATTCCATTGTGTGTGTACATATATTTATTTATTATTTATGTATTTATATATGACATCTTCTTTATCCATGCATCTGTCGATGGACACTCAGGTTGCTTCCATGTCTAGACAATTGTAAATAGTGCTGCCATGAACATAGGGGTGCATGTATCTTTTTGAAATTAGACTTTTCTCCACATATATGCCCAGGAGTGGGATTGCAGGATCATATGGTAGTTCTGTTTTTAGTTTTTTAAAATTTATTTATTTATTTATTTATTTTTGGCTGCGTTGGGTCTTAATTGCTGTGTGTGGGCTTTCTCTAGTTGCGGCGAGCAGGGGCTACTCTTCGTTGCGGTGTGAGAGCTTCTCATTGCAGTGGCTTCTCTTGTTGCAGAGCACGGGCTCTAGGTGTGCAGGCTTCCTTAGTTGTGGCACATGGGCTCAGTAGTTGTGGCTCGCGGGCTCTAGAGTGCAGGCTCAGTAGTTGTGGTGCACAGGCTTAGTTGCTCCGCGGCATGTGGGATCTTCCTGGACCAGGGCTTGAACCCGTGTCCCATGCATTGGCAGGCGGATTCTTAACCACCGTGCCACCACGGAAGCCCTGTTTTTAGTTTTTTTAAGGAACCTCCATACACTCGTCTACAGTAGCTGCATCAATTTATATTCCCACCAACAGTGTAGGAGGGTTCCCTTTTCTCCACACCCTCTCCACCATTTGTTATTTGTAGACTTTTTTTTAAATTAATTTATATATATATATATATATATATATATATTTTGGCTGTGTTGGGTCCTCGTTTCTGTGCGAGGGCCTCCTCTAGCTGCGGCAAGTGGGGGCCACTCCTCATCGCGGTGCGCGGGCCTCTCACTATCGCGGCCTCTCTTGTTGCGGAGCACAGGCTCCAGACGCGCAGGCTCAGTAGTTGTGGCTCACGGGCCCAGCCGCTCCGCGGCATGCGGGATCCTCCCAGACCAGGGCTCAAACCCGTGTCCCCTGCACTGGCAGACGGACTCTCAACCACTGCGCCACCAGGGAAGCCCCTGTAGACTTTTTAATGATGGCCATTCTGACCAGTGTGGGGTGATACCTCGTAGTTTTGATTTGCATTTCTCTAATAATTAGTGACGTTGAGCATCTTTTCATGTGCCTATTGGCCATCTGTATATCCTCTTTGGAGAAATGTTAATTTAGGTCTTCTGCCCATTTTTCACTTGGGCTCTTTGTTTTTTTGTTATTGAGTTGTATGAGCTGTTTGTATATTTTGGAAATTAAGCCCTTGTCAGTCGCATGGTTTGCAAATATTTTCTTGCAGTCCGTAAGTAGGTCGTCTTTTCGTTTTGTTTATGGTTTCCTTTGCTGTGCAAAACAACCTCTTGATCCATGTTCCCTTCTTGCCTGTGGGTGAATGGTTCCATTCATTCATTCTGCCATCCATTCATTCATTTACTGAACAGTGTGTATTGGCACCTACTGTATGCCAGGGACGGTTTCAAATCAGGGGACACTGTTGATTAAAGCAGACCCTGTTCCTACCCTCTTGGGGCTCACAGATCCGTGGGGGAGACATTAGACTAGGCTGTTAACAACCGAGGTGGTCCGGGGTGTGATGGGGGATGGTAGGGGGAGGGGTGAGCGGCTGTGGGAGGCTTCCTGGAAGGCATCACTCCAGGGAAAAAGGGTACTCCAGGTGGGGAGGGGGGAGGCACAGACTAAGGGTTGGGAGGAGCCAGTGTGATCCCACCCTCGTGCAAGACCTGTCCCCCCACCTCCCCCAGAACAGGACGCTTCCTTTATTCGTGGGGACCCAGAAGATACTGCGATGAGCATTTGGTGCCACCAGGGGGCGCCGTCGGACAACAGTTCCTGCCTCTCCTCCTTACCCCACCCCGGGCTGGCGACGGTCTTCCTCCTAAGAGAGCCCAAAGGGGCAGGACCCCCAGAGAGTGCCAAGTTCCAGGCCATGCCAAAGGCCGCTCTCCCTGATTACAACCTCCGTAAATAACAACAACCGCAGCTGTATAAATATGCCCATTAACTGGGTGTTTGGAAATCCTTCAGTCGAATGCTGTTGGGAACCAGAGCCCAGAGAGGGCAGACACCTGCCTTAGGTCACACAGCAAGTCCTACCCCTGCCTGGCCTACACAGTGTCTCCTCCCAACCCCAAATGCCCCTGGGTGGGGATCTTTATTTTTAACCTGGTCAGTGGACACCGCCTTTTTATAGCCCTGGGAGGCGCCCAGGGTTTCCAATTTCCAAAGGAAGTTTTTTTAAAAATTGTTCTCTTCCCAAGAAAAGGAACTGCCTGACCTCTCAGAGGGGCCTGGCCCAATCTCTTATTTTCCCTGAGGCTCCCCGGGGTCCCTCAGACCCCTCACCAGGTGCTATGCCCATTCCCACCCCTTGCTGGGTCTTAAGAGTCCCCTTCCGTCATTTGGGGCCATCATGCTCTCTGGCAGCCTCCGGAGGATTCCCAAACTTTGCTTACCTGTCTAACTGTCCTCAGCATCTTTGCTGGCCATCTGCCCTCTTGTTTACTTAATTTCTTTCCTATTCATTGAGTCCTTTTTTTATTTTTAAAATATTTATGTATGTATTTATATATTTTGGCTGCACCAGCTCTTAGTTGCGGCATGCAGGATCTAGTTCCCTGACCAGGGATCAAACCCGGGCTCCTTGCATTGGGAGCACGGAGTCTTACCCACTGGACCACCAGGGAAGTCCCTCCTTGAGTCCTTTAATATTTTTCTTTAAACAGGTTTAAAAAACAGCTCTTCCCCACCCCCCCGCCCCGGAATTAGATACTGGTGATGGTTGCAAAACCTTGAGATTATACTAAAGCCACTAATTGTACACTTTAAAATGATCAATTTTATCTCAGAAAAAGATTGTAAAAAATACGAACTTGTCTTTATTTTTAAACTTGGGTCATTTTCAGGATTAACATCTGTGAACTCACATGTTGGGAGCAGGGGGCCTAGTGACGCTTTGTTCTTCAAGACACATTCAAATAAATACATAACTACTTAAATTTTTTTAAAGTTCATCTGTGTATGGGACTTCCCTGGTGGTCCAGTGGGTGAGACTCTGCACTCCCAATGCAGGGGGCCGGGGTTCAATCCCTGGTTGGGGAACTAGATCCCGCATGCCGCAGGTAAGGACCCTGCATGCCGCGACTAAGACCCGGTACAGCCAAAATAAATAAATAATAAATAAATATTTTTTAAAAGGCTCATCTGTGTATTATATGTATAAATGAGTGTGCAGGCAGTAGGTGCCTATAATTATGACAGCTACACTGAACATTTACTGTGTGCCAGGATGTTTTCATGGGTAAACTCATTTAATTCTTCATACAATGCTGGTAGGAAGCTGCTACCATCAACACCATTTTACAGAGGAAACTGAGGCTCAGAGAGGGGAAGTGACATTCCCAAGGTCATGTGGCCTGTGTCCTAAAGCACCACGCCACATCCAATGAGCATGTTCATTCTGAGTGAGGAAACTGGACTAAATCAGAGGATTGACTGCAAGGTGGTGACCCCGGGGCAGAATCTGGAGCCCCACCTCATCTCCACCAGCACATGTGTTTCATTCAATTCTATTAAACTTTTTAAAGAACCAGCTTTTGGTTTCATTGGTTTTTCTCTATTGTTTGCCCATTTCTATTTTATTGATTTCCACTCTTCATTCTTTGGGTTTAATTTGTGCTGATTTTTCTAGCTTCCTAAGGTGAAACTTTAGATCAGGCATTGGCATGCTTTTGCTGTAAAGGGCTAAACAGTAAATATTTTAGGCTTTGGGGGCCAGATGGTCTCTGTTGCAATGCGATTCTGCCATTGCAGCATGAAAGCAGCCACAGGGAAGGTGTAAGCACAGGAGTGTGGCTGGATTTGGCCCATGGGCCATAGTTTGCAGATTTTGTTTTTCTTGTCTTCTAGTGCAAGCATTTAAAGCTACACATTGTCATCTAAGCACTGCTTTAGCTGCACTGCACACATTTTTCATATGTTACGTTGTATGCTCCATTCAAAGTACTTTCTAGTTTTGTGTGTGACTTCTTCGACTGAAGCTGGGTCACAGCTGCCTACCTGCCAGCTCACTCACCTGTGTTACCTGCCTGCCCTGAGTGATGGCTGAGTTTAAGGCTCTTTAGAAGTCAATGTTAAGCTACTTCAGCAACTCAAAGGCCTACCTTCCCCGGGACTGAAAGCCTTCTATTAGTCAACACATACTGATTGAGCTCCTACTATGTGCCAGGCATTTTCCTAAGTACCAGCTATACAGTGGTGAATAAGGCAGCTACAGTAGGGCTCCCACTAGGCCCTAGAGTCACCCCGAGTCAGGAACTCTGCTCCATTTCTCCACAGCCTGTTAAACAGCCCCACCATCCATCTACTTACTGGCTCCGGCCAAAAAACCTAGGAGTCATCTTAGACTTCTCTCCTTCCCCAAACCAATTCATCAAGTCTTGCCAGCCTTACTCCAAAGTGGATCTGAAATCTGTTCACTTCTCTCCATCCCACGGCCTCTCTCTAATCCGTTCCTCCAGCTGTAGCCAGTGATCTCAAGGCTTAAATCAGGCCATGTCTCTCCTTGGTGTGAAACTCTGCCATTGCTGCCCATAGCCCTGAGGGTAAAACCCAAGTTGCTCTTTAGGGCCTAAAGGCCCTGCACCATCTGCCTGTGTCCACCAGCTCCTCCTGCACTCCCCTCACTCACTCTGATCCAGCCACACAGGGTTCCTTGCTCTTCTTGGAACAAGTCACGTGAGTTCATTTACTCATTCAACAAATGCTTAATGAACTACTGTGAATTAGGCCCTCTTCTAGGTGCTGGGGACACAGTATGGAATGAGCTTGAGTAGCTGACATTCTAAGGAAGGGACATGATGAAAAAGCAAGGAAGGAAACAAAGAAAAAGATGATGAGGACTTCCTCAGCAGTCCAGTGGTTAAGACTTCACGCTTCCAATACAGGGCGTGCAGGGTCGATCCCTGGTCGGGGAACTAAGATCCCGCGTGCCGCGGTCAAGAAATAAATAAAATAAAATAGAATTTTTTTTAAAAAAAAGAAGATGATGACAGGTGTTAAGATTTTAAGGATTAAGAAGTAAGTACACAGGAGGATGTGGTGGAGGCTGTCTGGGCCTTAGTTTTTAATGATGATCTGGGAGGGCTTCACGGAGGAGGTGACATCCGATGGAGACCTTTCCTTGATGGGCTTTTAATAGGAGACATCAGGACTCGGGTCAGGGGGAGAGGGTTGCACTGGGGGATTTCAAATGTCCCGTCCGGTGTTGAGGGTCACTGTCTCTTTTGCAACCTACTAGAAACGCAGGTGCTGGGGTCAGGGGAGGGAGCACTTCTCCCCCACCTTGCAGGAGGGGTGGTGCTGCCTGCATCTGGTCTGGGTCTTGCCTAACACATGTTGTGGCAACCACTGGGTGGAATCACCCTTTGTCCAGTCCTAACTGAATTTCCTGAAGGAATCCATACCCTCACCCCTTCTCCAGGGACACAGAGTTAGTGCCCTGCAGTGCCAGCCAAGTGCCACCTTCCCAGGGGCTGGTCATCTCACCTTTTGGGCCTGTGATGTGAGCCCCTGAGCAGTGCTATCTTTAACCTCGGGCCAGGACGCTCTGCTCCCTGTAAACACTGCTCAGATGACAGTCCTGGAATCCCATGGGGGCGACAGGCTCCGTCCGTGGCAAAGCCATCGGGGCTGCTCCCAAGTTGTTAGAGGGAGACTGGAAGCCCCAGAGGCAAGAGGCATTCGTTCATTCACTCACCACATGGGTCACTCAGTGGGGACCGACACAGACCCTCCCGGGGCTCCAGAAGCTCTGAGAAAGGCATTAACCAAGTAGACAAGCCAATGAGTAGAAAGAACTTCAGACCCTGATTTCAGTTCTGCAGAGGCAGGAAGTGGGGTGGGGAGTGACAGTGAGTAGGGGCAGTGGCTCCCACTCGTGGGGTGGGCTGCACACTTTGACACCCTCAATCCTGGGCCTCAGCCTTGAGCCCGGTGAGCTTGGGCAAACCCCACTCCCTCTGAGCCCTGGTCTGCTCATCTGTCAGCAAGGTGGGTCACCATCCTGGCTGTGTGGCCTCGGGCAGGCAGCTGGCCTCTCTGAGCTTGTCCTGTCACTGGTAACTTGCAGGTAATCACTGACCCAGGTTGAGTCAGCCAGCACAACCCATCCCTGGGCTACTACGACTGGTCCAATCCCAGTGAACATCATGGACCTCGGCTGGCGTCTGCCATTCCACTGGCTGCCACGTCGGGACCCAGGAGGAAGCAGATCATTGCTAAATTCTGAGCTGCTGCATCAACCCTCACCGGAAACCTGCCTGAGCTTTAAGATGGCTTTCTCTGGAGAGTCTCAGGCAAAAGTCACAATTCTCAGGTGTGAGCTTTTAAAGAAAGCATGTGGCCCAGATCGGTTTCCCTCTTTGGCGACTCCCGACGAATACGATCTCTTAATAGCCTCAGTTTCCCCCATTTGCAAGATAGGAATAATGGTACTTATTTTCCAGGGCTGCTGTGGGCAGCCCACCCAAGCACACAGAATGGTGCCTGCCATCCAGTCAGGGCTCAATAAATGCTGCCGGTGTACATGTTTCCTGAGAGCATCTGCTGACTCAAAATCCACTCTTTCAGGGCGACAACCATATATTCACACCGTAGCTGAGTGGGTGTTAGCTGGTAAGTGTGGTTGGGCCCCAGTGAAACCAGGAGTTGGAGCGACCACAGCACGGTCTCCCCACTGTCCCAGGAGGTGAGGAGGCGGGGGAGATGACTGGCCTCAGGTATAGCTGGCTCAATCCTCCCCCCTGCCTCCAAGGGGGCTCAAACCCTGCCTGGCACACAGCGGGCCCTCAGGAAATACTCAATGACCCACCACCAGGGCACTGCTGTTGGGGAGGGTTGACACTGTGAATGTGGGAGAAAAACAATTTAACCAGCGAGACGGCAGGACAAAGGGAGGGGTAGGGGCACATCAAGTTCATGCACAGACCTCCTGGGCCAGAGGGTCCATGGGCTCCATCGGGGGTCTCCGCGAAGCAGGGCTGAGCTAGGGGCCTTCCTGTTTCCTGAGCCCTTCCTCGCCTTTCCTGAGGGTCAAGCCATCCTCTTTTCTGTGGCAACCCTCCTGAAAAGCAGGGCTTTTGACTAAGTCAGTGGTTTTGTTTTTTTCTTGCAGTAATACATCTTCCTAATGCACTCTGACACAAAGCCCCAGGACACAAACCGAAACTCGGGTGGGAGCCATTAGCCTTTACGTGGACCTTCTACACCTGGTGGCACCCTCTCCCTGCCTTCTCCCCCATCTGGCCCGTGCGGGACTGCCAGGCGGCCCTCTCCCCGTGTCATCCTTTTAACAACATCAGCAAGAGACTCGCAATGGACACTGCCTCGTTTCTTTATTCCGGCCTTTGGGAGGGACAGTGACAGCATTTCCCGCCTTGACGGAAGGCGAAACCTGGTCTTTCCTTGTAAAGAAAGAATGTCCTAACTAACACTGCAAATCCAAACGAGACCTAGGTCCCTCAGTGGGGCGGGACATCCAGGGACCCGATGTGGCTTCTGGAGGCTTCCGTGCAGCTGCCCCTCGACAAGGCTGCGGGAGAGGCGCGGGGTGGGGACGACCTCTCTCCTGAGCCCGCGGGCGGCTGCTCCCGTCCTTCTGCTCCCCCAGCATGCCAAGATCACTCTCCTGCTGGCGGCGGGGCGGATGGAGGACTCCCCCGAGGGAATCTCGCTGGGGCGGGTTCTCTGGCACGAGCGCTGGATCCCCCGAGGGATGGGAGACCAAGACTTTGTACCACCGTAGCTGGCAACCCAGTCCCGACATCCACCGTCTCACCTAGCTGACTCAGTGGGTTAACAGTGCACTTGGCGTTGTCTCAGGGTCACCTGGATCCAGTTCCCCAAGCAGCTAAAAAATGGCTACAGCCACTTGGCTTGCTCGCCACACACCTGGTGCCCTCCAGTGTGATTTGTGAGGCAGAAGTGACCTGCAGTTTTAACTTGGAAATCGTGAAAACCAAAGCCCAAACCAACCACGCTAGCTCTTGCTGGGTGGGAAGCGGCCGGCAAGCCCGGCTCCTTCAGTGCTGGCCGGCTCCTCGTTTGGAAAATTACTTCTCCTTCTAGTGTGAACGGGAAGTCGGGCGGCCCAAGTAAAAGGCAAACGAGTGAAGTGTTCAGAAAGGTACCGGCACCCTCGTTTTGGGGACTGAGAGGCCGGGATGGCCCCTCCCTCTGTCAACGCTTCACCCAACGAAGCTCACTCCTGCCGGCCGTGTCGGGCCGTGTCGGGCACGACAAAACCCTCGCTGCGTCAAGTGAATTTAGCGAGCCCGACAAACCAAAATCTTAAAAAAAAAAAGTATATGGCAGCAAAACCTCAGGACTCCTAAGCCACACCTGTAACCTGCCCGCTTGGTAAATAAACGGAACACCAAACCACAAAAGCTATGCAAAGGGCAGGCCGCCCAGGCAGAGAGCCCGGCCCACAGCAGGGCGGAGGGAGCAGGTGCAAACGTGCTGTAGGGGGCAAGTCTCCCACTCCCCCCCCGCCCGGGGACCCCCAGTCCTAACACTGCACTGGGCGGCTGGGTCTATCCAGCCACGTAAGGGGCAGAGGCCGGACCCGACTCTCCGTTTCTTCTTGCGTTTCTAGCAGGGGAGGATGGCGATGGCTTCAATCCCTCTGCCTCCGGGTCAGAAGGCAGACCCTCAGACCCTCAGAAACCCAGGCAGACAGGACGTGCGGGAGGTTGAGCGTCTTCTCCCTGTTGAGGATGGGCGCGCGCGCAGGCTCCTCGAGAAAGTCCGTCCTCCTAGCGCGTGATCCTGAAGGCTTCTAGCACCGACAGCTCGCTGACTCCTTTCCCCTCTCCCTGCGGAGGGCAGGGGGCCGTGGAGGCGGGAGAGCCCTTCCCCCATCCCAGCCACCGGAAGTGCTCCCCTGCGGGGGCGGGGACAGGTGCGGGCCCCGCCCCTCCCGGGTTCTCCTCTGCGCCCTGTCAGTGCAGCTCGATGAAAGCCTCCAGCTCCTCGGGGATGAAGCCCTTGTAGGGGATCTTGTTCTTGTCCAGGGCGCGGGCCGCAAGGCACTGCAGGGTCACGTAGTTGAAAGGCTGAATGGTGCTCTTGGCTAGCAGCTTCTCGTCCAGCAGCTCGTAGGCCGTCTTCTTGAAGGCGTTGGTGGCGTCCATGTGGGCCCCCGCCTCGATCAGGGCGTTCATGATCCCCGGGCAGTTGTTCTGCGCCGCGATGTGCAGCGGGGTGTTGTTGTCAAAGTCCCGGCTGTCTGGGTCGGCCCCGCAGTCGAGCAGCACCTTGACCACCTGGAGGGAGGGGAACCTGCCCACCGGGTAGCGGCCCACGTTCGTGGTCTCCGCGTCCACGGCCATGTGCAGAGGGGTGAAGCCGTTCTTGCCGCGGGGGGCGCACTTGAGCAGCCGGTAGACCTTCTGGTGCTTCAGGTGCTCCTGGTCAGGCGTGCACTCCACTTTCTCCAGCAGGTAGAGCAGGTGGAGGATGATGGCCAGGGCCTTGGTGAACTGGGCCGAGTCCCCGGGCTCCTTGGGCAGCTGCAGGGCCCGCTCCACTTCCCGGACTCCTTTGCACAGCACCCCCATGAGGTCTGCAAAGCCGACTGGCGTGCCTAGGCTGCCCTTGGCCGAACGGTCCTGGAGCACGTAGGAGAAAAGTTCGGCAAAGGAGAGGAAGCTGCTGGCGGTCATGGGGCTCAGAGGCTCGAGGTTGTTCTGCTGCATGTCTAGGGCGTACTTCCACAAGCGGATGCAGCGCTCGAAGTTGCCTGAGTCGGCGTACACCGCGCCCCGGTACCGAATATAGTAGGAAGTATCTGGGTGGGAGGGACCCAGGATGCGCTCTCGGATCAACAGGGCCTGCATGCGCATCTCATCCGGGTCGGTGATGAGCGCCTCCAATTCCTCGGCGGTGTTCACCTCCCTGGAATAGTCATAGGCGAGGACCAGCTGCGGAGGCTCGGGTTTGGGCAGATACGCGCCCCCCTGGTGACGAAGCTCCATGGCCCGTCTCCAGTGTTTCAGGGCCCCGAGCAGATCTCGCTTCTTATCCACGTAGGTGGCTCCCAGCAACTCCAAGGCTTCCACGGCGGCTTCCCGGCTGGTGGGGCAGCAGCTCTCGTACGATTCCCCGCTCAGGGATTCTTCTGGGGAGGAGCTGCCGCAGCGGGCGCCCTGGGGCTGCGCGCACGCCGGGCTGGAGGAGGGGCCTTCTCGGGCCAGCCCTGGCCTCGCCTCCTCCCCAGCGGGCTGCTCCTGGATAAGGTACTCCACGATGTTGGTGTGGCCCGTCACGCTGGCCGCCAGCAGCGGGGTCATGCCGTAGCCGTCCCGTTCCATGCGGGCGTTGCACCCGAGCAGCAGCTGCAGGATCTCCAGGCTGCCGGACTCGGCGCAGTCGTGCAGGGCCGTGTTGCCTTTGGCGCTGCGCCGGTTCACCTGGGCGCCCTGCTCCAGCAGGTAGCGGGCGATCTCGCGGTGACCCTTGTAACAGGAGATCATGAGGCACGTGTGCCCGTGCCGGTTGGCCACCTCCAGGTCGGCCTGGTGCTCGCCCACCAAGTAGCGCACCACCTCCAGGTGCCCGTCGAAGCAGGCGGCGCGCAGGGGCGTCGAGTTGGTGCGCGTGGTGCGGTTCACCGAGGCCCCGCGGCGCAGCAGGCTCCGCACCACGTCCAGGTGGCCGGCGGCCGAGGCGGCCCACAGCGGCGGAGCACCCTCGATGGTCTCGCCATCGAAGTGCACCGAGCCGCCCGCCTCCACGCTCGCGCCGCACCGGTCCACCAGGTACTCGACCACGTCCAAGTGGCCGTAACGGGCGGCGATGAGCAGCGGCGTCCCCCCGCTGGCCACCTCGCCCGTCAGCTCTTCCAGCTCCTCCCGGCTCCGCCCGCTGAGCAGCTTCTGAAGCAGCTGCAGCTTGCCGTCGCGGGCGGCGTTGTACACGGCGGTGTGGAGGTCCATGGTCCGGGCCTCCGCCAGGCCATGGGCCGGCCGCCGGGGTACTGGGGGACGGGGGGGACGGCGGACTAGCGCCCGGAGGAACCCGGTGCAACCTTCACCGTCTCCCCCGCCGCCATCTTAGGGGCTTCTGGGGCGGAACAAAATGGCTGCCGCGACCTGGTTCCGTTGGCGACTGGAAGGGTGCAGGGAAATGTAGTTCTCTAAGCCGGCACACTCCATGAAACAGAAAAGGAACGGTAAGGTATTAAAACTACAACTCCCAGAAGATCGAGGGCCAGCGGCGGCGAAGTGGTATCACGATGCATGGCGGGAACGGCAGTTCCAATCACAGCCAATTGTGGCGGAAACTCGCCCCTCGAGGACTACCACTCCCGTCATGCAATGCTATCGCCATGGCTTGTGGGACCTGGGAATGTGTGGCTACGTACTTCCTGTGGCTGTCACCGTACCGGAACCGACAGGAAACGCAGACGCAGGCGAAAGGAGTACGTTCCGCAAAAGGCAGGGAGAGCGACTCGGAGCCAACCAGGAGCGAGAGCAAAGGCGAAGCCAGGCGAGTGGTCCGATTTGGGCTTCGCGAGGCCGAGCCGCTCACCGGCAGGGGACGCTCGGGAGAGGCAGGAAAGGGGGGCGGGGTGGGGACGTTAAGAGAGCAGGGAGTACAGGTGGCCCTAAGGGTCAGTGTCCGGCGCTCGTTCACTTCTCATTCATTCGTTCATTCATTCACACACTCATATGTTTATTTGCTCACTCATTAATACCCTATTAAAAATTTAGTTTTCCTTCCTTCAACCCTCAACATCCTCAATACAAAATCTAAATTAATTTGCCCAGCCCTTGGTCATTTGGCTGGGGAACTTCTCCAGTATCATTGTGAGTAAACCTCTGGGGTTGGGGGGCTTTGAGAATCTCAGTTACTTGCTCAAGGGCACAGGGCAAGTAAATGGCCTGGTCGGGATTTGAACCCAGGCAGAAGTGGCTACGTAATTTGCAGGGCCCGGTGCAATAGGAAAATGTAGAGACCCTTGTCTAAAAGTGATGAACTTCCCAACAAAGACAGCAGGGCATTAAACCAAGCGTGGGGCCCTTCTGAGCGTGGGGTCCTGGGTGACTGCACACGTGGACACCCCCGTGAAGCCTGAACCCCACCTCCAAAGTCAGACCCTTACCCCCAACACTGTCTTGCCTCCAATTTGCTGCTGCCTGCTCCAGGGTTATTGAGGATTACTGGAAAGATGAAGGAGGTTGCAGTGTCCAGGAATGTTTGAGAAATGCATGGTGTTCTCTACCTCCCGACTTTTGTGTGTGCTGTTCTCTCTGCTTGGAATGCTGTTCCATACCTTCTTCACTTGGCTACATCTTGGGCCTTCTTCAGGTTTCAGCTGAGACTTCAGGTCTTCTTGGATGATTCCTTGACCTGGCGCTTACTGGGTGCCCTCCCTGGCACCATTGACGTTCTACTTCCTGAATCTTAGAGAAATACTCTGTTTTAGTCAGTTGAGGGTGTTGTAACAAATACCACAGGCTGGGTGGCTATATTAGTCAGGATTCTCCAGAGAAACAGAACCCAATAGGAGATAGGTAGACAGATATGTTACTGAACTCAGGTTCAGCTGCTCGCCGCTCAGAAGCTAATACTCTAGTGGCAAGTGTCAGTAGAAAGGAAAGATGCTTTATTCAGAAAAGCCAGCAATTTGGGGAGAAGGTGGACTCATGTCTGGAGACCAACTCCAGAGATTCTGCTCAGCCGTGACAATTTTTAGAGGGAAAAAGGGGGAAATCTCAGTTAATCATTACGGTAGGAGGTCAGATTCTTTGTCCTTTTTCCATTGTGTGCAGACTGCTGACTTCTCCTGATCTTCTTTTGGATGCTGTCTTGCACGCGTGGTCCACCTGCAAATTTGCTATGGGGCAGCTGAGGTTAGAGAGTCAGTCATTCTTTTTTTTTAAGATAGATTTTATTCATTTTTAAAATTTTGTTTATTTTTGGCTACGTTGGGTCTTTGCTGCTGCGCATGGGCTTTCTCTAGTTGCGGCGAGCGGGGGGCTACTCTTCGTTGCGGTGCGTGGGCTTCTCATTGCTGTGGCTTCTCTTGTTGTGGATCACGGGCTCTAGGCGCGCAGGCTTCAGTAGTTGTGGCACGCAGGCTTGGTAGCTGTGGCTTGCGGGCTCTAGAGCACAGGCTCAGTAGTTGTGGCGCACGGGCTTAGTTGCTCCGCGGCGTGTGGGATCTTCCCGGACCAGGGCTCAAACCCGTGTCCCCAGCATTGGCAGGCGGATTCTTAACCACTGCGCCACCAGGGAAGCTCTAGTCAGTCATTCTTTAATCCTTCATTCTTACTCCTTTTAATCTAGGAAAGGAATCAACAGGTTAGGCAAGGCGTTGTGTACATTCAGTAAAGCAAAAATCAGGAGTTAGAGTAAATGTTACCTAGTGATCTCATTTTTATGATTAAGGTTTAAGGGGAACAGAAACAGACAAACAGGAAAGGGGCCAAAGAGCTGCTTACAAATTCCCACTTGTCAGACATCATTCCATTTCTGTGGGATTAAGGGCAAAGGTCCGTCTTTCGTAACTTCTTCATGCTGACATAGGACGCTGTGTTTTCAGAGTGGAAGATGTCGACATGGGTCTGTAGCATCTCTTTGCTGACAATTTTAGTCTCCTGCTTACATATAGGGGCAGAGCAAGCTATAATTATTCTAATGCCCACACAGATATAGATTATTATGAGCAATAATGATAATCCCATTCTTTCATCGGACACTGAGTCTGTGACTCTAGTGTCCTAATCGTTAACTGCTTGAGCCCGCTCTTTTGTGACTCAGGGAGGCCTGGGAGACTTCAGCCTTTCCACAGACAAGACGCAGGGGACATAAAGGGGCCTTTGTATTTGGGGAGGGCCCTGCAGGGTTCTGCTCAGTTTCATATCTATCTATCTATATGTATATATGTGTGTGTGTGTGTGTGTGTGTGTGTGTATATATATATATATATATATATTAGGAATTAACTCATGTGATTATGGAGTCTGAGAAGTTCTATGATCTGCCATCTGTAATCTGGAGAACAAGCAAAGCTGGTGGTGTCATTCAGTCCAAGTCTGAAGGCCTGAGAAGAACCAGGAGCTCTGATGTCTGAGGGCAGGAAATATGGATGTCCCAGCTCAAGAAAAAAGAGAATTCACCCTTCCTCCACCTTCTTGTTTTATTCAGACCTTCAGTGGATTGGATGACGCCCACATTGGTGGGGGCGATCTTCTTTTTCTTAGTCTACTGAATCAAATGCTAACCTCTTCCAGAAACATTCTCATAGACACACCCAGAAATAATGTTTTACCTGCTACCTGGGCATCTCTTAGCTCAGTCAAGTTGACACATAAAATTAACCATCACAGTGGCTTAAACAACAAACGTTTATTTCTTACAGTTCTGGAGGCTGGAAGTTCAAGATCAGGGTGGCAGCATGATCAGGTTGTGATGAGGGCTCTCTTCCTGGCTTGTAGACAGCTGCCTTCTCACTGCGTCCTCACGTGGAGGAGAGAGAAGGAAAGAGAGAGAGAGAGAGCTTTGCTCCCTTCATCCCTTTATAAGGGCATCAATCGCATCCTGAGGGCAGAACCCTCATGACCTCATCTAAACCTGATCATCTCCCAAAGGCCCCAACTCCAAATACCATCCCGTTGAGGCTTAGTGCTTTAACATATCGGGTTCTTTTTGGTGGGGAGGTACAAACATTCCATCCATAACATACTCCAAAATGACTTCCTGAGATTCAGGGCTTGTCAATGGAATTCCTGAATTGTTGAACATAAAAGAGGGAGAATTGAGGGACCTCCAAGGAGCAGGGGGTGAGGACAGACCCCCTCCCACAGGCTTGGTGGGGCAAGTTTCTTTTGGAAGCAGGGGAGCATGCCTGAATGTGGGGACCAGAGGCAAAGGCAACTGGGAATGCCCTTTGATTCATAAATGGTGCTTTGAGGATTTGAACCCAGGCTGTCTGTGCCCATAGCCACAGCACTGTAGGTCCTGATGAACTTATATCCTTTACGCCATTGAGTGCACTTAGTTTTGACTATTTCTGATTGCATAAATGTTACGTACTCTCATCAGGAAATGCAGACAAGCAAACGAGAAAGAAAAATCATGAAAACCCTTCCTAGCGTCCTCCAGCCAGAGACAAAACCGTCAATGATCTACAAGCACTTCTTTCATTTTGCATCTTTCTGGTCACAAATCTGAATTTCTTCCACTCTTACCTGCCACGGACTGTTGAAAAGAACACCTTCGATTAATAACAGCTCTTTCAGGGGCAAAAACAAAAAACAAATGAACAAACAAAAACCCGCACCATGATAAACATACACATGGCTTTTAGTTAAACATAGTTCAATTTTTTTCTGGTTCCTGAAACACAAAAGCATGGAAAAGTGATCATTTTGGGGATCGAGGAAATACAGGTGTTATACTACCTGCTTTTTGACAGTATAGCTTGAATATTTCCCATGGTACCCCCATGGTACTCAACAGGTACCATGTTTTAGGTAGACAGTCTCCTGTTAGTAGACATTTATTGCGTGCCCACTAGGTGCCAAGTACTACTCTGGATACTAAAGCTACGATCATGAACAAGAAAGACAAAATTCCCAACCGTGGCAGAGCTGACATTCTAATCACATTTTTTCCCGATAGTATTTTTCATGGCTGTATAGTATTCCATGGTGTGGACTTGTGCCACGATTTATGTAGAAAACCCCCAGCTATTAAAACCTCCACTCTAGTGCTCATGCTGGTAGCTAAATTTTTGTGTTTTCTTTATTTTTCTAGATTGGGGTAAAAGATACATAACATAAAATTAAGCGTACGGTTCCATGGCATTAAGTACATTCACATTGTTGGGCAACCATCCCCACCATCATCTCCAGAACTTTCTCATCTTCCCAGACTGAAACTCTGTCCCCATGAAACACCGACTCTCCATCCCCCTCCCCCAGCCCCTGTCCCCACCATCTACTCCCTGTCTCTATGGATGTGACTCCTCTAGGGACCTCCTGTGAGTGGGATCAGAGTGTATATGACCTTCTGTGTCTGGCTTCTTTCACTGAACATCATGTCCTCAAGGTTCATCCATGCTGTAGCTTCTATCCTCTTTAAGCCGCTATAGTTGTGGATTTTCTGACACATAATGGGAATGTGTCCTAACCGGCCCAATCTTAGGAGGGAGAGCTGGGGAGAAGAAGGCCGGAATGGGAATGAGGTTGGGGATAATTGATAGGGCAAGATAGCAGAGGAATTTGGGAGGGGCATCCAGAAAGTGGGAGGAGTTCCCCTTGCACTCATCTACCTTCCAGAGAAGAGACTGAGAACAGGATGTGGGGATGGAAATGGGGAGATTTGGGGACCCCCCACGTCATGGAGTGTCCCCAGCTGTGCTCCGCTGCAGGCAGAGTAAAGACACACGCTCACAGCAAGTTCTAATTTCACTGGTCCGGGCTCCCAACTTCGTATCAGGACCTCAGTCCTGTTCAAAATTCTCCCCTCCAGGCTGTGCTGAAGCTGGTGTGCCCTGGCTTACAAGGGCCAAATTTTCAAGATTTCTGACAACCAGAGATTAAGCCCAGCCAGTACTGAACATTAAATTATAGAGATTTAACACTTAACAGATCATAAAAAAACAAAGGTGATACGCAAATACTCATCACGTCCTAATTATTCACTAAGTATTACTGTTATCTATGCTTTCGAGGTAACTTATGCCTATGAAGGTACATGGCGGAAATACCATATGATGGTGTGGACCTGCCCATCTCCTCCCAATTTCCCACTCTCTGATGCCATCAGGTGGCTAGAAACCATCCTTGATGGGGTATCTGCATCCTCACCAACCCTCCCCTCCAAGGCCCCCCGACCTTGCTCTATTTTTTTCCCACAGCACGTATCAGTTTGCAACCTAACTTCCTATATCACTGACGTGTTTACGACCTTTATTCTCAGTGTGCTTGCTTACCATGTCAGCTCGGACAAGGCAGGGATTTTGATCTGTCATGTTCACTGCTGTGTCCCAGTTTCTAGCAGCGCCCGGCACACAGTAGGCACTCAATAAATATGGGGATGTGAATAAAGGGGTCACTCCAGGAAGCGCATTTTAACCACAGCTCCACCCCGCCTAATGTTCCGTGGCCCGGGCACCATCCACCTTCTCCTCCTTCATTCTGATTTATTTCTGACGCCCCGCAGGCTTCCAGGGAGGCAGCCACGAGGAGACACGGTGGGGGCCGCTACTTGGGCCGTGACTGCGCTCCACCCAGGCGGCGGCCCCCTCCCCAGCCCCTCTGCATCTGGGGAGCCTGTTCTCCCAATGCCTGTCCCCGCGCCAGGCCCGGGAGGCTGCAAACGTCCGGCCCCCATGCGCCGGCACATCCCGGGCCGCCCGCCAGGTGCGCATCGCGGGGCGCCAGCAGCTGCGGCGTTTCCCCTCCCGCGCAGCAGCCTAAGCGCGGCAGCCTAAACGCGGCAGCCGATGCGGGGCCACGGCCCAGCCACCTGCGCGCTCCGGGCGCACCAAGAACCAAGGAGGCCACGGGGACCTCGCGCATCAAGAACCGAGGAGGCCACGGGGACCTCTAGGGCCGTGCCCAACCCCAGCTGGGGGGCTTTTCATCGTAGGGTGCTTTAAAATCTTTTTATTTATTTATTTATTTATTTATTTATTTATTTATTTATTTATTTTTGGCTGTGTTGGGTCTTCGTTTCTGTGCGAGGGCTTTCTCTAGTTGCGGCAAGTGGGGACCACTCTTCATCGCGGTGCGCGGGCCTCTCACCATCGCGGCCTCTCTTGTTGCGGAGCACAGGCTCCAGACGCGCAGGCTCAGCAATTGTGGCTCACGGGCCCAGTTGCTCCGTGGCATGTGGGATCTTCCCAGACCAGGGCTCGAACCCGTGTCCCCTGCATTGGCAGGCAGATTCTCAACCACTGCGCCACCAGGGAAGCCCTAAAATCTTTTTAATGAGAAAATATTTTAAACATTCAGGAAAATAGGGAAAATAATATGACAGACCCCCCAGATAGCAATGCCAAAGAGTAGGCGTCCTCATTCATCCCATAAATATTTCATGAGGTTACCAGTGTGTCTGGCACTGTTTTAGGAGCTGGGGTAGAACTGGGAGAAAAATAGAGCAAACCCCCTTCACTCTGGAATCTGGTTCAAGGTGGGGTGTAGGGGAAGGCTGGTAAGAAATTAAATCAGTGTATTCATTTGCTAGGCCTGTGTTACAGGCTGAATTTTTGTGCCCCCCCCAAATTTATTTGCTGAAATCCTAGCCCCCAAAGGTGATGATATCAGGAGGTGAGGTCTCTGGGAGGTGGTGAGGTCATGAGGGTGGAGCCCTTCCTGATAGGATTAGTACCCTTATAAAGAGACCCCAGAGAGCTCCCTTGCCCCTTTGCCCAACGAGGACAGAGCAAGAAGACGGTGCCTATGAACCAGGAAGGGAGCCCTCACTGGACTGTGCCGGCACCCTGATTTTGGACTTCGCAGCCTCCAGGACTGTGAAAAATAGATTTCTGTTGTTTGTAAGCCCTTGGGTCTCTGGTATTTTGTTATAGCAGCCCAAACTGACTAAGACTTACTGGGTGGTTTAAGCAGCAGGTGTTTATTGTATCACATTACAGAGGCTGGAAGTCCAAGGTCAAGGTGTTGGACGGTTGGTTTCTCCTGAGGCCTCTCTCCTTCCTGTTCCTCCTCCTCCTCCTTCCTTGCTAGTTTAATAGGTGTTTGTGGCACTTTTGAAACATGGCCCCCACGTTCACTGACCCTTCTCTCATCGAGAGGCATGGTCTGTGTCTGCTCCACTTGAATGTAGGTGGGTGCGTGCCTGCTTCGATCTCTACGGTAAGGCAGAAGTGACGCTGGGATTTCTGAGGCTAGGACAGAAAAGGGCACCAGCTCCCCCTGGTTCTCTTGAGGTGCCCCATCTGGGAAGTCAGGCACCATGAAAGAAGTCAACTACCCAAAGACCATCATGCTGTAGGCACGTATAGACCCTCTGGTCCACTGTCCCAGCTGAGCTCCACCTTCCAGCCCTCCCCTCCATGGTGTCCCCTAGGTGACTGAGGCCATCTAGGACCTTCCAGACCAGCCATCCACCTGACCCCACCCACAGGCCACAGAAGCTGAGTCTGCCCAGAGTCCTGACCTGAGACATACAAAAATCAGTGAGATATACAAAAATGATTGTTCTAAGCCTGTACATTTTGGAGTAGATTGATGCAGCAGCAGTAACTAGAACAGCGTTAAATGTAGCTTGTGGCTTTAATTTGCGTGTCTATAATTACCGAGCAAATCACACAGTTCCCCTGAGAGTTTGTTTACTGTCTGCTCGCTCTCTGGGGCACTGCCTGTTCATCGGGGAATATGCCATAGTTGAGTTTCTAAGAAATAGCCTGGATATGTCTCCCCTCCCCGAAGGGACAGATAGATTGATTTTGTTTAGCACAGCCTGAGGTACTGGTATATGTCTTCATCTCATTCATGCAGCCATGCTGATTTATATTCTAAGCACTTACTACGCGCTGCGCCATGTGCTGGCAGCTGGGATGCAGCAGTGAGCAAGACACACAGCGTTCTCAGGAGCCAGGAATCTGGTGGAGGGAGAGAACTTAAGTCAGGGTGTGTAGGCAGGGATGCGGGAGCCCAGGGGACCCATAAATTGTGCCTGGCTGGGGAGGGAAGGAGGAAGTTGAGAGAGGCTTCATTCATGGACAGGGGTTTTTCAGGTAGAGTGTTTGAATGAAGCAGTGTTCCAGATCACTCTGGTTGTCCATTTTGGCTTAACAAACTACCCCAAGCTTAGTGACTGCTGGGGACGGAATTGGGTCCTCCCCAAATTCTTACGTTGAAGCCCTAACCCCGCAATGTGACCGTATTTGCAGATACAGGAACCACACAGCCTTGGAAGTCACTCAGTGTCACTTCCTCCCCATTCTCTTTGCTGGACGGAAGTCACCAAGTCTTGCCCACTCTAAGGGGAGAGAAGCAGACACCACCCTCTCAATGGAAGGGAATTAGGTGTGGGAGGGATGTCAATAAGTTTGTAGGTATGTTTTGTGCATTTGTTTGTTTGGTTTTTTTGGTTGCGCTGGGTCTTAGTTGCGGCAGGCGGGCTCCTTAGTTGCGGCTCGCTGGCTCTTTAGTTGTGGCATGTGAACTCTTAGTTGTGGCAGGCATGTGGGATCTAGTTCCCTGACCAGGGATTGAACCCGGGCTCCCTGCATTGGGGAGTCTTAACCACTGCGCCACCAAGGAAGTCCCTGTTGATATGTTTTAAAGTCACACACACACACACACACACAGTTGCAAAGATAAGACCGCAGGGTAGGCGCTATGCATTCAGTGCCTCATTGAATCACCCCACATCCACAAGACAGCAATTCAGGTAATTTCTCCGCCAAAGATGAGGGGACACTCCCTTCTCCTTAAAAGCCCTCAAATTAATCACAAAATTGGTTCTTTTTGTAACACAATAAATGAGAGAGTCAGAGTTAAACACATCTATCCAAAGGACGTTTCAACAAAGTCCTCTTAATTTTTCCCTCAAGACAAGACATTGCTGAGTAATAAACAGACGTCATTCTCACTACTTTCCTAGCTGTCTATGGTGAAGTGGTTTTTTTTTATAATTGCGCAAGTCTTAACTGTAAAGACCACCCCCTGGCATATTAAAGTGCATTACGTGCATTTAGTATATTCACAGTATTCTGCAACTGTCATCTTTATCTAGTTTCAAAATATTTTCATCAGCCTCAAAGACAACCCCATCCCCATTAGCAGTCACTCCGCACCCTCCTTCCCCAGGCCCTGACAACCACAAATCCACTCTCTGTCTCTGTGGAATTGCCTGTTTTGGACGTTTCATGTAAATGGAATCACACACTGTGTGGCCTTTTGTGTCTGGCTTCTCTCATTGAGCATCATGTTTTCAAAGTTCATCCACATTGTAGTGAGTGTCAGTGCTTCTCTCCTTTTCATGGCTGAGTAACGTTCTGCCATATAGATGGACCGCATTGTGTTTATCCAATCATCCATTGATGGACACTTGGGTCATTTCCACCTTTTGTCTATTGTGACTAGTGCTGCAATAAATATTCGTGTATAAGAATTTGAGTCCCGGGCTCCCCTGGTGGCGCAGTGGTTGAGAGTCTGCCTGCCAATGCAGGGGACATGGGTTCGAGCCCTGGTCTGGGAAGATCCCACATGCCGCGGAGCAACTAGGCCCGTGAGCCACAACTACTGAGCCTGCGCGTCTGGAGCCTGTGCTCCGCATCAAGAGAGGCCACGATAGTGAGAGGCCCGCGCACCGCGATGAAGAGTTGCCCCCGCTTGCCGCAACTAGAGAAAGCCCTCGCAGAGAAATGAAGACCCAACACAGCCAAAAATAAATAAATTAATTAATTAAAAAAAAAAAAAAACAGTTGAGTTTACCTCAACTGGTAAACCAGTAAAAAAAAAAAAAAAAAAAAAGAATTTGAGTCCCTGGTCTCAGTTCTTTGGGTATAGAGCTAGGAGTGAAATTGTGGGCTAATATGGTAATTCTATGTTTAACTTTTGGAAACATCACCACACTGTTTTCCTGTGTCTGTGATTTTTTTTTTTTAAACAGCTTTACTAAGGTAAAATTCACATACAAGAAACTAGATATATTTAAAGCACACAATCCTGTCATCCACAAATAAAGGCAGTTTTGCTTCTTCCTTCCAAAGAAAATACTGTTCACCGTAGGTTTTCATAGGTATCCTTTATTGGGTTGGGAAAATTCCCCTCTATTACTAGTTTCCTGAGACTTAAAAAAAATCAAGAATAGATGTTGGATTTTGTCAAATGCTTTTTCTTCACGTATTGAGATGATCATGTAGTTTTTCACTTAGTTGTTCATATAATGAATTACTTTGATTAGTTTTCTTTTTAAAAAAAAAAGATTTATTTATTATTTATTTATCTTTATGGCTACATTGGGTCTTAGTTGCGGCATGTGGGATCTTCATTGAGGCACGCGGGATCTTTCGTTCTGGCGCGTGGGCTCTTCTCTAGTTGTGGCGCACGGGCTCCAGGGCGCATGGGCTCTGTAGCTTGCAACTTGCAGGCTCTCTAGTTGAGGCTCGCGAGCTCAGTAGTTGTGGCGCGCGGGCCGAGTTGCCCCGCAGCGTGTGGGATCGTAGTTCACTGACCAGGGATCGAACCTGCGTCCCCTGCATTGCAAGGCGGATTCTTTACCACTGGACCCAGGGAAGTCCCTACTTTGATTGGTTTTTCAAATGTTAAGCCAACCTCGCCTTCTTTGTAACTTTTTATTTTGGTATAATTTCAAACATATAGAAAAGTTGCAAGAAGAGGTGAAGTATTTTTGCATATTCTTTACTCAGATTCCTCAACTGTTTGCATTTCGTCACATTTGCTTTATCATGCTCTCTCTTTCTCTCTCCCTGTATATACACTACTGTATTGTATAGTCTAATTATATAGACTATTGTCTATATAGTATATATTTTTGCATGTAACATATTGTAAGTGTATAAATATATTATCCATAATATTCATATTATATAATACATAATATTTTATAACATAACATGATGAAATATAATAATGTGTTGTAAATACTATATTACATGTTATGTATACATATTATACATAATAATATATAAAATAATATATAATGTATAAATATACATTCATATAACATATAAAGTAAAAAATATATATACAATGTATATGTAATGTTTCCTGGACAATTTGAAGAAATAAGTTGGAGTCTTGGCAACCTTTACTCTGACGTCTGTCAAATATCCCTTCTCTGCCCTGAGGAGCATATTCTGTGTAACCTGTTGGGTCACTGTTAGTTAATAAGTCTCACCTAGTCAAGCCCTCTTAACCATTTCCACCTCAGAGCTTTCTCCATCCCCTGGGTTGGCTAGATACATGTCTGGGAAACCTGGGGTGACGTGGAGACCCCTGGGACCACCTCCTCCCCATGCCCTGTCCCTTCTGCTTTGCTTTGCACGTGTGCCTGTTGTGTGCTGTTTCCGTCTGTCCCTCCCTCCCTCACTGGGCTGGGTCTGGGCCGAAGAGAGGGAGCTCTGAGTGTACCCAGGGGTGTGAACACCGAACACCAACACGGCTGTCCGCTTGGGTCTGGGCTGGGCACCGGCTGGGTTCCCGGGATCCAGAAAGGCAGAGATGGAAGGGGACAGATTCCAGAGCCAGATGTGGGTTGGGGGAGGAAACTCAGCCATCTCCTTGTGATGCTGCCTGCCTGTTGTCATGGAAACCCAAGCCATTCTCTTTTGAAGGACCCATTAAGGTGCAGGATATAATCAGCGGTGTCTCTGGCAGACCCCCACGCTCGCTGGTGGGAGGCGACCACCATTTGAACAGCAGCCCCTGGATGATGAAGCATCTGAGTTCCGCCCTCACCATCTGTGTCCAGCACTGGCTGGAGACAATGCGCTGTGTGACCATAAGTCTCTGCTCCTGTCAGCACTTCAGCATCCTCCCCTGTGGAAATGACAGAGGGACACGTCACAATTGCCATGTTGTCTCTGCGTACCAAACTATGATAGGGGTGTAAGGTAGTGGTTCAACATGCATATCCTGGCCACAGAGTGCCCAGATTCATCTCCTGACTCTGCCGCCCACTAGCTGTGCAACCTTGAG
The DNA here is from genome assembly GCF_009873245.2 of Balaenoptera musculus. NCBI lineage: Eukaryota > Metazoa > Chordata > Mammalia > Artiodactyla > Balaenopteridae > Balaenoptera > Balaenoptera musculus. The sequence continues at coordinate 167,669,678 of NC_045787.1, forward strand.
CAACTTGCTTGACCTCTCTGGACCCCAGTTTTCTCTCCTATAAAATGAGGTATAATGATGGTACCTACCTTATAGCAGGTCATGTAGCTAAAGCTATCAAAACAGTGTCTGGATAAAGAAAATGTAGTATATTCGTGCATGGAATATTATTCAGCCATGAAAAGGAACAAAGCACTGATAGGCTACAACATGGAGGAACCTTGAAAGCATTAAGTTCAGTGAAAGAAACCACACACAATGGGATGCGTGGTGTATGATGCCATTTATATGAAAATTCCAGAATAGACAAATCCACAGAAACAGAAAACAGACTGATGGTTGCTGGGGACTGTGGGGAGAGGGAAATGGGGAGTGACTGCTTAATGGGAATGGGGTTCCTTTTGGGGTGATGGAATGTTCTGGAAGTAGGTAGTGGCGATGGTTCTGGACCTTTGTGAATATACTAAGTGCCACTGAATTGTCTCTTTAAAATGGTTGAAATACAAATTTTATGTTACGCGTATTTGCTTTATAAAATTTCAAGATTTTTTTGATGGTGTGATACACACAGTGACACTCAGATCAAAGAAAGACAAAACTCTTTATGTTACTTGGAGCTCCAAACTAGAGGATACAGGGCTTGCACTGAACAGGGTAACAGCAAGCTGCAGCTGTAGTGGGGTTAGCTAGGTTTCCCAGGCTTCCTGGGATTGGCTAATTTGAATAATTTCTTGGGTTCCAAGACCATGGGGCTGTCCCTAGTTGCCTGGTTCCTGGCCCTGGGGCAATCAAAGCAGGTGTGTGGTGGCCCTTAAGTATGAGAGCTGATAAGGGAGGTGGTCCAGGTGTGGACTTAGGCAGTTTCTCAAGAGGAACTGATCAGCCTCTGTCCAGGGCTCAGAAATGGGTGCCTCCCTCCCTTCCTTTCTTCCTTCCTTCCTTCTCATTTATCTATCAATCCATCATTTATCCACCTTTATACTTTTGTCATCATCATTTCCTGAGCACTTACTGTCTGTGGTACCATGCATGTACATACACTATCTCCTTGATCTTTACAACAGCCTGAAGAGAGAGGCCATAATCACCCCACTTTACAGACAGGGAAACTGAGGCTGAGAGAGGAGAAGCACTTGCCCAATGTCCCTGCTCAGCATCCTTCACCTCCCTGCCCCACTGCCCATCACAGAATAGAAATTATTTTAGCACCCACCTTCCTGGTGCCCAAAACATTGCATGTGGGTCTCCAGCCCTCACCATCCTACAAAGACTTATTATAATGCCAAGAAACAGGCACCAAGGTTGGCTAATTATTATTATTTTTAATTTATTTATTTTTGGCTACATTGGGTCTTCATTGCTGCGTGTGGGCTCTCTCTAGTTACAAGGAGCGGGGGCTACTCTTCGTTGCAGTGTGCAGACTTCTCATTGCGGTGGCTTCTCTTGTTGTGGAGCATGGGCTCTAGGTGCACAGGCTTCAGTAGTTGCAGCACGCAGGCTCAGTAGTTGCAGCATGCAGGCTCTAGAGCACGCAAGCTTCAGTAGTTGTGGCTCGCGGGCTCTAGAGCGCAGGTTCAGTAGTTGTGGCTCATGAGCTTAGTTGCTCCGCAGCATGTGGGATCGTCCCGGACCAGAATTGAACCCCTGTCCCCTGCGTTGGCAGGCGGATTCTTAATCACTGCGCCACCAGGGAAGTACAAATTTGGCTAATTTTAACTTTCAACCCAAATAGTGCCTCAAAGGCACAATCTCATATGGTCCCCATGAGCCTCTGAGGCATTTCATTCCTGTAGTGGATAACTCCATATTTCAAATCCCCTGTCTTCTCACAAGTGCTTTTAGCTTTTGGAACTGTGTTGCTGCCACTGTGGGCTGGATTGTCTGTTTTATTTGTTCTGCCCTTGTATGTCTCTCCAGGGTCTTGAAGCAGCCGCCAGGACATGGGTGTGTTTTAGGTAGCTCTACCCACTAGCTCTGCCATGTTGCCCATTCGTACGCCTTCCCTCTTCAGGAGCTTATAACGCTGTTTTGAAATATGAGCCTGGATATACAGGCTTATAGGAGGTCTCAGGTGGAAACTGGCTTGGAAAATGTGAACAACATTGGATGGATTTACAACTGTTTGAGATATCTGTAGCAGAGATTGCCAGCTGTCCTCAAAAACTGTTCTTCCCTTCTTTCTCATGTCACTAGAACCCCCAGTTTTTATCTGAGCATATCTGGCGGTGTAAAAGATAGACAGTATTTTAACAAATGGCGCAGCACACCATGGGGGTGAATGTGACACATTAAGGATAGCAGAGCAACAGTATAGAAGGAGTCCAGGTCCTGCCATCATGGAGCTCCATACCAGCCCTGAACTGCATACACTCAGTTATGTGACATAAAATAAATGTATTACATTTTTTTTACTTAAAGAAGTTGAGTTGGGGGGACTTCCCTGGTGGCGCAGTGGTTAAGACTCCGCACTGCCAATGCAGGGGGCCCGGGTTTGATCCCTGGTCAGGGAACTAGATCCCACATGCATGCCGCAACTAAGAGTTCACATGCCACAACTAAGGAGCCCGTGAGCCACAACTAAGGAGGCCACCTGCCACAACTAAGGAGCCTGGGAGCCACAGCTAAGACCTGGCACAATCAAAAAAAAAAGAGGAGTTGAGGTGGATGTTTCATATAGTAAAATGCATAGACCTTAAGTGTACAAATCAATGATTTTTGACAGTTGTAGACACCCATATAGTTGCTACCCTAATCAAGATGGATAATGTTTTCAGAACCCTAGACAGTTCCCACGGGCCCCTTTCCAATTGATTCCTACCCTCCCCCAGGGGCACCCAAAATTCTGATTTCTATCAACATAGATTAGTTTTGCCAGTTTTTGTTTGTTTGTTTGTTTGCTACACCGTATGGCTTACGAGATCTTAGTTCCCTGGCCGGGGATCCAACCCGTGCCCCCCTGCAGTGCAAGTGTGGAGTCCTAACCACAGGACCGCCAGGGAATTCCCAGGGAATTCCCTGCCGGTTCTTAAATGCCATATAAATGGAATCATGCAGTATGTAGCCTTTTGTGTCCGACTTCTTTTGTTCAGCATGACCTTCAGTCATCTAGGCTGCTGCTTGTATCATCAGTTTGTTCCTTTCTTTTTTTTTCTTGCCCATAGTGTGGATATACCAGTTTGTTTATCCATTTGCCAGTTAGTTTTTGGCTATTCCCAACAAAGCTGTTGTGACTGTTTTTGTAAAATTTGCTCTGTGGAAATAGATACTCTTTTCCCTTCTGTGTAGATCTAGGCGTAGAACTGCTGAGTCAAAGGGAAGAAAATAGGGACTTCCCTGGTGGTGCAGTGGTTAAGAATCCACCTGCCAATGCAGGGGACACGGGTTCGAGACCTGGTCCGGGAAGATCCTGCATGCTGCGAAGCAACTGAGCCCGTGCACCACAACTACTGAGCCTGCGCTCTAGAGCCCACGAGCCACAACTACTGAGCCCACGTGCCGCATCTACTGAAGCCCATGCGCTCTAGAGCCTGTGCTCTGCAACAAGAGAAGCCCGGCCACCGCAGTGAACAGTAGAAGAGTAGCCCCCACTCGCCGCAACTAGAGAAAGCCTGCACGCAGCAATGAAGACCCAACACAGCCAAAAATAACAAATAAAATTTAAAATAAATAAATAAATAAATAAATAAAATTGGAGAATTCGGGGACTTCCCTGGCGGTCCAGTGGTTAAGACTCTGTGCTTCCAATGCAGGGGTTGTGGGTTCGGTCCCTGGTCAGGGAGCTAAGATCCCACATGCCGTGTGATGTGGTCAAAAAATTTTTTTAAATATCGGAGAATTCAAGCAAGAGATGGTCGTGAGTGAGCTAGTTATTGAGTGTCGCTGGTGGGGGAAATGATAGGCAATTACGCTTAGCAGGGAGGGGCCAGGTCATGCAAGTTGTGTGAGGATATTTGAATTTCATCTTGCAGGCAGTGGGAGTCTTGGAAGGGTTGAAGGCAAGGGTGGGACTTGATCAGATTTGTGTTCTAGAAAGACCCCTCACTGTATGTGGCAAATGAATTGGCTGTGTGTGTGTGTTTTGGGGGAGGAGGGAAGAGACTATGAGATGACCAGGCAGTGATGGAGGTAGGGGGCTGGAGACGAGGACAGATTTGATGAGAATGACTTGCTTTGGGGCATATGGGAGGGGGAGGGGGAGGGTCTCTGGAATGTGGAGAGCCTGCCACATGATGGGGGCATGGAGGGAAGGGGCAAGTTGGGGGTTGGGTGGATTGGGCGTTCACCTTGACATTATTAATTTGGAGTGATGGTGAGACACCTAGGGAGAGATATTCATAGAAATACCAGGGCAGTACCTCCTGTTTCATTGGTGTCCCTAAAGGGCAGTATCTGGGTGCCTTTTCCTATCTGAAAGCTCTCCCGTTCCCAGAGAACAATTCTAAATATACCAGAAAGTCTCTCACAGTTAGCCTTAACCCAGACATTGAACTCTCTTTCCACTCCTCATTCATGAGGAGCCTCTGGCATTTAGGTGTCTTGTAATCATATTTTCTCTGCTTGTTAATGGACCCACTGAGGCAGTACTCCCGGGAGAGAGAAAGATTTCGTTTGTCTGGGGCTGAGGAGGGAGACAGGGGTTGCCAGAGCTAATGAGGAATCAATGCCTCATAATTGCTAATTAAACGAGCCTGGCTGTCTCCTGGGGCATTAGTTGGTTGGCCGGCCCTTGAGTGTCCACAAATTTAATTATACTTCCCAATAAACACCTGCAGCAACCATCACCCCGTGGTATCTCTGTGGGGGAGACCGAGGAGAAGTAGGGTCTTCACGTGTGTGCCGAAACCATCAATTCATGTATTGATTGATGTATTGGTTTATTCCCTGATGCCTTTATTGAGTCAACAAATACTTATCGAGCACCTGCTGTGTACCAGGCCCTGGATTGGGTGCCGGGGACTCAGCAGTGAAAATACAAACACAGTCTCTGCCCTCATGGAGCTCACAGTATCATGGGGGAGACAGTTCTGTAAATAGATAACACAAAAATAATTAGACTAAGTGCCAGGTGGAAGATATCCCGGGTCTCTGAGAATGTATAATATAGGCTTGACATGGGGAACGGTGAGGCAACAAAGAAAGTTTCCTTTGATGAAATGAGGCTTGGATGAGGAGGCAGAATGTGCCATGGGGCACTCTGGGTGGCGGCATCCATTCCAAGCTGAGGGAACAACAAAGGCAAAGGCTGTTCTGAGGCTGGGCTGAGCCGAATGTCATGTCTGTGACTTGATTAGGGTGTCACAGAGAATTGGGGGTGAGCCTCAATGATGCCACAGCCCACCTACTAGACACAAGTTTACACGTGTCCTGTAATTGGTCCATGGAACTGATGGTAGGGTGGGGGGAGAAAAAAAATCATTCCCCAGAACTTTTATTGAAAAGTCTCCCTAGAATCCTGATCTAGGGAGGCCTTCAAAGGCCGTTCCCTCATTGATCCTCCAGGAAAGTGTAGTGAGATGGTTAAGAGTCCTGGGTTCAGAGTCTGATATTTTGTAGTTCCAGGCCCGTGGGGGCATAGGAGTGACATGGCCAACACCACACATCGCTGTATTCATGGGGTGCATGCCCCTATTCTGTTCCCTCCCCTGCCTTTGTTCTGTGGAATTAGTCAGCCCAACCCCTGGGTGGAAGTGATTCCCGCCTGAGCCCCCAGCCCTCACACTTGCTTGTTCGTCTTGGGCGGAGGTCGACGGGAGTCCACGCTATGAGGAAGCTGTGACTTGTTGTCATAGTACATCAGAACAACAAAATCACTAGTCTTCCACACAGCACTAGACCACAACCGTTCCAGTCGTCTTCGCCACCCCCTGCCCCATGTCTGAGATCCCCACCCAGCTCTCTCCCCTCACCTGAGCTAAGCCATAACACCTGTTCTCCACTGCCCCCTGTTTCCCGTTCCTGGTCCTCCTGGAGAGAGGCAGGGTCCAATCTCCAAGGGCCCAACTCCCACCCAGCCATATCAGAAACATGGAATTTGGAGTTGGACAGATGTGGGGTTGACTTGCAGCTTCCCCCTTGGGCTGAGAGCCCTTGGGCTTGTTACATCCCTGCCCCTCTCTGGGTCTCAGTTTCCTCACCTGTCACCTGAGTGTAATAACACCCATGTCCTGGGGCTGAAGATGGCATCATATAATGTATGTAACATGCTTGGCACAATGCTTCTCACAGAAGTCTGGAAAGAGCACAGTAATGCCATCTTGGCAGGCGCCTGTCCCCCCTCCGTCCTACGGATTGGCCATTTCACCTGTTGGGAATTACAGATTTTTTTCTGTGTGCGGTTTCATCTCACCTGCTTATCTGGAAAACAATTCGTTGAAAGATCCATTAAATGAGGGTCAAGTCTCCAGAAACGTCAGACACTTCAGACCACCCTCTGTTCCCCCGTCAGGGGACAGGGGCTTCCCGGTACCAGGGAAGTTGTCCAGTGTCCTGGTTCTGAAATGAAGTCGGCTCCGGGAACCCCTAGGAGCTGTCCGGAGCCCTGGTGCTGAAGCAGATTGTGGCTCCCTTCCTGGACCCCGAGTGGCGCTGTCCTGAGTCTCGGTGCTGAAATAAATAGCAGTTTCCTTCCTTGTTGCTCGGAGAGCTGTCCTCAACCTCGGTGCTGAAGAAAACTTGATTTGCTTCCCTCTCTTCCCCAGCTCACCCTAGTCCCCTCTGTTCTTCTCCCTCTTGGGAACTCCCCTCCACTACAATTCTTTCCCCTCCGATCCTCTTCCAGGTGCGCCTCCCGGCACAAGGCGGGGGAGAGACGGAGAGGTCATAACTAGGACTCATACCTGCTCCTCACCTAGTGGCATGTTTCCAGAACTTACCTCCCAGGTAGTCAGCGCGGTTGGTCTCCGTTTTCCAGACCGTCAAACTTCACAGTCTTTGTCGCTTTCTGGGAAACTGTCCACGCGCTGACCTGCAAACCAGCCCCATTCACAGGGACCCGGATCCCTCAGACCACCCCTCCCCCCACGCGGCTTCGGCCCTTCCCCTGTGTGCCTCACCTGCTTCCAGTCTTGCAGGCGGATGCAGGTGTCCACTGGCTGCCTAGGCGGGGACTTGCGCTTTTATGGGCTTCAGGGGAGGCGGGGCGCCGGGAACCCAGGGAGGGGCTTCCCCAGCCTGCCAATGGGACTCCGCCTCGAATGCAACTCCAAAGATTACCTCATAGGTTGTGGCCTCAGCTTCAGAATAAAAGTCTGGCATCTGCCCAAAACCTGGGTTAGGGGTTTTCTGGAGGGGGAGGGGACGCTCATTGTGTTCCTCAGGGTCTTCCCACAGGGTCCAACCCCCTCCTAGGTCTCTGAACTCCGTGTTGGCTCAGGGACGCTGGCCAGTACCTGCTTCTCCCCATCCCCAGTTTGTGCTATTGCTGGATCAGGAGAGAGAAAGCTGGTAAACTGTGTTGGGGTAAAAACGGCACAGTGCAGAATATTTAAGTCCAGTTCCAGATAGGGAAACTGAGGTCTGTGGGACTGGAGGGCTTAGAGGAGGCTGGGGCCGAGGTGAGACTCTAGCCTAGATCTTTTGATTCCTTGATTCAAAACCCAACTCATAACTTAGTGTATTGTTTTGCTTTATGGAGCAGGCTCTGAGCCAAAAAACACACGAACTTGGGTTCAAACTCAGATTTTTCTCCTCCTTGCTGTGGGTATTTGGGTATAATCAAACCTCTTTGTGCTTCAGTTTCCTCAGTTGTGAAATGGCAACGATGATAGTAACTTCTCAGAGCATTGTGATGAGGAATTAATGATATGGTGTGGATTGCATGTTGAAATAAATAGTCAGGACTGGGGCTAGGGTGAAGGAGGCACTGGCCTCAGGTGCAAAATTTAAGGGGCTACAAAAAACCCCTCAGTAATCAAGATAAATAATATTTCAATGTAATGTTTTAAGAAATCAGAATTAATGCAAAAAATCCACAATGAACAAAATACCAAACTTTAAGTAAAGACAGGATCGGCATTACTAATTTTTCCTTTTGCCTCAGGCTCCAGTGCAGCTTGGCATGGCACTAGAAATAATCTGAACATGATAAGTTTCCCAATAATGTAGCTATTTATTATTTTCTGAGACATTCCACTCATTTATTTACTCAACAGACTTTTATTGTATTAGACACCAGGGACATATACATGAATTCAGCAACCAATCTTGCCTTTAGGGAGGGTGAAGACATGAAGTTATAACTATGCTCAAATGTAGTATGTGTGACAATAGAGGGATTTGTGTCATAGCTTGTGCTCTCCCTAGTATGAACGTCCTCTGAAGGAGCTGCTCATTTTGTGGAATTTGAGCTCACAAGTGAGCTGCCTGTAGATCACCCATGGATTCAGGAGCAACAGATAAGTCACCTAGCGTTTGTCAGCAAAGTGCCAAACCAAAGATTAGCCCCATCTACACTCTGGAGGAAAGTTCAATCAAACCCATAAGGATACGTGCAGAAGCTGTAGGGAATCCTAACACATAGTAGGTACTCAACACATTCACTGTCAGCTATGTGACTTGTGGGAGCTCATCTGAAACACTCTGGCTTAATTCTTCCATCCTGCCTCCCATGCGGAGGCCAGTTCTGGCTTCCCAGCTCCGAAGGAGGAGCAGGGAGCCTGCTACAAAAGGAAGAGGAAGAAACAGGAATGCAGCCTGGGGGTGGCTGCCTCATTTATTTGTTTCCCTCTTTAAAAAAAAAAAAAACTTTCTATTTTTTTTAAAAGAAATTCACACCCACAGGAAAGTTGCAAGAACCAGGCAATAAACTCTCATATCATCTTTACCTAGATTCACCCACCCATCCTTAACATTTGGCCACATTTGCTTTCTCTTTGTCTTTTTCTCTATAGAGATCTTTGCCTCTGTTCTAATCATGTAAATTGCAAACACAACTGCCCCTTCATCCTAAATACTTCAGCATGCATTCCCCAAGATCAAGTCTGCTATGTAACTTAATGCAACGATCTCAACCAAAAAGTTAAAGTTGTTACAACACCACTGTCTAATCCAGAGTCCATATTTCAGTTTCACCAGTCATCCCAGTCCTGTCCTTTATGGCATTTCTTCCCAAGCCAGGATCCAATTCAAAATTATACATTGCATTTCATTGTCCCGTCTTCCATCTCTTTTGCAGAGGGGTGGGCTTTGTAGTAACAAGAAGACTCAGACCCCAGGCTCTTCCTTTCATCCCTGAGATTTGGCTTCGTCACTGTCTTCTACAAGGCTGTGCAGTGTACACAGGGTCTGACCCCCCCTTACTTACAACAAGAGTTTGTTTACAGGATTCTTAAGTCCCCTCCTCCTCCAACATTCTGGAAAGATTTGGCCAGATCTGTTCCCCCCACCCAAGCCTACTTTATGTATTCATTTACTCCACAAAAAATTTTTTTTGAATATCTGCTATGTGCCGGGCACTGGGAAATACAACTGGGAACCCAGCTGATGTGATTTTTCGCCTCCATTTAGTGCAGAAGATAATAAACAAGTAAACAAAGGAACAAGATAACCTCACACAGCGATGACTGCTATGAAAAAAACAGACTGGGGGATTGTGATAGTGCAGGAGTCAGCAAACTTTCTGTAAAGGGCCAGAAAGTAAATATTTTCAGCTTTGCAGGCCAGCCGGTCTCTCTCGTGGCTACTCCCCTCTGCTGTTGTAGCTCAAAAGCAACCTTGGAGAATATATAAATGGATGAATGTGACTGTGTGCCAATAAAACTTTATTTGTAAAAACAGTTGCAGCTCATTTGGCCCAAAGCCCACAGTTTGCTGGCCCCTGTGGTAGACTGGAATTGGCTGGTGAGAGGGACATTGCTTTAGGCTGGAGGTTGGGGAAGGTCTCTCTGGGGTGGGGCCATCTGAGCTGAGACCTGAAAGGTGGGGAGGCGATGACTGTGGGAAAATTTAAAGGACAAATATGGGTTGAAGGATCAGTTGGTGTAAAAGCCCTGGGGGCAGGGGTAACGGCCCTGATGGATGTGTTGGAGGATGATCAAGGGTGGTAATAGATTTAATCAGAGAGAAATGGCCAGGAGTCTGGTCACTCAGGACAGGAGCAGATCACAAACACAGAAAAACCTTTCCCCCTTTCTTTCTCTCCCTGCTCAAGCTTTTACTCTGTGCGGGGCTCTGTGCCCAACACTCTACATGCCAAGTATTCCTAAGGCAACCCCGTAAGATAGCTACCATTGTTGCCCCCAATTTACAGATGAGGAAACTGAGGTCCAGAGAGGCTAAGAAACTAACCCAAGGCCACCCTGAAAGCAAGTGAGCAAGCAACAAAGCTGGGATTTGAACACAGCTCTGACTCTTGGTTCCAAAGCTCATGGTCCTCACCACTTACCCCAACATTGCCTTCTTTTGGGGTTCCCCCTCATACCTCCGGGAGAGCAGAGAACGTCTTTACACCTAGAATTTTGAGATTCTCCTGCCAATTCTTCCAAGCTGCAGAGCAGATATGAAATGCCCCATTTTACAGATGTGGCAGAGGCAAGCCCCTTCTCCACAGACTGCAGTGAGTGGGGGCTGGAGCTGGGATGGGGACCCCGGTCCGCTGACTCCCAGATCTAAGTTCTTGTCAATGTCCATTCTGTTCCCTGTTCCCTTCCAGAGGTCCTGTATGCATATTCGAATTTATACATCATCCTACACACACACCTTTTATGTTTTTAAACTTTTAAAGAATCATAAAGCAGACATATTGAGGTATAATTTATATACAGTAACATTCACATTTTTAGGTATATAGTTCTATAAATTTTACGTGTACAGTTCTATAAATCTTTTTCTTTCTTTCTTTCTTTTTTTTTTTTTTTTTTGGCTGTACTGGGTCTTAGTTGCAGCACGCAGGATCTTCGTTACCCCGTTTAAGATCTTCGTTGAGACATGCAGGATCTTTTAAGTTGCAGCATGCGGGCTCTTTAGTTGCGGCATGCGGGCTCTTAGTTGCGGCATGCGGGATCTAGTTCCCTGACCAGGGATGGAACCCGGGCCCCCTCCATTGGGAGTGCAGAGTCTTAACCACTGGACCACCAGGGAAGTCTCCAGTTCTATAAATCTTGACAAATACATAGTCATGTACCCAACACCATAATCAAGATACAGAACAGTTCCATCATCCCCCAAAGTTCCCACTGCCCCCTAATTAGGGTGGGGGTGTGTAGTCTATCCCCTCCCCCACCCATAATTCCTGGTAACTGATATCTATCATCACAATTTTGCCTTTTCCAGAACGTCATTTAAATGGAATCACATAGGGGGGCTGGGGGGACGCTGCAAAAAAAAAAAATGGAATAACATGGTGTGCAACTTTCTGTGACTGGTTTCTTTCACCAGCATAATACGTCGGAGATTCACCCATGTTGTTGTGTATGTTGGGAATCAGCTCCTTTTTTATTACTGAGTAGCATTCCACTATGTGGATGGAGTACAGTTTCCTTAACCATTCACCAGTGCGGGGGCGATGGGTTCAGGGACATCTCTAGGTTTTGGAGATAATGAATAAAGCTGCTCTAAACATTCATGTACAGGTGTTTGTGTGGACAATATGTTTTCATTTCTGTAGGGTAAATACCTAGGAGTGGGATGGCTGGGTCACCTGGTAAGTTTGACTTTATAAGAAATTACCAAGGGACTTCCCTGGTGGTCCAGTGGCTAAGACTCTGTGCTCCCAATGCAGGGAGCCCAGGTTCGATCCCTGGTCAGGGAACTAGATCCTGCATGCCGCAACTAAGACCCGATGCAACCACATAAATAAATATTTAAGAAAAAGAGAAATTGCCAATTTTTTTTTTCCAAAGTGGCCACACTGTTTGGCATTTCTGTGAGCAGTGGATGAAAGTTCCAATTGCTCCACATCTTCGTCAGCACTTGGTGTTGTCAGTTTCTTTTTCAGCCACCTAATAAGTATGCATTGCCTTCTCTTCCTTTTTTTTTTTAATACATAAGGAAGCATTCTATTCATACCTTGCAAAATGCTCTTTTTCACTTAATAGTACGTGTAGAAGAACAAGACATAGTCTTTTTTAAATTAATTAATTAATTATTTTTGGCTGCATTGGGTCTTTTTTTATATATAAATTTATTTATTTATTTTTGGCTGCATTGGGTCTCCGTTGCTGCACGCGGGCTTTTTCTAGTTGCGGCGAGCAGGGGCTACTCTTCGTTGCTGTGCGTGGGCTTCTCATTGCGGTGGCTTCTCTTGTTGCGGAGCACGGGCTCTAGGTCCTCGGGCTTCAGTAGTTGTGGCATGTGGGCTCAGTAGTTGTGGCTTGTGGGCTCTAGAGCGCAGCCTCAGTAGTTGTGGCGCACGGGCTTAGTTGCTCCGCAGCATGTGGGATCTTCCCAGACCAGGGCTCGAACCTGTGTCTCCTGCATTGGCAGGCGGATTCTTAACCACTGAGCCACCAGGGAAGCCCAGGAACAAGACATAGTCTTTGACAAAATGTATAGTAAGAGAGATAGACAGTCCCAGGCTATTACAGCTCCAAGCGAACAAAGCTGTGATGGAGGAGACTTGGGGCACTGTGGGAACCCAAGGGAGTCACCTGCCCCCATCCAGGTCGAGGAAGGAGGGGTAAATCAAGGAGGGCTCCCTGGAGGTTGCAGCACTGTCTAAACTGAGACCTTAGGCTGAGGAGGAGCGAGCTGGGTTAAGTTGCAGGAAGTGTGTTCTTGACAGCAGGAACAGCATGTGCAAAGGCCAGGAAAGAATCTGGACTTGGCACATTTGGAGTCAGGACCACTGGTTGCAGAATCTTTCCTCCTCTTGCCCCGTTGTGCCTGCCTTTGGATCTGACTGGTCCATTTAATCAGATGGGGTGACTTTCTCTTGCAAACACTGGCACCTTAGGAGGCTCCATTCCACCTTCCAGAATCATCATAGCTGGCATTTAAAAATCACTTAATGTGCCCTTGCTAATTTGAGCTCTGCCTTTGTCATCTCGCTGGGAATCTCAGCTTCAAGGAGAGTCCCCTTTGTTCAGTTTTCTCTCCCTGGGTCCCCAGGATCTGCAACATTTGCCTGTATCCCAGGCAGGTGCAGGTGGGCAGAAATGAATGAATCTCTTTAGAAAATGTTCCCCAGGAGACTCCAGTTAGGAATAGTAGCTAATTATCTCTGGGGATAATAAGCCAGCAGTGAGTATTAATTAATAGCTCATCACGGCAGAAATAAAGGTTTAGGAGTGAGGGTTAAGGGTCTGGGATGATTCTTCCTCCCTGTCCCCTGCCTTATACACACACACACACACACACTCAGAGGCACACACACGCAGCCCCTTCCTCAGCCGTTACTATAGAGACCTCCTTCCTGCCACCCTCATGAGCATTTACAAATCGGAGAATGCACAGATGGTGGCCTCAGCAGGCCTGTTGTTCTCTCTTCTAAGGACAGTTCCTGGAGCCCCAAGGATTAAGGAAACAGGGCTACTCTGGACAACATCTGCCTAGAGCCCTGAAACCTGACCCTCAAGCCCAGGCAGGCGGAGATTAATGGAGGCGTTTACCCAGAAGGGGCAGAGCGCGCAAACAGGACCACACACAGGTTGCCCTCCCCACCTGAGGCCGCCAGGGAATCCCTAATGAAGGTCTCAGTCCTGAGGGAGAATCACCCCAAAGGTCAGGCAATTTAACACTTCAGACCCTGTGACAGAGGGGAGCATCTTGCAGTGTGTGTCCTGGAACTATTGCAGTAATATGACCTAGTGTTTCCTGAACATCTATTTTGTGCCAAACACTGCCACTTTATATGTAATAAGTACATACTGGAGAACTTTATGTATAATATAATTATGATGATACTAATGCTTAATTATCTGTCATTAACTGTACGCTTAGAGCTTTAAAAGGATAAGGATCTTGCCCATTTTAATCCCCACTGTATTTCCCAGTGCTCGGAATTGATAGCCATTGAGTGAATGAATGATCTCATTTACTCCTCACAGACACTGCAGAATAACTGAATCCCATTTTTCAGATGTGGAAACTGAAGCCCAGAGAAGTGGAGAGATTCCCCCAAGGACACGCAGCAAGTGGGGAGCAGAGGAGGGATCTGAAAGGAGGTCTTCCTATTATAAAGACCGCCCCCCCCTTTGATGAGGCCCAGAGAGGGAAAGCAACTTTCTCAAGCTTACACAGCATGTCAGGGACCCAGCCAAGATTAGAATCTGCTTTCCCACCCCTCTCTTGGACGCTCTTTTCCTTGGCTCTCCCATAGTTCCTTTCAGTCCTAGCACCAAACGCAATGTCTGGAACACATTGGGCCCCAATAGATATTTGTGAGTGATGCTGTGGGTACCAGGTTGGGGCCTTCCAGAACCTTCCAGAACCCTTCTCAGATTGTTATCTGCTCTGATCTTACACCCTTGCCCTCCAGGAGGCCAGAGCTTGGAGTTTTGTTCCTGTTTAAAAGATGAGGGGAAAGGGAAACACAGAGAGGCCAGATTGCTCGCTTAATGTTACACCAAGAGAGGGTGGTTGGCTGGGGCTGGATGTCTCCTCCCGTGCCATCCTGACGCTCCCTTGAACGCCTCCTCTCTCAGTATCTACCTGTTTTCAAAACCAATTTTCTATTTATTGAGCACCTACTAGGTGTGGGATCTCTCTACCTCATCATATCCTCACATTAACATCCCAAGCTCCCTGCTATTAACCCCCTTTCCCAGAGACAGAAGCAGGCACAGAGAGGTTGAGACACTTGCCCAACCACGCCAGAGCAGGGAAGAGGAGAGGGCTGCCATTTGAAACCAGAGTCCCCATGTGTAGCCACATTCCGTGGTTGGTGTCTGTGTCCTGAGTGGGACCAGCCCCTGGTCTGTGAAGGGTGATTCTTGAGCTGCCACGTCGAGGGTGGTTCTTGGGCTGCCAAGCTGCCAGTCTGTATAGACCTGGTTTCCTCTCCAGCCCTGAGTCTTGGAAGGACCCTGAATGAACACCGTGTTCTCTCCCTTCTAAGCTTTCGGACGTGCTTCAGAAACGGTATTGATAAAATTTCCGGTACAACCCTCCCCTGCAACTGTCCTTCCTCTGACTGCTTATCCTAGTGGCGGAGGAGGGGACAGGAACAGAATTCCTGACAGTCACAGTGGTGGAGGGCAGCACATCCGTAGCTGAGGCGGAGAAAAGGTGTGCGTGTATCAGGGAGGCCTCTTTGAGGCTGGGCTGTTTGTTCCGGGACAGGAAAGGTGAGAGTCAGTCAGCGGAAAGAGCTGTCCAGGCAGAGGGAACAGCAAGTGTGAAGGGCTCGAGGTGGGAACCAGCCCTGTAGAAACTGAAAGCAAGCCAGATATGCACTCCTGTCCACTCAGATCCTGGGCCACATCCTGTGGTCAATGATATATATAGTCCTTGGAGCCTATGTTCTCTGTTACGAGGCTGAGCATTCAGACCCACAGCGTGGCTCAGTACACAGTAGGTGCTCAATTAATGTTTGTTGATGAAAGTATGAACAGAGCAAAGAACTGGAAGGAATTTAAGAGACCAGCCAGTCAAAGGATGGAAAACTCAAATGCCCACAGGAGTGTTTCACGTGAAAGCCCCCGATTTGGGCTCTTTAAAAAAAAAAATTATTCAAGGAAACAAACCCCAGTGGCAGCCAACTTGGCACGAGGCCCCTTATCTAATCCCTTCATTTTATCTATGGAAGAAACTGAGTTCGGAGCCATTAAATGACACTTGGGAGGTCTCACAGCCCATAACTGAGAGCTCGGACAATGATGATGATTAGCTTCTGTTTACTGAATGCCTACTATGTGCCTCACATACATTCTCTCAATAAATACAACTCCCACGAATAGATATTGGGATCTCCCGATTTGCTTTTTAACTGATGAGGAATCTGAGGCTCAGAGAAGTTAAGGGACTCAGAGTCACACTACGGTAAAAGGCCGAAATGGGATTCGAACCCCTGTATCCAGAGCTAAGCCTTTATACACTCCCTTCAAGAGCGTATTTTCCGTATTTTTCGTACAGGCGGAAATCGAGACTCAGCGGACTGGGAGGGCTGGTTACGGGGGAGATGTGTGTGTGTGATTCGATAAAGCCAACAGCGATTGAACAGTTCCTTTGAGACCACGAATCTTAGGAATCAAACCCATTGATCTGATTCGCGCCCCTAAACCCAGAAATACCCAAGCAAGAGTATCTCCAACCCCACCGCAAGCGCGCCGACTCTCCTCCCCTACAGTAGGTGTACACAGTAGGCGCTTAATGAGCGCTTTGATGGCGGTTATGGAGGCAAAGGCGAGGCTGCTGGAGTAAGAGGGTCCTGCTTCCGTGCCCTCCCTGCTCAACCACTCGGGGCCTGCCCAGCCCCCAGCCCCAGCCCCCTCGCATCCGGGAGCTCTCCCACAGCAATTACGGTAATTAGCTCCGAGCTGCTGGCGGCGGGGGAGGGAGGGAGGAGGGAGGGAGGCGGACTTTGGCCCAGACTGACCTGCTTCCGGGCGGGCGCTCGGATTGGTCTGCGCCGGGCACGTGACACGCGCCGTGGACTTGTTGCTGGGCATCCCTGCGTTGCCAGGGCAACGCCTGCCGCGTGTCCTCTCTGCCAAGTGCCGGAGAGAAGTGGCTGTGCTGAGGGTCTCGAGACTCGCAGGAGGCGAGGAGGGGGGATCCGGTGAGCGAGGCGAGCTGCCTCCCTCCCCCAGCTCTCCCCAGGCCCATCCCCCGCAGCCCAATAGCCCTTGGTTCCCCGTGGACGTGTCATCTGTGAAGGTGGACACAGCAGATTCAGGGTCGCAGATGGAGCCAGGGGGCACACGCAGAACCCTTGCCAGGAACACCCCCATGCGCAGACAGAGTGTACAGGCAGAACAGAGCGGCACAGATCTTGCATTGACAAACAGTTGCTGAAAGCCCACCAGCCTCAGAGCCTGTGTTCAGATGGGGCAACACTAGACAAGGCAGAGATGAGACAGTCCCTGTGCCCCCAGTCATCATCCTCATCACAGGAGCCCCTGCACCTGACAGCTCCCACGTGGAGGGCCTCAGCTAAGCACTGTACCTGCATTTCATCCTCATTACACTCCTAAGTTATTCCCATTTTACAGATGAAGAAACTGAGGCTCAGAATGGGGCAAACATCTAGCCAGGAGGAAGGGACTCCACCCTTCAAGGATGTGTCTATTAAAGCCCACATACTTAATTCACTTTATAAGACTTAAGCCAATAATAATAGTAATAGTAATAATGATAATAGTATGTTAGCTATTGCTGTGTAACAAATTACCCCAAAGCTTAGTGGCTGAGAACAACAATATTTATCATCTCACAGTGTCTGTGGGTCAGAAATTTGGCTGTGACTTAGCTGGGTGCTCTGCCTTAGAGCCTTTCTGGCTGAATTCAAGGTGTTGGGCAGGGCTGTGGTCTCATCTGAGATCTGACTGGGGAAGGATCCACTTCCAACCTCATGTGGTTCGTGGTAGGACTCAGTTCCTACAGGGCTGTTGCTGGAGGTGGCTGTCAGTTCTTCGCCTTGAGGGTCTCTCCAACATGGTGGATTGCTTCATTAAAGCATATTAGCCCATGGAGGGAATTCCCTGGCGGTCCAATGGTTAGAACTCCGCGCTTTCACTGCTGAGGGTGAAAGTTCAATCCCTGCTCAGGGAACTAAGATCCTGCAAGCTGCACAGCGTGGCCAAAATAATAATAATAATAATAATTTAAAAATAAAGCATATTAGCCCAGGAGACAACAGTCTCCTAGCAAGATGGAGGTCACAGTCTTTTATAACCTAATCATGGAGATGACATCCCATTACTTAGTGTGCGTGCACCTACTTATTGTGGTAAAATATGTATAACACAAAATCTGCCATTTTAACCACTTTAAGTGTACATTTCAGTGGCATTGAGTATGTTCAAAATGCTGTGCAGCCATCACCACTATTTCCAAAACTTTTTCATCACCCCAGACAGAAACTCCATGTCCATTAAAGCAAAAGCTCCCCATTCTGCCTTCCCCTCAGTCCCTGGTAACCGCTAATCTACTTTGTCTCTATGAATTTGACTATTATAGGTACCTCATGTAAGTGGAATCTTAAAATATTCTTTTGTGTCTGGTTTATTTTCTAGGACAATATTTTCAAGGTTCATCCATGTTGTAGTGTGTGTCAGAATTTCCTTCCTTTTAAAAGGCTGAATAATATTCCGTTTTATGGATGGCTCACATTTTGTTTATCCATTTATCTGTCAATGAACATTTGGGTTGCTGTCACCTCTTGACTACGGTGAATAATGCTGCTATGAACATGGGTGTGATAATATCTCTTTGAGACTCCGCTTTCAATTCTTTCGGATAAAGACCCAGAAGTAGGATTGCTGAATCATATGGTAATTATATGTTTAGCTTTTTGGAGAACCTACATACTGTTCATACAGTTTTCCACAGTGGCTGTACCATTTTATATTCCCACCAAGAGTTTGCAAGGGGTCCAACTTCTCCACATCCTCAACATCACTTGCGATTTTCTTTTTTCTAAATTCTAACAGGGTGTGATAGTTGGGTGCATTTTGTAACAAGGTCTTGCCAGGTGAGTTTGAGAGGCTTGAAGGACAAAGAGCGATTAAGGACTGAGGGACTCAATCAATCAATGTGTTGGTTATGAAATGGGAGTTACAGGTTTACCCCAAAGCTTTGGGGTCATGGGGCAGGATACCAAGAGGATTATAGGAGTGAAAAGCAGAGAGGAAAGTGGTTGGAAGAGCTTGGAGTGGTGTGATATTGTGATTTATAATAGGATAGATATAGATACAGATATAGATGTATTTGGTCTTTTTCTCTGTTCCTGGCACAGAGCTTCTAAAACCCTTGGAATTTCCTAAGTGATAAGAGCAACAAAGATGAAATGGGTGTTGTTTGTTATCCAATAGCCAATGATTTAATCAGTTTTGCCTACATAATGAAACCTCCATAAAAATCCCTTAAAGTATGGGTTTGGAGAACTTCCAGGTTGATGACCACGTGGAGGTGCTGGCAGGGTGGCACACTCAGAGAGGGCATAGAACCTCCACCCCTTTCCCCATACCTTGCCCTGTGCATCTCTCCCATCTGACTGTTGCTGAGTTGTATTCTTTTATAATAAATGTGTAATCTAGTAAACTGTTCTCCTGAGTTCTGTGAGCCATTCCAGCAAATTATCCAACCTGAGGAAGGTATCAAGGGAGCCTCCTCCCATTTATAGCTGGTCAGTCAGAGGCACAGGTGATGGCCTGGACTTGTGATTGGCATCTGAAGTGGGAGCAGTCTTGTGGGACTGGGTCCTTAACCTGTGGGATCTGATGCTATCTCAGGGTTTGTAGTGTCAGAATTGAGTTGAATTCAGGGTACCCAGCTGGTGTCTGAGAACTGTTTTGTGTGGGGGAATAGCCTACACATTTTGGTGTCAGAATTGAAGTATTAAGAGCAGTCATAGAGAGGAAACACAGGAGTGTTTTTTTCTTCCAGTTGGAGTTTCAGTGGAGGAACTCTGGTTGCCGGCAACAGAAGCCACACCAATGAGCCTTACAGAAGAATTGGGTTGTTCACAGGATTAGCTGAATATAGGACCCAGGGCAGTTCTGGGGATCTGGAGAGCAAGACCCAATGGATGTCCCCTTGAGGGAGCTTCAGTTACCAGGGTTGAGCCTGTAGCAAAGGCATTATTCATCTTGACCTCCTCCCACTCAGGTGGAACATTCTGAGAAAGTTCCACCAATTGTCTCAAAGTCATGAAACTGTCCCCTGACTGAGTGGGATGTGTGAATTGACAGCCCATCCAAGACCCAACACCTAGGGAAGGAGGTGTTCCCCGGCAGTAAATCGGGGTGCTACCAACCCTCAAACCCCACCAGTTCACTATAAACAGTGCCTCAGGAACCCAGGCATTGGGACAAAGAGGAATGAGCTGACCCTCACGTGCAGGAGAAAAGTCTCTGTGGTAAGAGTCACCCAACGCATGCTGCCTGGCAGCAAGTTTGACCTTGTACTTCCCCTGCTCTAACCTCTTCCATGGCTCCCTAGTGCCCTCAAGATAAATTCCATGCCTCGGTTTGCTCATCTGCAAAACAGAGCTGCTAATAGCATCAACCCCCTTGGGATGTAGTGAGAATAAAATGAGTTAACACAGGGAGGGCACGTAAACAGTGTCAGGCATATAGTTACCACTCAAGAAATGACAGTGACCATGATGATAATTATCTTTATGATGATTATCATCTTCCATCGGCTTTTGCAAGCCTTCACATCTCCCCTCACATGCCCCCAGAGGTTCTGATATGCTTTCCTTCTGCTCAGAAAACTCTCATTATGCCTCAGAAATGGTTTCTGCTTATGTAAAATGGATGCAGTGACAGGATTCCCCTGACAGGTTGTGGTGAGTATCTTTTTTTAAACCCACATGTCACATGCTTAACCAGTGCTGGGGACATGGTAAGTGCCCAGAAAATTTTAGATAATATTATATATCTTTTATGAAACTTTTGAGATAATTGTAGATTCATATGCATTTCTAAGAACACAGGATCCAGTGTATCCTCTACCCAATGATAACATCTTGCAAAACTGTAGATGCACGTCCAGAATATTGACACTAAACATTTCTGTCACTGCGGGGTCCCTCCTATTCACCTTTTAAAGCCACACCCAATTTCCTCCTACTCCACCCTCTTAACCCCGGGCAACCACTAATCCATCCTATTTCTCCAGTTTTGTCATTTCAAGAAGGTCCTATAAAGGGATGCATCCAACATGTAAGCTTTTGGGAATGGCTTTTTTCATTCAACATAATTCTCTGAAGATTCATTCAAGTTGTTGGCGTTATCAGTAATTTGTTTCTTTTAACTGCTCAGTAGTTCCATATATTGGTTTTTCACTTTTTATTTTGAAATGAATATCAAAGTTTACAAGACTAAGGACTTCACTGGTGGCGCAGTGGTTGAGAATCCACCTGCCAAGGCAGGGGACACGGGTTCGAGCCCTGGTCCGGGAGGATCCCACATGCCGCGGAGCAACTAAACCCGTGCGCCACAACTACTGAGCCTGCGCTCTACAGCCTGTGAGCCACAACTACTGAGCCCGCGTGCCACAACTACTGAAGCCCGCACGCCTAGAGCCCATGCTCGGCAACAAGAGAAGCCACCGCAATGAGAAGCCCATGCACTGCAACGAAGAGTAGCCCCTACTCGTTGCAACCAGACAGAAGCCCGCGCGCAGCAGAGAAGACCCAACGCAGCAAAAAAAAAAAAAAAAAAAGTTTACAAGACTAGTACCATGACCTCTTGGCTACCCATCACTCCACTTCACATTTTGTTATTCACGTTTTAATATATATATCCTGTCATTGTCACCGAGCCCGTTAAGGGGTTTGGCACCTCTAAGAAAAAGGCTGTCCTCTTACATAATCATACAATGAATTCATGAAATTTAATATTGAGTCGATGTTATTATCCAATATATAATCCATATTCAAATTTCTCCAACAGTCACCATGGTGTTCATTAGAGCTCTTTTCTTTTCCGATCTGGGACGTAGTCAGAATCACACGTTGCATTTGGTGTTCCTGTCTCAACAAGCTGTCGTTGCCTTCCATGACATTTGAAGAGAGCAGAAAAGTTGTTCTGTAGATGGTTTTGCTTTGAATTTGTCTGATGATCTCTCTAATTCATTTCATTCATCCAACAAGCATTTATTGAGTGTCTACTGCATGCCAGGTGCTGACATCATACAGCAAATGGGACTTCCTAGTTGTGTAGTGAAACCATCAAGTGTATGGGCTGTAGTGTTGCTTTGAGATTTCCAGCCCTTCCCGGCCAAACATCCGGCTCTACCGTTCACTCGCTGTGTGCCCTTGCACTGGACACTTTCCCTCTCTGGGCTTCACTTTCCTCACGTGGAAAACGTGGCCAATGTTAGTCTTTACCACTTATGGGGGTTCGGAGAATTCAGTGACTGGTAGATACCGAATGCACGATAAACAAAGTTAACTTGTGATTTTTATTATTGTGTGAATCTAGGTCAGGGTCTCCCAACCTCCGTACTGCTGATATTTGGGGCCGGATCATTCTCTGTGGTGGGTCCATCCTGTGCATTGTAGGGTGCCAAGCAGCACCCCTGGCTCCCACCCACTTGATGCCAGGAGCCCCTCCAGTCATGACAACCACAGATGTCTCCAGGCATTGCCCAGTGTCCTCTGGGAAGGAAGGACCCCGCTGCCCCACTGGAGTGAGGACCACTGATCTGTGATAAGTGATTTCGAAGAATGATGATGATTGAAGCAATCCATGATGAAGAGACCAAGCACTCCACGTCTACTCAACCAAGGGTTGAGCAATGCCGAGGAATATAAAGTCACGTTCTAAGAATCTAAGGGTCTCTGGTTTCACAAGGGTAAGATTTCCCGAGCTGTGGTCAGACACTCTGCTTGCTGCTCAGCCCGCTGGGCCCCCAGAGCTCCACCCCTGGCTCATCAGCTGTGTCTCCATGGGTCCGGGTGCACGCCGGCCCACCCAGCCTCTGTCGCCAGCCTCAGCCAGTGAGAAGAGGGGCTCAGGTTTCAGCTCGGGGCAGCTGCTGGGAGGCCCCGGTCAGGTGAGGGACTTGGGAGCAAGGCCTCGCAGATGAGGACGGAGCCCGATAATCCCTGTGTCACTCTTGTCCCTTGCAGTGTCCCAGCTCACCTGTGAGAGCCAGCTCAGGGGCCCGAGAAACAGGGAGAGTGTGTGTGGGTGGGCGAGCGTACAGTCAGTCGGTGGCAGTCATCTGGGTTGGGGCGTTTGCTCCCCCAGGGGACATTCGGCAATGTCTGGAGACATTTTTAGATGGAGGTGCTGCTGGCATATAATGGGTAGCGGCCAGGGATGCTGCCGAACATCCTGCAATGTGCAGGACCAGCCCCGAAAGCAAGACTGATCTGGCCTCAAATGTCATTAGTACCGAGGGGGAGGAACCCAGATCTGTGTCGATGGAAAGGGGTTCATTTCATCTCGTTTCATCCTTTCAAAAATAGTCTTACTTGTTGTCTTTTTCTTATTACGTGAGTGCATGTTACCTGCAGATAAAGGTTAGAGAAAAACAACAAAGAAAATAAAAGTCACCCACGACTACCCCATACAGAGGGAATTGCTGCTAGCAGTTTTTAATATCCTCCCCCCTGATGTATCTGTGTTCTCATTCGTATATTTACAAAAACGGAATAATTCAGCACATTATTTCACGTAACAGATAGGAAAATCTTTTTGTATCTTGAAATTCCTCCGTTATGTTTTCTGATACAGCTGCCCCACCGTTTAAGTAAGAGCCTCATCATTGGACATACTTACTGGTTGCTCACAGTTTAGGGCTAAAGCACATTTGTGACAGAGCTCTTCGGGACTCATTCTTTGTACAGGTTCACATTTATTTCCTCAAGATAAGTGGCTGGAGGCAGAACTGCCATATTAGCAAACACGCTCATTTTAAAGTATTTTTTAAATGACAACTTATCTATTACCTACAACTACAAGGCAGTTGATAACTGCATTATTCACTACAGTGCAATTTGAAAATGCAGTTTGTAAAAAAGGTTGAAGAAGGATGTGAAGAGGGAAAGTACACGTCTCAGTTAGCCCCACCACTCAGTACCACCTCTCTTGACAGTTTGGAGCACACCCTGCCAGAGCTTTTTCTATGTGGACACAAACCGATGTTCATGAATTGCACTTCTACAAAATGTGAGCCGCTCTGTTCCTAAATGTAAAATTCCTTTTAAAGTGAGCAAGACCATCTCCACTCACCCCCCTTCTCCTGTCCTAATCAGTTCAAAATCATGTAGACCCATCTGATTCTCATTTTTCTCAGGTGGTGTGACCTGGGGGTTGGAAATTTCCTCACTCATTTGTTTATTCACCACATATTTATTGAGCATCTGCCATGTGCCCGACATTGTTCTAGATGAGCGATGAGCAATGAACAAAACAGACAAATATCCGTGCCCTCACAGAGTTTATAACCCAGAAAGGGAGACAGACACTAAACGAGGAAGCATTCTAACACAGGGCATTGGAGAAAAGTATAGAGTGATATGAGTGAGCAAATAACAGGTGACCAGGGCAGGCTTCTCTATGGAGGGGTTGTGTGAGCTGAGACAGAAAGGTGCACTGGCACAGCTAAGAGACCCAGAGAGGAAAGAATGTTACTGGAGGTGGGCACAGCATGTGCAAAGGCCCTGAGGTGTGAGGGAACATGACCCGTTCTAGGCACTGCAACCAGGTCAGTGTGGAGCAGAGTGAGTGAGGGGGATCCTCGTTGGGGATGTCGCTGGAAGGGTCCTGCTTTTGAATATGGCTGAGACTAAGCTGGGTGTGGGGAGGTGGGAATTGGGTAGGGAGCACAGGAAGTGTCGAGGAGACTCCCAAGACCCTGGCAGGATGGATGGTGGTGAGTCTTGATGAGGACCAGGTCTGTAGGGGACAGATTACGAGGTGGGGTCTGTAAAGGTTAAAATTGCAGGTCTCGGTACAGCCTCCTTTCTCCCCTTCTGGAACTTTGAATATATGTCTATGTCTGTTAAATCCAAAGCCAGTAAAACTTATACCAAGGTAGCAAATGTTTTCTTTAAACAGGGGTGGGGAGGAAGAGAGAGAGAGAGAGAGAGAGAGAAGGGAACTGGCGAATGCAGACAATGTCCTCCTGAAACCATGGTGACTAGAATGACTTAGGAGGGGTGCTGCTGAGGATATTAATAATAATTTGCTTTGTGGATTTTTCCAGCATGGGTTATGGTGTAGGCAAGGCAGTGTGTTTGCCTCTGTGTGCATGTGTGTGTGTGTATGTGTGTGTGTGTGTATGTGTGTGTGCATATGCATGCATGGGTGTGGCTGTGTGAGGTGCACTTTTACATAGGTGTGCAGAGTCCCATGTGTGTTCAAGTGTCCCTTTCCATGCACTTGTGTGATCAATCAGCTGTGTGTATGTGTGCATCTGTGAAGGCATCTGAACTGGCTTGCACATATGTGTGCATGCAATGCTGCGCGAGCAACTCATGCCCATGGATGCAGGTGTGTCTCCGTGTGCATGTGTATGTCATGTGTGTGCAACTCCAGAAGTGCGTCTGCACATGCTTAGCTGTGTGCACCCGAGGGGAGCTTAAAGTGAAAATCGGAGAAATGAAGACCCACAGTCTACCTAACAGTTGGTTCCGATGTCAATTTCCTGATTTTGAGAATGTACTAGAGTTATGTAAGATGATACTACTGGGGAGGAAGCTGGCAGGAGGGTACAAGAGACCGTCTGTGCTATTTTTGCAACTTCCTGTAGAACCTATAATTATTTAAAAATTAAAAAGTTTTTTAAAAGTCTGAGAATGAGAAACACGAATTTCATACATTTTCGTGTCTCCTCAAAACAAGCAAGAGAAAAATGGAAAGAAAATCTAAGCAGCCAACCAATGATTTCTTTTAAGTGAGCTTTCTATCTGAGAACATGGTTGATGTTCCCAAGTCTCCTGGGTGGGAGATGACGATCCAGGCATGTGTGTTGGGGGCTGGGGAGGGGGAGGTGGGGAGGCTCAGGCAGGTGCAGTTGGTGTTAGTATGCATGTGGCCGTCTGGTGACCCGGGAGGACCCGGGAGGGGACTGGGAGCCTGCAGAGTGAAGGGCAGGATCAGCCGCATCAGCTAACGCGGGGGACTTCACAGGTGAAGAGGAGGAAATTTAATCAAGGTGGAGAGGACAAGTCAGTGATATCAAATCTCTTGGGTTGGCACGGGAGGCAGGGGCAGAGCAACTAATCCCTGGGTTTCGGGTTGTCTGACCACCTGCTGCTGTGGAGTCCCTCCTGAGACCCCACGGTCCCAGGTTGAATGGGTGTGGGGGGAGGGAGGGAGGCAAAGACATGGAGATGCGGAGAGAGAATGAGGAAGAGAGGGAGAGAGACAGACAGACAGAGAGGCAGAGACATAAAGAGAGACAGAGAGATGGAGACAGAGAAAGAGAAAGAGACAGACACAGGCACCTAGAGATAGAGAGGGAGAGAGAGACAGAGAGAAACTAAGCCTTTGCTGCCTCTGTTGAGCCTTTGTCTGCTTTCCTAAAAGGATGGATCAATTAATTGGTCCACTAATGGCATTCTCTCAACAGGCCAGTAATGTATCAGTTATCTATTGCTGCATAACAAACAACTCAAAAACTTAAAGGCTTAAACAGCAACAATTTATTATTTCTAAAGATTCTGTGGTCTGGCCGGGTGGTTCTCGCCTGGGCTCATTCACGTAACTGGGTTCAAAGGGCAACTGAGCTGGGCTGGAAGGTCTAATATGGTCACATCCACATGTCTGTATCATGGGGGATCTGGAAAGCTAGGCTCTATCTCCTTCTATATGCTGTACTGCTGGGGCTGGAAGCCTAGAAACTACATTTCTCAGAATCTCTTGAAGCTAAACTTTGGGTGCAATTAAATTCTGTTAAGGGAATATAGTCATGCAATGTTTGATTCAGAGGCTATGTTTCTGCCCCATCTGTGCTGTATTTCTTGGCAAGCAGGGTGGTGATGTGATATGAACAGAGGCGTGAAGGTCCATGTACCATTTTTTGTGGGCATCGAAAGGCAGGGAATGGGGGATCAATTTCTGTTGCTATTTTCATTGACAGTTGTTGTTGACCAATAACAACGTGTTTGAGATGGGTTTTCTGTTAACTTGCAACCCAAAGAATCCTAACTGATGTGGTCAGGAAGGTGAAGTCTTCATGGATGGATGTTTTATCCAGAAGGAAGCAGAGGATTTAGTTTAAGGAAAATGATTTCCATGAGGTCATGTTCCCAGCTCAACCAAAGCAAAGAGCAGAAATGCTGGAGCCAGATGGAATAGCAGAGCCAGAATAGCCCTCAGAAAAATGTTACTTGAACCGTGGCAAGGTAAACTGAGTCCAGCAGGGACAGAAGGGCTTGCCCAGGATCACACAGTGATGCCAGATGAAGCTCTTTTCCTGCTGGTGGCTGGACAGGGTGGGGGTGGGGGCATGGAGGAAAGGTGTGGGAGGGAATGGGAGAAAATTTCTCTGTGTGCAGGATTGCTTCTAGAACAGGAATAAAAAATGAGTCATCAGCAAGATGGTTGAGAGATAGAGCCTTAAAATGTCACTGGTCTGGGAAGGGCCAGCTCTGAGAAAGGATGGAGAGATGTACAGACATCAGGGGAGATTGTGGCATAGCTAACCATTTTTTCAAGCCCTCAGTTCGGTCTCAATTTCTGGATGAGGAAGTGCACAGTAGCTGATGTTGCCAGGGTCCTGGGGTGCAAAAATTACCTCCTAGATGTGGGCATACCAACAGTTACGGCATGGCATATTGAATCAGGTACTACAAAATCTCTGCTTGTCTCTGTGGTAGAAACAATGAGATTTCAGAAACCAAGGATGTACCAGTTAGGGAGGACTAAGTTTATGCTGCAGTAACAAACATCCCCCAAATCTCAGTGGTTCAAAACCCCAAGATGTATTTCTTGCTTGTGCTAGCCCCTCTGCTGGGATTTGGCAGAGGGCTGTATGTGTACTCCTCCAGGATACAGGTTGATGGAGTCACAACCATCTCAAACTTTACTGGTCACTGTAGCTGAAGGAAAGAGACAAAGTGATGAGTAGTGCCCTGGCTATTAAAGTTTCCACCTAGAAAGGGCACATGTCACTTAAGCTCACATTTAACTGGTCCAAGGCAAATCTCATGGCTCTCAGCTGACTTCATGGGGGGCAGGGGAGTGCAATTCTGCCTGGGAGAACACTGGACATTTTAGGAGGACAGAATTAATGGCTAACTTGGGAGATGGGGGAGGGGGAATGTTCTCTAGAAATGAGACACTCATACCAGTTTTTGTTTAAATTAATTAATTAATTATTTAATTTTTGGCTGCATTGTGTCTTTGCTGCTGCGTGCGGGCTTTCTCTAGTTGTGGCGAGCAGGGGCTACTCTTCATTGCTGTGCGTGGGCTTCTCATTGCGGTGGCTTCTCTTGTTGCGGAGCATGGGCTCTAGGCGCGCAGTCTTCAGTAGTTGCAGCTCGTGGGCTCTAGAGCACAGGCTCAGTAGTTGTGGTGCACGGGCTTAGTTGCTCCACGGCATGTGGGATCTTCCCGGACCAGGGCTCCAACCCTTGTCCCCTGCATTGGCGGGCGGATTCTCAACCACTGTGCCACCAGGGAAGACCCACCAATTTTTTTAAAAAGAAAATAATGGCATACTAGCAAAGACAAACTATGTCTAATGCTAATGGATACTGGCACTATTCTAAGCATTTGATATGACTTAACTAATTTAATCCTCACAACTCTATTTGACAGATAAGGAAACTGAGCCCAGAGAGGTTAGATATTTTTTCCAAGAACCCAAGCTCTGAAGTAGCAGAGGTAGGGATTTGAACCGGGCAGTGTGACTCTAAAGCTGGTGCTTTTAAACACTACATTATAATGCCTCAAATCCAGAGACGCTTTTAGGAAAAAAAAAAAAAGAGGCCAAGAAATGTCAGTGGCTGCTGGACCACATGGGAGCCCCTAAGGACTCTCAAAGTGACAACCACTCCAATGACAAGGGAAGCACACTTGAGAATGTTAGAACAAGCTTTGGGAACACTGAAGCATTTCTGAGCAGTGCAGCCACAGGAAAGCTGTGAAAAGATGTCTGTGTTCACCTAATATGTGGAAGATATTTGTGTAGAGGCCATGGATTAAGAGAGCTTTGAATATGGGGCTGTGGTTAGATGAAGGGGCTCTGGACCATTCAGCCTAGACTCAAAACCTGGCTTGTCTGCCTCCTAGCTGTGTGACCTCGGGTCAGCAACTTACCCTTTCTGTGCCTCAGCTTTCTCACCTGTAAAATGGGGGTAATAAAACACATTTCATTGATTCTAAGCCATGCATATTTTAACATCTGTGAAGGTAGGGCATGCCTTATGATCAGTAGCAGTTCAAGGCTAGACTGGGGTATATTTTCTTTTTTTAAATGGCACATGGTTGGGGGGGCATCATTGGAGATGCTCCTCTCTCTCAGGACCACAGGGTGGGGACATATGACCCAGTCTGGCCAATATCCTATCCACTTGGCTGCAGTGATTGGTTCAGGGATGGGCAGATGATCCAAGCTGAGCCAATCAGATCCTTCCCTGGGACTTTCATGCTAGATCTAATGTTAAGATTCTCTTTGTCCACTGGAGTTGCTAGGAGAGAAGAGTGTGTGTCTGGGGAGTGGATGACAGCATGGAGAGTTCAAAGACAGAGATGTTGGTGTTTGAGCCCCTGTATCTATCCATGTCTGAGATGAGTTAATCTTGTTCTTCCTAGTTCCACAAACCAGCAAGTTCCCTTTATTATATATTTTTTTCCTCAAGACAGTTTGAGTTGAGTTCCTTTTACTTATGACCAAAGGATTCCTAAAGAGGACAGGTATCCTTTTACAGACCCTCAGGAAACTGGCTCAAAATGAGGAGACCCGGGCTTCCCTGGTGGTGCAGGGGTAAAGAATCTGCCTGCCAATGTAGGGGATACGGGTTCAAGTCCTGGTCCGGGAAGATCCCACATGCCACGGAGCAACTAAGCCCGTGTGCCACAACTACTGAGCCTGCACTCTAGAGCCCGCGAGCCACAACTACGGAAGCCCGCGTAGCTAGAGCCCATGCTCCACAACAAGAGAAGCCACTGCAATGAGAAGCCTGCACACCGCAACGAAGAGTAGCCCCCGCTCGCCGCAACTAGAGAAAGCCCGTGTGCAGCAATGAAAACACAGTGCAGCCAAAAATAAACAAATAAATAAATAAAATATTTAAAAAAAAAAATGAGGAGACCCTAGCACCCTGGAAAATGAGTGTATCTCTAATATGTCATAGATGCTGATGAGCCTATGCCTCAGAGGAGGGAAGTCAAACCCTCCAGTTTGGTAGGTGTGGTAGCCAATCTACAATATGATCCCCAGTGACCCCCACCTTTTTGGTATTTACACCTTTGGGTGGGCTTCTCCCTCACTATACCAAGGTTGGTCTGTGTGACCAATAGAGCTCTCTTTCTCTCTCTCTCTCTGATCATGCATTCTGGGGAAAGCCAGCTTTCATGTCATGAGGACACTCAGGCAGCCCCTTGGAGAGGCCCATGTGGTGAGGAACTGAGGCATCCCACCAACAGCCATGCAAGGGAACCATTCTCCAACCCCAGTCAACCCTTTAGCCCTCTCTGACAATCTGGCTGCAACCTCACGAGAAACTCTTAGCCAGAATCATCCCATGAATCTGTCCTGGACTCCTGACCCTCAGAAACAACACGATCATAAATATTTTTTTGAAGCTTCTACATTTGGGAGGTAATTTGTTACACAGCCATAGGTAACTGATATACTGGGGAAGGGAATGGGTTCCACATGGGCTGAATTGCAGGACTAGCAAGTGAGTTTGGGAGTTAGGTCTCGCTGGTGCAGGGGAGATGGGAGTCAGGAAGGTGGAGCTGGACTTGTGGGATACCATCTTTGAATCTCAGGTAAGGCCAGTCAAACCTGCCTGTGCCATCCAGAACGTTCCACCTTGAAATGATGGTGGCTGCGTATAGGATAGTCCTTGAAGGGATGGCCCGCTGCTCAGCTACCCAGCCCAGCTGCTCCAACTGTCCCTAAGAGCCTGGGAAGGACCTGGCTCCCCTCTTCTCATCTAGCTCCTTCCAGGGTACCCAAGGGGGTCAAGGAGTCCCCCACATCTCTGCTCTAGACCTTCAGCAGAACCCTGAGTCGCGTTTCTCATCAGTTGCCAAGGGTTCCCCTTCCACCTCCCAATGCTTCTCCATCCTCCCACCACAGCTGTGGTTCAGGCTGACATCATCACTCGTTTGGATGATGCCCCCGTCTCCTCTTGGTTCCCTAGGACACTTCCACCTCCCCCCTCCCACGTCCCCAGGGAGCTCTTGGAAACATCAGCCTGAGCAAGTCACTCTCCTGTATAAAACCTTCCCGTGAGAACAGAAAATGGTACAACCTCTCAGAAAAACCATTTGGCAGCTTTTAGAAATGTTAAACATATACCTCCCATGGGAGCCATTCCACTCCTTGATATTTACCCAAGAGAAATAAAAACATATGTCCATATGAAGATGTGTCCATGCACATTTATAACAGCTTTATTTGTAATCGCCAGTTGAAAGAAAGCTGTTCAAAGATGATGACAACTTCCCCTGAGGGCAATCTGATGACATCTACCAAAATTACAAATAAGCATGCCCTTGGACTGTATAATACCACTGCTGAGAATTTACACTCCAGGTGGAACCACATGTGTGCTACATGACACACGTAGAAGACCCTTTCTCCCAGCACTGTGTGTGTATAGAAAAAAAGAGTGAAAACCACATAAATGCCCATCAACTGGGAGCTGGTTAAATCAATTATGAGAAATCCACGCAATGAAATATTATACAGTGAGTAAAAGCAACAAGAAAGCTCTTTATTTACAGAGAGAGAAATACCTCAGTATGTTATTATTAAATGAATAAAGCAAAGTGCATAACGGTTTGTTACCAATTGATCACGTGTGTATGTGCATGTGTGTGAAATATGTTTCTGTTTAGAGTCTTTGCACTGGCTATTTGCTCTGCTTAAAATGCCTCATTCCCTCACTTCTTTAAGCCTGCTCAAATGTTGGCTTCTCAGTGAGGCCTTCTTTGGGCATCTTATCTAAGATTTTTCACACAACCCCATCTTATATTCCCCATCCCTTTCCCCGGATTTATTTTTCTCCTTAGCATTTAACACCATCTAATATGATATAGTTTATGCACTGATACTGTTTCTTAACTATCTCCCCCACTACAGTGTGAACTCCACCAGGGCAGTGATTTTTTTTACTTGCTTTGTGCATGCTATGTCCCTGTTCCTATAACGGTGCCTGGTACACAGTAGGCACTCAACAAATGTTGGTTAAATGAGTGAGTGGATCTCTCTCTGAGATCTGAAGCTGCCCACAGGCATGTTTTAGATGGACCATCACAAACAAATGGATATTTAAGTGTCCCCAAACTCTTAGAGGCTGCCTTTGAAACACTTCCTGTGTAGTGGTCCATTTCTTACTGTATCAGTCAGCTATTGCTGCATAACAAATTACCCCAAAGTGTAGCCATTTAAAACAATGAACATGTATTATCTCACAGCTTCTGTGGGCCAGGAATCCAGAGCCTCTTAGCTTGGTGGTTCTGGCTCATTGTCCCTCGTGATGTTACAGTCAGATTCTTGACCAGAGCTGCATCATCTGAAGGCTTGACTAAGGCTAGAGGAGCTGCTTCTGAGATTACTCACACAGCTGTTGGCAGGAGGCTGGATTCTAGTCAGATTTTGTTTCATTTTGTTTCCTTTTAGTTTATTTTACTTGGAAATAATTTTAGACTTACAAAATGTTGCAAAAATAGTACACAGAAGTCCCATCTACCTTTGACCCATCTTCTTTTATTTATTTATTTATTTATTAAAATTTTGGCTGCTTTGAGTCTTCGCTGCTGCACGCAGGTTTTCTCTAGTTGCAGCGAATGGGGGCTACTCATTGTTGAGGTGCGCAGGCTTCTCATTGCAGTGGCTTCTCTTGTTGCGGAGTACGGGCTTTAGGCGCATGGCCTTCAGTAGTTGTGGCACACGGGCTCAGCAGTTGTGGCTCGCGGGTTCTAGAGTGCAGGCTCAGTAGTTGTGGTGCACGGGCTTAGTTGCTCTGCGGCATGTGGGGCCTTCCCGGACCAGGGCTCCAATCCATGTCCCCTGCATTGGCAGGCAGATTCTTAACCACTGCGCCACCAGGGAAGTCCTGACCCATCTTCTTTTAATTTAACGTTGATAACCGCAGGAAATGAACATTGATGCAGCACAATGAACTAATTTAAGATCTTATTCAAGTTTCCCTGATTGTCCTATTGAATACTATTAACTGAACTATAGATCTTATTCGAATTTCACCATTTTTTCCTCTTAATGGAATTAATATCATTGGATTATTCATCCTATTATTATAATTATTAACTTAATCTTATTAAATATTAATAGGATGCTGGTCCAGGCTCCCGCATGGCATTTCATCGCCTCCAGTCTTGTCTTCCATGACCTTGACAATTTTGAAGAGCACTGGTCAAATATTCTTGTAGAATGTCCCTCAGTTTGGGTTTGTCTGATGTTTGCTCATGATTAGATTGAAGTTAGGCATTTGGGAGAAGGATGCCATAGAAATGATGTGTTCTCAGGGCAACTGATAGAGGGAAGTACATGATGTCAATGTGTGTCATCATTGATGATGTTAACCTTGATCACTTGGTTACAGTGGTGCCAGCCAGGAGTCTCCACTGGAAAGTTACCATTTTTCCCTTTGTAATTCACAAGTATCTTGGGGGAGATTCAATGAGATGATGCACATACCCTGCTTCTCCTCAAACTTTTGCCCACTGACTTTAGCGTATGGTTAGATGTGGAAGATCAAACCAACAGGACAATTCCCAATTTTCTAACTTAGGCACAGTTGATGCCCCATCCACATCCCCTCAGCCCACCTCAGACGTCACCTATTGTCAGTTCCTGAATCTTGTAAGTTGTGGGTGTTCTCTGGGTGGGCACTGAACTTGGTCAGCACGTGGGGGAGCCACTGCCCCAGGAGGGACCCTCAGGTATTGATGGATAAAGGGAGAGACAATTCCTAGGTATGTCCTATAGGAACACCTTCTGTGTTGCCCCCTCCCTGCTCTGTCTCACCTCCCTCCCCCCACTTCCTGGGGCTTCCTCTTCTCCTACATGAACTGTCAGTCCCCAGACCTTGTCTCCGGGGCTGCGAAAAACTTGTGTTCAAGGCATTCTCATGAGCTTCAGCTTGGATTCTAGGATGCTTTTTTTTTTTTTTAACAGCTTTATTAAGATATAATTCACACACCATACAATTCTCCCCTTTAATGTGTACAATTCATACTGTTTTTATTCTGTCTGTTTTTAGTATATTCACAGAGTTGTGCAACCATCACCACAATCTAATTCAAGACACTTGCACTCCCCTAGAAGAAAAACCCGTCCTCATCAGCAGACCCTCCCCATTCCCCCTTCCCCAGCCCCTGGCAACCACTAATCCACTTTTGGTCCCTGTGGATTTGCCCGTTCTGGATGTTTCATATAAATGGAATCATACACCTTCTGTTTGTGTGTGATTCTGTGTCTTTCTGTGTCTGGTCTTCTGTGTCTGTGTGGCCTTCTGTGTCTGGCTTCTTTCACTGAACGTCATCTTTTCAAGGTTCATCCACATGCCACATGAATCAGTGCTTCGTTCCTTTTTAAGGCTGAATAATATTCTGTTGTACAGGTGTACCACATTTTGTGTATCCATTCATCCATTGATGGACGTGTGGATTGCTTGCACTTTTTGGCTATTCTGAATAATGCTGTTATGAACCCTGCTGTCTACATTTTCACATAGATGTACGTTGTCATTTGTCTTGGGTATACACAGGAGTGGAATTGCCAGATCATGTGGCAACTTATTGAGGAAGGGGACGCTCCAAGCCCCCAGGCTGGGCAACTGTAACTGCTGTCTCTGATTATCTGTTTCTTATGGAATTATTGGTTTGCCTCTTCCACTGGAAGATCGGCACCACCAGGAGAGAGATTTCCCTCTGTTTTTTTCGCTGTCAAGGTGTCCCTAGGGTCTAGCACAGCGCCTGGCATGTAGCAGGTGCTGGGTAAATAAGTTAAAGATCAAAATGAGTCCCATCCAGAGCTTAGCGCAGGGCCTGGCACACAGTGAACACAGGGTACCTGTAGCTACTGGTTTTACTGCCAACATAACTTGGGGGTGGGGGGGGGATCCTAGGCCGGTTCTGTCAGTTGTGTCCCTGCCTGAGTCTGTTTTTGGTCTCCTCCCCAACCACCACTCCTGCCTCCTTTCCTGGGAGGATCCCCCAGGCTTTCTCTCTCGTCCTCCCCATCTCCCTCCTGATGGCTCTTCACGGGCCTGGACCACTTTCTCTTTTTACGTCTGGTCGTTTGCATCTTTCTCCTCTCTGTCACTCTCTCTGTTTCCCTCTCTTTTTCTCCTATCTCTCTCCTCCCCCGCCCCCTCCCTCTCTCTGCCCTTTCTCTCCTGGTCTTCTGGGACTCTCCCCCTTGGAGCCTCTGTGTGTCTGTCTTTGTCTGTCGGTTTCTTCCCCCTTTTTCTCATTTCCCTCTCTCCCTGCCCGCTGGACTTTTGGTCTGTCTTTATCTCCATCTCTTCCCCTCTGTCTCCTTCTATCTCTCTGTCTCTGACCTTCTGTGTCTCTGGTTCCCCTTCTCGCTTCCTCTCCACCTCTGTCTCTGCCTTTCTGCTCCATCTGACCCTGTGTGCATCTTTGTCCGCTGTGTCTGCCTCTCTCTGGGGTTCTCCCTCCCACCTCCCTGCCCCCATCCCCTTTAAGTGCACAAGGCAGGGAACAGCAGCCCCGTGGCTCTGGGGACACTCCCTCCTTGGTTGCCAGGGTGCTGGGGCCGGGGAGGGGCTGTGGGCTCATTACTCTAATGGTATCTGCAGTGGGCGCACAGCTGGCCCAGGAAATGGGCCACTTAAGCCTATTGGAGCTGATGGCAGCCTGCGGCCACTTCTCCCCTGCTGCTTTCAAGCAGAGCTGGGAGAGGGGAGTGAGGGGGGAGAGGTGGGGAGAGGGAAGGGTAGGGGAGGGAAAGAAAGGGGGAGGAAGTGAGAGGGGGGAGGGAGGAGAGGGGAGGGAGGAAAGGTGGGAGGAGGATGGCTCTCGGTTTCAGGCCTGGGATGTCCTGGGAAAATGCACTGGGCTGGCTGGGAGGGGCAGGGAGGCTGGACCCTGGGCCCCAGGAGCAGGGCCCCCCTTGTACACACAGTTGCACACCCCAGAGAGCACCACGCAAGGGTTTCCACTCAGGGACACCCCACGGCCCCTCTCCCCAACCCCCATGATCACCGATGTCATCAGCACAAACACGCACCAGGACACAGGCACAGACCCTCACCAATGGACGCAAATGAACAGATCACGCGCACACTCACGCACTCACGCTCACACACAGCATTGAGACGCACGGAGAACTGAAAAGGACATGCACTCAAGTAGTGTCCCGCACACAGCCAGGCACACGCTTACGGGCTGCAGATGCACAGATGGGGCACGGCAACCACATCAAATACGCATGGGCCACGAATTCCCCTTCACACACCCTCACGCCGTGGTCAGGCGCGGTCCGTGCTACAAAGATCCACGGATTCGCAAACACACGAGCACACGCAGAAACAGCGGCATCGGTGACAAAGGACACACACCACCACAGCCAGCCACGTTGGTCCACCCCGGCCTCTGCTCACGGCCACGTGTCGCCAGGCAGAAAAGCAAACCCATCCTGGCCTGATCCGCCCATTTTTTTCCTCAGAGAAGCTGGAGATCTGGATTTTTATGTGAAACCACTTAAAAAGAAGATAAAGAGTGTGCAGCCCAAACCAGGAGAACTGATGGTCTAGACCTCAGCCTCCATTTTGCAAAAGGGCCCCTAGTCGCACCATGAATAGCTGGGCAACCCCTAGGCCACTCTGAGCCTCTACCTTGTCTTCTGGAAAATTCCATCATAACGGTCCTCCTCTCCAGGGCCTGTTGTGAGGACCGCGGCATGATGCCAAGTCAGCCAGGGGGCAGAGGGAGGGCCTCCTGCCCCCTTCATCTCCCCGTGTCTGTCTGCCTCGGCTCCTCTGGTGGGTCTTACCCCTTCTCCGTCTTTCCGTCACATGCACACACATATTCACATGAGTGGCCTGGAGCCCAGCCAGGAAGAGGCAGGGAGGCCACTGGGCTGAGTTAGGTTCTCACAGGGGCTTTCATTTCGAAGGCTCTGAAGAGGAATATGTGTGTGTGTGCGTGTGTGCATGCACGCGCACGCTCGTGTGTGGGTGCCTGGTGTGCCTGCATTTGCCTGTGTACCTTTGCCCGCATACCAGCGTGAGCCATGAGCTGACACGTGGGTGTGTGGCTCTGTGCACCCGGGATGCATGTTAGCGATGGGCGGTGGGGAGGGGCCGCTCTGAGACCCACCTCTGCCTAAACTGGGTCTTCATTTCATCTTCTTGAATGGAGGCCCCTCTATCCCTCTTCCTTGGGTGGGGTCCCCATCCCAGGAGCCCCACCCCCACCCCGGCTCCCGTCTCTGGCTGCTACTGGTTCTTGTTCTGTGACTTTGGGCAAGTCACTGCCCCTCTCCGAGCCTCAGTTTCCTCATCTGTAAAGTGGGGAGGAAAAGAGTTCCCTAACAGGCAAGGGGGATAAATTGGGAGACTGGGATTGACATAGACACACTGCTATATATAAAATAGAAAACTAATAGAGACCTACTCTATAGCACAGGGAACTCTACTCAATACTCTGTAAAGAACTATATGGGAAAAGAATCTAAAAAAGAGTGGATATATGTATATGTATATGTGGATGTATGTATATGATTCACTTTTCTGTACAGCAGAAACTAACACAACAGTGTAAATCAACTATACTCCAATAAAAATTTTAAAAAATGAAAATAAATAAAAGAATGAAAAAAAGAACAATGAAAAGAATAAAGAATTTAAAAAGCAAGGGATTTGAATGGACATGTCTCCAAAGAAGGTATACAGATGGCCAAGGAGCACGAGAAAAGATGCTGGACATCGATAGTCATGAAGGAAACGCAAGTTGAAACCTGCAGCACCTCCACCAGGATGGCTCGAGGACAAAAACAGACAATAACAAGTCTGCGAGGCTGTGGAGAAATTGGAACCCTCGCGTATGGCTGGCGGGAAGAGAAAATGATGGAAAACAGTCTGGAGGTTCTTCCAAAAGTTGACATAGAATCACCATATGACCCAGCAATTCAACTCCTAGTCATTTACTCAGGAAAAATGAAAACATATGTCCACACAGAAACCCGTACATGTATGTTCATAGCAGCATGATTCATGCGACCCAGTGACACTTGCAGGGGACTCTACGGACCCTACAAACCCGACCAACCTGGCTTACAGAAGCAACACATGTTTATTAGCAAAGGTTTTCAAGGTATAGAAACACATGGGGAGAGGGTGTTAAAATTACTCATAAGGTTAACATATTCTCTTATTTGTTTAAAGCATTTAAATTAAGGAGCGGGAGTTCGCTCCATCCCCACCAGTAACTTTTCAGAAAGAATGAAGAGTGTCACGGGCATTTTCTGATGGAACTCAGATCTGTCTCTCTCCCTGTCTCTGTCTCTCTCTCCCCGGTCTCTTCCCCTCCCACAGATTTGCTTTACAAAGCCTCATTTCATTGATTTTTATTTTTTTATTTTTTGGCTGCACCGCACGGCATGTGGGGTCTTAGTTCCCCAACCAGGGATCGAACCCTCGCTCCCTGCATTGAAAGCATGGAGTCTTAACCATTGGACCACCAGGGAAGTCCCTCATTGATTTTTAAATTTAACTTATCTCATACATCATGCCAAATCAGGACACATAGATCTATCACTCTCTTTTTAAAAATAGGATCTATTTTTGCATAAGCAACCCATGCACCGTGGGACAAAATTCCAAAGAGTGTATGTTGGCAAATCTTTCCCTGTCACCCAAATGCCTCTTCCAGAGGGACCATTGATACTGGTTTATTTTGTCTTCTGCGATTTTAGTTTTATTGGGACAAATATACATAGAAATATTCATTCTTGGCGTGTGTATTATTCAATATATAATGTATATTCCTATATATTATGTAATATAGAGATAAAATAATATATACATATAGAATATAAATACATATGGAATATATGTATGTATTATATAAAATATAACAGAATTTTATATAAAATGTATAATTCATCTATACATAGAGAGATGGAGAGGGAGATCTAATGAGTGACCAGGGTCCCAGCTCTGTCTGCATTTGCCCAGTTCCCAGAAAGGAATTTTTTTAGCTTTTGGAAAAACGTATTCTTACTCCTTCCATCCTTTTTTTTGGGGGGGGGCGGTATAATTCCCTTTGCTTTTTTCTCCCAGTTTTATTATGATGTAATTGACATAGAACCTTGTATTAATGTAAGGCATGCAACATATGATTTGACACTTGAATATATTGCCACATGATCACCACAACCAATAAGTTTAGCTAACATCCATCACCTCACATAGTAACAAATATTTTCCCTGTGATGAGAGCTTTTAAGATGTCTCTCATAGCAACTTTCAAATATCTGATACAGTATTGCCAGCCTTTTAATACATAAAAGCCAACACACTCTACACATTCTGTGCTCTGCTTTTCTTTTTTTTTAACTTAGCAATCCATCTTGGAGATTTTTCCAGATCTATTTAGTGAAAGCATCCTGCTTCCTATTTCACAGCCCCTTCATTTTTTTCAACATCCCAGCATATAGACCTATCATAATTGATTTAGCCAGTTCCCTATGAGGGGGAATTTTGGTGGCTTTGGAATGTTGCTGTAACTACATCTTGGGTACCACTGCTTCCCACGTGAGTGGGACAACTCCTGCAGGTGTGTTTGTTTTAAAATATAGCGTATTAGCTGGAGAAAGGGGGGAATGGGGAATTAGTGTTTCACGGGACCAGAGTTTCAGTTTGGGAAGATGAGGGAGTTGTGGAGATGGATGATGGTGGTGATGGTTGCACAACAGTGTGAATGTACTTAATGCCCCTGGGCCATACACTGAAAAATGGTTACAATGAGAAATAAATTTTATGTTATGTGTATTTGACCAAAATTTTGTAAAAATAAATAATTTTTAAAAATATAGTGTATCGGGGAGTTCCCTGGTGGTCTACTGGTTAGGATTCAGCGCTTTCACTGCCGTGGCCCAGATTCAATCCCTGGTTGGGGAACTGAGATCCTGCAAGATGCCTGGCGAGGCCAAAAAAAGTTATATATATGGCATTAATAGAAAATTTGAGGCATATTAAGGCCAACAGATCAGGAGACAACTGCCATTGAAAAAGAGTTTGTTACAGTTCCCAAGAGGAGGGGTCACTCCATGCCAATCAGGGCCAAATGGGGATGCACCAGTGTCAGTCAGGAAGCAGAGGGAGGGGGAGAGAGTAGGGCCAGAACCTTTATTGTGGTTTACTAGAGAATGAACAGGCAAGGCAGGGTACGCAGGCTTAGGATGGGCTACTTTGAATAATTTCAATGGGCTTTGGGGCATAGGGGCTGTCCCTGGTTGTCTGGTTCCTGGCCCTGGGGTCATTAGGGCAGGGGGATAGTGACCCAGAGTATAAGAGCCCCATAGAGGAGGGGGTTGAGGGTGTGGGCCCTGGATTGGTTGGTTGGTTTTTGAAAAGTACACTCATGGTCAAGTTGTTAACTATCTCTAGGAATTAGCTAGCCCTGGGAGGGGCCATTTTCCAGGGTCTGTGAGGCCCCAGATGCCAAAGCATCAGAAATAAAAAGGCATGGTTAATACAGTGTCCCTAGAGGGGACATCTGGGTCCTGGGGAGAATGGCTTTCCAATTGGGAAGATTGTTTCCAGGTTTCCTCCCAAGCCCCTGTTCTTTTAGGCCACTCCAGGTCTCTCTTGTGTGCTAATTAAGTCCCTGTGTGTGGGGGGGGGGCAGGTAAGGCCTGGGAAACACAGTTCTTTTTAAGAACTTAACTCTTTCTGGGCCAAATTTAAAACCAGCCACTCCGCTCAATATTATGTAACAACCTAAATGGGAAAAGAACTTGAAAAAGATTAGATACAGGTACATGTATCACTGAATCACTTTGCTGTACACCTGAAACTACCACAACATTTCTAATCAACTACACTCCAATATAAAATAAAAAGTTTACAAAATAAAATAAAACCAGCCACTGATGTGACTGCCCAAGTTCAGGGGCCATTAGGGGAACCAGGAGCTCTGCTGAGATGAGACCAACAACCACCATTTTATCATCCAACCTCCTGTGAGTGGAATCATACAATATTTGTCCTCTGTGTCTGGCTTATTTCACTCAGCATCATGTCCTCAAGGTTCATCAACGTTGTAGCAGGTGTCAGAATTTCCTTCCTTTTTAAGCTGAATAGCATTCCATTCTTGTGTATATACTGTGTTTTGTTTATCCATTCATCTGTTAATGGACACTTGGGTTGATTCCACCTCTTGGCTATTGTGAATCATGCTGCTATGAATATGGGTGTGCAAATATCCGTTTGAGCCCTTCTTTCCAATTCCTTGGGGGTACATACTCAGGAGTGGGACTACTGCATCATACATCAAAAGTTTAATCTTTTGAGGAACTGCCATACTGTTGTCTACAGTGGCTTAGCACGAGAGATGTTTGGTGTGATAAATCTTCCTTTGACAAATAGCTAAATTTGAAAACAAGTCTCGGTGGCCCTGTATTGACATGAGAGTATGTTTCTCCTACATTAAGGGAAGAAGCAGATTCCAAAAGAGTGTGTACGGTGAGTCTTTTGATGTGTGTTTGAAACACACATACATCCCTCAGGGCCTTTGCCTTTCCCCAGAGACTCACACGATTCACTCATCCCCTCTACTCAGGTCTCCACACAAATGTATCTTCCCTGAATCCTTCTAAAAAGCACCTCCCCCCTTGCCCCACTTAATTTTTCTTCCTTCACTTACTCCTTCCTGTTGTATTATAGTTGATTCTACTTATTCATAGGGGTTCTGTTCTATAAAGTTGCCACAAACACGGACCTAGCCAATGCTGGACCACTGCTCCTGGGGGAAGTACGAGGTTAGGTTCCTGGGAGCCTCTGGGTCACAAGATTTTCATCAACCAGTCAATACATAGCCTTGTTTTATGTGTGTTTCTGTTTAGGGACACCTCATTTAATATATATTGTTGATTCATTAGCATTGAACTCCCAACCAGTAGCACTATAATTCATGCCTGAATGAAGCTCATCTAACACACGTATTTTCCCCATAAGCTTAGGACACTGGGCGGCACTTCAGCACGACGCTTGGGGCCACTTTAGAGAGCCAAATCACCACCACCACTGCCACCAACACAAAAAACACAACACAGCACTCAGATCCCCCAGAAAAGGACACTTGTCCACAATCTGAGCTGAAATCAGAAGACGGGCATTGCCTGGTTCAACCTCAGCAGGGAAAATGCGTGGTGGGTGACACATTTTTTCACCATTCTGCACATGTCCACGAATGACTGTGAAAGTCAGATGTATTCATTTTGGAGTTACAAATAAATGTTTAGCAACAAGGTGATTTTGCATATACCAAACCTGAAAATAATGAGGATTGACTATATAAAGAATGTGTATTTAGGGAAGTCCCTGGCAGTCCAGTGGTTGGGACTCCATGCTTCCACTGCAGGGGGCACAAGTTTGATCCCTGGTCAGAGAACTGGGATCCTGCATGCCATGTGGTGTGGCCAAAAAAAAAGAATGTGTATTTAAATTTCATTATTGTTGTCTGTATTCCCCTGCTAAACTACCACATGGGCAGGGGTCTTGATCTCTCTTGTTCACAACTGTGTCCCCTAGCTCCAAAAAGAGAGACTGGCACACAGTAGGTGCTCGATAAATATTTACTGATAGACAAAAAAGAACAGATAGATACATTTAAAAACAGCTATCTTGTGGTATAATTGACATCGAACGAGCTGCATTTAAAGTGTACAATTTGCTAGGTATTGACATCCATGAAGCCGTCACCACCATCAAGATAGTGAACACATATGTCACTCCCAAAACTTTCCTCCTGTCCCTTTGTCATCCCTCCCTCCTACCCCTCCCCATCCCCAGGCAAGCACTGACCTGTTATCTGTCACTATAGATGAGTTAGCGCTTTCTGGAGTCTTCTATAAATGGAATCTAACCGTATGTACTCTTTCTGGCTTATTTCCCTAAGCATAATTGTATGTGATTCATCCGTGCTGTTGTGTGGATGTATAGTTCGTTCCTTTTCCTTGGTGAGTAGTATTCCACTGTGTGGACGTACCGCAGTCTATCCATTCACCTGGAATGACATCTGGCTTTTCCAGGCTTTTTGTGATACAATACAATGCAATTCTGGCACTAACCACCTGGAGTTAAGGCAGACCCCACAAGTAAGGGCGTAGTCGTCAACAGATTGTCTTCCACTTTCAGATGCATTCACTGACCAACAAGCTCTGCTGAGCCTTGGTGCTCAGAGTTTTTACTGGAGTTCCATTACATAGGTATGATTGATCAAATCATTGGCTATGAGATTGAACTTAATCTGCCGCCACCCTCCCCCCCCATCCCTTAAGGTCAGGTTGACATCTTAAGGTCGGTGTTTCCTGCATGACCAGTCCCCATCCTGAGTCATCTCATTTGCATAAACTCAGGTGTGGTCACGCCCCACCATGAACAACCAACACTCCTATTGCTCAAGGAAAATCCAAGGATTTAGAAGTTATCTTTCAGGAACCTGGGACAAGGACCAGATACTTTCTTTACAATACAACAGTTGATTACAAATAAAGCTGCTGTGAACACGCAGGTGCAACAAGTCTGCATATGAATATAAATTCCCTTTTCTCTTCGGTAAATACATAGAGTAAGAAAGAGTGGGTCATGGCATCTTAAAAGCATTTGATTATGGGAACTTTCAAAGACACACAAAGGGAAAGAAGACAGAATAGTGAGTTCCCATCCCCTGTCTCAATTTGTAGCCATTCCCAGACATTACGTATCATTCACAAATATTTTAATGGTCTCTCAAAGATATGGACTCTTTTTAAAAAGTATAATCCCAATATCATCACCACTCTTTTAAAAACTAGCAATAATCTTTGATAAGCTTAATATCATGGAGTAGTAAGTAGCCTGTCAGGACGTATAACGTTTTTGCACAATTGGTTTCTTCAAATAGCCCAATTGTGGTTGCTGGAGTACATTTTTTTTTTTTTCATCTAAAGGAATATTCACCAAAAAGTTACCAGTGGGGAAAGGAATTAGGAGTGGCCTGCTATTTTCTTCTGGTTGTAGATGGTAATAATGATTGTTAAATTTATTTTAAAATGTGCTTACCTCAGTGTCTGTCACCTGTGGACTTTCAGCTTTTACTGTCTGAGCATTTGCTGTGTCCTCAGCACCAAGTCCTTTAGAACATGGTTTATCTTATTTAATCTGAACAGCTGCCCTCTGCAGCAGGCTTGGTTATTCCATTTTGCAGATGAGGAAACTGAGGCTCAGAGAGGTGGAATGACTTGCCCTCGGGAGCACCCAGCTAGTTAGAGACGGGGGTCAGCCTGGAAGCCCAGGTATGCCCAACTATAATTTCTAAATCGAATCTATATTTTCTAAAGATTCTACAACAAATATCTACAACTTTGGGGAAAACAGGGTGTATTCATCTCCTGTGGCTTCTGTAACAAATTATCCCAAACTCGGTGGCTTTACAACAATAGAAATTTCTCCTGTCACAGTTCCGGAGACCAGAAGTCCTAAATCAAGGTGTCGGCAGGGTTGGTTCCTTCTGGAGGGTGTCGGGGAGAAACTGTCCCATGCCTTCCTCCTAGCTTCTGGTGGTTGCCCGAAATCCTTGGTGTTCCTTGGTGTGTAGATGTATCTCTCAAATCTCTGTCTCCATCTTACCATCATCTTCTCCTCTGTGTCTCCCTGGAGGTCCCCCTCCTCTTATAAGGACACCACTCATTGGATCTAGGGGCCACCCCAAATCCAGCATGACCTCATCTTAACTAATTACATCTGCAAAGACCCTATTTCCAAATAAGGTCACACTTGGAGGTTCCAGGTGGCTGTGAATTTTGGGGGGACACACTGAAGCCAGTACATAAGGTTAGCTTCTTAGACACAAAAAGGCAGAAAGGAGGACCCTTCACCTACTCTCCATAGCCTGGCGCCCCAAGAGCTCTGTGCCTGGGTCCTCTGGCCGGGATGGGGCCGAGTGCAGAGCCAGCAGCGAGATGGGGAGTGTGGACCGATCGCCCCAAATCATCGGTGACACAGCCAGGGAAGGAGCCAGTCTTCGAGGCTCCAGGCTTCCAGGGCCCTGCACCGCGGGTTTCTGACACT
Source organism: Balaenoptera musculus (assembly GCF_009873245.2). NCBI lineage: Eukaryota > Metazoa > Chordata > Mammalia > Artiodactyla > Balaenopteridae > Balaenoptera > Balaenoptera musculus. The sequence goes on from NC_045787.1 coordinate 167,714,664, forward strand.
TCCAACCCCCAGCCAAGCTCAGGATGGGGACACAAAAGTGGCCAAGCAGGGCAGGGACATTGGGGTTCTAGAGACACTTGTCCCGTCTCCTCCCTGCTGCCCCCCACCTGTCGTTGTATGAAGTCGCCGGAGGGACCTTTTATGGTATTTCTTCTACTTTTGATGGAGACATCACCTGCACACGTGAAGCAGACAAATCTTGTGTGTTCAGCACACTGAGATCATACATGTGTGTAGACAGTGGAACCACCATCCAGCTGCTTGTAAGGAACACTCTGGGCTCCCCAGAGGGGGCTCCAAGGAAGTCTTTCAAACGGTAAATCTGGTCCTGTTCTCCCTCACCTAAAATCTTTCCAGGAGTCCCATCACCGTGAGAATCAAACTCACAATAATCATAATGATGACAGCAGTGTGGTGGGTGCTCAGTGTACACCAGGCACTCAGTCTACACCATAGAGCTTGTCTGCACAGACTACCTTTCCCTCCTGACATCCTTTAGACGCAGGTACTCTTATTATGCCCATTTTATAGATGGGGAAGGTAAGGCATGGAGTGTTGAATTCATTTGGGCTAAATTTGAAGCCACGTCGTCTGGCTCCATCCCCACCTCCAGATGGTCACGCGGCTGCTCCTTGTTACACAGGTGTGTGCTTGAATGTCACCTCCTCTGACCCCTAGCACCTAGCAGTCCGGGGTTAGGGGCTCAGGCCAGAGATGGGGAGAGACAGAGATAGAGTAGGAGTAAAAAGACAGAGAGAAAGAGGGACTTCCCTGGTGGTCCAGTGGTTAGGACTCTGCGCTTTCACTGCAGGGGGCGAGGGCTCAATCCCTGGTCCAGGGGGTTCGATCCCTGGTCAGGGAACTAAGATCCTGCATGCCGCGCGGTGCACGGCCAAAAACAAACAAACGAAGGCAGAGAGAGAGACAAAAAGAAGCAGAGACGGAGAGAGAGTGCAGAGAAAGGGAGAGAAATAGGCATAAAGGGGAAGCGATCATTGGAGACAAACAGAAGAGCTGATGCTCCTAGCAGGACCTTCCTATATGTGCATGGCTGGGGGCCGCTGATGAGATCGACAGGCACCGATGCCAATGGGGGCAGGGGAGAAAGCGGCAAGACCCCAAGCCCAGGCACCTGGGCATGGAACACGGTGAGAGGGGGCTGCGATGCACCAGCGTGTGTGCACATGAGCGTGAGGGAGAGCCTGGGCGGGTGCAGCTCTTTGGCCTTATGGCCAGGCTAGCATCCTCTCTCCTCTCTCCCTGTCTCTCTCCCCTATCCCGGGTCTCCCAGCTTTTCCCCATGACTCTCTGTCTCTTGTCATTGAGTCTCTGTCTCTGGGTCTCCCTGGCAGCCAGTGCTGTGGGTAAAGGGGCGTGTGTCGGTACAGAAGGCAGCTCCTGGGGGTGGGGTCACCATGGCAGCGGCTGACGCCTTGCACGCCATCATTCACGTTGAAGTGGACCCACCCACGGCTGACAGTCACCTCGTGGTCCCAAATGGCAGCCTCCACCCCATCTCACCCACCCAGTGTGGACTGCAGACCCACAAGCAGCCTGCTCTGACACTGAGAAGGGGAAATGGATGGGAGCCCCCTTCCCCCCAAACCCCAAAAACCCGGCCAAGGAAGAATCATGGGGCCTCTCAAGCCAGGCCCAGCTGAGGACTTCCATCCCCAGGTCCCCAGGGAGGCAGGCTGGTGGTGGGGGGGCTCAAGAGGAGGAGGAGGGGGGGGGAAGGAGCTCAGGGAGGAGAGGGGGCTCAGAGTGGGTAAGGGGGCTCACAGAGAGGGAGCGAAGTCAGAGAGTGGCTCAGCGAAGGGGAGGGGGCTCCAAAGGTGAGGGGGTCTCAGAGGTGGGCTCCAAGAGGGGGAAAGCTCCAAGAGGGGTGGGGCACCTGGGATTGAGGACTCCCCAGAGAGGGCCTGCAGCAATCCTGGAGGGCTTCCAGGAGGCCTGGCCTGCTTCCCCCTGGGAGAGTCCTTCCCACCGCCACCTCCCAACCTGGAGGAGTGGACCCTGGACCCCACGAGGAGATGGCCAAAGGGACTGACCAGCTGACCCTGGTTTACCAAAGAAAGCTGGCCGCCAGTTCAGGTTCTGAGTGGCACACGGGCGTGTGTGTGTGTGTGTGTGTGTGTGTGAATCTCCGTCTTCCTAATGAGGTCTGGGGGGAACAGGCATGGTGATGGACAGAACTCAACCCCTTCTGTGCTTTGGGGGGGTTTCAGCTGCCCCCACTGGTACAGGTCCCCATGGGCCTGGGAGCCACAGCCTAGGTGCCCCGACCCTGGATCACGTGGTCCCCTCCCTTCCCCCCCCCCCCCCCCCCCCCCCCCCCCCCCCCCCCCCCCCCCCCCCCCCCCCCCCCCCCCCCCCCCCCCGCCTTCTTCCCTCCTCCTTCCTCAGCCCACTGGGCCCCCTGCCGACTTTAACTGGCTTTCGTGGAGCTGAATTCATTGGGACTGCACAGCCCTGTGAGGTGGGGCCGGGCTGCAGCTCTCCCGCCTCCCTGCCTGGCTAATTGGGGGGCTTCATTGTCGAGAGAAGGCCCCCCCAGCCCCGCCCCCCCGCTCCCCACCGCCGCCTGCTCGCTCCCGCAGACAATGCTGGGAGCCCGCTGTCCTTAAGGGCGGGCTGCTGTAATTCGGTCTAATTCAGCCGGGGAGACAGCGATTAGAGCTAGTAAATGGACCCCAACCCTGCCTTGTCTCACCCGCACCCCCGGCCCGCTTCCATCCTCCCACATTGGCCCAGCTCCTCTCCCCTCCCCCAGCCAGGAGAGGGCCGGAAAACAGAAAGGCCCTCCAAGCCTCAGTTTTGCCATCTAGGAAATGGTTATAGCGTTGGTCCCCAGGAGCTGGGGCCCACCTGTCTCCGCCGCAACTTGGAGGCGGGGGCAGCAGCCGGCTCAGATCGGCGCCCCTCCCCCATGTCCTGGAGGCACCAGTGGGCCCCATTCCTTAATGGGATCTCTCTTACTCCACCCCCCAAATTCAAGGTCATGGTTTGTGAATCTAGCAAAGGGCTGTGGGCCCACCAGACTGGGCACACCTCCCCTCACAACATAGATTAACCCTGACATAAAGCCACTCTTTTTTTTTTTTTTGGCTGTGTTGGATCTTCGTTGCTGCGCTTGGGCTTTCTTTAGTTGTGGTGAGCAGGGGCTACTCTTCGTTGCCTTGCGCGGGCTTCTCATTGCCGTGGCTTCTCTTTGTTGCGGAGCATGCGCTGTAGGTGCGCGGGCTTCAGTAGTTGTGGCACGTGGGCTCAGTAGTTGTGGCTCGCGGGCTCTAGAGCTCAGGCTCAGTAGTTGTGGCGCACAGGCTTAGTTGCTCCGCGGCATGTAGGATCTTCCCGGACCAGGGCTCGAACCTGTGACCCCTGCATTGGCAGGTGGATTCTTAACCACTGCGCCACCAGGGAATTCCCATAAAACCACTCTTGATGGTGGCTTGAAGCACCGAGAGGGTCAGTAGCATATCTGATGTCACACAGCAATTAAGGGGCAAGGTTGAGGGAATTCCCTGGTGGTCCAGTGTCCAGTGGTTAGGATTCCATGCTCCCACTGCAAGGGGCATGGATTCGATCCCTGGTCGGGAGCTAAGATCCTGCAAGCCGTGCAGCATGGCCAAAAAAAAAAAAAAAAAAAAAAGGCTGGGGCAAGGTTGAGATTTGAACCAAGGCTTCAGGGGTCCAGTGCCTGTGTTCCTAACCACTAAGATATAGTAGCTTAGGGGATGAACTTAGCTTAGGGGATGAATTAACTTAGGGGATGAACTTTGAATGTAGTAGACTCATGGGCAAGTTGGCCTTACTTCCTCAAACAAAGGAAAGAGATTTCTAGAAGGAAGACAGGAAACATTCATTCATTCATTCACACAATTAATGTCTTTCCTGAACACAACAGGCTGTGTACTGTGGACAGAGCAGTGGCTAAGACAGGTGGGCATGGCTTGGGGAAAAGCAGAAACGGCAAGGAGACATCTGAAGGGACAATCTGGAGACCGCGGTGTTTCCCTGCCTGAGTGGGGACAGGTCAGGGCACAACTGGGGAGGGGGCTGGGCTGAGCAACAGGGGAAAGGGCACCACTGACTCCCTGGGGACCGGGGGCCTGCGATGGGAAACCCTTCCTGCGTGTCACTGCCGTGAGCCGTTCAGTGCTTGCGACAACCCCAGGGGGCAGGTGCTCTGGTCACCCCCATTTTTCAGATGAGAACACTGAGGTCGTCACAGGACCCTCCTTGCCCAGCATCACAGGCAGGGCCCAGCAAGCATCAGCTGCGCTCGTTGGCACATCCGTGCTTTAGCCTCTCCAGCCGTGCCAGGGGTGGGGGTGAGGAGCAGGCCTGGTGCACACAGAGAGGGCAGTAAAGGAGCTGGAAAATTCAGCTGAAGATTCATGGTGGGAGTTGTCACATGATGGTCCCGCCTGGTCGACGGATGGGGTGGCGGATTCTTTCTCATTGTGGGCTCCAGACGGCGTCAGGGATGAGGATCCCTATGTTGGATCTGAGGCACTGACAAGTGTCCGTGTGATGACACTCCCAGTCAATAGCAGTATTCATACCAGTGTCCCCACCCGGAGGGGCCCTGGGCCAAATAAAAATCGCCACGGATGCTATGTATCAAGGACCTACTTTGTGCCAACCCCATAGTTAGCCTTTATTTTATTTAATCCTCCCATCACCCTCCATGAGAGAGCGTTATTATCACCCCCATTTCACAGATGAAGAAGTTGAGGCTCAGAGAGGGAAAGCCACCTGCCCAGTATCACACAGTGAGGCTGAGTTCACCAGGATACCCAAGAGTGAGTGAGACAGAAACGCAGTCCTGGGGAAATTCCAGTGGGGTGTGTGTGTGTGTGTGTGTGTGTGTGTGTGTGTTGGGGTGGGGGAGACATATATGGGGGATGAGAAAAGCTTTCTCACGTCCCTCCATCACCGTCCCCCCCCCCCCCCCCGCCACATCCCATCTCCCCCCACATTTAGCCTTCAGACAGTGAAGGTTTGATTGTGCGGAGCTAAGAATAACCCTCAACGGCAAAGTGCCCTGGAGATGCAGGGAGGTGAGAGGCAGAGATGAGGGGAAGGAAGTAGGGAGGGAAGTCTCATCCACGCATTCCCCCCACCCCCGCGCCCAGACTCCCTGCTCTGTAGCTTCTGTCAACAGCCCAGGGCTGCTTCTTCTCTTATCTACCATTCCGGCAGCCCCATAAAAAAAAATAACAAGCCGACTTTGTCATCATCTCTTGATTAGGAGGGCCCTTTCTATATTTATAGGTACTGGGCTAGCTGTGGACAGGTTTCGAGACTTGCGTTCCGGAGTCAGAATGCCAGGGTTAGAATCGCCACTCCCCGGATGGCTGACAGGTGACTTCATCTCTTTCAGCCTCAGTTTCCCTATGTATAAAATGGTATTAATGATCACACTTCACAGCGTCGCTGAAGGATGAAATATGTTAGAAGGGCACCCACGAGGTCTTTGATTAATGTTATCTGCAGTTATGGTTGTGGTGATGGTGGTGTGTGAGATAGAATTTAGGGACCCCCAAACACCAGGGATTGTGTGTTGGGGGGGGACTCCACATGGGCTGCGGAGGAAAAGGCATCATTTCATAAATCGATGAAAATTGCAAAGATAAGGTGAGCAGTGGAGTTCCCAGCTACTGCAAACCTCCCCAGGTAATCAGTCAAAGAGTTGATTCATTCAAACATGATCATTGTGGTTCCAACACCCAGGGAACAAATAGTTTAAAAGTATTTCTCAACAGCAAAAAAGGAGTGAGTGAGGTTGTTTATGAAATTAATCTCTCTCTCTCTCTCTCTCCCCTTCTCCCTCCCTCCCTTCCTCCCCTCCCCCCATACACTGCTTTTTGTGTAACTTAAGTTGCCAAGACTCAGTTTCCCCACCTGTAAAATGGGCATAATGAGAGTCCCGACCCCCATAAATGTGGGTTCTGATAAGGAAGTGATTAAAACAACTAGTTCAGGACCTGGCACCTTAACTATCATTATTTAACTACTAGTTAACCAGTTCATTAGCTAGGAGTTAACTATCATGATTTTCTTAATTAATATTTAATTAAAAAGGTGATCCCAGCTCACAGAGGACATCAACTGTATCAGAAATGACTTATTTATTGATTTCAAAAGATTCACAGCAGGGCTTCCCTGGTGGCGCAGTGGTTGAGAATCTGCCTGCCAATGCAGGGGACACGGGTTCAAGCCCTGGTCTGGGAGGATCCCACATGCCACGGAGCAACTGGGCCGGTGAGCCACAACTACTGAGCCTGCGCGTCTGGAGCCTGTGCTCCGCAACAAGAGAGGCCGCGATAGTGAGAGGCCTGCGCACCGCGATGAAGAGTAGCCCCCGCTTGCCGCAACTAGAGAAAGCCCTCGCACAGAAACGAAGACCCGACACAGCCAAACATAAATAAATAAATAAATAAACTTGAAAAAATAAACTTTTTTTTTGGCCACAAGCCAAAAAAAAAAAAAAAAACAAACCGACTCAGAGCAAATATCCTATATTCTTACCATTTTAATGGGTTTTAATTATGACACGTGGCTCATCAAAATTCAACAGTGCATAAGGGTGTGGCATGAAAAACGAGGCTCTCTCCCACCTTGTGAAAAAGATTCGATGGCCTTTTATTTTGTGTTTCGTTATCTTGATGACCTTGAATTTTATCTATATAGAAGGCCGTCTAGTTTAGTTACTGCCAGAAATTATTTTCCTCGGTGTCTCCTATTCGATTCTAGCAATTTCCAAAGCACGTCTATTTTCACGCGTCTGCCCATGCAAAGGGGAGACCCATCTGTTGTTTGCTCTTTTTAACTGTAAATGTCTCGAGGTTGCTGGGGGAGGGGGGGTTGTCTTTCTACATCAGCACATCCCCTCTGCTCCTTCCCTGACTCCACTGAAATCGGGGACGCGGGGGGCGGGGGGCGGGGTACCATTCTTTATTTAATTTTATTTATTTGGCCGCGCTGCGCGGCTTGCGGGATCCTAGTTCCCGACCAGAGAGCCAACTCACGCCCTGGGCAGTGAAAGCACGGAGTTCCAAGCACTGGACGACCGCCTGGGAATTCCCCGGGGCGGGGTGGGGTGGTGCCATTCTTTAAATGAGCTGTTGAAGAGAATAGGTTTTTGCATTAGAGCCGTGATTCTACTGTCCCACAAGCTTTTCTGTATGTTTGGAATGGTTTCCACTACGGAATCTCAATTTGCATACAAGTTGAGGAGTAGAAAGTCAGCCTTGCCCAACCTCCCAGCCCCCAGCCTCCAGGAGCCTCACCCAAAGGTCATGGCCAGCCACCCCTGCTGCCCATTTCATGGATTCCTTCCAGGGATATTCCGTGGATACACCCGACTGTGTTCATATACATTTGTATCCTTTCTGGATCGTGATTATTCTGATAAATGGTGGTGTAGGACATACACCTCCCCAAACTGTCCCAGCTCAGAACACAAAGGGCCTCTTAATTCATTTTATGGCTGTGAGTGGACAATTGGGCTGTTTCTGTTCTTTTGCCCAGAAAGCTCTTGGGCTACACTGTCTTAATATACTCATGAATGACCCTGGTACGGCCCAGGCTGAATGTTCCAATGGCTGGTTCTGATGCAATGACTTTTATTTTATTTTTAGTTATCTTGATTACCTTGAACTTCAACTATGTAGTACACAATCTAGTCTTGTGCCATGGACTTTGGAGCAAGACCATCTGGCTTCGAATCTCTAGTCTGCTACTTATAAGCTGTGTGACCTTGGGCAAGTTATTTAACCCCTCTGTGTCTCCTTGAGCGTGTTACTAACTTCTCCATGCCTGGGTCTCTTCACCCATTAAAAGGGGGCTGCTGCTGATGATAGCGCCAGTATCACGGGGTTGTTGGGAGGACTAAATGAGTTTAAAATGTGACATTTTCTCACATTTCCATTATTCTATGCATGCTATTCCCAGACATACAAAGGGATCTGTTGCAGCCAGCATTTGCAAGCAATGTTTCCCAGACTGGAAACATTAAACCCTTACCCCCTTCCCTTCTTTGTTTCCTCTTCCTTTTCTTCCCCCCAACCTTCCTGAAGGCTCCTGGAAAGCTAGACACTTTGGTAGGACAGGCCAGCAACCCTGCCTGCTGAGGCCACCTGCTTCGGGACAAGGACACTTCTGCAAATACTGGGGGGCGGGGGGGGGGATAATATTAGGGGTGTCTGACTCTGAGATGCTGAGGTCTGGGGCTCAGAGTGGCGCTGGAAGGGAAGATGGGGTGGATGGCAGTCAGGGGATAATGTTGGGTGGGTGGCGGAGATACTGTGTGATGCCCGGGGTCTGAGCTCCTGCTGCCACCTAGTGGAATGACAGAATTATCTTCTTTTTTTATCCAAGGAACCTGAGTTTGTAGTCTCCCCAGGAAGATGTACCTGACCTCACACAGGCAAACACAGGCTCAGAGAAGGGGAGCGACTTTCTGGGCATCACACAGTGCACTGGCTGCCTTGAGTGGGTTGGAAGGACACAAGAGATAATTTTAAAGGAAGTTTTTGTTTTGTTTTGTTTTGCAGGTAAGTGAGCTCTCAGGCCTCGATGGGGCTCATGGGGGAGAGAACATGTTTTCGGAGGTTCTCCCCCTCCACCAGGAAGCCCACCTGTATTACTCCATCCCCACTCCCAGGCATTTTCTCTCCACTGGCCAGCTGTTCATTTGTTCATAATTTCAATAAATGTTTACTGAGCCCGTAGTGACACATAGAGAATAAAATAGATTCAAACAAACAACAAAAACCCTGAGCTGGTGGAGCTCACAGCCCAGTGGGGTAGGCAAAGGAGAAACAAGTAAACAGATCTACAAATGGGATTGTTTCAGAGACTGATAAGTCATTGAAAGAACAATGAACTGATAGGCACTGAATTTATGGGTGCCAAGGTTGGAGGAGAAGATTAAAGTTAGCAGGGCTCAGGGAAGTCACCTCTTAGGAGGGTAACATTCAACCAAGGACTTGGAGGAGAGGGAGTGAGCCCTGGAAATAACTGGGAGAAGCCAGCAGGCACAGCATGTGCAAAGGCCCTGGAGCAGGACCATGCCTGGTGTGTTGGAGGAACAGCCAGGAGGCCTGTGTGTCTGGAGCAGAGTGAGTGAGGGGGAGAGAGGGAGGAGGGGAGGGCGGGTCGTGCAGAGCCTTGTGGGCTTTGGAGAGGACTTGGGCTTTTACCTCGAAGGAGGTGGGAGCCCTGGAGGGCTGTGGGCAGAGGAGGGGAGGGAACCTGAGTCCGGTGCTCACAGGTGCAGTGGCTGCTGCGGGAAACAACAGGCTGTGGGCGGGAAACAACAGGTGACTACACTTGTCCAGGTGGGCCATGATGGGGAGGACCAGGGAGATGTCCATCAAAGAGGGAAGAAGTGATCAGATTCTGGGTATATTTTGAAAGCAGCACCAGTTGGATTTGCTAAGGGATTGGGTGGGGGTGGGAGAGCAGGTTCTGGCTGAGTGCCTGGAAGGAAGGAGCTGTCCTCCACTGGGGCAGGAGATGGAGGGAGAAGCAGTTTCATAGTTCGTCTGGGCTACTGTTACAAACCACCATAGGCTGGGTGGCTTATACACGGGAGACATTTATTTCTCACAATTCTGGATTGCTGGAAGTCCAGGATCAAGGTGACGGCAGATTCAGTGTCTGGTGAGGGTTTTCTTCCTGGTTCACACATGATGTCTTCTTGCTGTGTCCTCATTGGAGGAAGGGGTGAGGGAGCTCCCTGGGGTCTCTTTTATAAGGGCACTAATCCCATTCATGAGAACTCCACCCTCATGAGCAAATCACCTCCCAAAGGCCCCACCTCCTCAGACATCACATAGGGGGTCAGGTTTAACATATGAACTTTAGGGGGACACAAATATTAAGTCCTTAGCAAGCAGGTTGGGGAAGATAGGAGCTCAGTTAGGGCCACGGTAAGTGTGAGTCCCCCATGAGCCCTCCAAGGGCAGACATCCAGGGGCAGTCGGATCCCGAGTCTGGAGCTCAGGGGAGGCCTCGGTGTCATCGGGGTATAGATGGGGTTAACGTCCTAGGAGTGGAGGAGGAGAAGGCTGCCAGGGGGGAGGGGAAAGACCTGAGGACCCAGCCCTGGGCCAACGAGGGAGAGAGAAGGAAACCAATGGGGCCATTGAGGAGAGGAGCGTCCCTGAGGATTTCCCAGGAGGAGGGGGCAGTTGGATCAGATGCTGAACTTAACATGAAGTCACCAATACATTTCCCCTTTTTATGGCTGAATAATATTCCATTGTGTGATGGACCACATTTTGGGTATCCATTCATCCATTGATGGACCCTTGGGTTGTTTCCACATTTTGGCTATTGTGAATCATGCTGCTATGAACATGTGTGTACAGGTTTTTACATGGATGTGTTTTCACTTCTCTTGGGTAGATACCTAGGAGTGGGATTGCTGGCTCAGATGATAATTGTTTAACCTTTTGAGGAACTGCCAGACCATTTCCCACAGCAGCTGCCCCATTTTTCACTCCCACCAAGCAAAGTCCAAGGGGTCCAGTTTCTCCACATCCTCAGCAACACTTGTTATTGTTTTTCTTTTTCCTGTATGTACATATGTATTTCTGGCCAGGCAATTGAACCCGCGCCCTCGCAGTGAAAGCTCGGAGTCCTAATCAGTGGACCGCCATGGAATTCCCTGTTATTGTTTTTCTTGATTACAGCCCTCTTAGTAGGGGTGAATTGGTAAGTCTGGTCAACATTAGGTTCCAGATATCCCTCAGGAAAAAAAAAAAAAAGGAATTCCCTGGCAGTCCAGTGGTTAGGACTCCGCAGTTCCACTGCAGGGGACTGGGTTTGATCCCTGGTCAGGGAACTAGATCCCGCATGCCCCGCGGTGCAGCCAAAAAAAAAAAAAAATCCATCAGATCAGCCCACTCATCACCAGCTCCGGGTCAGCTTGACTTCTGCCTTACCCACTCCACTTTCCCCAGTTCACATAGGACGTGTCAGTAAATACTTGTTGAATGAATGAATGAATGAATGAATAGATGGAATACTATGCAGCCGTCAAAAAGGATGTCACAGAAGAATGTTTAATGATGGGGGAAGGTGTGGCCGCTAGAATAATGCCCCCCACAATGTCCACATCTACTCCCCAGAACCTGTGAAGATGCTCCCTTCCATAGCACAAGGGACTTTGCAGGTGGGATTAAGTTAAAGATCTTGAGATGGGGAGATTATTTTGCATTATCTGGGTGGGTCTGATGTAACAAAGGGGTCTTTGTAAGAAGGAGGCAAGAAAGTCAAAATCAAAGAAGGAAATGTGACAACAGAACCAGAAGTTGGAGTGATGTGGGACCATGAACCCAGAAGTGTGGGCAGCCTCTAGAAGCTGGAAAAGGCAAGGAATGGATTCTCCTGGATTCTCAAGGAACAGCGCCTCCAGAAGGAATGCAGCCCTGTGGACACCTTGATTTTAGCCCCTTTGGACCACTTTTTGGACTTCTGACTTCCAGAACTGTCAGATGATAAATTTGTGTTGTTTTCAGCCAGTGTTTATGGTAATTTGTCGCAGCAGCAGTAGAAAACTAAAACAGAAGATCTTCAAGATACATTACTGTGTCACAGTGCCCTGCTGAGCCATATTGGGATCTGAGGCAAAAGGAAAACTGTGTGCTTCTTGGTATGTTTTATGTGATTTTTAGTAGTTAATTCCTCCCCCCAAAAGCATATGTTGAGAATGTTATCGATATGTTTGCTTCCATTAAACACAGAAAAGTAAAATTATAAAAAAAAAAGAAAAGTAAAATTGTAAGTTCTTAATGTTGTGAATTCTAATATACCTATTTTAAAGTTTCAATATTTTCAACGATGTCCTGGGGGAAAATGACCATTAAAAATCCGTAAAAACAGACATATGGGACTTCCCTTGTGGCCCAGTGGTTAAGACCCCACCTTCTGGCCTTCCCTGGTGATGCAATGGTTAAGAATCCGCCTGCCTAATAGAAGGAACACGGGTTCGATACCTGGTTAGGGAATTAAGATGCTGCCTTCTGTGGGGCGGGGCCTGTCCTGTGTCTGTACGTCTGTCCTTCCGCAATGATTCCTGATCTGTGGTCAGACACCTCCCTGCAAAGAGATCCTACTTTCTTTAAATAGTCGTGGACTTTTAAGGTTTCCTTTAAAATGTTTACCATTGTTATTTCACATCTAACTGTAGAAAAGTTTCACTATTGTATCAGAACTTCTCCAGAAAAGTGTCACAGACATTTTCTCCTTTGGGAAATTACGCCTAAATCATGGTCTCTATTAAAAAGCAGATCTTAGTTGCTGCAGGGCAACTAAGCCCAGTGCAACGCAACTCAGACCGGATGCAGCCAAGTAAATAAATTAAAAAAACAAAAAACAAAACAAACCAGACGTAGAGGGGCACACGTTTTTGCTCTTGCCTCAGACTCCAATATGGCTTGGTAAGACACTGTCAGAACCTGTCTTGCTTTAAGATTTTGATATTTTGTTCAGCATGGGGTTGCTTTTTGCCATTAATTTGATATTTTAGAATAATGCATTAAAATATTATTTATATTGATTATTGAGTTTTTTAGAGCCACCTTAATTTTTGCACTTGAGGTCATTGCCTCACTCACCTTCTAATCCTGGCCCTGCAAGGGGAAAAAACAAACAAAACAGATTTTACAGCAGTCTGATCCTAACTCCTTACCATTACCTCCCTTCCTTCTACTATCTCTCTTAAAAAAAAAAAAAAAAAGAAAGAAAAAAAGAAAAAAGAAAAAAGATTGGTCCAAAATGAGTTAACTCTGGGTTATAAGATGAGAAGTCATTTAAATTATCTTCTTTCCATGTCCGGCTTGTTTTGGGTTTTTTTTTTTTTTTTTTTTTTTTCCCTTCGCAATTTGCTGCACCTGACGTCCTTCAGAGGTCTTACAGAAAGTTCTTGCAGAAAGTGGTTCGGGCTGAAGCAACAACGTCAACATTTGTAGACAGGCAAGAGTTTAAAATCTATCTATGAGACGAACTAATGAAACATTGTTGGGCTTCAGGGTGGGTTTGAGAGCAGTTTCTCTCTTGGATTGTTTTAATAGTGTGTTTGTGCGTGTTGCGAAGGGGGTTATTGGATTTTTTTTATTCTGTATTTTCCTCCTTCCAGCTTCCATTGCATCAAGCAGAGTGATGGATGTTCAGGAAGCGCGGAAACCACCGTGAAGGAAGGAAAGAAATAATGTTCATTTCAGGAGCTACAATGTAACAATCTCCGTAACATTGTTTATGATAAGCTTAAGAAGGGCGACCCTCACCTGTTTCCCTAGTGCTGCGGTTATCACGTTTTCCTCACAAGTGAAAGAGCCCCGGTTCGATCCCCAGCGGAAACATTTCTAAATCTTTACTGTAGAATTTTAAAACTTGCTTCAAAGTAATTTCAATAGAAATTCAGCGTCGGTGCCTTTTTCTTTTTTCTTATTTCCCTGGTCTTTTTTAGATACTATGGAATTTAAAATGTTATTGCAAAATAATACAAATTCTAGGTCGATGTTTGACGCGAAAGTTTTAAGTGGACGGTAAAACTAAGAAAGCCGTAAAACGTAGTTGCGTTGGCCGGGAATCGAACCCGGGTCAACTGCTTGGAAGGCAGCTATGCTAACCACTATACCACCAACGCCTGGGCAATCAAGTTTTTCTCTCGGAGCCTTTAGTAGAAGTATTATCGGTTAGGCCGGGCGATACCAAGTTACCGGGGGTGTCTCTCCCAACGTCCCTGCTCGCACAGGAAGACGCCACGTTTGGGACGTTTCACCCCACTTGCCGCGGGGGCCGTGCTGGCGCGTCCCGCCCCCCCCAGCGCCCCGGACTCCTTGGTGCCGGCCGGGAGGTGGCCAATCCCAGGCCGCCGCCTGGGCCGCTCGACTTCCGGGTCAAAGGGGCCTGAGCTGCCGGGTATCCCGTGTCCGCTGCTGCCGCTGTTCCCTGCGCCCGCCACTTCCTGGGCCGCAGTCCCGGGCATGGAGCCGCGAGCTTGAGGCGCCGCTGGCCCCGGGACGCCCTGCCCAGCCCGGCCCTCGCCCCGCGCTGGCCCCGATCCCCGGTGAGCAGTGCCCGCGCGCCCCGTCCGGCCTCGGCCGCGACCCTGAACCCGCCATTGACCGGCCCCACCTCAGTCCCGACTCTGGATCCTCCACTGACCGGCCTCCCCTGTGCCCTCCGTCCCGGCCTCCGCGCACCCCGGCCCCGCCATTGCCCAGACTCGCGGTTCCTCCAGTCCCCGCCTCCGTTTCCCCTCCGCCCCGGCCTCTCCTCACTCCTTCCCCGCCCGTTCCCTCCGCCGGCAGGGCCACCTCTCAGCCTCTCCAACGCCCGGTCTGTCCCGACCTCCTCTCCCATCCCGTTGCTGCCCAGACCACCTGGCTCTGACCCCTTCCGGGGGTGGCCGCACCCAGTAACGCCTTCCCTTCCTTGTCGGCTCTGGAGGTCCCTACCTTCTCCTCCTCCCCATGTAAACACGCTATCTATATGAGACCAGAGCCCACTTCCTTGACCTGCTCCCACCCCTTCACCCCTCCCCAGCGCTCGGCTTCCCCGCCACCCACATCCCCACAGGTCCAGCCCCTTCCCTCAGCTTCGCTCCCAGGCCAGTCCAGCCACCCACCTTCTTCGCACAGAGGCTCCGACCAGCCTTGACACTTCCCCATCCATGCGGCAGCTGAGCCTTCAGAAGTGGCCCGTTCCCTTTGAGCCCATCCCTGCCCCCCTCCCCCCCACCGCGAGGAAGTCACTTGCCTCAGCGGCAAGAACAAACCTTTCCAGGAGCTGGGACTAAAGCCCAGGAGGGGTGCCCTGTGGCCACCAATCCCTGTCGTCCCTTGCTGGATCCTGGGCGAGTTGGGCCCCGTGGCAGGACTTTCCTCCCTGGTGTGGTTCAGACAGCGCTTCAGGGCTGTGAGGCATCCTTAGGAACTACTGGGTACAGAAAATCAGGCCCGACCATCAGGGACTCCCCGAGTGGCAGGAAAATGAGTAGTTAGCAGGTCCTTCCATTAAATCGCCGCGTTAATAAGACATTTACTCTGTCAAGGTCTGTGTTCCACGTCCGCGGCTGGAATGGAGGCTCTCTGGACCCTTTAGAAGGTCAGTGGTGCTGGGCTGGGGTGGCCGGGAAGGCTGGTTGTGTGCTGGTGGGATTCATTTGCCTGCTCCTGGATACAGAATTTGGCAGGAAGTGGTTTTCTGCAGCCCTGGGGTCACTGGTCTTGGGGACAGTTAGCCAGGCCCCAGGCCAGGGGCTGCAGCTTCGTGTGCTCTTGCTGGAGACTTTTCTTTCTATCCAGCATCGTATGCTAGATGTCCATGGACAGACGCCCTGGAAGGACTGGGGGAGAAAAAGGAGGGAGCACTGATTCCAGCTGGATTTGGTGGATGTGTGGCTGCATCTCCCCCCCTGCCCCCCCCGCCACACACACACCTTACACGGTGCCTGGCGCTCAGTCTGTAAATGGTGTGGATTCTGGCTCTGAAAGGAACTTGAGTCCAGTTCTCCCCTTGGTGTAATTTTAAGTAACTTGGTTAGATGACAGTACTAGCTGGCCCGTAGTTTCTGCTATGTCAGCTACTTTACCAGTGCAATCTCATTTAATCCTCTCAGTAGTCCTAGGCGTAGGCACTGCAGTCCCACTTTTTTTTTTTTTAATAAATTTATTTATTTATTTGTTTATTTTTGGCTGAGTTGGGTCTTTGTTGCTGCACGCGGGCTTTCTCTAGTTGCAGCGAGCAGGGGCTGCTTCTCGTTGCAGTGGTTTCTCTTGTTGTGGAGCACGGGCTCTAGGCACGCGGGCTCAGCAGTTGTGGCTCA
Organism: Balaenoptera musculus; assembly: GCF_009873245.2. Classification (NCBI taxonomy): domain Eukaryota; kingdom Metazoa; phylum Chordata; class Mammalia; order Artiodactyla; family Balaenopteridae; genus Balaenoptera; species Balaenoptera musculus. Next base: position 167,730,514 of record NC_045787.1, read on the forward strand.
CGGGCTCCAGAGCGCAGGTTCAGTAGTTGTGGCGCACGGGCTTAGTTGCTCTGCGGCATGTGGGATCTTCCCGGACCAGGACTCGAACCCATGTTCCCTGCGTTGACAGGCAGATTCTTAACCATTGCGCCACCAGGGAAGCCCTTCAGTCCCATTTGTAGCTGGGGAAATTGAAGCACAGAGAGGTTAGGCGGCTTCTCCAAGGTCACATAACCCAGTAGTGGCAGAGTCAGGATTTGAACCTAAACCTCTCTGACACCAGAGCCCACAGTTTTCACCACTGGACTGAGGTGAAATCAGTGCTTCTTTATGGTGACATTTTGCTTCACTTCTTCCATGGGATCTCTGTCCTGGGACCAGGCGCTGCTTTCTTTTCCTTTAACCATCAGGGCACCTGTCTCGTCGAGAAGGGGGTGGGGTGCCCACCAAACCAGGGGTCCCTTTGACTTTGTTCAGCGTTCAAGTGAGGACAGGGACTCGTTCATTCAACCTGAGATGTTTGCTGTACTGAGTGCTTCCTGTGTGCCGGGGCCACAGCAGGAACAGGACAGATGGGGGCCTGCCTCCATGGAGCTGACGTCCTGGTGCGGGGTGCTCACCCACCCAGAGAGGGCTTCTCAGCCTCAGCACTAGCGATATCTGGGGCCAGATTATTCTTTCTGGCGGGGGAAGGGCATCCTGCTAATTGTGGGGGACTTAACAGCATCCCTGGTCTCCACCAGCCGGATGCCAGCAGCATGCCTCCCAGTCGTGACAACCAAAAACGTCTCCTGGGAACACCAGCCCTCGTCAAGACCCCCTGGCTTAGGGGATTCACTGACCCCCCAAGAGACTCTGCGCTCCATGACCATCTGACCCTCGGAGGTCCTAGGATGCTGCACACGTTTAAACACACAAACCAAGAGTGAGGGACAGGAGGCGACTCACAGACGCCGGGGGCCACCCTGATTTATACCGTCTGAACCATTGGGGATTTATTTTGGTGTCTAGTGTGAGCCTAAGGATCTAACTCCATTTCTTTCCCCCAAACAATGAATACAGAGCTTCTCCCCTTGGGCACTGTGGACACTGGGACCAGATCATTCTCTGGGGTGGGCCATCATGGCCACGGTAGGGTGATGAGCGGCATCCCTGGCCCCAGCCACTGGATGCCGTGGCACCACTCCCCCAATCAGGGGTAACAGCCAAAAATGTCTACAGACATCACCAAGGGTCCCCTGGGCAGGGGGGCGGGGAGAGGGGGAAAATCACCCCCAATGAGAACTACCATTTTAGAATGAGTGCTTACAGAAAGGCCCAGGTGTTGAGATGGGGATAACAAGGTAGCAACTTTGGACTTCGTGCCAGGAAAGACCCCTGAAGAGGTCATGCTGGGACCCAAAGGATAAGAGGGAGCACGTCATACAAAAAGCAGGGCAAGGGTGTTGTAGGCAGAGGGACTGGTAAGTGCAAAGGCCCTGAGGTAGGACTGAGTCAGCGTGTTTAGGGGAGATTAAGGCCAGCGTGTCTGGAGATCATGGTCAAGGAGGTGGGGTCAGGAAGTTCATCAGGGAGCAACCACAGTGGGGAATTTGGGTTTATTTGATTTCCAGCAAGTGCCGTGGGTGGCGGCCCCCGAATCGTTTGAAACTCTCATCTTCTCAGGGACTCTCATCTTGGGAGAACCACCCGGTTTCTGGCAAACGCCCGGACAGGTGTTTGAATTTTGAATTTCAGGACAGGGCCTGCACCATCTGCCTCATGAGGAGGCCCTTGGCATTGGGTGTTCCCCGCAGACAGGAGGGCGGCCTCGAGGAATGGGGGCGGGGAGGGGGGCCCACAACCCCACACTGCCAGAGTTGCAGCCCCTCGGTCTGCCCCCTCACAGGCTCACCCACCCTGAGGTCAGCCGAGTGGTTAATGCGGAAGGTTAAGAAGGTGCGGCTGGACAACACAAACACAGGACGTTGGAGAAGGTAAGGGGCGTGCCATGGGAGCCGTGGTCGGTGGGGACGTGGTAGAGGTTCCCGAATTTCCAGCGGAGTCTTAGGTCTGGGAAGGCACCTTGGCCACCCCGACGTTTCTGCATTTCCCCGGGGTGCGCGTCTGGCTGTTCTGCGTGGGCGGCAGCGTGGGCTAGGGAGGGGTTGTTCAGCCTTGGCATTTTTGACACTGGGGCTGGGTCATTCAGTGCCCGCACTGGCATTGTAGGGTGTGGAGCGTCACCCACCTGTCACAACAGCCACAGATGTCCCCGACATCACCCCGTGTCCCCTGGGGACGGGATCAGCCCCAGGTGAGAACCGCTGGCCAGACGGTCAGGATGTGGGTTTGGGGTCCAACAGACTTGGGCTCCTGCCCTTCCTCGTGGGTTTCTTTGGGCGAGCCACATGACCTCTGAGCCTACTTTCCAGTCCAAATGAGGACGAGCCCAGAACTCACTAACCGGGGTTGCAGTGAGGATTAAACGTAATCATCCACACAAGGCCCAGGCGCTTGTAAGTTCCATGTGTGGGGCCCGGTACGGGAGGAAGGGACCACAGGAATTCCGCAACCTAGCCGACCTCTCTCACTATCAGTTTTCTGATCCTCAGGCTCATCTGCTTTTAGGGAGCGCAAGGCTCGGGGAGGCAGGAAGGGAACGGGAGACGGTTCTGGAAGACAGGGCTGACGTTAAGCGCGGTCACTCGTTTCCCGGATGTGGGCTCTGAAAACGGGTGGTGTGCGTGCATTCCGGTGTCGGTTAGTGATGGGACCCCGAGTCTCGTCTCTCGTGTGCGCTAGGTACCACGTGGGCACGGGCTGGGCTGCACACTGACTTGAAGAAGCTGAAGGCCCGGGCAGTGCCAGGGCATGGCCTTCATAGGGCAGAGGATGGCCTGCTGCTTCCAGGGAACCCGCACCCGCAGGCATGCGCGAGTTCCCTGAGGGCCACTCTGAGGCATTTCCGGAGTGTGGCGGGCCCCGCCCCTCCCTTCCCCTCCCCTCCCCTCCCCTTGTGCCTTATGAGAATCTGCTTTCCTCATCACCGGCCCCGCCTGGGTCTCCACCAGGTGCCCCTGTGGGCGGGTGGTCCCAGCCCGTGAAGCACTGGCTCAAACAGATCACAAAATGCCATCGGGCCTCGACTGTGACCGCACCAGCGGGTCCCGAGCCGTGCGCTGGCGGTGTCGCGGGCTGTGAGGCCTTCTACCGATTGGCAGAAGGAGAGCGTAGGTGGACCTGGCCTAAGTGGCTTAGAATCCACTTTCATTTCCCCAGCTGTGTAAACTCTTGAGTCAAGAAGCCGAGCCCCAGCTGGCACTGAATGAGACGGGGCCGGCACAGGCTTGCTTCCTATGGGCTGCATTGCATTCACCTGTTCCCCCTCCGAGGCTCCCTCTGCGTCTGGGGAGGAGAGGGGCGAGCGGAGGGCCGGGGTGTAGCAGCAAGCCTTAGCCTGGGAGCTCAGGCTGCCTGGCCACATCTAGAAGATTCCTAGAACTTTCTCCCGATGTTTCATCTCGTTTCTCATCTCCTGGATCGTGTTTTTGCTTCCTGGGCTCTCTGCGCGGATCGGAGGCAAGATCATTTTTATCGTTCTTTGCTGTGGAAGGAATCCATGAGATTCCGGGAGTGCTTCCGCCAGCCTCTCCGCTTCTGGGGTTCCCCGTGGGAGCCCTGGAGGCCACGGTCTGTTCTTGTGCCGTGAACGGGGCTTGAATTGTGGCAGCCGAGTTGGTGGGGGGGCTTGGCTGGTGAGAGGACATCCCCTGCCTTGGTTTTCTGGGCTTGGTACCAGCAGCGCTTGGGGCCGTGTGGGCTCCGCAGCGCTCAGCCGGTCCTGGCCCGGCCCCTGCCCAGCACCGCCCGTGGCCCCTGCCGCCCTCGAGGTGAACCGCAGCTCTGGGCAGGCCGGGACGGGCCATGCGTGCCCCTTGGCAAGGCTTCCGTCCTTCCAGAGTTTGCTTTATTTGACCCGAGGGCCCCGAAGGCTCTGATGGCCTGTGTTCCATGTCTCCAAAGCCGCCTTGGGAGGAGCTGAAGTGTCTGGGGGACAGGACACGCCAGCTTGTTGCCCCGCCACCGCTCTTCCCCCAGCCCGGCTGGGTCAGGGAGGACTGAACAGGGGGCGCGGTTGGAAAGGGCACTCTGATAATCAGCCCTCAGTGGGTGCTCAGGAGCCAGGGGAACCGTCTCGTGTCTCTTTCTCCTCTTGCCTCTCAGAGCGGGCAGGGGTCCTTTGTCCTGTGGTGGTCACTGCAGGGTCTCATATTGGCAAGGGGCAAAGCCTTCTGGGAGTCTTAAGGCTCCCACTGGAAGGGGGAGCACCAGCTCTGTCCATGACTTCTCTAAAGCCGTCCCCTCCTACAAGGGAACACCGACTTGTGCCCGCAAAGCCGCTAATCCCAGAGGATAAGGAATCCCAGCGTCTGGCGAGGCCTTCAGCCATTCGGTGCCCTCGCAAGAAATCGAGCCTGGCCTGCTCACATTGGCTGGCCTCGCTAGACGACCCTGGCTCTTCCAGAACCGGGTCACCGTGGCCATGTTTAGATTTCCCTAAAACAAATATTTGTCTGGCCAGTCCTGTTCAGTCAAGAAGTGTGCTGAGCAGCGGGGGTGGGGGTGGGGGTAGGGGTAGGGGGGAGCCGTTGCACAGCAGCCGCTGCCCCTGGAGGGGGAGGAGAGAGTGGGATGGCCTCTGGGGGAGGGTTGCACATCCATCCTCTCATGTGGAGCTCCCCCGATGTCCAGTGAATATCTGCCTGGGCCTCTGAGCACCTCTGGTGAGGCACGAGAGGTTCCCCCGCTGGCCAGCAAGCTGACGGCACCAGTGAGGAGGTTTGCAGACCCATTGCTTACGCTCAGTTCTTGGTGCGGGAGCGAGCGTGTCTCCCAGCGGGCTGTAGGGGAGACCATGATTCTGTGGCTCTCCGAGGAATGCCTCCTGTGTGCCGGGGCCGTGTGAGGTGCTGGGATGCTGCTGTGAACGGGACAGACGCGGGGGAGACAGGAAGGGGACCCGTGAACAGCCACTGTGACGAATGCTCAGAGGGCAGGGCAACCAGGTGGCAGGTGAAAGGTGAACGGAGAGACAGGTTTCGGTACAGATGTTCATCTGAGGACCCGACAGATACTTAAGCTGAGATCTGATTAGAAGTTAGTCCAGTAGAAAGAGGGAAAAAAGTGTTCCAGGCAGAAAGGATAGCACATGCAAAGGCCCTGGGGCAGGAAGCAGTCTGGCCTGTTTGGGGAGCTGAGAGAAGGCCAGTTTGCCCGAGGCCTAGTGATGAAGCGTGGTGAGGTGTGAGGGCCTGGCAGAGGTCAGAGGGCAGAAACCATCGAAGGCCGTGGTGAGCGCTGGTTTTTAACCCTGGAGGGTGTGGAAAACCAAGGAAGGGTTTTAAGTTAGGGGATCAGATTTGCAGTGCATGTGCAGTCAAGCTGAGAGATGGTTGCAATCATTCATCTGAGAGGTGATGGTGGCCTGGATCTCAGGATTCGTGGATGGAGAGATGAACGATTTGAGAAATACTTACGGGGGCGGGGAAGGTTGCACGGGGCTGGGGCCCTGCCAGGGGAGTCGGAGAGTCTGATGGGAGGCAGCTTGTAAGTGGAACCTGGGTACCACCCCCCCCCCTTCTCATTGTCTTCCTGCCTGTCCCTCCCTCCTCGTAGCTTCTCGCTGAATTCCGAGGGGGCGGAGAGGATGGCGACCGGGGCGCCGACATCCGACCGGGGCGACGCCGTGGAGATGGAGGACCCAGCCTCCCGCTTCCAGGTGCAGAAGCACTCGTGGGACGGGCTCCGGGGCATCATCCACGGCAGCCGCAAGAACTCGGGCCTCATCGTCAACAAAGCTCCACACGACTTCCAGTTTGTGCAGAAGACGGACGAGTCGGGCCCCCACTCCCACCGCCTCTACTACCTGGGTAAGCCCCCGGGCTCCCCTCGGACCCCCCAGGCTGCCCTCGAGCCGGGCAGCATTTTTGGGACAACTGTTACTAAGTCCTCTAGTCTCCAGATGTTGGCCGCTCCAATTAGTTAGACGGTCCCAATAGAGGGCCTGGCCCTGGGCAAACTGTCCCATGAATGACGCAGTGCTGCCCATGTTGTGATGCCACCCGTGGATGACATCTGTTTACAGTGAAAGTCTGGGACGGGCGTCCCCCACGGGGCTCAGATGTGTATGTGACCAGCGCAGAGGGCAGGCCTGCCCCATCTGTGTTACAGCAGCACCATGGTTCGGGCCTGGCCTGTGGGTCTGAGGCCCTGAGATTGTTTCCAGCCCTCGTCAGCGGGGCCCGCCCCCTGAGTCACTTCCCCACCACCTGGGCTGGGCTGGGCCTGGCTAGTGAACAATTTGACTTCCCCCCAGTGGGAGTTGAAAGTAACTCCAGTAGATGCTTGCCGGCTAGCAACGCGTTAAGAAGGAACCTGAGGCTCAAGGAAAGGTGCCACGGTGGCATAACCGTGTGCGTCGTGGGCTGACAGTTGGGGTTTGCTCTCCCTGCCCGAGATCCCTGGCGGCTAAGCACGTTAATGGCTAATCACGTCTGCCTCCTGGTATGTGCCTTGCGAGCAGCACTTTCTACGTCATTGGCAATTATTTATGTGTTTGTGTTCCCTGCCGGCCTTTGGGGCACGGATGAGGCCTCGTGTACACCTGTGGCCTCAGCAGCTGGGCCAGGGCCTGGCTCCTGGTAGGGGGACAGCAAATATCTATTGAGCAAATGAATTTCGCCTAAAGGTCTTCCAAGGCAGGAAGGAACAGTGCCAAGCATGTCCCTCTGTAAGTAGCCTGACACGTTATTGTTGATCCAGGGCAGGTTTTTAACCTCAGCACTGGACGTTTGAGGCCAGCGCTTTCCCTGTGTATCCTCCGCCTGCCCCCAGTCAGCCCTCAGTCAGTACTGGAAGCGAGTGATGGAGTGAACGAATGAGTGAAGGTCATCCCCTGCCTGAGGCTGACCCCACGCCAAGGACCGTGAGAGTGACTGAGATGGACGCCAGATGGCTCTCCCTTTCCCACAGTCCATGCCGTCTCTCCTCCTAGAGGCCCATGTGGAAACCAGATGGCGGTTTGGCAAGCAGAGGCAGAGAGGGGAATGGTCTAGAAGGGTCAGCAAGCGACGGCTGTCTGTTTTTAGCAATCTAGTTTTGCCGGTGCACAGCCATGCCCACTGGTTTACAGACCGTCTATGGCTGCTTTCGAGCATAACTGCAACAGAGGTCATGTGGTCCGCAAAGCCAAAAATACTTAGTGTCTCTGGCCCCTTGCAGAAAAATGCTTGCCAACTCTAGCCTAGGAGAGATTAGGGCATGCTTCAAGTTTCATTTACCCAAGGGAGAGTTGGCTGTTAGGACCGAAAGTGCCAAGGCTCTGGGACAGTGGTGAGCTGCTGCCTCTCTCTTCTTTTTTCCTGTGGTTCCGTGGCCCCCAATCCCTTTCTCCCAACACAGTCTCTCTTGGGCCTCTCGCTCTCTCAAGTTCAAGGTGCCGTCCTGGTCACGGTACTTATATGAGTTTCCTGGGGCTGCTACTGAAACAAATGCCCACCGACTCAGTGGTTTAAAACAACAGAAACGTATTCTCTCTCAGTTCCGGAAGCCAGAAGTCTGAAATCAGTTTCTCTGGGCCAGTCAAGGTGTCCGCAGAGCCAGTCTTCTTCCGGAGGCTCTAGGGGAGAATCTGTTCTTTGCCTCTTGAGGCTTCTGGTGGCCACCGGCATTCCTTGGTTTGTGGCCGCGTCACTGCAGTCTTTGCATCCATGGTCTCATCGCCTCCTCCTCTCCTGTGTGTCTGTAATCTCTCTGTCTCCCTCTGATAAGGCACGAGATTACATTTAGGGCCCACCCGAGATAATCCAGACTAATCTCCCCAGCTAGAGGTCTTTAACGTAATCCCATCTGCAAAGGCCCTTTTGCCAGGAAGGTAACATACAGTTTCCAGGGTTTAGGACATGAGCGTAGCCGTTGTTAAGCCAACCACAGAGCTGCCGAAAGGGACAGAAATGCTCCGAGCTACTTTGAGCCACCAAGGACCCCTCATAGTAAGGACACAGGTGTGTCAGTGAGCCCCCCAGCCTCATGAGCAGCACTGAGAAGCCCAACCATGTGGAGTCCAGGCATCTGCCCTCGTATGTTTCTCTCCGTGGATCCACCCTCACTGCCCACCTACCTTCCACTGCCACACTCCCAGGATTGCACATCTGGTTCCAGCCACCAGCAGAAACGGACCAGCTTTCTCTGAATTTCTGGGAGAGCGAGTATGATTGGCTCAAACATCCACTCAGCCAGTCATCCTTGGCCTGGGGCGGGCGGTCCCTGCCGTCTATAGCAGGTGCTGAGGGCCCACTCTTGTAGGGGGCGGCTCCAGACAAGGAGTGTGGACCCACTGCGTCTCCAAAAAGTGCCTAGAACAGCCCAAAGCCATCCTGCTTCTCTTGGGGTGACGTTGCTCACCCTTGAGCTGATCCAGTCTGCATCACTCAACACCCTCGGGGTACCCTTGACCTCACTCCATGTCCAAGTTCCTGGGGCAGGTCTCCCCAGAACCCCCGTGTATTTATAACCTGTTTGCACTAGCCCGGTGCTGGGGGAATGCTGGCAGTCAGAAGCATTTATGGATTGAACAGAAAGGACCTCTAGGGGCGATGCCCAGCCCGCCCCCTGCTCCCCTGGGAACCTGCCTCCTGGGCGGGCCCCAGGCTTGCCAGTCACCGTCCTCTGGGAAGGCTCACTGGGAGCCCAGTGCACGTGGGATGCAGCAGAACAGGGAACACGCCTGCCGCTCGGGCGCGTCCCCGGAAGACGGTTCCAGGGCTCAACTGCTCCTAGCGGGTCGGCTCCTCCCCCCTGCAGACGGGTGTCCTGCATTCGGTGGAGGAGGGCACGGGGCCCCAGACAGCACTGGGGGTCCCTTAGGGGGTCGCTCGTGTCCTGTGTCCAGGTCCAGGGTCACACGCCCCACGTGGCCCCTCATCCAGGCCACGCGGTGTTTGCCCAGGCCCCTGGGCCACCTGCCATGCTGGTGGGCTTTGGGGTGGGGTGCTGTCCCCAGAGATGGAGCAGAGCTGGTAAGAGGAGGCACGGGAGGGACCGTGACAGCAGAAATCCGCGGCCGTGGTCAGCCGTCCCAGACCCTCGCTGTGCGCACCGTCGCAGGTGCCGAGGTCAGCTCCTCCAGGGAATGTGCCGTTTCGTGTCACTGCTTATGAATCGTTGGCGGGGGGAGGCGGCGCTGATGTTCTTGGCGAGGCCGCACCGTTGATATCCTGTTTGGGAGGCTCCGGCTCCCAGAGAGCCTGCGGACGCGGGCTGTGCAGAGCCCACGGCGCTCGGCCGAGAGCGGCCACCTGCGCCCTCCCAGCCACCACGCTGGGTGGTGTTTGCTTTTTTTTAAAATTGAGATGTAATTCACATCCCATAAAATTCTCTCTCTTAAAGGTGGAGAGCTCGGTGGCTTTGGGTACAGTCACAGCATTGTGCAACCGTCACCACAGTCAAATTCCAGAACGTTCCATCACCCCAGAAAGCAGCGCTGTGCCCATTAGCAGTCACTCCCTATCCCCCTCCCCCAGCCCGTAGCAACCACTGACTTGCTTCCTGTCTCTGGATTTGCCTGTTCTGGATGTTTCACAGAAATGGAATCACAGGGAATTCCCTGCTGGTCCAGTGGTTAAGCCTCCGCGCTTCCGCTGCAGGGGGCGCGGGTTCCATCCCTGGTCTGGGAACTAAGATCCCACAAGCCGTGTGGCCAAAAAAAAAAAAAAAAAAAAGAAATGGAATCATGCACCGCACGATTCCCGTCCCAACTTGTCTTGTGAACTTAGGAAGATGGCCCCGTGGGCAACTCGGATGGGCGGCGTCACATCCGTGCCTCTAGCTGGGAATGAGTCCAGCTGTGGCAGCTTAGAGAGTCCTTAGAAGTCGAATTGTGAATGCTTCCCACTTGTAGCTTTGCGTTTTCACTCTCTTTTTGCTAACTATACTTCACGAGGAAACTTTGTCATGAGTGGAAGACGCGAGTCGCTTGCCATGTTGAGAAGCTACCCGTAAGAGTTACTGTGGTGGAAAAGGTATTATTTATGAAGCTCTATCTAGCTCTGGAGGCGCCAAGCTTGGTGGGCGGCCCTCCTGTTCTCCCACTCTTAGAAGTGAGAGCACCTACGAGGAAGAGAGGCCAGGGTTGAGAGGGGTCAAAGCGGCGTGCCTGCTTTCTGTGACCCGCTGTCGGCCACAGCGCATTCCCGGGCCACCGCAGAGCATCCCGCCTGCTGCCGGGGGGCTCTGCCCCAGTCCCTCACCTCGTTGCCCAGAGCGTGGGGAACCCGAAGCTTCCCAAGAGAACCATTCTGCTCCCGCCATTAACTTTGTTAACAGCCATAGTACCGTCATCCATCAAGGCAAAGGCACTTCCAGTTGGGACTTCCCTGGCAGTCCAGTGGTTAGGACTTGGCACTTCCACTGCAGGGGGCATGGGTTTGATCCCTGGTCGGGGAACTAGGATCCCACACACGGTGTGGCGTGGCCAAAAAAAGCCTGGTTAGAAGATAACGTCCTTGTTTTATTTGCCACTGTTTGTGCTGAGTGCTTTTTATCTCTTACCTCACTTAATCCACACAGAGGTCTCACTAGGCAGCTACTGTATTTTACAGATAAGGTTAGATTAGCTCAGTGGTTCTCAGTCAGTCGGGCTGTTCCTGCCCCAGGGGATGAAGCTCAGCAGTGTCTGGGGACATCTGTGGCTGTCACACTGGGGGGGCTCTTGGCATCCAGTGGGCGGGGCCAGGGAGGCTGCTGCACACCCCCCAGTGCCTGGGACGGCCCCCCAGAGGATGACCGGTCCCGGTGTCAGCAGCACCGAATGGGAGAGGCTGGATTGGATACACGTTTCCCGGTCCGTCTGGAGCTTTGCCCGTTCTCTGATCCTCGATTAATTCCTGGACCAGAGCCCAACCTGTGGAGAGTTGGGAATCACTGACCAACCCCCCTGTTTTCATCCTCTTGTGTGCTATTTCTTTTTATTTATTTATTTATTTATTTTGGCTGCGCCGGGTCTTAGTCGCGGCACGTGGGATCTTTAGTTGCGGCATGCGGACTTCTTAGTTGTGGCATGCATATGGGATCTAGTTCCCCAAGCAGGGATCCAACCCGGGCCCCCTGCATTGGGAGCATGGAGTCTTACCCACTGGACCACCAGGGAAGTCCCATTGTGCGCTATTTCTTCAGTAACTGAGGCTAAGACATTCAGCACTAACATCTCAGGTGGAATTGCCTGCTGCTTCTGCTGGCGGGTGTAACCCAGGGTCCATGGCTTCTCTGGGGAGGGGTGTGCCGTCAGGGTGCTGTAGAAGCAGGAGGAACCAGCCGGGCCCAGCCCCAGGGAGCCACGGGGAGTCAGGGCCCGAGGCCGGTCCCGCCCGAGTCCCTCACCCCGACCCTGGCAAGGGCGCCCATTCTGGTTTTCCTCTCTTCCTCCCAAGGAATGCCCTACGGCAGCCGAGAGAACTCCCTCCTCTACTCCGAGATCCCCAGGAAGGTCCGGAAGGAAGCGCTACTGCTCCTGTCCTGGAAGCAGATGCTGGATCACTTCCAGGTGAGCCGTGGGAGTCGGGCCCTCCCGGTGGGCAAGGCAGGCGGGCGCACGGCAGCCCCTTCTTCGGCCTCACTCAGCTTCCTTGGGCCCTGCACCCACCCCACCCCCCGAGGGGGGTCCCAGCCTGTCCCCTGCTTAACGGTAGCCCCTTGGAGAGGAGCGCCTGGCCCTGGACCCCTGTGCCACACCCGCCCCCTCCCTTCGGTGCACACCTGAGCCCCAGCGTGTAGCTTGCGGTGACAGCTCCCGTCAGAAGCACGTCTTCCTCTTAAATGCCTCACCAACGGCGTGCAAGTGACTTGGGCCAAGACCCTTTTATAGAAATTTAGCAAATAATGGATGTCGCCCAAAGTCACCTCGCTTCCAGAGGGGGAGATGGCCGGTGAGCGGCGAGAGTGCTTTGTGCACTGGTGTATGTTAATTTACTTTTGATCAAAAATAAAATATGACAGTACGCAGGGGAGGGAACCCGTGCAGCCCCTCTCTCTTTTGCCTGTCCCCTGTCCCAAGCTGACCAACTCCTGTTTACATGGCTTTCCTCGCAGCGTGGGGCTCATTTTGCTTTGGATTCTGCTCTTTAAAAATGCATTTCTGGGAATTCCCTGGCGGTCCAGTGGTTAGGACTCCGCGCTTCTACTGCAGGGGGCGCAGGTTCGATCCCTGGTCGGAGAACTAAGATCATGCATGCCACGCAGCGCAGCCAAAAAAAAAAAAAAAAAAATTAATAAATTAAAAAAATAAAAATAAAAATGTATTTCTTCCCTTTAACGTTCCTCTGAATTTCCACATCATCTTCAGAATTCTTCTTGGGGCAGCTGCATGGTGTCCACCATAGTTTACCTGCCCGCCCTGCCCAAGGTCAGGCGTTAGGGTGGTCAGGCGTGGAATCTGCCCCACCCCTACCCATGCCAAGAGCAGGAATGGCTGGTGGTGGGTGGCTTCAGCTCCAATGCTCTCGCAGGAAGGGGCTGTGACCTGGGAGGGAGGGCGGGGGTCTGTAGGGTGTAGGGTGGCCCTGAGGGCGGAGGAGGGCCTCGTCTGTCTTAGAGCGATTTGGTGGGGGGGGGGTGAGGAGGCTGGAACTACAGGTGAGCCCCGCAGTCCTGCCAGTCTGTGCCGCTCTGTGGCCAGGGTGCTGGGGCCTCCAGCTGCTGATGCCGGTGTTCCGCCCCGCCCCCCCGGCCCCGCCCAATGTGTCCCCAGGCCACGCCCCACCATGGGGTCTACTCCCGGGAAGAGGAACTCCTGCGGGAGCGGAAGCGCCTGGGCGTTTTCGGCATCACCTCCTACGACTTCCACGGCGAGAGCGGACTCTTCCTCTTCCAGGCCAGCAACAGTCTCTTTCACTGCCGGGATGGCGGCAAGAACGGCTTCATGGTGAGCCCCGCTCACTGGTGTGGGGGACGGGGCAGGTGGCGGCTTCCTGACCCCCTGAGCTGGGTCTCTGTGTGTCCCCAGGTGTCCCCCATGAAGCCCCTGGAAATCAAGACCCAGTGTTCCGGGCCCCGGATGGACCCCAAGATCTGCCCCGCCGACCCCGCCTTCTTCTCCTTCATCAACAACAGCGACCTGTGGGTGGCCAACATCGAGACGGGCGAGGAGCAGCGGCTGACCTTCTGCCACAAGGGTGAGGCCGGGCGGAGGGCGCCGGGAGGAGGGCGGGGCGGACGGGAACCGCACCCCTGGTGTGGTCTGTCCTCACAGCCACCAGTCCAGCTTCTAGAAAGATGCCCGCCCCCGTCACTGTGCTCCCCGCCGGACCACCAGGCGCCTTCCCAGACCGTGATCTCACGGCCCCCCTCCCGTGGCTTCCCCTCTGGCCCCACAGAGAGTCCAGCTGCCTGGCTCAGGGTCTTCCTCCGCGTGAATCGCCCCGGCCACTGGGGCCTGGCCTCCGTGCCGGACACTGGTGCGCCTCTGCTCCCCTCAGCCCCTCCTGCCTCCGCTGTCCTGTCCCCGCGCCATGCTTCCAGCCCAGAACTCACCAGAGCCGGCCTGCCCCTCAGGCCCCTGCTTGCCGACAGTGACATCATCACCCCCGTGCAGATGTATCTGTGGGACTGCATGGGTTGTGACCTCCGACCCCGATCCCTGCTTCCTGTCCTGCCCCAAGGCCCTGGTGCCCTCTCACTAAACCTCACTGAGCTTCTCAGCCAGGGGCGACTGGGGTACTGGCCATGTGCCGAGACATTTTCAGCTGCCCCAGCGAGGTGAGGGGGCTCCTGGCACCTAGTGGGTGCGGCCAGGGAGGCTGCTGCACACCCCACAGCGCCCAGGACGCCCCCACAGAGAACGGTCCGGCCCCGATGTCAGCCGTGCCAGCGGAGAAGCCCTGCTCTAAACCAGACTCCTCGCCTCTCGCCCGGCCCCCTCCCCCTCCAGGCTTGTCCAGTGTCCTTGACGACCCCAGATCCGCGGGTGTAGCCACCTTTGTCATCCAGGAAGAATTTGACCGCTTCACTGGCTACTGGTGGTGTCCCACAGCCTCCTGGGAGGGTAAGCGCCTTTCTGTTTTTAGAAACACTTCTGCAGACACTTCTTCTGTTAGCAGAAGCACAGTGTACATGCTAGTCTGCTCTTTGCTCTTTTCATTTAAGATAAACCTCAGCAACCTTCCCATCAACATCCGTGTCTCAGTCCTTTGAGGCTGCTGTGACAGAATACCACAGCCAGGGCGGCTTATAAACAGCAGACATTTATTTCTCACTGTTGCCAGGGCTGGGAGTCCAAGTCCAAGGCAGATTCGGTGTCTGGTGAGGGCCTCTTCCTTGTTCATGGATGCTGTCGTATCACCCTGTCCTCACATGGTAAAGGGGCAGGGAGCTCTCTGGGGTTTCTTTTTATAAGGGCACTGATCCCCTTCATGAGGGCTCCACCCTCGTGACCTAATCACCTCCCAGTACATCACATTGGGGGGTAGGGTCTAACATTTGAACTCTGTGGAGACACAGACATTCAGTCCATTGCAGTCAGCGCCCAGAGAATCCTTTAACTGTGGATGTCCTGGGGGCATGGATGTACCACAGTTTATTTAAGAAGCCCACACTGATGGGCACTTTGGTTGTTGCCAGTTTCCGGTTTTGGTTTTGCTTTGGTGTTGTAAACAATACTGCAGCAAAATCTTCGTACATTTATCCTCGTGACCTCCTGGGAGTATGTTAATGGTCCTCAGCCAGGGGTGGTTCTGCCCCACCCCCCCGCGCCCAGGGGACACTGGGCAGTGTCTGGGGACATCTGTGGTTGTCACGACTGGGGGTGCTCCCGGCATCGAGGGGGTGGGGGCCAGGGGTGCTGCTCCACACCCCACCCCAGGGTGGCCCCCCCGCAGAGAATGACCCGGCCCTAATGTCCGCAGCGCCAACTATCGAAAATGCTGCCTTAGAGAAAATTCCCAGCTGTAAGAGAGATGAATTGAAGCTACATGCATCTTAAATCTTGACGGATTTTGCCAACAAGTTAGAAAGAAGCCAGATCAGCAGGCCCCTTTGTATCTGTTTTTCTGTGCTGTGCGTGAGGCGAGGGTGTCTTATCTCCCCTGTTCAGTGGACCAAAGTCCGTTTCCTGAGCGCGGGGAGAGTCGTTTCTTGGGGTGCGTGAGTACCATCACACCCTCTGCTGCACGAGCAGGAGTGGGCCAGGCCTCCGCTGCGCATAGAGTCCTCCCTGGCCTTAGCGCCTCGGTGTGCGTCAGTGGGCGGGTGGCCACACAAGCCAGGATCCCGGGGACCAGGCACTGGCCACCCACTGCCGCAGCCGGGTGCCACCCCATCTGTTAGTCACCCCTGCCTTTATGTCAAAATCGATTTGAAAAGAAAACTTCGTGGTCCTACCATGAATAGAAGCTAGGCATGAAAACTGTGCAACGGAAAGAAACCAGCGCCGAACATTCTAGCCGGCACCCAGGAAAAGGGTGACTTGCCAGCGTCAGGCGCCTAAGGGCTGCTGGTACTGCCGAGACGGGGCCGGGATCGGCACGTTTCTGGGGAGGATGCCGCACGCGCTCCCCCTTCGTCTGGGCCGGGGTCTTTCACCACCGCAGCGCTGTGTGTGTCTGTGGTCTGTGTCTCTAGGGAAAAGGGCTCCAGGTCAGGAGTCAGGGTCCTGGGTCAGGTCACTCAGCTTGTGACTCTGCGCGCCTGAAGCAGGTGACCATCCACCCTTCAACTTCCGGCCTGTAAAGTGAGGTCTCACCCCCTCGGCCCTGTGGACACGGAGGCTGGGTCATTCTTTGTGGGGGGCCGTGGTGACTCAGTGTGTCACCTGAGTTGTGACAGCCACACATGTCCCCAGACATTGCCACATGGCCCCTGGTTGCCATCCACTGGTCTCAATGACAAGATACTCACTCTGCTCTTCTTAACAGCTCAGAACCCCTCAGACAGAGCCCCTGAATGCTGAGGCCAAGGGACGTTCACCCCGCTTGCTGTAGCCCCACTCATGGCACGCGCCCATGGAGCTGCACGCCCATGGCAACCCAAGAGGGTCTTTCCTGGCCAGAAAACTCAGGGCCCCGGAACGACCCATGCCCAGTGGACAGACATAGAAATAGAAGCCCTTAGCGCTGAGTCTGAGCTGCAGCACTTCCGCTGCCTCAGCCCTGTGGCCGCCAGCGCCCCATAGAGCAGGTGTGGAGACCTGAAGGCAGGGTGAGCTTGGCCGAGGTCGGCGGGTGTCACTGGTCCGTCCTAGTGAGTCAGGTGAGGGTACAGGAAGCAGATGGGGACCCGTCTCGGCAGGCGAAAAAGGAGCAGCCGTGGGCTCCGTGCCCTTGATGTTGGCATTGCCAGTCCCCACGCCCCTTGCTAGGCTGTCAGCTCCCGGTGATTCGCTTACTTCTCATGACAACTTTCACTGTACCCCTTCTTGAGCCCTGCCCCAAGTGCTAGTCTGCTCGGGCGGCCGTGACCACGTCCCACAGATGGGGCAGCTCAGACGTCACAGCCTGGAGGCTGGACGTCTGAGATGGAGGTGTCGGCAGGTTTGACTTCTTCCGAGGCCTCTCTCCTCAGCTTGCAGACGGCTGCCGTCTCCCCTTGTCCACACATGGTCTTCCCTCTGTGTGTCTGTGTCCTAATCTCTTTCTATAGGAACAGCAGTCATACTGTATCAGGGCCACCCTCAGGGCCACATTTTAACCAAATCACCTCTTTAAAGACCCCCATCTCCAAATACAGTCCTGATCTGAGGTCCAGGGGTTGAGACTTGAATGTAGGAATTGGGTGGGCGTGTGGTTCAGCCCGTAAGTCCCCACGTGGCCATCTCCCTTGCCTTCCTGTGCTGGGAAGAGCTCCGTTCTTGCTCCAGTTTTACAGGGAAGGAAATCGAGGCCCCAGGAGGACATGTGACTGGCTTCAGGCCTAGTACGCAGCAGAGCTGGATTTCCAGCCCCAGGGACCATCCTTGTCTGGGCCCTGCCATGGTAGAGCAGAGTCCCTGTGTGGGCAGGGGGGTGCGGGGCAGCAGAGGTGACGCCCGGCACCCTCAGCAGCTGCCCTGCCCCGTCCCAGGTTCAGAAGGCTGCAAGACGCTGCGGATCCTGTACGAGGAAGTGGACGAGTCCGAGGTGGAGATCATTCACGTGCCCTCTCCCGCGCTAGAGGAGAGGAAGACGGACTCCTACCGGTACCCCAGGACAGGTGAGGGCCCAGGACAGGTGAGGGCCCAGGACACATGAGGGCGGCTCGGCGGTGGTCTGAAGCCTCACAGAACATGGTGAGGCACCAACCAGGATGGGCCCACAAGACCCAGACAGGGATGGACCCGGAGAAGCAGGCTGCACTCGGGAACAACAGCCAGGCCAGCGCCACCATCAGTGGTGACTGGTGTCCTGCCTCGGGGCCCAGGAGACAGTAGGAGCCCTGGGGAGGCAGTGAGAGGTGTGGGCCCCCTCCGGGGGCACATCAGACACTCACTGCCTTGTGAGAATACAGGGTTTGCCCAGAAATACAGGGAAGTCCCAGAAATCTACCAATTCTTAAACGTGGCTCGAATCATTTAAAAGTACTTAGCGGGACTTCCCTGGCGGTCCAGTGGTTAAGACTCCACGCTTCCACTGCAGGGGGCACGGGTTCGATCTCTGGTCGGGGAACTAAGATCCCGCATGCCACACGTGGCGCGGCCAATTAAAAAAAAAAAAAAAAGACTTAGCCACACAAAATACGTGTGCAGGCCAGGTTCAGCATCTTCGGGACCTCCGTGGAAGCCTACGACAGACTCGTTCTTGCTAACTGTGGGCCATGCTAGGCAGAGCCTTCCTAGGGAAACTTGCAGTCCCTGGTGTGAATGGGGAAGCCGGTCCTTCCCTTCCCCTGTTGGAGAGTCGAGGAAACAGAGGCACCGAGACATTACTTGCTGAGCCACGGGGGCCAGAGTTGAGATCCGTCGTAGGAATAACAGGGGCCTGAACCAAATCCCACCCTGGAGGGCATGTCTCGGTCACCCTAGCCTATAGGCCACCTGCCTCCCGACAGCTGAAGACTGGCTGTGTTGCTGGGACACGGGCCACCTTTCTGCATCATTGGTGCTTTTGTTACGGGCGTGTGCTGTCTTTGCAGCTGGCATTCAAGCTCTCCAGTGGCAGGGAGGCATCTTCCTCATGTTTGTGTCCCCCCTCACGGCCCTCCCACCAGCCCAGGCCTGACCTATGTTCTTAAACAGCAAAGTTGTTGCCACGTCACTGTCGGGACTGAGGTCCAGGCCCAAAGTCAGAGAGTCCTACCTGGGGGACTTTGTGCCTGGGCCAGAGAGGGTGACGCACCTACAGAGAGACCTTTGGCCACCTGGCGCCTTCCTCCCCTCCCCCCACGCTGGCTGTGTCACTGCCTGTGAGGGTCACCCCCCCAGCCGCCGCCCCTAACACCTGCTCTCAGCCCTCTTGGCGACACCTGCTAGATCCACCTCGCTTTTGTTTCTGCAGGCAGCAAGAATCCCAAGATCGCCTTGAAACTGGCCGAGTTTCAGACCGACAGTCAGGGCAAGGTAAGAGGGGCCTGGGAGCCTGGGAGAAGCTTCTGGATGAGGAGAGGAGGGCCGGGGTGTGCGCTGGGAGACGGGTCCGGAGGCCGCTTGCCCCCATTGCATGGCAGGTGCTTCTCTTGGCCAACTGAGCCCGAAGAGGCTCTGCCCGGAGCCCCGGCTTCCAGGCTGGGCCCTGCTGCCCGTCACTCTGAACCTGGACTCCGAGACGGGGAGTGGTGAGCCCGGCCCCACCTGCCTCCAGGTGGCCCCGAGGCGAGCGTGAGCTTTGAGCAGAGGCCCCGCAGGGGTTGGGCTGCGCAGGAGGGCGGTGGCTCGCAGAGCTTCCGGAACAGAGAGCTCAGAGGGGTGGGGAGCAGTTGCCTGGGGCACCCCGACCTCAGGCCAGGGGTGCTCCACCCCAGCCTCTGGGCAGCTCCTCACATATCACTTCACCGGCCCCATCAGTGTTCTGCATCCTTCCCTCTGTCAGCTGGTCATCGTCGCGGACAAGGGTCCTCATCACCCAGGGAGTCGTTCCTCAGGGCCCCACAGCCAGGAGGGCAGAGGAGGCTAGGGGGAGAAGGGCGGTAGGGATGCCCAGCCCCACGTGGGGATGTCAGAGGGCGACGCCCCTCGCGGCAGAGGTTGGAGCAGGCAGACGAGCCGGGAAGCCCCTGCGTATGTTTGCCGAAGTGGCTCCTCATGTAATGTTTCATAGAAAAAGCGTGAGATTAAATACACCTGTTTTCATGATTGAGGGGGATGGTTTTTGGTTTGGGCATGATTAGGCCCTAACCAAACCCCTTCTGCACTCTTGACCAGAACATTCTGGCAGATTCTACAGGGATCTGTCCTAAGTGGCTTTGTCGAGCCCCCAGCTGTTGCAAATGGTTCCTGGCCCCGTCAGATGGGCAGGGTCCTGAGGCGGCCGTGGGTTTTGCTCACTGAACAGGCAGCTGGGGCAGGCAGGGGTTGGTGGCGAGCCTGGGTGTGGGCCGTGCTGAGCCCCTGCCCGCCTCTCTCCTTTCGCCCCTCCCGGGGAGACGCGCTGCCAGCCCCGTGTCACCTCCAGGAAGCTGCAGCGGCCAGGGGCTCTGTCTCACCCAGGGCCACCCGGCTCTTCAGTGACACCCCAGGCCAGATCCCTTGGTTTCCAGGCAACAGGCTGTCATAGCAAAGTACCACTGGGAGGTTTAAGCCACTGAAGTTCTTCATCTCCAGGTTCTGGAGGCTAAAGGTCCAAAATCAAGGTGTCAACAGGGCTGGCTCCTTCTGAGGCCTTGCGGGAAGGTCTGTTCCAGGCCACCCCCCTTGGCTTGGAGACAGCTGCCTGCTCCCTGTGTCTCGTCACAAGACGTTCTCTGCCTGTGTGGTGCCTCTGTCCCTTTTTATAAGGACACCCGTCCTGTTAGGTTGGGCCCCCCCCCACCCCAGTACGACCTCATCTGAACTAGTTACACCTGCGACCACCCCGTTTCCAAATAAGTCCCCCTTCTGAGGTACCAGGAGTTAGGGCTCCAACATGTGGAGCCGGGGGGGACACAGTGCCCCCCCAACAGTGGCTGTCTCCTCCTGGGCAGCACATGGCCAGGCCGGACTGTGACCCGGGTCTGCTTTGCCTTTAGATTGTGTCGACGCAGGAGAAGGAGCTGGTGCAGCCCTTCAGCACGCTCTTCCCGAAGGTGGAGTACATCGCCAGGGCCGGCTGGACGCGCGACGGCAAATAGTGAGTGTCTCCCTCGCAAGGTAGAAGGTGTCCCTTCGCAGTCATTTTCTAACCCTTCGGCCCAAGTTGGGGCAGACACCTCTAAACCAGGGCCCCAAACCACCACCCGGGGGCCAAATCCAGCCCGGTGCCCGTTACCGTACAGCCCACAAGCCAAGAATGGCTTGTCCGTTTTTCAGTGATGCAGGGGGAGATCCAAAGAAGAGTATTTTGGGGAGTTCCCTGGTGGTGCAGTGGTGAGGTCTCTGTGCTTCCACTGCAGGGGGTGCGGGTTCGATCCCTGGTCGGGGAACTAAGGTCCCACATGCTGCCCAGCACGACTGGGGGGGAAAAAAAAAAGTTAAGAAACTGTCCACTTAGAGTAAAATATGAAACAAAGGGTAAATAAAGGCTGAGGACTTGGCAGAAATCGGCCAGGTTTACAAATGACGTGAGGTGTTTGCAGAACAAGCTGGACTGCACAGTTCTGTCGGCACCCCCGTCTCCCCCTGAGCGGGCGTGCCGGCCAGGGACCCTTTGCGTGCTGCAGGGTCACCTGCTCAGGTGTGGGTGAGGTCGGCAAGGGAGGCGCCGTTCTGATCAAACACAAGCGTGGAAAGGGGGCCGTCGGGCCCTGGCTGGCCTCCGGTGGCCCCTGAGGTGCCGGCCCTCTCTCGTCTTGCCCCCAGCGCCTGGGCCGTGTTCCTGGACCGGCCGCAGCAGCGGCTCCAGCTCGTCCTGCTGCCCCCGGCCCTGTTCATCCCCACTACCGAGAACGAGGAGCAGCGGGCAGCCTTCGCCAGAGCCGTGCCCAGGAACGTCCAGCCGCACGTGGTGTACGAGGAGGTCACCGACGTGTGGATCAACGTAAGGGCGGGGGGTGTGCCCCGCATCCCCGCCCCCAGGTCCCCAGCTGGGCAGGGGCTGGCGACGTGGAGAAGCCAGCTCAGGAGGGAGAGTCGGCGGGGTCCGACCTCTAGCCAGGCTGTCGGAGCCTCCCCTTTCTCAAAGGGATGTGTGCCGCCCGCCCGCCCCCGCCAGCCCCCGCTTCTGACACGTCCTCTCTCTCTCTCTCTGCCCGGACAGGTTCACGACATCTTCTATCCCTTCCCCCAACCAGAGGGAGAGGAAGAACTCTGCTTCATCCGCGCCAACGAGTGCAAGACCGGCTTCTGCCACTTGTACAAAGTCACCGCTGTTTTGAAGCCCCGAGGCTACGACTGGACCCAGCCCTTCAGCCCCGGGGAAGGTGAGCAACCCTGACTAACACCTTGCTCATCGCCTGTGGTTCAAGCCTGTGGTTTGTTCCCTGGTCCCGCCCCAGAGGGAGCGGGTGCCAATGACTAAGAGGCCGGCCTTTCCCAACGCCATTCCTGGTCTGGCAGGGTTATCACAGCCAGCTCCAGGCTTATTCAGGCGGCAGTATTTATTGAGCACCGACTACATGCCAGGCCCTTTGCACACCAAGTCTGTGCTGTCTGGCTCTTTATAGGAAAAGCTGCCCCGCCCTAGGTGCGGGGGTATCACTGTAGGAAGAGAAAAGCGAAGACCTCTGCTCTGGTGGAGGAGGCAGGCATCATCCAAATACAGTGAAAAGAGGCCAGGAGGCCAGGGGCACAGCAGTGGATAACGTGCCACAGAGCAGAGACCGGTGGAGGCGGAGGCAGCCGCAAGCGCTCCAGGCCGAGGGACACCCCGTGCAAAGGCCCTGGGGCAGGGCAGGGCTGGGCCTGGCGTGTTGGAGGGACAGCCAGGAGGCCTGTGTAGCTGGAGCAGAGTGAGCAATGGGGAGAGAGGGAGGAGGGGAGGGCAGGGAGGGGACGGGGCAGGTGGCACAGGGCCTCGTGGGCGGCCGGCCGCGGGGAGGACTAGGGCTTTTACCATTGACCTTCGGCCGGTTTAGAATGATTCTTGTGGCTGTTCATGGAGCAGAGCCTGAGGGAGTGGGGAGGTGACAAAGTTAGGGTCAGGCAGTGGGGCTGAGCTGACTCTGCTGTAGATCCAGGTGGGCCCGATTCTGGATGTACTTGACTGCTGAGCTGACGCGGTGGATTGCACTGGGGTCTGAGAGAGAGAGAGGGAGGGATGGCGTGGACGTCTGAAAGGGTTTTGGAGTTCCAGTCTGAGACGGAAAGACTCTGAGGGGACAGTTTAGGAGAGAACTATTGAGTTGGGTTTTGGACGTGTTCAAGTTGAAGCTCCGTGCAGTTTCCGGGGACCAGGGTGGATCCGTGGTGGGAACGTGGGCGTCCTCACACACGGACGGCATCTCAGCCTGGGGACAGGCTGGGGCACCAAGGGCGGAGCCTGGGTAGGGAGGGTGTGGTCTGAGTGCCAAGCCAGGGCTCTCCGAGCTTGGAGCAGGGTCTCCCCGGCACTGTGGACATCAGGGCCGGGTCACTCTCTGGGGGGTGTCCTGGGCCCTGTGGGGTGTGGAGCAGCCTCCCTGCCGCCACCCACTCGATGCCAGGAGCCCCCCATCGTGACAGCCACAGATGACCCCAGACACCACCCAGTGTCCCCTAGGTGTGGGACTGTCCTGGATGAGCCGCAGGGCTTCGAGGCCATGCCCGCTAAGGAGCCTGAGGCCGCCACAGTGTGGAGACGGTCACCCGAGGGAGGGGGTATCCGGGGGGCTCAGGCGCCGCAGGAGCCCGAGGGTCAGGAACAGATGAAGCCACAAGCTGCCGAGGCATCCGGTGAGATGGGGACCAAGGAGTGACCACTGTCTGGGCGTTGTTGTCCTTCAGGGTTGAGCACGGCCGTCACAGGCCAGCTGAGCCGTCTCAGAGATGCTCGTCAGCGTTTGCTTTTCTGTTTGTCTGGAAACCCCCTCGCCTTGGAGACTTCACTGGAGCAATCCTCATCCTCCCTCTTGAAACGGGCAGCCAGGAGCTCTCGTTCTGCCTGGTGGCTGTTGAGTGGAGCTCACGGCAGGTGCCCCCAGGGGACCCCTGCCTCTGAGGTGGGCCCTGCTGGTTTCCCCTCCGCCCTGTGGCGCCCCGACTGCATCCTCTCCACCGCCCTGCCTCTAGGCCTCCGCCTGCTGCAGGCGACTGGACGGTCCAGAAGGCGAGGCCGAAGGGGTGGGTTCCTTAAGGGCGTCCCGGCCAAGTGGGAGGGCCGTCAGGAGGCTGGGGGACCCGGTCAGGAGGAGTGTGTCCAGGTGACACAGGCGGCTCCCCAGCGGGGGGCCGGGAAGGGAGGAGGGAGGGGCCTGGCATGGTCGGCGGGACCCTCTGGGCCGTGAGCAGCGCGGGCTTGAGCCCGGAAGATGACTGAGGACAGTCAGAGCGAGTGGGAGCAAGGCAGGGGGACCCGCAGGTTGAGCCATCGCCCAGGCCTCCTGGGGGCCTCCTGGGGGCAGCAGGAGAATTGAGGGCACAGAGACTGTGGACTGGGGGCAGGCGTGTCGGCAGGGCCAGCCCCAGAGGAGGCCTGTGCGGCTGGGCTCCCTCCCTGGGCCCAGCAGAGTGGGTGTCAGCAAAGGCGTGAGTGGGCATGAAGTGGCGCATCCGGCCCCCGGTGAGTGAGGGGCGGAGGAACAGCCCTCCCTCCCGGGTCTTCTTGTGACAAGTCACTCGGCCCAGGTCTCTGCACTGGAAGTTCCTGACTGTGCAGCCCTGTGGGTCTGTGCAGGGACATCTGTCCCTCTCTAGGTGACGTTGGCAGTAGTTTGCTTCAGGTCCAAGAGGACAGAAAACAATTTTAGGGACTTCCCTGGTGGCGCAGTGGTTAAGAATCTGCCTGCCAATGCAGGGGACATGGGTTCAAGCCCTGGTCCGGGAAGATCCCACATGCTGCGGAGCAGCTAAGCCTGTGCACCACAACTACTGAAGCCCGCACACCTACAGCGCATGCTCCGCAACAAAGAGAAGCCACCGCAGTGAGAAACCCGCGCACTGCAACGAAGAGTAGCCCCTGCTCGCCGCAACTAGAGAAAGCCCATGTGCAGCAACAAAGACCCAACATAGCCAATAAATAAATAAATATTAAAAAAAAAAAAAAGGAAAGAAAACAATTTTAGCCAGCGCTCATAAACTGTCTTAATAATTTCTAATACGTGGCAAGACACATTCCGTATTGTTATTTACCTGGTAAAAATTCAAAAGCGAGACCTACCCACCAGAAAACCTCCTGTAACTCCACTGAGTCTTTGCTCAGCCCCAGAGTTTAATCAGGATCTGGTTCCCAACGTGTCCTAAGCGGTCACAGGTCCGGGGCATGGAAGACCTACCCACCAAAAAACCTCCTGTAACTCCACTGAGCCTTTGCTCAGCCCTAGAGTTTAATCAAGATCTGGTTATGTGGCCTAAGCGGTCACAGGTCCAGGGCATGGAAGGTGGCGGTTTGACCTGAAGGATTCTAAAATTGGGTGCTTATTTTTTTTGGCTGCATGGCATACGGGATCTTAGTTCCCAAACCAGCCATTGAACCCGCGCCGCCTGCAGAGGAAGCACGGAGTCTTTACCACTGGACTACCAGGGAAGTCCTGGAAATTGGGTGCTTTTGATTAAAATGCAGATCCCTGGTTTTTCTGGGGAAATGCTGGCACCCCATCCACATGGTGGGAACCCCGCACCTCGCTCCCTGGGCCGTGGTGTGGCGGGCCCCTGTACCATCCCTGGGGCCCAGCCGGTGTACCCGCCCATCACCTGGCTGCCTGGGCTCCGCAGAGAATTCGTTGTGTGCTTTGAGTCCCCATCATAGCTTCCCGGGCCCCCTTCACCTCTTTTCCTTTCTTCTAGATGAATTTAAATGCCCCATCAAGGAGGAGATCACACTGACCAGCGGCGAATGGGAGGTTTTGGCCAGGCACGGCTCCAAGGTACCCGAGTCTCCATGCATGCTTGTACACGCATATGTGCACAGACACAATGCACACGTGCTCCTGCCACCTCCAGACCCCGCGGGCCTGTGGCTTCTCTCTCCGCCCCCCACCCCCGGCCACTCCCTCCTGCTCTGCACACCAAGGGCCACGGGGGCTGTGCTTCCCACCAGCTGGAGACCCTGGGTCCAAGAAGCAGGCTGTCCTGAGCATCCTTTGTCGGATCCTGGTGGGTGAGGCCCAGCCCATTCTCAGTGCCACCTGGAGCATTCACTTAGCCTCCGTCCACTCCATGAAGCCACCTGTCCCCAGGACAGCAGTCTGTGAGTCTGTGGGACACTGGTGGTGCCCACCGTAGAACTGTCCCGCAGCTTCCGACGGGGGCCCACCCCCATGCCTGCCCCGGGAGGTTCGGGAACAAAAGATGCAGCTGCAGGGCTGAGAGGTGTACCTTCCACTCCCCGACCCAGATGCTCCATCATAAAAACGTGGTGACCAGAGTACCTTCACCGGGGTCCAGGTCTACAGAATTCCAGATTTTACAGAGAGACCCCTTAATCAGACCTCCTGGATCCCTACCTCACACCAGCATAAAGGCCTCCTGGACCAAAAACTTAGACGGAAAAAACTAAACCATACAAATAACCAGGAGAAGATGTAGGCCAACCCTTTAAAAACTGAGAGATGGGCCACCCGTGTGCTGCCAAGGGCTGCCAAGAGAAAGGGGCCAGGCACCCCTGGGCAGCGCGGCCAGGTGACGTGGCTCGGCCTTTCTGGGGTGCAGAGGCGGCATCTGTTACAGCATCAACCCACGTCTCATCCGACCCGGCAGCCCCAGGTCTAGGCGTGGACCTTACGAGGCCACCCCAGGGCATACTCGAGAGGTTAACACGCAAGTGTACGTTGCTGTGCTCTTCATACAGTAGGAAGTAGTGGTTAGAAAACACTCGAGCAAGAGAAAAGTGTCATTGCTGGGTTCTGGTTCTGTAGGTAACCGTGTCCATTCCAGTATGACCACACCTGGCCCTACTCAGCCGCTCTGCTGTGGTTGAACCTCACTGGAGGCCCCTCGCTAGCTGGGTGCTAAGACTCAGTTTCCTCACCTGTGAGATGGGACCATCAGATAGCGCTGGTCCTCTCCACAGCAGTTTCTCCCTCGGCGCCGTGGACACTCGGGGCCAGAGATGGGCACTGTGGGTGTGGAACAGCCTCCCTGGCCCCCACCCTGGGGCTGACAACCACAGATGTGTCCAGAGGCTGCCAAACGTCCCTGGGGGGCAGAACAGCCCTGGCTGAGGACCCTGCTTTAAAGTACTTTGACGCCCTCAGCGTAGCATCTGGCAGACACACAAGACAGTATTAAAACCTTTCTCTAGGGACTTCCCTGGCGGTCCAGTGGTTAGGACTTGGCGCTTTCACTGCCGAGGGCCTGGGTTCAGTCCCTGCGCAGGGAACTAAGATCCCACAAGCCGTGTAGTGCGGCCAAAAAAAACAAAACCCAAAACCTTTCTTTAACGTGAAAGTTTTACCCTCTGCACGCCTTATCTTTTTACCCAGAAATTTTCTTTAAAAAAAAAGCATTTTAAGAATTAAAAAGGGAAAGAGAGCCCTCTGCCGCTGCCACGACCACCACGGCCGCATGCTCCGTGTGGCCTGTGCCATGGCCCTGGGCCTCGGTGGGTCCCCCGCCTGGAGATCCTCCTTCCCGCCTGCATATCTTCTCACATGGTCCTTGTGACAACACCAGCGCACAACTTAACTACGTGTGGTGTGGGGTTTTCCCACGACCTCCTCCATTTCTAGAAAACCTGCATTTATTTTTCAAGGACAGTGACAGCGAACACATCAGTGTTTGTTGTAAAAATTGAATCGTTCTAAATAATCCCCTTCCATCCTCACCCCAGACCCCTGTGACCTCCCCACTCCGCCTCAGAGGTGACCAGGGGGGGAAATCACTGCAGATCTTTCCTATTTGCACACGTCTCCACAGGAGTATCATCATGTTAGAGGATGTATAGGGCTTTTTTAGGCAGTGCAGCTTTATGTGGCCGCGGAGGACCGTGCCGTAATTATGGAACCAGTCCGTCTTGGGCATTCAGGGTGTCACCTCTCTTTAGTCTGAAGAACACTTGGAGCATCTTTGTGCCTTCGTTTTGAACTCACCTCTCTGGTGGAGTCCTCAGGAGCAATTCCCAGGGGTGTAATCGCCGGTTCAGAGGATGTGCCTTTTTGAAGTGCCTCTTTAAGCGTCTGTGCTGCGCGGTCAGCCCCAGCAAGGCAGTGCCTCTTCCCGGCCCCAGAGCAAGGTTCCTTCCTGCTCCTCCTGAGGACACTGCCTAAGAACCATGCCAGGGGTCTGATGGGCGTTCCCCCAGGAAACCGGTGGGGCGGGGAGTTACCACTTCTTAACCCTGAGCACCTGGGTCAGAGCACCTGGGCTGTCCCCACTGGGGACCAGGGCCGGGGCCGGGCAGGCCCAGAACAGGCCCTCCCTCAGCCTCTGTCCCAGCACTGGGGCCTCAGCCCCCCTCAGCGGCTGCTCTGGGTCTGCCTGGAAGGAGCTGTCCGGACCTGGAGTTCTGATTCCAAGTCAGACCGGAGAACACGCAGTTAGCCCAGCCCTAGTGGGGTCTGCTCCTGCCCCACGGGGTCTGTGAAGCCTCCCAGACAGGTCTCCAGCCGGCGGGCTCAAGCCAGCTCGGAGAGAACGGGTCCCCTGTCCACAGAACGCTGGGCCCTCCCTGGGGGTGGGGAGGGCGGCCCTGTCACCAAGAGCCCCCGTGCCCCCGCAGATCTGGGTCAACGAGGAGACGAAGCTGGTGTACTTCCAAGGCACGAAGGACACACCCCTGGAGCACCACCTCTACGTGGTCAGCTACGAGTCGGCCGGCGAGATCGTGCGCCTCACCACGCCCGGCTTCTCCCACAGCTGCTCCATGAGCCAGGTGGGCACCTCCCTGATGCTCCCTCCCTTGGAACATTCTAGAACATCAGGCAGCATTCTGGAACATGAGCACAGGGCTACCCCCATCCCGGGCAAGCAGCCGGTGGCCGTTTGCTGGCTGCAGAACCAGCAAATGGGCACGCTCTGGCGTCGGGCAGGTCTGGCTCTGACCCCCACCCCCGCTGGGTCCAGCGGCCTCCGCCTGGGGACCCCTGGCCAAGGGACAGGCTTCTCTCGCCTCAGTCTGCTTATCTGCAAGGCGGGGCTGGTGGTAACAGCAGCAGAGTTAGGGGAACACACCACACGGGGTGAAGATGGCATGTGGTTGATGCAGGTGGCGGGCGAGCAGGGAGGGGGAGGGGGAGGCGCCCCGCGGTCTCAGCACCCCGTCCCGCCCGCAGAACTTCGACATGTTCATCAGCCACTACAGCAGCGTGGGCACGCCGCCCTGCGTGCACGTCTACAAGCTGAGCGGCCCCGATGACGACCCCCTGCACAAGCAGCCCCGGTTCTGGGCCAGCATGATGGAGGCGGCCAGTGAGTAGCCCCAGGCCCCCGGGCCCTTGAGCAAGTCCTTCCCCTTGGGAGCCCCAGCTTGCTCGTCGTGGGCCTGGTAAATAAGGCAGGTGAGGGGGCCATCTGGGCGAGCGCAAGGCATTGAGCGGCGCGGCCCCGAGAGCGGGTTGAGCATAACCACAGGCCCCGAACTGTCCTATGGGCCCCCCGACACAGTCTCTGGTTTCTGTGCTGCTGTTATGGATGGAGCACATACTCATTGCAGGAGCCGACTCTGCCAGACGGATGGGGTCCCTACATGGGGCACCCTCGTCCTCAGGGGCGGCCATCTCCAAGGGCGCCTGTGCAGAGCAGACGCTCCAAAGCCTTCGTTTGTGGAAGGAGCCGGGGGTCGGTCACGAGGGGCCTCGGGGAGCACGAGGCAGCTTGTCAGTTTGTCCAGGAGCCTCCAGGGTGGCCAGGACTCTGCCCGGCTGACCCCGGGTTTCAATTCTGGCTGCGGAAGCAAAGGCAAGTCAGCTTATCTCTCTGAAATGTTTCCTTATCTACGGAATGGTCCAGTGGCAGCCCGTGGGATGTAAACCAAGCGCTCACGTAGCGCCCAGCTCATAGGAAGCGCTCACTAAAGAGGACGCCCTTCCCTGAACCCAGCCCTGCCACTTGCAGATTTCTAGAACATTGTAGGAAATAGGAATCCCTGGAGTTTGGGGTGTGTTTTATGGGCTGGAAAGCAGTTTGTCACATCACCGCCCCCGAAAGCTGAATAAGTAGGCAGCCCCCTCCATCTGACAGCTCAGTCCCTGACTCTCCCCATGTCACCATGGATGTGACAGCGTGGGAACTCTGGCCCTGGTTCACAGAAGAGGAAACTGAGGGAAGGGAGGGGCCTGCCAAGGCACCCAGCACAGCCAGTGGGGCAGCAATGGGGGCGCGGGTGTCCCGATGCCCAGCCCCGGGCGTGCAGGCAGGCGGACGGGGGCACCGCTGCCCCAAAAGTCCACTCTCGCCGTATTTGTGGGCCACATCTGTGAGAAGCTGGCAAGCTGGCCCGTGGGCCAACTCCGGCCACGTCCAGTCATTTCGGCATCACCCGTGGCGGCTTTGGGGCTGCAGCAGCAGCAGAGTCAAGTACCGTGAGCCCCTCCCTAGCCACAGGTTCCGCATGCATGGAGGCAGCCAACCGCAGAGCGTTCCAAAGAGAAAGACTTGAGTTGTGCGTGGCAACTATTTACATAGCACTTGCATCGTGTTTACAACTATTTACATAACATTTGGTATCAGGTATTATGAGTAACCTAGAGGTGGCTTAAAGCACGCGGGAGGGTGTGCATAGGTTATATGCAAATACTATGCTATTTCATACGAGGGGCTTGAGCATCGGCAGGTTTTGGTATCTGAGGAGCGCCCTAGAACCAATCCCCCGAGGACACAGAGGGACGAGTGTGGTTACAACCCAGAGACACACGATGGCTCTTCTGCGTGTAAAGCCAAAAATACTTAACTACTTATCCTTTTACAGTAAATATTTGCAGACCCCTGACCTACATCACTATTTACTTATTTTCCTCTTAAACCGACACCCTGTTTAACCTAAATGAACTTAAAGGAAGAGTTGTCTTCACCACTGGATTGGAAAACCAGTGTTGCTTTGCAAAGATACAGGTAACCACGAAAATCAGAGAGAGCCCCCTCCCCGCCATAAAACTGGCCGTTAATCAAATCCCAGCGCTGTCGTCACCTCCGTACTAGATGAGCCAGTGTCGTACTAGATGAGCTCTGGAGTTGGTTCCGGCCAGACTGTGGCCTGGCCCGAGCCGGCTCACAGGGTGCAGGGTCACTTCCGCCCTCAGCCTCTGATTTTAACTGTCGGGCAGCGCAGGAGATGGGGTGCCTCCGGTCCACCCTCTGGGGCTGGGGGAATGTGGGCGTCGGCCAGACGTGGGCCCTGCTTCGAGGTGGGCTTCCCGGGCCTGCCCTGGCCTAGCCCGGCCCTCAGAGCCACAGCCGCTCTGTCTCCGCAGGCTGCCCCCCGGATTACGTGCCCCCGGAAATCTTCCATTTCCACACGCGCTCGGACGTGCAGCTCTACGGCATGATCTACAAGCCGCACGCCGTGCAGCCAGGGAAGAAGCACCCCACCGTCCTCTTCGTGTACGGAGGCCCGCAGGTGGGCGCTGCCCTGCTCCCCACACCCTCCTCCCTCCACCAGTGCCCCTCCCCATCCCCACTGACCACGCAGGGTCCTTGGGGGCCCCTGGCTCTCTGCACACCCCACCTCCGGCACAGCCACCCTTTCACCTGCTAATACTCCCGTGTCCCTCTGGGAAGCCCCCTTAAACCCGGCGTGTGTGTCTGGGCCACCTGCCCAGCAGTGACCCACTCTCACCCCTGGTCGCCAGCTTGGGGACAGAGGTGGCCAAGGGCCCTGGGCCCAGCTCTCTGAGAAGGGGACAGGCCAGGCAGGCCGGTTGGCAAGCAGGTCCATCTAAGAGAGCGGTTCTCTGCTGGAGGTGGTCTGTCCCCCAGGTGGTACTTGGCGACGTCTGGGGACATTTGTAGTTGTCGCAGCTGGGGTGGGGGACGCTCCTGGCGTCTAGTGGGTAGAGGCCTCGGATGCTGTCAACACCCTACAGCCAGCGGGATGCCCCCACCCCCAGAGGACGATAAGGCCCCGAACCTTCATCGTGCCAAGTAAGGGACTAGCATAAGTGACGTTACTTGGGGAACACACTGCCCGCCACCCCCGGCAGTTTTTGTGTCTGTTTTTAGAGATAACTGAGGGTAGAAAAGAAAGAGGCTGAAGAAATAAGGGAGTAATTCCACAGAGGGCCTGGGGCAGAGGCCCTGGCCGAGAAGGGAGCCTGGCCGGGGCCTTCCTCTCTGTAGCACATCCCAAGCACAAGGCCTGGTGCACAGTGGGCCCCCATCTGACCTTCCCCTCCCCCCACGTCCACAACCTGCCCGGGGCCATCCATAGCCTTCACGACAGAGCACAGGCCCCGTCTTCAGGCTGTAAGCCCCCGTCCCGTCCCGCTGGCGTCTCGCCCATCTAGCCCATCCTTCTGGTGTTGTATTTCTCACACTCGCCTCGTCTCGCCTTCCCCACAGGTGCAGCTGGTCAATAACTCCTTCAAAGGAATCAAGTATTTGCGGCTTAACACTCTGGCGTCTCTGGGCTACGCCGTGGTCGTGATTGACGGCAGGGGCTCCTGTCAGCGAGGGCTCCGATTTGAAGGGGCCCTGAAAAACCAAATGGTAACATCTCTCCTCAGTCCCTGTGGTGAAGGGGGACCTGGGGCTTGGGGGCGGCCCTGGGGCACCTTCATCAAGGGCAGTCCTGGCCAGGATGTCAGTCATAAGTGGGGCGGCCTTTGGAACCAGAGGGAACATCCACTGTGTTGCTCAGCTCTGAGCTGGGCCTGTGGGGAGACAGGTAGACACACGCCCCACCTGGTGCCCAAAACCCAGATGCAGCCAGACACGTCAGTATAGGCCTGATCAGCAGGAAGTCCCAAGGGTTGGGCAAGACAGGCACTGGTGGCTGTGGAGGCGGTGCTGATGGTGGTGATGGTGATGGTGGTGGTGGTGATAATAACGATAGTGATCGTGATGCGGATGTGGACGGTGGTGATGGTGATGAGGCTGATAATGCTAGTGATGGCGGTGGTGATGCTGATGATGATGGTGATGAAGATGGAGATGGTGGTGATGAGGATGATGACGGTGATGAGGACGTTGACGGTGGTGGTGGTGATGATGGTGCTGGCGGTGGTGGTGCTGATGATGATGGTGATGAAGATGGAGATGGTGGTGATGAGGATGATGACGGTGATGAGGACGTTGACGGTGGTGGTGGTGATGATGGTGCTGGCGGTGGTGGTGCTGATGATGATGGTGATGAAGATGGAGATGGTGGTGATGAGGATGATGACGGTGATGAGGACGTTGACGGTGGTGGTGGTGATGATGGTGCTGGCGGTGGTGGTGCTGATGATGATGGTGATGAAGATGGAGATGGTGGTGATGAGGATGATGACGGTGATGAGGATGATGATGGTGATGAGGACGTTGACGGTGGTGGTGGTGATGATGGTGCTGGCGGTGGTGGTGCTGGTGGTGGTGGTGCTGGTGGTGGTGATGACGGTGATGACACCAGCTGTTCATCAAGCCTCAGCATATGCCAGGCCTCAGAGTACAGGACACTCAGCATCTCGTTTCATCCTCACACCCACCGTAGACTCGGTCCTGTTCATGTTAACGTCCTCCTTTTGGGGATGAGGAAACTGAGGCCCAGAGAAGGGACATGACTTTCTCAGAGTCAGCCAGGGGATGGCGGGGCAGGGTTGGTGCCAGGCCGGTCTGACCGCCACCCCAGACAGCAGATTTGCATGGGGCCTGGAGAGAGGGGTAGCTTCCAGAGAGCTGCTTTTGATCCAAGAGGAAGAGGGCTCCCTGCGAGGGAAGAGGTGGGACAGCAGGGCGCGTGCCTGGGAAGAGGCCACTGAGAGGTGCCTGGCCTCGTCCCCCAGGGCCAGGTGGAGATCGAGGACCAGGTGGAGGGCTTGCACTTCGTGGCCGAGAAGTACGGCTTCATTGACCTGAGCCGGGTTGCCATCCATGGCTGGTCCTACGGAGGCTTCCTCTCGCTCATGGGGCTGATCCACAAGCCCCAGGTGTTCAAGGTGGGTCCTGCCCCCACCTCCTCCCTCCTGTCTGCCAGCGCCCACCCGTGCCCCTTGGAGCCCGCCCCCCCGGGGGAGGCATCTTGGCAGGGGCCTTGCCACGTGGCTGTTTCTCCCCGCAGCAGCCCCATGGGGCCGAGCCCCCCTCCTCATTGCCCGCCACTGCTGACCCCAGGATGGCGTCCGGCTGCACAAAACCCCGCCAGCAGCTCTCTGTGGGAGGCTGAGCCCGGGACCCCGGCCTCGGATGGGCAGAGGTGGGGCATGGTGTGAAGAGCATCGGGGGAGGGGCCCCCAGGCCGGCGGCACTGTCAGGGCACCGCGGGGCGGCGATGAGGAGGCGGAGGCGGCAGGAAGGCAGTGGGCCCAGGGAGGGGCCGATCCCGGCCCCGGCGCGCTCGTTCAGCTCACCCACCCTCCCGAGACAATGCACGGTCCACGGGGGAGACACGTCTGAGGGCCCCTCCCCTGCCAGCCCCCGTGTGCATGCCCGCTCCTCACGTCCTCCGGGGGAGGCCCCGGGACAGCCGGCCAAGCGCAGGCTCCCAGGACCTGACCTTTGTGTGTACATGTCTCTCTCTTTCTTTCTCTCTCTCTCCCTCCCTCCGCTCCATCCACTGTGGCCCTCAGGTGGCCATCGCAGGCGCTCCGGTCACAGTCTGGATGGCCTACGACACAGGGTACACAGAGCGCTACATGGATGTCCCAGAGAACAACCAGCTTGGCTACGAGGCGGGTTCCGTGGCCCTGCACGTGGAGAAGCTGCCCAATGAGTAAGGCCCCCACCCGCCCTGACTTCAGGGTCGCCAGGGCTGGCCGTCCATGAAGCTGGCCCGCCTGTGGCCGGCTGGGCGTGGCTTCCGCACCTCCCACCCTGCCTGCCCCTTGGTCCCCTCTGCTCCCGCAGCCCTCCCTCCTCAGCGCTCCTCACTGAAAGCAGGTGCCTGGGTTCTCTTGGAGCGAGGAGGGAGGGAAGCCCCCCAGCCCTGCCCCCAGAAAGATAGAAGGGAAGGTCTAGAGTCGCACCTTGCACGTGCTGGCTCCCCTCACCCCCCAAACACGCAGCCCACCGTGGACCCCCTGAGTTAGTTTTGAACCTGAACGGCCTCTGTCTTGTGGGTTTTGACACCATGGTTCAGAACACAGGTCCACAGTGGTTCTAACATATAGGTGTGTTGGACCAGCTCTGGTGTCCCATGTCACGCTTTGGGCATTGGCTTCTGATTAGCCGATCAAAAAGAAACTGGCGTGGCCAGTTTCTGGTGTGGCTCTGTCTGGTGAACCTGGGCCCCATCTTTAGTGCCAGGGCTCTTGTCACAGGCTGACCCCGCCAGGGCCCCTCTCCCCGCAAGGCTGCTCTCTAGTCTGGAGGGTGGCCTGGGCTCCACGGTGGCGTGCCATCGTGCAGCCAAGCTCAGAACCCACTGCTCCGTGGCCACTCCGATTTACGTTCACATTCATCCCAATTCACTAGAACAGTAAAACCATGGAGACAGACGACCAGTCGTTGCCCGGGGTGGGGAGTGACTGCTCATGGGCATGGGGGTTTGCTCCAGAGTGATGGAAGTGCCCTGGAACTCAGGATAGACGTGATGGTTGCACGACACTGTGAATGCACCAAATGCCCCTAAATCCCTTTAAAATTAGTAAATTTTAGGTTGTGTGAGTGTCACTTCAATAAGTTATTTTTATTTATAAATCAAAATTTTAAAAAGTAAGGTTCCTCGACCACCCTTGCCACATGTCAGGCACTCAGTAGCCACCTGGCGGCGATGGGTGGCGCAGGTCTAGAACATTCCATCGTCTCAGAGTGCCCGTGGGCAGCACTGCTCCAGAAGCTTCCCCGAGCTCAGGACATTCCAGCCCTGAGCACACCCCTGCCCTCCTCGCCTGGAAGGAAGTGAGGGGTCTCCCAGATCCGCCAGTTGTGCCCGGGCTTTGAGTTCCGCCACGTTCTGCTGCTGAGCCACTGCTTCCGCCCTCGCTGTCCTGGGGCTGGGGCGGGACCCTGGGCCCCCAGCCCTGGCTGAGCGAGGACTGTGGTGCGACTGCCTACGGGCGGGAGAAGGGGGTCTCGCCCCAGATGCTCACGCCCACCTTGTCTTCCAGGCCCAACCGCCTGCTCATCCTGCACGGCTTCCTGGATGAGAACGTGCACTTTTTCCACACGAACTTCCTCGTCTCCCAGCTGATCCGAGCAGGAAAGCCTTACCAGCTCCAGGTGGGTGGCTCCTCCCAGGAGCCCGCAGGGTGGGCAGCAGTGGGTCGGGGCACGCGTGGCCCCGCCGCCGTCCGCACACCTGACTGCCTGGCTCCACACTTAGCCGGCTCCCTGAGTCCCGACCACCGTTGAGCAGTCATGCGCTGATCGCTCCCGGTCCGCGCCGCCCTCTGCTGGCGACACCTGGGAACTGGGCCCCGTGGAGGGAGGCTGATGTTACCGGAATGATTGCGCATGCGCGCCAGGAACCTTGCTTTGAAGGAACTGTACAGAATGCTGAAAGCATCTGGGGACGGGGCGGGGGGGGGGGTGCCCCTTGACAGGGGTCAGAAAACAATTCCCCGAAGAGGTGACATTTAAGGGTGCTAAGGAGTAAGTGGGGACTCATCTAGGCCTGGGGGGCGGCTGTGGAAGACACCAGACAGGAAATTAGTAGGAAGGAGCAGCTCCAGGACGGGAGACCACGGTGGTTGGAGCCAGCAGGAGAACAGCTGGGGAGCAGGGTGCAGTGACCGGCATGGCAAGCCGCGTGACGCCTCCGGTGATGGGCAGGGCTTCGGGAGTAAGGGGCGGAACCTCGTGAGAGGGCGGGGCTTCAGCGGTAAGGGGTGGGCCTCGGGAGAGCTGTGTTTTGTTCCGAAGGGTGAGGCGAGGTGTCAGGCATCCCTCTGGCAGCCCTGTAGACAGAGGCCCATGGGGGCCAGTGGGACATGAGCCACAGTCAGTTGTCCCGGCAGGAAAGGGGGCGGGAGTGGGGAGCAAGAGGCCTGGTGGATTCGGAGGGGGGGGCGGTGTGTGCTGGAGGCGAGAGGGACAGATTTTATTACCTGCTGCCGCCACGCAGTCTTCCCATTTTCTGGACGCCTCCATGCGCTCTGACCTGTCAGGGGAAGACACGTTGCCATTCAACAAATGGGGAAACTGAGGGTCACCGGGCAGGAGGGACAGGCCGCAGGGACCTGTGGCTGGGCATGCGCTTGCCAGACAGGGCAGGAGGGAGGCGGGGCTCCCTGTGGGTGAAGCTGGGTCGGGCGCCGCTTGTCAGTCCCGCCCCCAGCTGCACATGCTCTCCAAACACAGGCCAGAGGCAGCTGCACATCAGAGCAAAGGAGTCAGGCGGGTCCAGGATGGATCCTCACCTGTCCCTTCTGAGCCTGAAGCCCTGAGCCTCGTGGCTGGGATAGCCGCTCCCTCCCCGTGCGGCCATTGGTGGCAGGTCCTTTAACCTTGGGCCTTGTCTCCTCATCTGTGAAATGGGCATGATAACCCCTGCCTCCCAGAGGTTGTGAGGGTGAAATGAGTTCTCTCAGGAAAAGCATTTGGCACACAAGGGGGGCCCAGAGGCTTGAGCCCCTGCCTCCCCAGGGGAAATTGAAGGTGAGACAAGACGCTCCCTTGGGGGCTGCGCGTGGGGGAGATGGAGCACGCCCACCTTCCTCTTCAGACACCAGGCAGCAGTTGGCCTGGAGGCTGACAGCCCCAGCTTGTTGGTGCATCACGTTTGCTGTCGGATGTCAGGCCTGGGACTGGGGGCTGGGAGCATGGTGGGGAGCCGATGGACCCTCTCCCTGCCCTCATTGCCCAGAAGGAGGAAGTAACCAGACACCCAGGACCCAGGGTGGCATGAAGGGGTGGGTGCAGCGGGGTCTGTCCCAGGTAGTGCCGCTGCCCCGGCCCCGGAAGGAGTGGGGCCCGTGAGGCTGTAGGGGCAGCAGGACCCAGGAGTCCAGGTCTTGATCTCAGGCTGGCCAGTCCTTGCGGACCTCTGAGCTGGGGACCATATGATCAGACTTGTGATTCATCCAGGATGGATTCATCAAGGCAAGGGTGGAGGAGGGGAGATCTCTGGGCAGTTTGATGCATTCCTAGGGTAATGCATTCCTAGAGTCTGGAGCAGGTTTCACACCTACCCCATAAGCCCTTAGGGCTCCTCCGAGAACTGTTGGGGTGTAGGAGCCCTCATTTCATAGCCAGAGGCAAGACCTGCATCCTTGTCACCATCTACCCAAGAGCCTGGACATGCGCTCAGCCAGGTCTCAGGGACTGGGTGATTCCTTGGGCATGGCCCTTGGCACCAGCGTGCTGCCGCTTCTCTCTGGGGATGACCCCCCCCCCTCAGGTGGTGAGCAGACCCAGGAAAACACCTGGCACAGCCTGGGGTGGAGAGGCTGTCCTGGGGCCTTAGCGTGTATAATCCCCAACGGGGCCTGTTGGTGAAATGAACGTGGCTCAGGCGGAGGCACCAAACGTCTGTGACACATGAAGCCCCAGCCACTCCGCGGAGCTGGGTTCCTTGCAGCTCCCTGGGTTTTGGGGGATAGAGCAAGCAGCACAGTTTCTTAAGGCTTTCGTATGTGCAAGTGCTCTGTGTTTGAGACCTTAGCTTGCCCAGGCCACAAAGACCCTACAGGGTCTGAATTCTTCGCTCAGCTTTCATGGGGGGGCTGCAGTCAGGGAGGCTGTCACTTGCCCAGAGCTAACACAGCAAGCTGGCCGTGGAGGGGGGATTCGAACCTGGGTCCCTCAGTTCCCTCCCCGGGGGGCGGGGGGCTGGGGGCGGGACCGAGGCCCTGAGGAGAGATGCTCTGAGCTGGGGGTGGAGAGGTTCGGGGATAGCGGAGCACAGGGTGCAGGGGTGCCTCGGTGCCACCAGCCTTGCCTTCTCTGTCCACCCAGATCTACCCCAACGAGAGACACAGTATCCGCTGCCCCGAGTCCGGCGAGCACTATGAAGTCACACTGCTGCACTTTCTACAGGAATACCTCTGAGCCCGCGGGCCGCCACATGCGGGGCCTGCACAGTCAGAGCACAAGTGGCTTCGCCGCCGCCGCCGCCACCACCGTTGCAGGATGGGCGTGGGGGACGAGGCAGGAGGGACCGAGCGGCCCAGCAGGCCCTGCGCAGCGCCTCCTCCCACCGGCCCCGCCAGACCGCCGCCCCGCCCGCCCCGCCCGCCCCAGGAGCTGCAGCCTTCGCCCCAACGCCTTTTACTTACTGTTTTCGTTAACGCTCCTGGGGTTTCTGCCTGCTGCTTCTTCGTGGCCAGGGTGGAGAGATGAGGCCAACGTCCACGAGGCACTTCCTCAAGCCATCCCTCCTCTCCCTGTCGTCCAGGAGCAGGAGCCTCAACTCCACTGGGCACTGGAGGCCAGAAGAGACTCGGAGGGGCCGGGCCTTTGCCCCGGAGACCCCCAGGCCCAGCCCGGCCACCGACACAGACACAGAAGCATGCGGTTGCCTTTCCTCCCCACCCGCCCACTTCATATTTGTGTTTCGTTTTGTTTTTCTTTTGGGGGGTGGGCATTTTTCTTAATTATTTAAAAGACAGAAAGCAAGGGGTGCCTAAGTCTAGAATCGGGGTCTGCCGCCGGGCCACAGGATTCACCCCAGCCAGCACCCGAAGCCCACAGCGGGAGTCGTGCCGGCAGGCCGTGAGCGGTGCGCAGGGAAGCGGGGCAGCCGTCGGTCGGGCCGGCTTTCAGGCAGGCTCTGAAGCGCGCCCAGCCCCCTTCTCTGCTGCTCAGCGCCTGCCGCCCCTCCCCAGCCCAGCCCTCCGGGCACACGTTTCTGCCTGGCCCGCCCGCCCAGGCCCGCCCAGACCGGGGTTCCAGGGCTGGGAGTGGAACCCTCCCCGCCTCAGGGTTATCCTTACTCCTTCCTTTCCCTCCCGCCAAGAGTTCTGCCAGGGGCGGGTAGGAAAAAAAACAATACAAAAAAAAACCCCACCAGAGACAAACCACCTCTACACATTATGGAAAGAAAATATTTTTGTCGATTCTTATTCTTTTATAATTATGCGTGTAAGAAGTAGACTCATTAAACGATTCCAGATGGAAGCGTCGCCACCTGCCTGAGGTTCCTTCTGAACCCCTGGGGCTGGTGATGGGGGCTCCTTGAGTGGGCGGGGGTCCTGGGAGGAGGCTGAGCCAAGGGCATGGCAGTCCTTGCAGTTGAAGGATGGGGGCGCTGCTTGCTCAGCGGTGCTGCCCTGGCACGAAGTGGGGGTGTGGGGTGCCATGTCGTGGCTGGAAGATGCCCCACCCCTCAGTCAACTGGCCCAGTAAGGACAGTCCCAGCGGTCCTGAGGCAGCCCGTGGGTGCCTCCAAGGTGCCCAGCCCAGGGTGTCACGAGTGGCCTGGCCCTTACTTCCTTTTGCACCTCTCCTTGTCCGGAGACTTGACTCGGCGGTTGGGGGTCAGGACACACCAACAAGGGAGGGCAGGCCGTGCCCCTCTTCATGTCTGTCCTTACAGCTGAGAGACTACGAGACCTGAGACCATGCCTGCGCAGAGGGCACTCTTGGTACTTGAGTTTCTAATAGCACGGTAGCCTCTCCCTGTGCCATCACCCGCTCCATCCTTTCAGAAGGTCCAGTTTTATTTTTAATGGCTTAAAGAATAAAACAAACCAGTACAAAAGGATATAGAAAGGAAAAATACGCCCTCCCTCCTGAGAGGTAACCCCTCCCCAGTCTCTCTTTTTAATACCTGCTTTCTATTCTGCCTTGTGAATGTGCCATAATTTATTTTGCCAGGCACCTATCAAGGGATAACAGATTATTCTGGGCTTTTCGTATAAATCAACAGACTTTGTCAAGGGCCAGATAGTAAGTATTTCAGGCTTTGTAGGCCAGGCAGTCTCTGTTGCAACTGCTCAACTCTGGCCCTTGCAGTTCAAAAGCAGCCACGGGTGATGTGTGAATGAGTGGGCGTGGCTGTGTGCCAATAAAACTGTATTTACAAAGCCACACAGCCGGCCAGATTTGGCCCACAGGCTGTAATTGACCAACCCCTGGTATAAAGGATCCTACAACAAACAGCCTTGTACATGGTTGGGGCATATGTCTGAGTGTATAGGGTAAATTCCTAGCATTATAAAAAGGCATATTCATTTTTAATTTTAAAGGATATTGCAAATTACCTTCTAAAGAATGCCTCAGTGTACACACTTCTTGGTGAAGTGTGCTTGCTCCTCCATTCCTTCATTACGTGTTATTTTTGCCAATCTTAGGAGTGACACGTGGCATCTCACTGTAATTCAAATGCACATTTCTTTTTTTTTTTCCTTCATTTATTTATTTACCCCATTCGTGGCTGTGTTGGGTCTTCGTTCCCACACGAGGGCCCTCTCCAGCTGTGGCAAGCCGGGACCACCCCTCATCGCGGTGCGCGGGCCTCTCACCATCGCAGCCTCTCTTATTGCGGAGCACAGGCTCCAGACGCGCAGGCTCAGCAATCGTGGCCCACGGGCCCAGTCGCTCCGTGGCATGTGGGATCCTCCCAGACCAGGGCTCGAACCCGTGTCCCCTGCACTGGCAGGCAGACCCCCAACCACTGCGCCACCAGGGAAGCCCCCCACATTTCTTTTACGTGTACGAATATTTTCATGCTTTAAGACACTTGTTTAGGAGTAATCATTTGCCCACCTTTCTTTTGATCTATTGACCTCACTGATTTGTAGACACTATATATGAAGGAAATCAGTCCATGGTCATACATGTTGCAAATTGAACTGTGTTGCTGATCTCAAAATGTTTTATGGGTAGGAATCTCAGCCAGTGAATGTTTAAAATCATCTCAGGAACAAGAAGATGTCTTGCCCCCTTAATCCGCTGTGAAAGAAAGTGGAGAGGCAACTAGTCACAAGTCACAGAATGACAGAAGCTGGTGAGAAAGGGGACACTGGGGTTGCCCCCCGAGGCTTGGCAGCCGGTGTCCTGCAATTGTCTCAAGCAGGAACTTTTTTTGGGGGGGTGGGGTGGGGCAGGGCGTGCCTCACAGCACTTGGGATCTTAGTTCCCCAACCAGGGATCGAACCCACAGTCCCTGCAGTGGAAGTGTGGAGTCTTAACCACTGGACCACCAGGGAAGCCCCTCAAGCAGGAGCTCTTCATCGGAACTTACTACCCCTACCTCCCTAGGTCAGTACTCAGCATCCATCGGCCAAACTTCAGTCAGTTGTATTCCTGCCCGGACAACAAGGCCTGGGGAGGGACATGGGGGGAATGGGTGACAGGCAGCTACAAAAGGACAAGTGTCTGCTGGCAGAAGGTCTTGGTCTTGGAGGTGGCAGGTTAAGAGACCTTTGTTTTCTTCATGGTTGATACAGGGCCACTTGTTTTCTCCACCACTGGTGGGATTTCCATCTGAGGGAGGGTTCCCGCTCTGTTTCAGGTTGCCCGTGTACATGCTCGAGCCCTTTCTTGGTGGAAGCACTCAGCTCTTCCCTAACTGGCAAGAACCCATAAGTGATGGACATAAAAACCCGTTTCATATCGTTTGCAGATACTTTCCCAGTTTGTCATTTGCCTTTCAAACATGTTTATGGTATTTTTAAAATTCTCTATTTTTTTTAAATTGAAGTATAGTTGATTTATAATGCTGTATGGTGTTTTGTTTTTTTGGCCGCACCTCGAGGCATGCTGGATCCTAGGTCCCCAACAAGGGACCAAACCCATGTCCCCCTCAGCGGAAGCATGGAGTCCCAACCACTGGACCACCAGGGAAGCCTCTGTTTCTTTTTTTTTGCTTTTTTTTTAATCAACTATAGACACATGAGAAGTTGCAAAAACAGTGCAGAGTCCCGTGTACCCTTCATTCACCCAGCTTACATCTTACCTAACCCTAGCACACTGTCACACCAGGAAACTGATGTGAATACGACGCAATTAACTAGATTCTAGACCTTATTCAGATTTTATCAGCTTTCACATGCACTCATTTGTGTGTGTGTAGTTCTGTTCCACACTGTCACCTGTACACATTCCTAGAACCACCACCACAGTCAAAATACAGAGCTGTTGGGGACTTCCCCGGTGGGTCATGTGGTTAAGACTCCGTGCTTCCGCTTCAGGGGGCCCAGGTTTGATCCTTGGTCAGGGAACTAGAATCTCACATACCCTGCGGCCAAAAAGAAAAAAAGAAAAAGAAAATACAGAGCTGTATATTCACCACAAGGGAGCTCCTTCATGCATCCTCTTTATTATGTCCTCACCTACCCTGTTTATGGTGTCCTGACCATGGAGAGAAAAGTCGTGATACCTGTGTTATCAAATCTTTTCTTCCTTTATGACTGCTAGATTTCATGTCATGATCAAAAAGCAGGATCTTGGGAATGATGGTTTTTTTTCTTTTAATCCCTTCAGTTTTTTGTTTGTTGTTTTTTGGAGGCAAAAAGGAAAATGGAGAAACAAGAGGCTTGGGGCTCAGTCTTTCTGAAAACACACACACACACCTACCCCTCTTTGAGTAGGAAACCCAAGACCACTCACAACTGAAATACCTTGTTAGCAAAAGCGCTTGGCCACTAATTGAATCTTTCATAGCGACAGGCTGGTCAAACACAGCGCTGAGGATATGGAGATATAAGGGAATCCTGCTGTGTTTAACACAGAATAGGTCTGCTGGCTTCCCATTTATGGAGTCAATTCCTAACGGGTCCACAGCAGCCAGCTGCAAAGAGGGAGCTATTTCTGCCGAAATAGTGGAGTTCCCTAATGCCCTTCACCCAGCTTCCCCTAATGTGAACATCTTACGTCACTGTGGTACAAGCCAGGTTATTGAAGCCAGGAAATTAACATCAATACAATCCTATTATCTAATATACAGACCTTATTTGGATTTCACCATTTCTCCCTCTAATGTCACTTTTCTGGTCCCGGATTGTTTGTGTCCCCTGCCCCCAAATTCATGTTGAACCCTAACACCCAGTGTGATGGTATGAGGAGGTGGGGGGGTCTTTGGGAAATGATTAAGTCATGAGGGTGGAGCCCTCATGAATGGGATTAGTGTCCTCATAAAGGGACCCCAGAGAGCTCCCTCTCTCCCTTCATAATGTAAGGACATAGCAAGATGGAGTCTGTGAACCAGGAAATGGGCTCTCACCAGACACCAATTCTGCCAGAGGCTTGATCTTGAATTTCCAGCCTCCAGATCTGTGAGAAATAAATGTGTGTTGTTTAAGCCAGCCAGTCTGTGGGACTTTGTTAAAACAGCCCAGACTAAGGCAAGGAGCCAATCCAGGATCCCACATTTCCTTTCCATGTCTTGGTCTCCTCCCTCTGTGATGGTTCCTCAGTCTTTGTCTTTCCTGACACTTTTAAAGAGTACTGCCAGTTATCCTGGTAGAATGTCTCTCAACTTGGGTTCATTTGGTTATTTGCTTTGATTAAACTGAGGTCGTCCATTTTGGACAGGAATTCCACGGACGTGGCACTGAGAATGTCCTTCTCTGCATCCCGTTGGCGGCTCCATGGTGTCACTGTCTCATTTTCAGCGACGTTGACTTGATCACTAGGCTAAAGATGGTGTCACCACTGTAAAATTACTACTTTCCCTTTGTAACTAATATGTATCTTGGGGGGAAAATACTTTGAGACAACGCAAATATCTTGTTTCTCACCATACGTTTCCCCCACCAGGTTTTAGCAGCGATCCACGGATCTTGGCTGTAACAATCATGAGGTGTTTGCTCAACGGTGATCTGTCATTTCCCTCATTCTGCCTATATGTACTAATCTGAATATTAGTGGTGATCTTTTATTTCCTTCACTCCTTGTACATGTACGAACTGGAGGAGCTGAAGGGTCAATCACTTGCCTAGTGAGGGACGAATGGACCCTAAACCAAGGAACCTGTTCCAATTTCACGCACCCTAGAACCCTCCCTGTGCTTCCAAGCCCCGCCCCAAGATGGCGGCCCGGACAGACGGGCGGGGCGCTCCGGATCACGTGGTCGTGTCGACGCCGACGTGGCCTCCGGCGGACGCCCCACTTGTCCCTCGCCGCGCTCCGTCCGCCGTCCCTGCCCAGCGAACCTGATCCCAAGATGGCGGCGCCCAGCAGAAGAAGGAATGGCGGCGGCGGCGCCGTGAGCTTGTGGGCCGCCCTGCTCCTGGTGGCCGTGGCGCTGAGGCCGGCACGGGCGGTGTCTGAGCCCACGACGGTGGCCTTTGACGTGCGGCCCGGCGGCGTGGTGCACTCCTTCTCCCAGAATGTGGGCCCTGGGGTATGTGCCTCAGCCACCCCGGGGGCTTGAGCAATGGTGCAGGCGGGGGCAGGGCCTGGGGAGGGGGGCGCGGACCGGCGGGGCGGGGTCTGGGGGGGGGAGGGGGCGCGCACCGGCG
Organism: Balaenoptera musculus; assembly: GCF_009873245.2. NCBI lineage: Eukaryota > Metazoa > Chordata > Mammalia > Artiodactyla > Balaenopteridae > Balaenoptera > Balaenoptera musculus. The sequence continues at coordinate 167,775,052 of NC_045787.1, forward strand.
GGGCGGGATCTGGGGGAGGGGGGGAAACGGACCGGCGGGGGCGGGGCCTGAGGGGTCGCGGACCGGCGTGGGTAGGGCCTGAGGATGGGGGGCGGGACTTGGTAGCGAGGCCTGACAGAACTAAGAAGGGAGGCGGGGCTCCTGGGGGCTGGCGGTTTTGGGGGGGCTGGCGGTTTTGGGAGGGCTGGGTCACTAGCCTCGTGCCTAATTCCTGTCTCATGCCCAGCGTGCCCAAGCAGCCCTATCCCCCAGACCCAGGAGACTCCCTCGCTGTTGGAGGGCAGGAAGGGCCCAGCGATGGGGAGAGGGGAGCTGGAGGCTGATGGGCATATGCCTCCAGGGCCTGCAGAAGGTCGTCCCGCTGTAGCTCTGACCAGGGAGGAAGTGGACAGGCGTTGCTCTTTCCTTCCATTGCACAAGGCCCCCCCGTCTTTTTCATTGAAATGTGGGGCCAGGCCCTCCTTACCTGGAGGTAGCAGGCCTGGGTCTAGTCTAGCCCGTCCCTAGCTTATTGGAGAAGTCGCTTCCTCTCCCAGTCTCCTTTTCCCTGCCTGTAACAACGATGTCAATCATCACTATTTGTTGAGTACTTCCTTATAACCAAAGGATACTGTGCCAAATTCTTTATGTGAGGCCCATTTTACAGATGAAGAAACAGAGGCTCAGAAAGCTTTGCACTTGTCCAAGGTCCACAGTGGAGCAGAGATGGGCCCCTAGGTGCCCCTGCTTCCAAAGTTCATGTTCCTAGACGGGTGGGTGCTGGAGGGGGGTGTGACCTCCCCCTTCCTGTTCTTCATCCCCCAGAAGCCATCTGGGTTGTTTGTCCTGACCCAGGATCTCCCAAGTAGGGAGACAGGTGCGGGAGTTCCAGATCTGCAGACACTGGAAGGCCCTGCAGGGCTGGCCAGAGGGATCTGGCTCCACCTCCTTTCTCTGAGTGCAGATACTCAAAAGTAGGATCTTCTTGATTCTGGATCTCAGAAGGACATCCTGAGACCCTGTACCTCAAGCACTAACGATTATCTCCTACCGAGACTTTTTTTCCCTTCCATTCTCTAGGACAAATATACCTGTGTGTTCACCTACGCATCTCAAGGAGGGACCAATGAGGTGAGTTGTTCAAAATTCTACGTGGTTTAGTACGACAATATCCATTGTCATACAGAGATGCTCTCTAGGGGACACTGGACATCAGACTATTCTTACCTAACCAATAAAAGACAGTGCTTAAGTTACATAGTGATGGCAGATTCCATTCATAATTCCACGGAGTGAACAAACGTCTGGATAGAAGGAAGGATGTGAGACGTGACTCTGCCATTCCCATGAGCCTCTATTAAGGGTATTGTGTTCATTTTCTGTGCTGAGTAACAAATTACCACAGACTGAGCAACTTAAAACAACACCCATTTATTATCCCACGGTTCTGGAGGTCAGAAGTCCCGGTTGGCTCAGCTGGATGCTTCACAAAGCGACAGTCAAGGTGTCAGCTGGGCTGGGTGTTCACCTGCAGGCTCTGGGGAGAACCCTCGTCCAGACACATTCCAGTTGTTAGCAGAATTCGGTCCCTTTCGGTGTGAAACTGAGGTCCCTAGTTCCTTGCTGGCTGTTTTCTCCAGCTGGAGGCAGAAGAGGAGGTAAGAGAGATTCGAAGCACGAGGAGGACGTAGTGCACCACAGCTGGCTTTGAGGGACCACGTGGGAGGGAGGACGTGGTCTCCAGGAGCTGAGAGCGGCCCCCGGCCGGCAGCAAGAAAACGAGGGCTTCAGTCCTCCAACCGCAAGGAATGAATTCTGCTGCAACCACATGAGTTGGAAGAGGACCCAGCGCTCCAGGTGGGAACGCAATCTGGCTGACACTTTGATGTCAGCTTATGAGACTGAGCAAAGGACCCAGCCCCACCCTGCCCGGACTTCTGACCTACAGAATTGTGAGCTAATGAATGGGCATTGCTTTTTTTTTTTTTTTTAATTTATTTATTTATTTTTGGCTGCATCGGGTCTTTGTTCCTACACACAGGCTTTCTCTAGTTGCGGCGGGCGGGGGCTAGTCTTCATTGCGGTGCGCGGGTTTCTCATTGCGGTGGCTTCTCTTGTTGAGGAGCATGGGCTCTAGGCGCGCAGGCTTCAGTAGTTGTGGCATGTGGGCTCAGTAGTTGTGGCTCGCGGGCTCTAGAGCGCAGGCTCAGTAGTTGTGACGCACGGGCTGAGTTGCTCCGCGGCACGTTGGATCTTCCCGGACCAGGGCTCGAACCTGTGTCCCCTGCATTGGCAGGCGGGTTCTTAACCACTGCGCCACCAGGGAAGTCCGGCACAGCTTTTAATGCTACTAAATTTGTGGTAATTTGTCACACAGTGTAGTGAGTTGAATGAGGCCCCCCCCGTAAAGATATGTCCACATCCTAATGCCTTGAACCTGTGACTTTTAAGAAAAAGTCTTTGTAGATGTAATTAAGTTAAAGATCTTGAGATGAACAGATTATCCTGGATTACCCGGGTAAGCCCTAAATCCAGTGGCACACATCCTTGTAAGAGACACACATGGGAGATTTGATAAAAAGAAGACACACAGAGGAAAAGGCCATGTGAAGATGGAGGCAGAGGTGGAGTGATGTGGCCACAAGCCAAGGGACACCTGGAGCCACCAGAAACTGGAAGATGCAGGAAGGATTCTCCCCTGGGGCCTCCAGAGGGAACACGGCCCTGCCCACACCTTGATTTTGGACTGCTGGCCTCCAGACTGTGAGAGAACAGATTTCAGCTGTAAGCTACCAAATTTGTGGTGATTTGTTCCAGCAGCCCCAGGAAACGAATACACACAGCAATAGACTACTGTTACAGCCAGTAATGCACCATTACAGATAAATACTCTGAGGATAAAATACTGTTGTTAAATTCTGGCTAGACACCGCCGCTTGGTTCTGTCTGAAGGGAGGGCAGCACACGTGTTTGAGAAGAGACACAAAACAGATTTTCTCCTCGTGATTGTTAGAAAGAATGAAAGATAATTGAAAAGGAAGAATTAATTGTCACTGCGAAAGTCAGTGTAAAGCATCTTTTGTACCCCTAAATTGTGCTTTCCTCCCCAACCCTCAGACTGTAGGGAACACTACTGTCCTTCCAGAAGAGTCTATGGCACTGTGTCCCATAACAACGGAGAGTCCCAGAGATGGAGGCTGCCTGGGGACCGCTCCATGTTTGCCTGTCACGTGCCTACCCCTCCCAGCATCCTGGTTCTGAGTCCCTCTCTTCCACCCCCACTCCCCGACTCAGGGCAGCACATTAAAATGGGCAAGAGCGGGAATTCCCTGGGTCCAGTGGTTAGGACTCGGCGCTCTCACTGCCGTGGCCCCAGGTTCGATCCCTGGTCAGGGAACTAAGATCCTGCAAGCCAGGCAGTGCGGCCAAAAACAAAAAAAAACAAAAAACGGTGAGAGCGAGTTCCCCCGCTCCACCGGGCACTGCTGACTTTAGAGGCGGGGCCGCTCTCTGTGGGGGGCCGTCCTGGGCAGCCTCCCTGGCCCCCACCCACTCGATGCCAGCAGCCAACCCCCCCAGTGTCCACTGGGGGAACAAAAGGGTCCCCAAGTGAAAACCACTGGGCAAGAGTGACATGAAATGCACTCCTTACTTTGGATATTTCCAGTTTGTAAATAAAAGTAAATGATTCCTAGCAACAGTATTTTATTTATTTTTTTGGCCGCACCGCGTAGCATGTGGGACCTTAGTTCCCCGACCAGGGATTGAACCAGCGCCCCCTGCATTGGAAGCACGGAGTCTTAACCACTGGACCGCCAGCGAAGTCCCCCAGCAACAGTATTTTAACAAAATGTAGCAAACGCCTGGTGACACCCTTCCCAGCGGTGTCACCAGGGGGTTGCAGCTCTGCTGGGGAGGATCGCCGCCCTTCCCACTGCCTCCAGGACAGCAGGCATCCTGCGATCGTCCGCCCCTTCCTTGGCCACCTCCAGGCCTCGCTGCTTCTCCAAGTGGTCCACTCCATTGTGGGATGGTGACAAGTGGTGGAACATTCTGCCTTGATCCAGGCCCCTTGGTCCAGCCGTGCCCTGCCACGAGCTCCAGATCAGTCCCAAAGCACCTTCCTCCCCCAGTCAGGCCTTTCCATGCCTCCTTTGTTGTGTAGGTGATCAATTCGTTATACAATAAAATTGTGATAGCACCATCGCCTTGGTGTTTGTTGGGCGGCCCGACCTGTGCTGGGAGAGATACACGTCTCGTTTCCTCTTCAGAACCCCAGGAGGCTGTCCTTATCCCCGCCTCACACATGAGGACACGGTGGCCCAGAGGCTGAAGACTGCCCTGGCTCCCCCAGCTGGGACGTGACCAAGGTCCCCAAGGCACAGGCCCCTGACCGCCGCCCTGAGCCAGGACACGCCTCGCGTCGCCAGCAGCTTGGAAAAGAGCGCCCGCGCCTCCCTAACGGGACTCTTGGGATGGACATTCCACTGCAGCGTAGGAGGAGAGACCTAGGCTCACTCTTGGAAAGGCGGCTGGGTCACAAATTCTAAAACCAGCATCGGGCTTGATTCTCCCGTTTGGGATGAGGGGATTCATCCTAAAGGAAACACCTAAGAGCAGAGCAGACACGTCCAGCACCGACTTGTTCCGGCAGCAGCGGCCTAGAACTGTGATCATGAGAGACCACGGGCCGACTGCAAAGCTGCGTGAACCCAACGGTGCGACCCACAGGCTCTCTGGCTGCGGGCCTGCCGCCTGCTTAGGAGCAAACAGCCGGCCGGATTCTCAGCAAACGTGCAGGGGCCATCCAAGATGTTCTCCGGGATCCGCTTGGCCACACTTGGGGGCCCCGCCAAGATGCCCCTCGGAGCAGCTGGAACGGAAGCCCCAGAGGCCCAAGTGGCGCTTCTCTAGAGCCATCGTCAACAGAGGGGAAATGGGTCTGTGGTGTGGGCTCCCAGGGGGCCCGGGATGCAGGCTGGGCTTGGGGAGAGCGGGAGGCCAGGCTGCTCTGACAGTGGTTCGTTTCTCCAGAGGGTCACCTGAGAGGCCGGCTGGTGCCGGGTGACCACAGGCACAGGGTTATTCATCATCTCAGCGCCGGCCAGGATCCTGAGCAGCCAGAGAGCTCGTCCAAGGTTGGCGGGAATGCGGCCACTTGGGAAAACTGGCCCTTTCTTATCAAGTTAAACATACGACCCCATGCTTCCACTCCTCGGTATCTACCCGTTAGAAATGAAAACTTGTGTCCACACAAAGCTTGTACGTGAATGTTCATAGCAGCCTGATTCATGGTAGCCAACAAGTGGAAACAACCCAAGTGTCCCCCAGCTGATGATGGATAAACGCAGTGTGGTCCCTTCACACATGGGCACATCACTCAGCCATGAAAAGGGGAGAAGCACTGACACTCGCTACAACGTGGATGGCCCCTGAGAACACGATGCTCAGTGAGAGAAGCCAGACACAGAAGGACACACAGTGTGTGATTCCACTGATGGGAAACATCCAGAACAGGCAAATCCACAGACACAGAGAGTGGGTTCGTGGTGGTTGGGCTGGGGGAGGGGATGGGGGTGGGACTTCTTTGGGGGGTGATGAGAATTAGATACAGGTGATGGTTGCACAGCTCTGAATATACTAGGAAGCATTGAAGCATGCCCTTTAAAAGCATATCATCTATACATGTGTTTTTTTTTTAATATAAATTTATTTATTTATTTTTGGCTGCGTTGGGTCTTCGTTGCTGCGCGCGGGCTTTCTCTAGTTGCGGCAGGCGGGGCCTTCGTTGCGGTGCACGGGCTTCTCTTTGTTGTGGAGCACGGGCTCTAGGTGCACGGGCTCAGTAGTTGTGGCACGCGGGCTCAGTAGTTGTGGCTTGCGGGCTTAGTTGCTCTGCGGCATGTGGGATCTTCCCAGACCAGGGCTCGAACCCGGGTCCCCTGCATTGGCAGGAGGATTCTTAACCACTGCGCCACCAGGGAAACCTCATATTGTATGTTATGTAAACTGTTTCTCAATAAAGCTGTTAAAGGTAAGTGAATTATTGATATACATGAAGCCACATGGGTGAATCTGATATGCGTTAGGCTGAGTGAGACTGACCGGCACAGGAGACCATGTCCTGTGTGATTCCACTCAGGTGGCATTTTGCAAAGGCACAACTATGGGGACAGAGCAGATCAGTGGTTACCAGGAATTTGCAGGAAGGGGTTGACTCCAGAGGGATGGAGGAGAGATAACTGGGAAGATGGAACTGATCTGTATCTTGATTGGGCGGTGGATACATTTGTCAAAACTCATAGAACAGACACTGAAATGGGTCCATTTCACCATATGTTACTTGTCTCCTGATAAAAAATAACAGCGGTTACCAATTACCTGTCCTCGATTACACCCGGCCACTTAGATCCTGAGCCCCCTAGCCTCCCAGAGAAGGTCACAGAGGCTCGGGCTGAACAGGCTGCCCCAAAACACACCCTCGTGTGAGTGTCTGAGGCCAAAACCTGAGCCTCACCAAGGGCGCCTACTGCCCACCCCGGCCTGTGGCCTCGAGACCAAGGTCAAGTTCATATAACAAGACCACTCAGAGGGATATTGACCCTATTGCTAAGAAGCTCTTGGTTTTAATTTTGTTTGCTTTCATAATTAAAAAAAAAAAGTTTAAATGTTTGCCTTGGGACTTCCCTGGTGGTCCAGTGGTTAAGACTTCGAGCTCCCAATGCCGGGGGACCCAGGTCCGATCCCTGGTCGGGGAAGTAGATCCCGCATGCATGCTGCAACTAAGACCCGGCACAGCCAAATAAATAAATAAATAAAATTTTTTTTTTTTAAAAAAGAAGCCTCATTTTCATGAATCTTTTAAGAGCTATGGAAAACCATCCCAGATATATTTCACAGCGTAAAACTGTTTCCGGGTGCTCAGAGGCCTTGGAGCCGTGGGCAGGAGTTTTTAAATAGAAAATAAATGTGTTGGGCAGGTCCCCTTGCCATGCCTGCCCCACCTGAGTAATTGGCTTCTACCTTCATGCTGCAGGCAAAAGACTTCCAAGTCACCATTTACTCGCATTATAATTAACATACAAATGGCCGTTTCTATTAATGGAAAAGCTCTGGCCTTTAACCAGATTATCAGCAATCATATTCCACCTTTACTCTCTGGAGAGGATGGGACACTCTCATTTTCCTAGCAAAACACAAAAACGCCGCAGGTCACCAGACCTTGCATTTGGCCGGGTTTTCAGAGGCCCTGAAAATGAGAATAAACTGGCAGCGGTGTGTTTTGGAACCATTTAAAAAATTTTTTTTTAATTTAATTTTTTAAAAAAGCTAACACAGGGACTTCCCTGGCAGTCCAGTGGTTAGGACTCCACACTTCCACTGCAGGGGGCATGGGTTCGATCCCTGGTTGGGGAACTAAGATCCCGCATGCCGTGCGGCCAAAAAAATAAAAATAAAAAAGCTAACACACGTCATTCAAAAAGAAAAAAACAAGAAGCTCTCCAGTGCCTTCTGTCGGCCCGGTTCCCACCCACGTCCTACATGTAACCGGGGTTATTAAAATCTTGCATCTTCTCCGAGGACTGCTCTATGCTTATGCAAGCAAGCATGGGTGTATTGTCTTTCCTTCTTTTATTTTTGTTTCTATCTTTCCCAATAGACTTTATTTTTTACAGCAAAATGGAGCGGAAGGCACAGAGATTTCCTGTATACCCCTGCCCCCCAACCATCGCCCACCAGAGTGGGACGTTTGTGACAGTCGTTGATGAACCTACACACGCCATCACCCCAAGTCCAGAGTTGCCATCAGGGTTCACTCCTGGTGTGGTGCGTGCCGTGGGCTTGGACAGACATATGATGGCGAGGCTGTGTGTCCCGGACTGACCTGCCTGTCCTCTCTCCCCAGAAGTGGCAGATGAGTCTGGGGACCAGCGAAGACCACCAGCACTTGACCTGCACCATCTGGAGGTGAGCGAGGGTCCGGTGGTGGGATCTCCTCCTGGACGAGACACCTTCGCTCTGGGCGGTACCCATACTGACGGCGTCCTGCGCCCCTGGAGGGTCGCAGGCGGGAGAGGGGGTGCCATCCTGTGTGGGACTTGAGGGCGAGGAGGGCTTCCCAGGGAAGCACGTTGACACTGAGGCCTAGAGGGGGCGGGGGGACTGGGAGGTGGGGTCTAGGCAGTGGCCGCAGCCCCGGGAGAGGGGCCGGGCTCCCCAGACGCCACCCCCTTCATGGTCACCTCAGTCACATTGCTTGCTCAAGAACTTAATCTCCCGCTGTGCCCACCCTTCTCATAATCCCACTTCCTGGAGCCCAGCTCCATGAGCCCAAGAAGTGGGTGCTCGGCCCTCTGATGGGGAGGAGGGTGATGGAGCTTCACCAATTCCTGGCCCTTTTCCCCTGGGCCTCATGGCCTGGAATGTGTCGCCCGAGCAGAACAGATTTCTCAAGCATTTGCCACGCGCCTGACATAGAAGTCCCAGCCACGCTCTCACCCTCAGGGGACCGGGGTCAACATAGGGGACAGATCAAGAAACGGGACACATTAGAGAGCAGCGACAGCGACATTTAGTTAAAGAACACGCTTGCAGGCATTGGCGCAGAATCCCCGTCTCCTGTTCGATGCGTTACAAACCGCAGGCGTTTTAGTACCAAGTATTGTTGGGGAGCTTCTCGTGGGGGCAGAAGCCCTGCGTCCTCAACACGCTACCGCCAGCCCCGCTGAGAGGGGAGACCCTGTCTGTGCCCCCTCCTGGCCTCAGAGAGAAGCATCCCAGAGGCAGCGAGCCGGGGTGGGGGGCTCCCTAATTACAGGTTAGCTATCAGGGCTGCATCCCCCCGCCTGTAGACCATCGTCTCACACAGGCTCGTGAGCACCAGCCCTCCACCTGGGCACAGACCCAGGCCGCACTGGCCCAAAGCAGGGTCCTCAGCCCGCAGCCTCTTAGCTGACCACCCAGCGGCCCCCCAGGGACACGCTCAGCCCCAGACACCCTCCTGTTCCTAGTTAACCCCCGTACTTCTCACCCCCGGGATGTGGCCCGGCCTCACCCCTAGCGCACAGCTGGGATGTTGTCCACTGGATGAGAAGTGTTCTGTGAGTGGATGCGAGAGGCCCCGTTCTAGAACAGCTCCTACCCAGAAGGGGAAAGAGGCTTGTCCATCAATGAGCCAGAAGAGCATCCTGGCAAAGAGGAAACAGTGGATCACATTGAGGGCGCCCCATCTGTCCTTCCCAGAAATGCCTGGCAGCAGATCCCATCTTGGAGAGTTGGGGGTGGGGGGTGGCACGCAGCCCTGGACTGACCCTATCGCCCGACCTTTCTTCGCAGGCCCCAGGGCAAGTCCTACCTGTACTTTACGCAGTTCAAGGCGGAGGTGCGGGGTGCTGAGATCGAGTACGGCATGGCCTACGTGAGTGTCACCTGCACATGGGGTGGCCGCCTGGCTGGGCCACCAGGGACTGCAACTTGGAGACCCCGGGGGGGCGGGGGGGGGAATGAGGAGATGGACACCAAGCCCTTAGAGGGAGGCCTGGAGGCGCGGGGGGCCAGGGTTACGGTGCCCAGAGGGGAACCTGGCTGACCCCCAGGGACACCTGGCCTCCCTCCTGTAAGGCCCGCCAGCCTCCCACCAGTGCCCCCTGCTGGCAAAGCCAACAGGAAGTCGGGGGGCCAGGGGGCTCAGCCCTGGGACAGGGGCAGTGAAGGCGGAAGTTGGCCCAGGGGGCAGGTGGGGGGCTCATTGGTGTCGGGAGGGCCCCACGCCCCTTGGCTCCAGTGACCTGTGGTTCACAGCCCACCCAGCACCTTCTGCGCTCCTGACCCCCACGGCCCCCACTCCAGAGCCCAGCCACTCTGCAGAGTCCACCCCTGCTTCTCCATCTGGGTCTGAAACAGTTTGAAAACCACCTTATCAGTCCAAGAAGCAGAACCAGTAGGAGACAGGCATTAAGAGATTCGCTGCCAGGAATCGGCTTCCACTGTGGGAGCCTGGCTTTGGGGGTTTCCTCCAGGGAAGCCTCAGCTCTGCCCTGAAGGCCCTCCCCATGATTGAATCAGGCCCACCCAGGTCCCCGAGGATAATCTCTTTTACTTAAAGTCAGCTCAGGATGAACCTCCGTCACATCTACAAAATTCCCTCCCAGCAACCCCAGCAAGGGTCTGATTGTATAACGGGGACTGTGGCCGCTCCAATGACACATCAGACTGTCCATCAGACCATTAACTAATCGCTCTCTGGGGTCCCTTCTTACTTTGAAACTATTATTTTTACTGATTTGAAAGACACAATTCTGCTGTTTAAAAATTACATGCAAGAGACTGCCATGCTAGTATCATTTCCATAAATTAACTAAAAAAAAAAAAATTCCCTTCGATTTGCAGGGAAGGCATGAAGTTTTAAGCTAGTTGACAATCTCTTAAGTGGATTAACCCACTGCTTCTGCTGGATTCTCTTTTATGTGCTTAAAAAAGCATCACGCAGCTCTTCAGCAGAAGCATGCAGCTTTAGTCTCTGCTGCTCTGCAAAGCCAAGCGAGCCGTGTTCCTTCCCAATTAGAAAAGTTTCCACTTGTTCCCTTTCAGTCGAAAGCTGCTTTTGAAAGAGAGAGCGATGTGCCCCTGAAAAACGAGGAATTTGAAGTGACCAAAACAGCAGGTATGTAGAGGGGTTTGTGGAGCTGGAATCCAGGTTCTCAAGCAGGGAGTGGGTGAGAGAGGGGACAAGACCCCCGCTAGAGGGCGATCCAGGGGCCCTGTGGTGAGAGGAGCCTGCCATCCCTAAACGGCTTCTGCAAAGGGCCACCTAGTAAATATTTTCGGCTTTGGGGCCCCCTTTGAAACAACTCGACCCAGCCCCCGCAGGGCAAAGTCAGCCATAAGCCACTAGTCAGTGAATGAGGGTGGCTGCCTTCTAATAAAACTTTATTTCGTGAACACTGAACTGTGGATGTCATATCACTTTCCCATATCACAGGATGCCATTTTTCCTTTGATTTTTCTTAAAGCTATTTGAAAATGTAGAAACCACCCTTCGCTCACGGGCGGCAGGCACACTTGCCCAATCCCTAGCAGAGAACGGAGAGCATGAGAGTCTGTCCTCGGAGAGCTGCGTCCTGGGACACTCAGCTCCATAGGAGGCCGGGGAGCAGGGGGCCGCGGGGTCTGACGCCTACACAGCCTGGCCGTCCTGGGCTCCGTGACAGCTTCAAGCAGTGCGGTTGGGACCTTGTGCATGCATGACACGGGAGGCGGGGGTCACCTCCTGAGGCCCCGAGACCCCCATGGCCTCTGACCCCCATTCAGCTGTAGCCATGCAGGCCAGATGCCGAGCAGAAAGAGGGGGGCTAGGCACCCGAGTTGGGGCTCAGGGTGCGAGAGCAAGGGGGGACGAGTGAGTGAGACGGTGAACACGGGGCTGAGCCGAGTCGGGGAGCCCCGAGGGTCCTGAAGGACGGGGGAGAGATGAGGAACCCATGTGGCCGTGGACGTCACCAGGCACCAAGGGGAGGGGAGGGGAGGGGAATGGGCAGCATAAGCGGGGCTTTTAGGAGGGCCTGGAAGGAGGCCCGACCTGCCCGCAGGTCCTCCGGGTGGGGGCAGGGGCCCGTTCAGAGTAGAGATCAAGGACAGAGGGGATTGGGTTGCTGCAGACCCTGAGCCCCAGGGAGCATAGGCGGTGAGGATGGACAGGGAGTGGGGGGCAGGCTGGGTGTGCAGAGCGGGGGGCGGCCAGGTTCCCTGACCCTGCCCGAAGAGCGTCAGACAAGTTTGCCAGTGCAAACCTCCAAACCCCAGCCATTCTCAGTGTGGCAAAAATGACCACGGCTCTTCCCACGTCGACATCTCCCATGGCCTCCCACTGCCCTCAGGACAGTCCCACAGCCTCCCCGCCTTTCTCCTATCCCTCACCCGTAAGACGTCCAGGGCCAGGGGCCTTCCCCTGTGGAGTCCACTGGGAGACTGCTCCCCTGCCTTGCCCTGCTCCCATCGTCGGCTGCACCCGGCTCAGGACACGGAGGATTTGCGGAGGCAAGGGCTGACCAAGGGTTTCTTCTTTTGCAGTGTCCCACAGGCCCGGGGCCTTCAAGGCTGAGCTGTCCAAGCTGGTGATCGTGGCCAAGGCGACACGCAGTGAGCTGTGACCAGGAGCCCCTTTGAGGGCGGCTTTTCCTCATCTCCGCTGAAGGAGCCGGGCCCCATGAGGGCCCAGTACTTGTTTTCAGTGGGGGGTGGGGGCTGTTAATCTTCTGCCCAGGCTGACGTTGCCCCGTTCAGAGGGCTTCGCAGGGCAGCTGAGGCCCCGGGGCAGAGTGCGGAGGGCCAGGACTCTCCTGGCTCCCACCTGTCCCTCCCCACGAGGAGTGTGGCTCTGAGACCCACTGCTCTTCTTACCAGAAGAGGCATCAGGGCACAAGGTGGGGCTCACGGGTTTCACAGCTTTTCTGAAGGCAGCAGCGTCTCCCCTAGGATCAGGCCGGGCTCCGGGACGCTCCTGGGGAGAGCCACCCTGCCGCTCTCTGACCCTCAGCCAGCTGCTTTCTTGTCATCCCCCAGGGGACCAACTTTCAGACTCACTGGGCAGAAGTGAAATGTTCTTTCATATTTAAATAAATAAGACAATTAAAAAGTAACCACACAGTCTTGGCATCTGGCGCTGGTGCCCGCCTGGCTGGGCACGTGGGGCTGGGGGCCCCTACTTCCCTTTGCTGCTGGAGATGGGTTAGCTGCATCACCCTGGGCACAGGGACTTTTCTGCAGGCGCAGACGTGCCGGTCCCGAGGCAGCTGGACCTCGCCGAGCCCATGGGGCCACGCCCGGCAGAGGGTGAGCGCTCCAGGGCAGACCTGCTCTTCTGCATCCTGTGGTTGGGTCTGCTTATTTTTTTTGAGGCCGGATTGCAGCTCGGTAACTTTAAAAAAAAAACAAAAACCCGCAAGCAAACCAAAATAAATAAACGGTATCCCCAAAGGCCTCAGCCACTCAGGGGAGCCTGGTCTCCCAACAGCGGGGCCTGGGAGTCTGACCCCCACTAGACTGTCACCCTGACCTCTGACTGTGAGGAAAGAAACCATGTGGCCATGAAGCGGGTCCTTGATGATCAGAATCACCACGTTGGGTCGACTGAGGCCTCTCTGTTCCTGTCACTCACCTGGCCCTCCCTCATGCCACCCAGGAGCCCGGTGCTGCTGTGACCCCTCCTGCCCCGGGGCCTCAGCGGTGCTGGTGTAGGAATGGCTCCAGAGAGAGGCACAAGCAAGATGAACAGCTGTTCTCAGAACCAGTAACCACTGAGGGGGACCTCGGGCCCACGGTACTCAGGGCAGGGGCGGGGCACCAGCAGCCTCAGTGGTCAAGCGCACGTGATCTGCACCACCTCGCGAGCAGCTCTGGAGGCACACACGTCCTCGGGGAGGCTCGCTCCACCGACCACGGCGACCTGCAGTTCTCAACAGGGCCCAGGAGATGATTGCCCAGGGCCTCCTGCAAAAACCTGGCAGCTGGACACAGGTGGAGACGATGGCGCACCCTGGGCCCTGAGGTGTGTGAGGGCCAGACCTTGGCTGAGAGGGATATTGATTCTTCTGTGGTCAGCCTGGCGGCACTTACCACTTCCAAGTACTGGCCGCCGGCAGGGATGCAGAGCGGTAGGTGCAATGTGCTGGGACACAGCAGGGCACCTCTGGACACAGAGAAGCTTCCCCTTTACTCCATGTGACGTGTGCGTGTGCCTTTATGGAGCTTTCTGGTGAGCGAAGCCGCCTGGCCCCAGGACCTTTGGTCATGATGAGGAGCTGGACTGAGCCCTGTTTGGGCTGCAGAAGCCAAGCTCTGCCACCCCTGCTAATCTGCTAGTCTGTCATCCAACGCAGCGGGAATCAAACCTGCTAACAGGCTGCGGGTGTGTGACGTTTATGTGCAACCTTGATTCAAAAGGCAAAAACCCTAGGTGGCTGAGAGCAAACTGTCAGATGCTTTTATTTACATAGTTTTGTAGTGCTCTTTGGTTTTTTTAAATTAAATCTCAAGTGTATGAAAAGAGTCAAGACAGGTACAAAGCCTTATCACATGGATATATGCCAGCAGAGCAGAGGGCAAAGGATTTCATGTGGGGCTTCTCGGCGTAATCAAAATGCACGATTGTTCGTTTGAAGATGTCTTTTGACCCAAGATAAAAGGGAAAGTTTGCCTTGGAAGTGGAGGGCAGAGGTAGGAACAGCTGGATCCTGAGTGAAAGCCTTTGACTTTTTCAGAGCAGCAGAAACCAAACAGAGAAACGCTGCCCTGAATCTGGGGTCCTAATCTATCAGTCAGCCCCGCATGCCGTGGAGAGGCAAAAGGGAGTGGTGGGGACTGTGGCAAAGCAAAGACGGGCAACCTCTATGCAGCTTCACCACTGGGCAGTGCAGGCGTATTTTCTAGAGAAACGCCAAGATCAAGATCGGCATGTGCAATTTCCTTGGTTTTAAGTGTTGGCAACTAATTCCAAATGTCTCAAAACACCGGATGGGGCTAAGCAAACCCATCTTCTTGCCTAATAAGGCCTGCAGGCCTCCTCTGTTTGCAGTCCTTGCCCTAAACAGACCAGGTTCTGCAAAAATAGACATCGTTCCCCCCCTCCCCCCTGAGTGCCCAAAATAACCTTCCCGGCCCTGACATGGCCAGACCTGCAGCCGGGTTTCGCAGTCTTTTAAAACCCATGCCCACTTCTGACAGATCACAAATACGCTCCCACACCCCAACGTGTCCATCCACGCCCCAAGTTAAGAATCGCCGCACCAGCGTCGCCAAAGCCAAGAGTTGTTGAGCTTTGTTTCTGAGGCCTGTCTTATAAAAACAATTGTGTGTTTGTTTTCCAAATATGAAATCATCATTTAAAAACATGCACGCATCTCAGACAGCTTCCCCTGACGCCCTGCATCGGGGGCGCACTCCGTTCCTCTCCCACGTGGGAGTCTGGGCCACGATGCCAACCAGAGGGAGGAGGCGTCCTCACTGACACACCTGCACCCACCGCGGCCCTCGCGTGGCTCCCAGGGCCCATTTCCTGGTCTGCGGAACGAAGTACCCCAGCCTGGGAGGCTGAAACAACAGAAGCTTGTTCGCTCTCACCTCTGGAGGCCTGAGATCAAGGGGTCGGCGGGGCTGGTTCCCTCTGAGGGCTGTTCCAGGCTCTCTCCCAGCTTCTGGTGGTGGCTGGCAGTCCTTGGTGTTCCTCGTCGTGCAGACACCTCCCCCCAGTCTCTACCGCCACCTTCATATAGCATTGTCCTCTGAGTCTGTGTCCAAATATCCCCTTCTCATAAGCACGCCACTCAGAGTGGATTAGCCACCCCCGCTCCAGTATGAACTCAACTAATTACATCTGCAATCACCCTATTTCTAAATAAGGTCATATTCAGAGGCCCTGGGGCTTAGGACTTCGAGGAACTTGGGGCGGGGGAACAGCTCACTGTGTAACACTCCCTTTCTCCTGGTTTCCCATGACCCTCTCTGCGGGAATGCAAAAGCCCAGGCAACATTATGAAGTGGGAAGCCGCCAGCTGTCAGAGACACCAAGTGATTTGAGGGGTTCAGACCGGTGGCTCAAGGGTCATTGTGCAGACGGTGCGCCGGAGCAGGCAGTGGTCTCCAGGTGTCCCGGGAGGCCGCTGGCGCAGGCAGGCCGTGCCGGGCTCCGCGCTGAGTTCCTCTCCCCACGGAGACTGGGCCGGAGGAGGAGAAGTGACCTGGGTCCTTAGAGCTGCAGAGGCGCGCGTGCGCGCGTGCGTGCGTGCGTGCGTGCGTGTGTAGGTTGGGTGGGGGGTTTGGCCAGAGTCAGACTGGAAGAGGTTAAAAACACCCCCGCAAGCCCCGCCCCCAGCGGGAAGCTGGAGCGAGGAGGTCGGAGGTCAGGTCGGAGGTCATATGCTCTCCTCGTCCAGCAGCCGGTTGAGACCCTCGCAGATCCTGCGCAGGTGGGAGCGGTAGGGCTCAGCCGGGCCGTAGAGCGCGGCGAGGAAGTCGCAGTCAGCCAAGTGGCCGAACACGTGGTTGATGCGGCCGTGGGACTTGGCGGTCAGGTGCGCGCCCGCCGCCTGGTGCAGCAGGTCCCGGCACTCGAGCAGGGCGGCGGCCAGGACGCGCCGGTCGAAGGTGAAGTCCACCTGGTGGAAGCTGACGGCGGTCATGGCCAGGCGGCGCGCCTGCTGCCGGAAGCGCTGCAGCCGCGCCAGCTCCTCGCCGCCCAGCTGCCCGCTGCGCAGCAGGACGCCCAGCTTCACAGCCACCTTGACCAGGTTCTTGACCACCTTCTGGGCCTCCTTGCGGCTGCGTGTGAACTCCTTGGTGGCGCGGTACAGCTCGTCCAGCACCTCACTGCTGGTGTCGTCGATGAACGCGGCCGCCACCGCCCTGGATGCGATCTTGCTCAGGAGCTTCTTCTGGGCCTGTAGGACCAGGCTCTTGGTGCTGAAGGTGTCCATCCGCCCTGCACGGGGGTGAGGACACAGACCCGCCGTCAGCCTGCACGGCCCGGCTGCCAGGGGCTTGCCTGGGCGGGCCGCTAACGTTGGCGACCACCGTCTTCCCAATCCGGGAAATGGGCACACACCACCAGCCTATCTCCAGGGGAGCCTGCGTGCCCATTCCACAGACCTACTGTGTGTGCCAGGACTGGGTGTACGGAGCCGACCAGCGAGCCCCCGGGAACACAGCAAGTGCTACCATCCGGGAAGCTGCAAGAGCCCACATAGCACGGGCACCCCAGCAGATCAAGAGGGCCCAGGCTGACCTCCTGGAGGAAGGGACAGGTGAGAAAATGGGGAGGGCATCCCAGGCGGGAAGATCCCCATGCTCCAAGGCCTAGAGGAGGGAAATTCCAAGTAGCTGGAGCACAGAACGGCAGAAACTTGTGAAAAAAAATAGCAAAAGCTATTTTTAGGAAAAGCTCGTTTAAAAAATAGCATTATGATGACCCAAGGGACCCTAAGGGAATTTGTTTCTAAAAAAAAGTCAAAGGAATTAATGTGTAATGGTGAAATCTGGGCAGGGCCTTCTGTTATGGTTTATTACAGGATACTGAATCTAGTTCCCTGTGCTATACCATAGGACCTTGTTGTTTATCCATTCTGTATATACTCATCTGCATCTGCTAATCCCAAACTCCCAATCTTTCCTTCCCCTACCCACCCTCCCCCTTGGCAAACACAAGTCTGTTCTCTATGTCGGTGAGTCTGTTTCTGTTTGGTAGATAACTTCATTTGTGTCCTATTTTACATTCCACATATAGGTTTTATCATATGGTATTTGTCTTTCTTTTTGACTTACTCCCCTTATTATGAGAATCTCTAGGTCCATCCATGTTGCTGCAAATGGCATTATTTCATTCTTTTTCATGGTTGAGTAATATTCCATTGTGTATGTGTACCACATCTTATTTATCCATTCATCTGTCAATGGACATTTAGATTGTTTCTGTATCTTGGCTATTGTAAATAGTGCTGCTGTGAACATTGGGGTGCATGTACCTTTTCGAATTAGAGTTTTGTCTGGATATATGCCCAGGAGTGGGATTGCTGGATCATATGGCAACACTATTTTAGTTTTTGAGGAACCTCTATACTGTTCTCCATAGTGGCTGCAACGACTTACATTCCCACTAATAGTGTAGGAGGGTTCTCTTTTCTCCACACCCTCTCCAGCATTTGTTATTTGTAGACTTTTTAACGATGGCCATTCTGACCAGTGTAAGGAGATACCTCATCGTAGTTTTGATTTGCGTTTCTCTAATAATTAGCAATGATGAGCATCTTTTCATGTTACCTGTTGGCCATTTCTATGTTTTCTTTGGAGAAATATCTATTTAGTCTTCTGCCCGTATTTTGATTGGGTTGTTTTTTGGTTATTGAGTTGTATGAGCTGTTTGTATGTTTTGGAAATTAATGGGCAGGGCCTTCTGAATCCCACTACTTGTGGTCCCTGGTACCAGCCCTGCAAACCCACTGTATCCTTGCTGTGAGTTGAGAAGGGGCTCAAGGTGAGTTATCACGGGGGGGGGGGGGTCCAGCTTATCATTCCCCTCATCCTGCAGCTCCATGAGACAGGGTCCCAGCCCAGCCCAGCCCCTGGGCTGTTCAGGGTGGAGGAGCCCAGGTACCAATCCTCCTGGCCTCCTCACCCCGTTCAGTTTACAACGGACATCCTGAGGCCTTAGTCAGGCCCTGAATGAGTCAGGGGGGGCAGTGGCCTGGGTGGGGGTTCCCCAGGGCCATTTGTGGGGTTTCTGGAAACGCATCACTCTGCTGATTCCTCTGATACAGAAATATTGACTTGCATCAGCTTCCGCCCAGGAAAGGGCCAGGGAGGGGGCCAAGGTGAATGGCAGGCTGGCTCTCTGGGAACAGTGACCAGGCCTCCAACCACAGAAGCCTGGACCTCTGTCTGTCCCTTATGTCTGTCTCCTTTTGTCCTTCCTGCACAGCAGTCTTCCAGATCCCCCAGGCTCTGGAGGCTCCCCTTCCAACCACCTCCTTCCAACAGCGCCAGAATTCTTCCTACATTGCACATCTGGGCTTAGCCCTTTCCTTGTAAGAACCAGCTCGCAGCTCCTCATGGCTCTCAGGACCAAAGCCCACACCTCATTCCGTCCCCTGCATCTTCCCTGGTGAGCTCCTGTACATCCCCCAACATCTTGGCCCCCAAACCCCTGCCTCTTCTCTGGTGGACTCATATACATCCCCCAAAAGCCCTGGCCCCTAAGCCCCTGCCTCTCGCCCTCGCAGGTTCATCCCTCAGCTCAGCCTGGACACCACCTCCTCTAGGAAGCCACCCCTGAACAGCCAAACTGACAGTGAGGCACCTCCTCTGAGCCACACAGCACCCCAGGCGTCCCCCATCACTGCTCTGCCCCGCTGGCTTTGCTTCTTCCGTGGTCTGCCTCACCGCAGGCCACGGGGGAGGTAATGGGCCTGATTCCTTAACCGCTGTGTTTTTCGAGGCTCCAGAAACATCTGCCAAATGAATGAGGGAGCCTGAGACCCACCCCCAGCCCTGACCCGCTGCTGCCCCAGGCTCTGGTGGGAATCCACCCCGACCCCAGCCTCAGGCCAGCCAGACCAGGAATGCCACGTGAGTGCCCACTCAGCCACAGGAACCTCCACAAAGCCCATCTGTGTGTGAGCTCAGACCCCGGGAGAAGTCCCAACCCTCGGCCGCCCTGTCCCTGCCCACAGAGGTCAGGACGGGCCTGGAGATGAATGACCCAGTCTTCCCTGCTCCCACACCAGCCCCAGACCCTGTACACAGGCTGGGGCAGAGCAGGGGTGCGGGTGACTCAGCACCGCGTGGCAGGCCCTGGTGCAGTGGCGTGTGCCCATTTCATCACTTCAGCCTGGTATTGTATTCAGCTGGTTGCCCGGTTGCAGAAGAAATTACACAGGCTCAGAGAGGCTGAGCCATTTCCCCAAGGCCACACAGCAACACAGGGACTGCCTGCCCCCACCACCTCTGCACCCCTACGCCCTCTGCCTTCCCCAGCTGACTCCTGCGAGTGGCCCTGAGCCTTGGGGGGCTGGGAGCTGTCCCTCACGACAAAACCAGCCCCGATATTTAGGGCCTGCTCCTGGCTCTAACCTCTTGGTCAAGCAACATAACTGCCCCGTGCCTCAGTTTCCCCATCTGTAAAATGGAGGATGGTGACTGTAAGGAGGGAGAACTAACTCCATCCTAGGGCAGAAGCTTGTGGCCAACCTGAGTGTCCCCCGGGCTGTGAGCTTTCCCCGGGCAAGAGGCTGGACGCCACTGCCTGGACTTGTGACCTTCAAGCTCTATGCCATTCAGCTCCCTGAATGTAGAGACCTATTTCTCTGTGATGTTCTCTGGAAAAAAGAGCAGCAGCAAGGAATAACTATGCTTCCAGGATGCCCTCTCACCTCTGTTTCTCTAGAACGTTCTATTCCATTCCCTCTACCTAGACCCCTCCCCCACCCATCACTCATCCCGTAAACTCATTCAAGTCTCAGAGTTACTGTCACCTCCTCCTGGAAGACTTCTGGATGCCCCAGGCTGGGCCAGGTGCCCCCTTGGCTCCCATGGTGCCCGGGGCATCCTCCTTCACGGCCCCGAGTACCTTGGTTTCGGTGTCCACCTCCCTGGCCTGACAGCGTGGGTAGGAGCTGCATCTTTTTTTTTTTTTTTTTGGCTGCGTCGCAGGTCATGCGGGATCTTAGTTCCCCAACCAGGGATCAAACCTCTGGCCCCTGCAGTGGAAGCACAGAGCGCTAACCACTGGACTGCCGGGGAAGTCCCCTGCATCTTTCTTGTTCACGCCATGTCTCTGGTGACCAGCCCAGGGCCTGGTACCCAGCAGACACCCAGTAAGTGTTTGTTGAATGTATGAGGGAAAGGATGTCTGCAAACATTGGAACCCGGGGGGGAACTCCCAACTCCCTGGGTCCAGCTCCCCAGTTTACAGATGGACAAACTGAGACTCAGAGAGGAGAAGGCCTTTCCCTGGATCCCAAGGACTCTGGTGCCCAGGTCTTTCTGCCTTTTTGGTTGCTGTGTGACCCCAGGCAGGGTCCTGCCTCTTTCTGGGCCTTGACCTTCCCCTCTGCAAGTCCTGAGGTCGGGCATGTTGGTTCAGAGGGGAAGCCTGTCCTGTTTACCAGCTTCAGGAAGAGCCTGGGCCCTCAGCAGCAGCGCTGCCCCGCACCCACCCTGCCAAGCACAGAGGAAAAGGGGCGGGGCGCGGGGGCAGCTGCAGCCTTCCCTCCTGGCCTCCACACTCCTAGCCCCTACTCCCCTTGGGGCAGTCCCCAGACCTGTGACACCTGGACCAGCCCAGCTGCAATGGGTCAGAGCGATCCCCCCCCCCCCCACACCGCTGACCCATTGTTCTACCAGAAACGCCTCCATCCAAGCAGCCAGACAGGGAGATGACTGCTCTCCCGGGGGAGCATGCTGGGGACCAAAATAAACCCCAGCCTTCCTTCCTGCCAGCTGCGCTCAGCCAAGTCCAAGGGCAGACAAGCCAGGAGGGGCCCGGCTGCACCACGGCAGCCCTTCTGGGGCAGGGCCTTCCCAGGGACAGCGGAGGGGCCCAGCGGCCAGACGGCCAGTGTCCCTGGCCCCTGCCCACCAAACGCCAGATCACCCCACTATCGTCACAAGCCAGAAAAGCCCAATAAAGCTTCAAGGGCTCGGCTGGAACACTCATTCAGTTGCTCAGTGAGCATTTATGGAGCACCAGTTGTGTCCCAGGCACTGGGGACATAGCAGTGACCAAAAGAGATCCCGTCCCTGCCTTCCACGGGATCCCAGCCTTCTAGACACCATGCCACCTCCTTATTACAAAAGAATTTGGGTGCCCCCATTTCCCTGACATGGAATCCACAGGCAGTACCGTCTGTCTCCACCCGCTGGTATAAAAATAAAATTAATATGTGGTGATAAAGGTGAGGGGGATTGTACAGGGAGGAGCTCTGGAATTTTTTCTTTTCTTTAATTAAAAAAAATTTTTTTTTAAGATTTTTTTTTTTTTTTTGATGTGGACCATTTTTAAAGTCTTTATTGAATTTTTTACAGTATTGCTTCTGTTTTGGTTTTTTGGCCATGAGGCATGTGGGATCTTAGCTCCCAGACCAGGGATCGAACCCGCACCTCCTGCATTGGAAGGCGAAGTCTTAACCACTGGACCACCAGGGAAGTCCCTAATTTTTTAATTAAAAAAAAATTTTTTTTCAAACCCACACCCCCTGTCAGTGGAAGCACAGAGTCTTAACCACTGGACCACCAGGGAAGTCCCTGGAATGTTTCATGTTCTGTGTCTCCATCTGGGTCTACACAATGTAAAAAGTCATCGAGCTGGATGGTTACAAATGTGAATACACTAAAACCCAGAAAACTGTAAACGTTCAAAGGGTAAATTTTATGGTATGTGAGTTATATCTTGATTTTTAAAAAATCTAACATTTCTCCAAGGAAGATACATAAATGGCCAATAAGCAAGTGAAAAGATGCTCAACATCACTGGCTACTAGGAAAACAGAAGTCAAAATCATAATGATACATCACCTCACCCCCACTAGGATGGCCGTTTCAAAAAGACAGACAAAAGGGCTGGCAAGGATGGGAGAAACTGGAGCCCCTCATCCACGGCTGGTAGGAATAGAAAATGGTGCAGCCGCCATGGAAAACAGTTTTTTGGCAGTTCCTCAAACAAACACAGAGTTACCACATGACCCAGCAGTTATGCTCCTAAGTACCTACCCCAAAGAGACGAAAACATACGCACACATAAAAACGTATACACACATGGGCATAGCAGCATGATTTGTAATAGCCAAAAAGTGGAAATAACCCAAATGCCCACCAGCAGATAAATGGACAAACAAATTGTGGTCCATCCACATGCTGGGATGTTATTCAATCATAAAAATGAGTGAAGCACCGACACTCACTACAACATGGATGGACCTTGAGAACACGATGCTCAGTGAGAGAAGCCAGACACAGAAGGACACACTGTGTGTGATTCCATTGATGGGAAACGTCCGGAACAGGCAAATTCACACAGACAGAAAGTGAATTAGTGGTTTCCAGGGGCTGGGGAGCAGAGAATGGAGAGTGACTGCTAATGGGGATGGGATTTCTTTTGGGGGTGGCAGAATGTTCTGGAACGTGAGCACTTTAAAATAGTGAATTTTACAGTATGTGAATTCTATGTCATCAAGCTGAACACTTACTGTATATATATCAAGTGTATATAGTTTATACCTTTGTGCCCCTTACTCTATGTATTTTTTTTAAAGTATTTGTTTATTTATTTATTTATGGCTGTGTTGGGTCTTCATTTCTGTGCGAGGGCTTTCTCTAGTTGTGGCAAGCGGGGGCCACTCTTCATCGCGGTGCGCGGGCCTCTCACTATCGCGGCCTCTCTTGTTGCGGAGCACAGGCTCCAGACGCGCAGGCTCAGTAATTGTGGCTCATGGGCCCAGCTGCTCCGCGGCATGTGGGATCTTCCCAGACCAGGGCTCGAACCCGTGTCCCCTGCATCGGCAGGTGGATTCTCAACCACTACGCCACCAGGGAAGCCCCTACTCTCTCTATATTTTATGCCTCATTTTAAAAACGTTAAATAAATTGGCACTTTCCTGACAGTCCACTGGTTAAGACTCCCTGCTTCCACTGCAGGGGGTGTGGGTTGGATCCCTGGTCGGGGAACTAAGATCCCACATGCTGCGCGCAGCACGGCCAAAAAAAAAAGTTAAATAAATTTAAAAATGTAAAAATCAGGATTTGGCCCAAGTAGTAATACAAACAGAAATAAAAGGATTACAGGGACTTTCCTGGTGGCACAGCGGCTACGAATCCACCTGCCAATGCAGGGGACACGGGTTCAAGCCCTGGTCCAGGAAGATCCCACATGCCACGGAGCAACTAAACCCATGTGCCACAACTACTGAGCCCGTGAGCCACAACTACTGAAGCCCATGGACCTAGAGCCCGTGCTCCGCAACAAGAGAAGCCCCCACTCGCCGAAACTAGAGAAAGCCCACACGCAGCAACGAAGACACAATGCAGCCAAAAAAAATAATTAATTAATTAATTAATTATTTTAAAAAAAGAAAAGGATTACACAAGTGGAGATTAGCAAATCACTTCCACCTGGCCAGGTACATGCTCAATACATGTTTGATTAAAAAATAATTTTCCTGGGACTTCCCCAGTGGTCCAGTGGTTGGGACTCCGCACTCCCAATGCAGGGGGCCTAGGTTCGATCCCTGGTCAGGGAACTAGATCCCACATACCGCAATTAAAGATCCCACATGCAGCAACGAAGATCCTGTGGGCCTCACCTAAGACCTGGTGCAGCCAAATAAATACACAAAGAAGTATTAAAAAAAAATTTTCCTCCTTAAAAGCTCAGGCCCACTGCACTCGATGGAGTGCATCTGTCAGAGGTTTGCCCCATACAGGGCATTGCAGGGAACACGTAGCTACAAATTTCTATCAAAAAAGAGCTCCATCTTCCCCTGATTTACCCAGGAGTTGCATTTCAGGAAAATTCACTGAATATTGAAACCCCTAGTCATCGGTTTCCGTTTCTGGCAGGACATTAGGACGTTGTGAGGGCCAGGGGCTGCCCTGAGCGTGGCCAGACGCCTAGTGCCTTGGTCCCTGCCCCCCAGATGCTAGCATATCCTGTTATTATCATAAGTGGGAGGGGAAAAAAAGCCCTCTGAATTTCCAAAACGGCCCCCTAAGAGGTGTTGCCCCTGCTGGAAGGGGAAGGCACCAGGAAGCAGCGAATGTGGAAATAAACAGGATAATTTCAGGGACAGATAAGGCCCGGGGGTGGGGGGCAGTGACAGCCAGGGACGGCAGGTGACCTAGGCTGGGTGGTCAGGAGGGCCCCTCCGAGGTGGAGCCCCTGGAGCTGGGACTGGAAGGACAGGGTCTGGGGGAGGGTGAGCCAGGCAGAGGGAATGGCTGGTGCAAAGGCCCTGGGGCAGGACAGTGCCAGGGAGGAGACCGGAGGCTGGTCCACAGCCCCCGAGGAGGCCACTGTCCAGGCCCTCCCACAGCTCTGAGGTCTCCCCTCCATGACCTCAGACCAGCCCCAGCCCCTGGAGGCACTTTCCCATCTGTGAAATGGGTGTCTAGTCACTGAGTCCCTGGCTCTGCTGATTGCTGCCCTGCACCCCACATTCTTCCCGGAACCTCAGCCCTCTGTCCACGCTCAGACTTTCACCCTCTGCCAAGCCCACTTTGTCTTTTTGACTCTGACCTTTGTTCCCGTCCGCATTTTGGACACTCCAGCTCCCAAACTGGCCACAGACGGTGGAGCCTCGGGTTGCTCTAGACTTGACAGCGTCCTTTCCCCGCACAGGCAAAGGTGGGCTTGGAGGGAGGGTGGGGTGGAAGCAGGACTGAATGTGAGCCTCCCCCGAGGGGAAGGGCACACGGCAGTGGACGGCACTGGCCCCAGTGGACCTCGTTCCTCCCAATCCCTTCTGTCCCCAAACTCTGGAGCAGGGCCAACCTTCCCGCTCCCCACATCAATGACCTACCCTCCTTCATCTCCCCTCTTGCTGTCCCTGCAAGATGCTAGTCATGGCCCCCCATCCAACCCAGGTCACAGGTGCGCTGGGGTGGCCCCTCAACCCACACATTCCCAGTCCTGGATGCTAGGTGTGGGGGTGATGGGGATTCCACAGGGCAGAAGATCCTGCTTCCCAGGGTCCCCAGTGCCCCCCGGGTGCACCGTGAATGCTGCGTCGCACCCCATTCACTAAGTGCTGGAAAATTCTTAGCCACCAGCTTTCCAGGAAAAATAAATGTAGGCATGTAGGTACATACATATGTTTACCATAAATGTTCCTGACATAAAGGATGTGCCCCATGCAACTTAACAGACATAAGAAAGGATTTTGCACGGGTGAATTTCACACCCAACCGAGGCTCACTATGTGTTCTTGGTGAGTTTTGCCAAACTGGTACCAGTAGCCAATCTATAGTTGCTACGGAGAAAGGAGAGCAGTCTGACACTGATGTCGCTGGATGGTCTCTTTCATACAAACAAGGAGAATTCGGATTTCACTCACTCACTTATCAGCCAAGTGAGCGACTTCTTTGCCGAATCCGATGGCAGTTTTCGAATAGTGAGAGAATATTCCCTCAGTGCTTTTGTGCTATTCGCAAGGAAGCAGCTAGAGACATGCCACCCTTTAAAATTTAATTTTCATTATTGACATTTCCTGAAGTTAGACCAGGGGTGGCAAATTCTGGCCTGCTGCCTGTTTTTGTAAATAAATAAAGTTTTATTGGCACATGCCACGCCCATTCATGTCCTACTGGAATGCAGCCTTGAAGAGAGGCAACAGAGGCAGAACAGCTGGCAAAGCCAAAAATATTTACTATCTGACCCTTTATAGAAAAAGCTTGGGTACTTCCCTGGTGGCACAGTGGTTAAGAATCCACCTGCCAATGCAGGGGACACAGGTTCGAGCCCTGGTCCGGGAAGAACCCACATGCCACGGAGCAACTAAGCCTGTGCGCCACAACTACAGAGCCTGTGCTCTAGAGCCCGCGAGCCACAACTACTGATGCCTGCGTGCCACAACTACTGAAGCCCGCGCGCCTAGAGCCCGTGCTCCACAACAAGAGAAGCCACCGCAATGAGAAGCCCACGCACCGCAAGGAAGAGTAACCCCCCCTCACCGCAACTAGAGAAAGCCCGCACACTGCAACGAAGACCCAACCCAGCCAAAAATAAATAAATTAATAAATAAATTTAAAAAAAAGGTTGGCCAACCTCCGGATTAGATGATGACAGAACAATATATCAAACCCTGATTTGTAGCATTTGCCAATTTCCATGGTGTAAGTTCTGTCACCACGGCCAATTTCAAGCTTCCAACTTGAAAATGGAGTTGGGCAGAACTGCTCACCATCTCCACCAAACAGATACACTAGATGAAAATAACCTCAAGAGCATAGATCCTTGCAAAGTGCAGTAAAATAATCAGAAATTAGGATTTTTGACCTTTGCTTTTTTATAAGTTGTGCTGAAGTATATGTCACATACCATAAAATTCACCCTTTAAAGTGTACAATTCAGTGTTTTTATATATTCACAGAGTTGGGTAACCATCACAACTATTTAATTCCAGAACATTCTCACCACTCCAAAAAGAAACCCCCTCCCCATTAGCAGTCACTCCCCATCCTCCTCCCCCAGCCCTTTGGCAGCCACTAATTTACTTTCTGCCTCTATGGATTTGTGTATTTTTCTTATAAAAAGAATCACCCACTATGTGGTCTTACGTGTCTGGCTTCTCTCACTGAGTGTCATGTTTTCAAGGCTCAGGGCTTAACTCCGTTTTTTTTTTTAAGGGGTTTTCTTTTTTTTAATTAATTAATTAATTTATTTTTGGCTACGTTGGGTCTTCGTTGCTGCGCACGGGCTTTCTCTAGTTGCGGCAAGCGGGGGCTACTCTTCATTGCGGTGCGCGGGCTTCTCATTGCGGTGGCTTCTCTCTGTTGTGGAGCACTGGCTTTAGGCACACGGGCTCAGTAGTTGTGGCTCACGGGACTTGGTTGCCCCGCGGCATGTGGGCTCTTCCCCGACCAGGGCTTAAACCCGTGTCCCCCGGATCAGCAGGCGGATTCTTAACCACTGCGCCACCAGGGAAGTCCCAGGGCTTCACTCCTTTTTATGGCTGAATAATATTCCATATCTTTGGGGCGGTTTTTTCTTTTTTCTTTTTGGCCCTGCCAAGCGGCTTGTGGGATCCCAGGGATTGAACCTGCACCCTCGGCAGTGAAAGCGCCGAGTCCTAACCACTGGACCGCCAGGGAATTCCCATCCATACCTTTGTTTTAAATATAATGTATTTGATTGTAAGTTCATAGTATGTCATTTTTTTTTAATTTATTTCTTCTTCCAGTTTTTATTGATGGTCTGTCCTTTTTAATAATGGTGATGTTAACAACGGGGTCGCGAAATTCCTGACAATACAGCGAGCGGCTCTCGTGAGCGGGGGTGGGGAGGGCGGATGCTGGCTTCAGTGTGCCACTGGTCCACGGAGCGGCCCGCCCTCCGCATGAATTCTTTATGTCACAACAAAGGGCGTCAATAATTGATGGGCCCCCTCAGCGGGGCCTCCTCCCTCAGCCCCTGCTGCAGCAGCCCAGGGTGGCCTCAGGGGCTCCAGGTCTCCGCCCACCGTGGCAAATGCCCCCACGGGCCTGGTTCCCACACTATTACCCTCTGCCAGCATGAGGGCACCCACTGCTTCCAGCCCTTTATCAACCATCACTCAGGCCTCACCGTCGGTGCCCATTTTGATATGGCAAAAGGGGGGACCTGCTTTTCTGAGGTGGGGGGGCAGATACCAGTGGTTTTCAAACCGGGTTCCCCAGGGCCCTCGGGGGCCACCCCAAGGATGGGCAGGGTCTGGCTGCCTGCCATGCTGCGGTGGGAGTTGGGACACTTTCAACTGTGGTCAGATCTCCACTGAAGAAAGAGCTGGGATGGGGTGGGGGGGGGGGACACCAGTGGGCAAAAATAAATGTTGGGAGACCATATCCCACCCCTCTACAGAGAAAGACAGGACAGGCTGAGGCTCAAGCGGAGTAAAAGTTTTCTTTTTTTTGGCCGCGCTGCGCGCCTTGCAGGATCTTAGTTCCCCAACCAGGGATCAAACCCAGGCCCACAGCAGTGAAAGCATGGAATCCTAACCACTGGACCGCCATGGAATTCCCAAGTAAAAGATTTTTAACAGCAAGTGGAGGAGGCTGGAGGGTCACCTGGCAGGAATGTGGATGCAGCCCCTACTTGAGTCCGGGCTCCACCCACTTCTCACCGCCCCACAGCCTCCATCTTGGTCCCCTGGCTCCTGCCCTCGCACCCTACAGTCTGTCCTCTCCGTAGCAGCCGCCAGAGGGCGCCAGTGAGCACCCGAGTCAGGTCCTCCCCCTCTTCTGCCCACAGCCCTTCAGGGATCCCTCCTCCCTCAGGGTAAAAGCCCAAGTTCTCTGTGACTGGGCCAAGTCCTGCCTGTCTCTAGGTCCCCATCTCAGTCTGTAACACCTGGGGCTGAACCTGCACAAGCATGTGTCGTTTCTTCAGCATCTGCCTCTGGGGCTGTTTCCATGACAACAGATGGAGTTTTGTCCTAGGCACCCTCTGGTGGCCCCATTTGACAGACAGGGACACTGAGGCCTCCTGAACCCATCACATCAGATCACCAAGCAACCAAAAGGCCCATCCCCTACCCAGGCCTCAGATGAGGAAACTGAGGCTCAGGGGGCACCTGACCTGCCCGAGGCCACACAGCAGAAGGGGATACTACAGAGCCTCCAATCTGTACCTGCCTGACTGGTTTCTTCACTTAGGGACCCCTGCCCCCATCAGAGTGGGGTGTGAGTCCCTGACTCGCCCCCCTCCAAGAGGTCTGGGCACTCACCCACCACCTGCGTCCCAGGCCACCAAGCCTGCCAAGTGGAAGAAGCTCAGCCCAGGTGTTCGCGTGGCTGGGGCAACAGTTCTTTGTTCTGGTTTCCATAGGTACAGCGTCGCTGGGCCGGCTCCTCCTCCGCCCCTCCCAGCCACCCAGCCGCCCAGCCCTGGCCTGGCAGTCCCTTGGCCCAGCCCATCTAGGCAACTTGTTATGTTTTAAAGTTGGCGCCTGTGCACCTGTCATGGAGATACAGGGAACAGCCTGTGCAAAGGCCCTGAGGCAGGATGGTGCCTGGAGCGCGTTGGTGGAATGTGGAGGCTGTGTGGCTGGAGCAGAGTGAGTGAGGGGAAGAGAGGGAGGAGGTGGAGGCCAGGTAGAGACTTGCAGGGCCCACATTCCTGCATTTAATTCTGGAAGCTGCCCTCACCCCCAGGGAGTTATGTCCCTCAGACAGGAAACTGAGGCTTGGAGAATTGAATCACTCAGTTCAAGTTATCAGTGATGAGTGGCAGAGCGGGAACCCAGGTTTATCTGATCCCAAGGTCTGAGCTTGGGCTGAACCAACCCAACCACTGGGCTGAACTGCCCTCACCCTGCTATGGCACGGCCCCCACCCAGGGCGTTCACCTCCCCCAGCTGGGCTCAGACCTGCTCAGGAAGTAACCTCAGCGGCCTGTTCACAGCTGGGGCTGCTCCTCCTCCAGGAGAGCCCCCCAGGAGAGAGAAGGTGGTGATGCATGCAGATCTGGGTCAGGTCAACTGCCAGTTACCTCAGCGACGAAGGTCCCAATTCACAGCTGGCAAAACTGAGGCCAAGGCTTCAGGCCACTGGGGAGCTCCCAGGTGGCCAGTCTGGGTGGGCCTGGCTCTGACTGTCTCGGCCGCCTGGACCAGCCAGAAGTCTCACTCATTCCCACCTCCACGCCTTTGGCCTGGCTGCCCACCACCTGGAATGCCCTCCTAGCTCTGGAATCTGGCCCTGGCACCTGGTGCCCTGCACTGTGAAAGGGGGCAGAGTCCATCAGAGTCCTCTTGTTGGGGGGAGGGGTGTGCTGGTCCCAGAGCACCACCCCAAGCCAGGGTGGGCAGTTCAGACCCAGGATGCCTCCCCATAACCCACACATCAAGAGAGTGACAGAAAGACAGAGTGAGAGGGAGAGGGAAACAGAAGGGGGGTCAGGGACATAGGGGGCGAGAGAAACAGAGAGGCCAGGTGGCCCCCAAAATTAAGCCGAGATTGGGGGGCGCCCCGGCACCGCTCGCTCACCTGCTCTCTGGGACTCCGTCGTCGGTCCGACGGTCAGGGCTCTGTCCGGCCGCCTCCGAGGGGCCTTTGCTGTGGCCGCGAGACTCGTGCCTGAGGACTGGGACCCGGCGGGGCGGGGCAGGAAGCTCGACCCCGCCCTCCAACTGTCCCGCCCCTCTGAGCGGCCCCGCCCCCGCCCGCGCGCATAGGACCTTCAGGGACCGGTGGGGGGGGGGAGGGTAGGGGTGGGCGAGGACGTAGGCTCAGCCAATGGCAGTGCGGGCGGTGTACGAAGAGTCCAATGGGAGCAGGTCGCCGCGTGGGAGGGGTGGGACCTGGGGCGGGGTCAGGCAGCTCTGGGAAATTCCTCCGGAATCACGAAAGGGGCCGGATGCAGGGGGAGAGGCCAACCCCGGGCTCCGTCCAAGAAATGAGAGGAAGGAGACCTAGAGTCAAAAACAGAGAGAGATGGGGGCCGGGGAGAGAAAGAGAGCCAAAAAGAAAAACAGAACAACCGCGTGGCTCTGGGAAGGCCCCTTTCTACCACTGGGACTCCGTTTAAAGTACGGCCCCGGGGAACACTTTACAGCAGAAGGACGTGGGAGCCCCTTAAACATGTAGATTGCTATACCTCCTAGACGGGCTGAATCTGACCCAAGGTTGAAGATAAATCTTTCTGGGTTGCGGGTGAGGTTTGTGGCAGTTGCTACGTGGACGGACCCTGGAGACCCCACCAGGGGACTTCCCAGATCCAGCCTCGGTGTCCGTGGGAATAAGCCAGCGAGGTACGCAAGAGCCTCCAGGCCGCCAGCGGGTGGGGCAGTGGGGACAGCTGGGGCCCCCGGAGGATGCAGCTGTGAGTCCTGGGAACCGGGCCCAGTAGCAGCTCTCAGCTCCCCTGCTGCTGCATTTCCTCCCTGCATCCCCAACCCTGGGTCCCAGTTGCGGCTATAGGACCAGGGGGGCCAGAGCAGTCCGGACAACCAATGTATGTCGAGTCCTGCCCTGCACGTGGGGGATACACAACCCTGGCACAGACCTCATGAGGCAAAAATAAATGAAATGTCTCTTTATCTCATCCCCCCCTTTTTCTTTTTGGACAGGGTACTGAGGCCCAGAGAGTGGAAGTGACTTGCCTGAGGACATGCAGGCACAAGTGGCAGGGCCAGGATTCAAACCCAGGAATGTTTGTCCCACCTCCAACCATCCACAGCCAGGTACTACCCTCTCCTGAGTTCAGGGTTTCTCATCCGGGTCACTATGTATTGGCATTTGGGGTCGATAATTCCTATGCACTGTGACATGGGAATAATAAAACCTACAGGTCCACAAATAAGAATGGATAAGGGGAGTTCCCTGGTGGTCCAGTGGTTAGAACTCCACACTTTCACTGCCGAGGGCGCAGGTTCAATCCCTGGTTGGGGAACTAAGATCCCACAAGCCAGAAAAACTAAAAATAAAAATGAGAAAAATAAAAGAACGAATAAGAAGTGTCCAGGAGGATGTGAAGAAATTAGAACCTTCATACTTTATTGGTGGGAATGCAAAATGGTGCCGCTTCTGTGGAAAATAGCTTGGTTGTTCCTCAAGAAAACTAAACATAGAATTACCATATGATCCAGCAATTCCACTCCTAGATGTATACCCAAAAGAGTTGAAAGCAGGGACTCAGACAGGTATTTGTACAACAATGTTGATAGCAGCATGATTCACAATAGCCAAAAGATGGAAACAATCCAAATGTCCATCAACAGAGGAATGGGTAAACAAAATGTGATCCATCTATACAGTGGAATATAATTCAGCCATAAAAAGGAAGGAAGTTATTCATGCTATAACATGGATGAACCTTGAAAATATAGGTTTAAGATGCTAATCATAAGATGATAAATATTGTATGATCTACTTATATGAAGGACCTCGAATGGGTGAATCCACAGACAGAAAGTACAATAGAGGTGACCAGAGGCTGGGGGAGGGGGAGACAGGAATGGGGAGTTAGTGTTTAATGGGCATAGAGTTTGTGTTGGGGTTGATGGAAAAGTTCTGGAGGCGGATGGTGGTGATGGTTGCACAACATTGTGAATGCACTTAATGCCGCTGAACTGTACACTTAAAAATGGTTACAATGGTAAATTTTATTATATATTTACCATAATTTTAGAAAATGAATAATGTAACATACCGAACCACTGAATTGTATGCTTTAAGTGGGTGAATTGTATGGTATATAAATTATGTCATGATGAAGCTGTTTTACTTTTTTTTTTTAAGAACTTTTTTTTTATAAATTTATTTTATTTATTTATTTTTGGCTGCGTTGGGTCTTTGTTGCTGCCCGCGGGCTTTCTCTACTTGCAGCGAGCGGGAGCTACTCTTTGTTGCTGTGCGCGGGCTTCTCATTGCGGTGGCTTCTCTTGTTCCACAGGCTCTAGGCTGCGGGCTTCAGTAGTTGTGGCTCGCGGGCTCTAGAGCGCAGGCTCAGTAGTTGTGGCGCACAGGCTTAGTTGCTCTGCGGCATGTGGGATCTTCCCAGACCAGGGCTTAAACCCGTGTCCCCTGCACTGGCAGGCCGATTCTTAACCACTGCGCCACCAGGGAAGCCCTTCTTTTATTTTTTAACTAATATTTATTCATTTATTTGGCTGCGTCGGGTCTTAGTTGCAGCATGCAGGATCTTTCGCTGTGGCTTGCGGGCTTCTCTCTAGTTGTGGCGCGTGTGCTCTAGAGCGCACGGGCTCAGTAGTTGTGGCGAGTGGGCTTAGTTGCCCCGCGGCATGTGGGATCTTAGTTCCCCATCAGGGATCAAGTCCGAGTCCCCGGCATTGGAAGGCGGATTCTTAACCACTGGACCACCAGGGAAGTTCCAAAGCTGTTTTTCTTTTAAAGTGCCTAGCAGCACATCTGGTAATAATAATAACAATACTGTAGTTAAGATTTACTGATCGCCTACTACGTGCCAGTGACTGTTAGCACTTGACGTACATTAACTCACCAAATTCTCACAGCAACCCTGCGATGGGGTACAAGCGTCCCATTTCACAGATGACGAAAGTGAGGCTCAGAGGAAGCGGCCTGTCTGAGGCCGCTCAGCCAGGTCGTGGAAGAGATGGGATTAGAACCTGTAACATTGTAAGTCGGGAGCAATGTGTACAGCTCCTCTAGGTGGTCGGACATCCTTGGGGGTCTAGCTAGGGAGCAGGGGTCTGAAAAACAGACCAGGGGCTCTATCCAGGGTCGGAGGCTCAACTTGGAATTGGGTGCTTAGCCTGAGACCAGGGTCTCGGGGTCTGGAGCTTAGCTCAGAGCTGGGGCTGAACGCAGCGTCGGGAGCTCTATCAGGGGTCAGTTTCAGCCGGGGAGCGGGGAGCTGGGTGGGTGCTCTATTCGGAGTGGGGGCCTCCATCCAAGGTCCCGGGCTTCGTAGCTGCGTCGATTCCTGCCGTGGCCGGCAG
This sequence comes from Balaenoptera musculus, assembly GCF_009873245.2. Lineage (NCBI taxonomy): Eukaryota > Metazoa > Chordata > Mammalia > Artiodactyla > Balaenopteridae > Balaenoptera > Balaenoptera musculus. The sequence goes on from NC_045787.1 coordinate 167,808,684, forward strand.
GGGACGTGCTCTGCCCACAGCCGGGGCCCGCGGCGCCCTAGCTTTCCCGGGAATGGGTCGCCCGGGTGGGCGGGAGATGTAGTGCGGGACAGGGCCCCCAAGTCCAAGTCACCCCAGGCCCTAGACCCATCCAGCGTCACCTGCACCCCGAGATCAGACCTTGCACCGGCGGGGCTGTGTGACTAGGAGCGAGCGACCCCCTTCTCTGCGCGTCTTCCTCGCGCCTGCGCAATGGGACCACAGTGGTGGAGGCGGCGGGGGAGATGGTAGGAAAGCCTGTTCTCCAGGAACCTCAGGGAGCCCCTTCTCCCCCGCCTGGCGGCTTCCCCGCAGCCGGAGCTCTTTGGGGACCGATGGTGGCGGTGGCCAGAGCACCACCCTCCCACGCCGCAGGCCCAGGCGTAACTCCCACGTGCCGCGATCCGTCTGTCCCCAGCCCATCTGTCTATCCCCGCAAGACCCTTCCCAAGGCCACTTAAGAAAGGGATTGGGTGTTCGGGTCCAGACGGGGTACGGGAGAAGGGGGCGAACCTTGCTTGAGCCTCTACCGCGGGCCAGGCCACGAGGTCCCGTGGAACTTTTCCAAAGGCACACTGAGCGTGAGGGGCTGTCTTCATCCCGGGGTCACGGGCTCAGCCTGGAGTGGGGACCCAGGGCCCGGGCGACCCCCCTCTCCCCCATCATCAGGGAGGCAGAAGGAAAGTGGGGCCGGAAGGTCCTAAGAATAATTTCAGTCCTGTGCCTCCGTCGCCCCCATCCCCCCCATCTCCCTCCCGGTGGCAGCGAAGGAGCAGAGGAGCAAGTCGGCCCCAGCGGGAGGATGTATTTACAAGCGCCAGCCGCGCAGACGCCAGCCGGCCCCCCGCGTGTGGGAGGCGGGACTCTGCGGGGATAAACGGCCAGGTGTGGGCCTTTGTGCGCGCGGGTGTATGTGCGGGCGCGTGTGGCTGGGGAGGGGATGGCTGGATCTGCTGCTGCTTCTGAGGGTAGTGAGCACACACACACACACACACACACACGCATTCCCAGCAGGAGGAAACTTCACTTCTTGGAGTCTCAGTTGCTTCATCTGGAAGATGGGTGCAGGCAGTCACAGCACCAGATTCAGAGATTTGTTAAGACTTCAGGGGCACAGTGCTGATGCTCAGCGGAGGCCTGGCACATAAGTCATGCAGTAATCATCTCCAGCTGTGGGAGCCCAGACTAGGCACCTGACCCCACCTGGGAGCCCAGGGTGAGATGACAGCTGAGCTGAGACTTAAAGAAAGAGCAGGAGTCGGCCATGGGAAGAAGCAGGAAGGAGGGTCCCTTTTATTCTTGGCTTACTCACTGACCTTGGGCAAATCATAGGTCCACTCTGAGCCTCTGTTTCCTCATCTGTTAATCAGACTCATGACACCCGCCTTGCAGGGCAGTTGCAAAGACTGACTGAGAGGATACAGGAAGTGCTTAACCCAGTACGAGGATGCATTATTATTTTTTGTGGGGTTGTGTTCCCTGCCCCCAGGAGCTCCCAGGCTATGGAGGAATAGGACATTAGAAAGGGTTGAAGTGCTGATGAAGGAAAGGCACCCCAGGTGTGAGCAAGGGTGCAGAGGTTGGGAAGTTCTGTGGGCCGACAGGGGACGGTGTGTGCCCCGATCAGACCACAGGGACCCTCAGGACATCAAACGTTGTATATAAAAATCCAGAATTTATCCTGAGGGCAATGGGGAGCGTCAGAGGGTGTTAGAGCCTGGACGAGATTAGAGTATGTACTGGAATATCTCTCTAGTGGCCAGTGTGGGGTGGACAGCAGTGGGCAAGGCTGGAGTTGGGAGGCCAGGGAGGAGGAGGCTGTGGGGAAGGAGAGGAGGTGCCCTGCCATGTCCTGCCCCAGTTGCACCCCCAAGGGGCGGAGGAGAAGCTGTTGGAGATCTTGAGGAGGGTAGACGGTCAGGCAGAGCCAGAGTGCAGGGGACCTGGCTGAGCTGTCTTTCCTGGGGGAGATAGTGGGGGTGAGGGCAGTTGGGGGGCGGTCATTGGCAAGATTCGGAATCCAGATGCTTGGGGTCGTGGCTGGAGTTGAGGACAAGGTAAAGGCAAAGGGAGAGTCAAGGGCAGAGATTCGTGCTGAGCCTGTTTCCTCTGTGACATCCCCACCCCCTCCTGGCCCCAGGCTCCGTGGATCCCAGCTCCCACAGCCTCCGGCCTCTCCTGGGGGATGCATCTCTTCTGGATCCCCGCGGGCCACCTGCTTCCCTCTGAGGCTGTGTCAACCCCACATCCAAACAAGCTGCCTTCTGGGACTTCCCTGGTTGGGACTCTGTGCTTCCAGTGCAGGGATGCAATGGACGCAGGTTCCATCCCTGGTCAGGGAACTAAGATCCTGCATGCCTGTGGCGCAGCCAAAAAAAAAAAAAAGAAGCAGCTGCCTTCCTTTCCCCAAGGCCCAGAGAGACTGGCCCTGCTCAGTGAGAGGCTAAGAAACTCCCAAGGTCCCCCGCGCTTGCTCAGATCATCACCTGCTCCAAAACCTGCAGCGGCTCTAACAGGCTCTGCCAGACCTTATCCTGGAGCTCCCCGCGCATCACCTCCCCCTCCCCCCACCTGCCACCCCCATCACCCTCCCTCCTGACAGTGTTCACCTAGTTTCTCGAGGACGCACTGCCACACCAGTGCTCATACCATTCCCTCCACCCTCAGAACCCTCCTAGCACCCCTCTACTCAGTCGGTGAGACAGCTCTACAAGGGAGTAGGTCTAGCTCCTTTATCACACAGACCCGGCTGTTTCTGGCTCAGACCCAAGTAACTTCCTATCGGTGGATCAGCCTCAGTTTCCTTTTTTTTTTTTTTGGCCGCAGCACGTGGCATGTGGGATCTTAGTTCCCTCACCAGGGATCGAACCCGTGCTCCCTGCAGTGGAAGTGCGGAGCCCTAACCACTGGACCACCAGGGAAGTCCCCAGCCTCAGATTCTTTTATCTGCCGCCTTCACGGAGCTAACTTCCAGAGAGGCATGAAACAGGAATGATGCAAATAATTTTAAAATTGCAATCATGCAGTTCTAAAAGGCAGTGGACACTCAGTGCAATGTGGGATCCTGGATTGGACCGTGGAACAGAGAAAAGGCACATTCGTGGAAAAACGGGAGACATCCAAAGGAAGTCTGGAGTGTCCCATCATCTTTTTTTTTTTAATAAATTTATTTTATTTATTTATTTTTTGCTGCGTTGGGTCCACTTGCGGCCAGCGGGGGCTACTCTTCCTTGCGGTGCACAGGTTTCTCATTGCGGTGACTTCTCTTGTTGCAGAGCCCGGGCTCTAGGCGCAGGGGCTTCAGTAGTTGTGGCATTCGGGCTCACTAGTTATGGGATCTTCCGGGACCAGGGCTCGAACCCGTGTTCCCTGCATTGGGAGGCAGATTCTTAACCACTGCGCCACCAGGGAAGTCCTACGTCTGACCATCTTAACGTGCCCACGCTGGTTTGTTCATTTGGACAGATGTGCTGAGGTTATGTAAGGTTTTTTTTTTTTTAATAGATCTTTATTGGAGTATAATTGCTTCACAGTGCTGTGCTAGTTTCTGTTGTACAACAAAGTGAATCAGCTATACATATACATATATCCCCATATCTCTTCCCTCTTGCGTCTCCCTCCCTCCCACCCTCTAGGTGGTCACAAAGCACAGAGCTGATCTCCCTGTGCTATGCAGCTGCTTCCCACTAGCTACCTATTTACATTCAGTAGTGTATATATGTCGATGCTACTCTCACTTCACCCCAGCTTCCCCCTCCCACCCTGTGTCCTCAAGTCCACTCTCTATGTCTATGCCTTTATTCCTGCCCTGAAACTAGGTTCATCAGTACCATTTTTTTTTTTTAAACTTTGGGTTTGTTTGTTTATTTATTTATTTATTTATTTATTTATTTATTTATTTATTTATGGCTGTGTTGAGTCTTCGTTTCTGTGCGAGGGCTTTCTCTAGTTGCGGCAAGCGGGGGCCACTCTTCATCGCGGTGCGCGGGCCTCTCACTATCGCGGCCTCTCTTGTTGCAGAGCACAGGCTCCAGACGCGCAGGCTCAGTAATTGTGGCTCACGGGCCTAGTTGCTCCACGGCATGTGGGATCTTCCCAGACCAGGGCTCAAACCCGTGTTCCCTGAATTGGCAGGCAGATTCTCAACCACTGCGCCACCAGGGAAGCCCAGTACCTTTTTTTTTTTTTTTTTTTTTTTAGATTCCATATATATGCATTAGCATACGGTATTTGTTTTTCTCTTTCTGACTTACTTCACTCTGTATGACAGACTCTAGGTCCATCCACCTCACTACAAATAACTCAATTTCGTTTCTTTTTATGGCTGAGTAATATTCCACTGTATATATGTGCCACATCTTCTTTATCCATTCATCTGTCGATTGACATTTAGGTTGCTTCCATGTCCTGGCTATTGTAAATAGTGCTACAATGAACATTGTGGTACATGTCTCTTTTTGTATTATGGTTTTCTCAGGCTATATGCCCAGTAGTGGGATTGCTGGGTCATATGGTAGTTCTATTTTTTAACATTAAGGGAAGCTGGGTGAAGAGTAGAAACTCTCTGTACTCTCTTTGCAACTTTTCAGTAAATCTAAACTTATGGGGACTTCCCTGGTGGTCCAGCGGTTAAGATTCCAAGCTCCCAGTGCAGGGGGCCTGGGTTCGATCCCTGGTCAGGGAACTAAGATCCCACATACCGCAACTACTGAGCCCACGTGCCCCAACGAAGACCCAGAGTAGCCACAATAAATACATAAATAATAAATTTTTTAAAATAAATAAATAAAATAAAATACCGCCAAAAGAGAAAAAGAAAGGCAAAAAGCAGGGGATTGTGAGTGCTTTTAGCAGGGAGCACTGGTACAGCTGGGGTGGGGAGGTAGGTGTGACCCTGAGATTCATCAAATGTGCGGGCTAGGGTGAGGTGAGGGGAAGCAGAAAGAACCACGGCATGTGCCAAGGTCCAGTGGAAGGAAGGAGGAAGTGGCAGGAGCCCGTGGCACGGCGGGTGGGGGCCTGCAGAGGGACAGTGGCCTGTGTGAGGAAGGCCAGAGAAGTGGCACCAGAGTGGGAGAGAAAACTCTCTCTTGAAGCTCAGGGAGAGGATACTATTCTGTCCCCACTCCTGTCCCTGGCACACCCTCAGTTTCAATGCCAGCTGCTCCCCTGGGACCTCCAGACCGTCCCATACCCTCTGATCTGGGTAGTCAATGCCGGGGCCACTTTGGTTGTTAAGTATCTGACACATCTCTGGTGTGGGGTGTATGTGAGGCGGCAAGTGGCCTGTGTGCACACACGAGGGCATGCCACATGGCTGGTGTGTATGTACCCATGTCTGTACTGTGCTTCCAAGCTGGCTCCAGCACATGGCTGTTGGCGGGAGGCCTCAGTTCTTTACCACTTCGGCATCACCAGGGGCTGCTTGAGTGTCCTCTCAACATGGCAGCTGGCTTTCCCCAGAATGGATGATCAGAGAGAGAGAGAGAATGAGCAAAGAGAAAGCCACATGCCTCGTATGTATGACCTCATTTCAGAAGTCACACTGTCACTTCTGCCGTATTCTATTTTTTAGAAGTGAGTCACTCACTACAGCCTACACTCAAGAGGAGGGGAATTAGCCTTCAATTTTTGAAGGTAAGCATGTCAAAGAATTTGTGGGCATATTTTAAAATCACCACAACCTCCCAGATAAACTATCTGCAGCCAGAATCTTGTCTTGGGGTCTGCTTAGCACCAGTAAGAGAGCAGAAAATTAGATAAGTAAGGGAAGGCAGCCGATATAGGGTGTGTCACGAGCCAGTTGAGGTTCAGTCATGCTGAGGACTTCTGGGAGACAACAGTGTACACTATACCACACAGTTGTTCCTCCCCAAGAGTGAGGGAGCTGGGGTATCCATCCTCCAACTTTCAACCAGCATTGCCTGAGGGCTGCTCCCAGGAATATTGGCTCTGGGCAGAGAGAAAGCCCCACAGCAGAGTGTTTTAAGTGTTTGTGAGTGCTGCAGAGATACAGGGCTCGAGAGCATCTGCTACAGCACACAACTCAGTGTGAGCCAAGGGGAACCAGCCCTGGGAAATGATTGATAATTATAGGAAAGACATCTCTAAACTGGGGAGACATCAGCTGGGATCTGCCAAGGGTCAGTCTGCGAGGTCTGTCTGCTTGACACAGAAGTCAATGGAGGACAGTAGAGCCAAGTCAGAGAAGGAGGCTGAGTTCTGAGGCCCTTGATCAAACTGTGCCTGAAGCCCCTGGACTTTCTAGCTTCTAAAACCTGTGGACCCAGCTGTGAGCCGGGCACTTTATGATGATTTTCTTGTTTAATCTGCCCCATGACCAGGCACAATCACATCCAACGTTCTCCTCCAGGCAGGCCCTGCATTCACATCACCACATCACCCAGAATTTCTCTCATCTCCAGACTTTTGCCCATACTGAGCCTGCTGCCAGGCACCATTCTTCCTCACCCCTTTGCCTGGAGAACTATTCACTCCCCAGGGGTCATCTCAGAAGGAGCTTTTCCCTGACCCCCCTCCCCAGGCTGAATCTGGTCCTCCTCTGGGGTTCACAAAGCCCTAGGTGCCCCCCACCACACCTATGGTCCCCCTGTATTTTAGCAACCCAGCTAAACGTCTGCCTTCCCCACAGGCCTGAGAGCCCTGGGAGGGCAGAGCTGGGTCTTCCTTGTTCACTGCTGTGTCCCTGGTGCCCCAAACAGGGCTTGGCACACAGTAGGTGCTTACTAAATATTTGCTAAGCAACTTAAGGAGACCTTTCTTGGGACTTCCCTGGCGGTCCAGTGGTTAGGACTCCACACTTCCACTGCAGGGGGCACGGCTTGGATCCCTTGTAAAAAAAAAAAAAAAGTAGACTTTTCTCTCCACTTGGTGGCTGAGAAAGCAGAAAGGAGTCATCTAGAGAGAGTCACAGAGCAAGTGAGTTTGAGCCAGGATTCTAACCCACACCTGCCTGACTTCCCATCCTGCTCAGCACTTTCCCACACATTTTGGGCACTTCCGCGGTCCTCTCTGACTATCCTTCCCTGCATCTGACCAGCCTCTCTGGGGTCCCTATTATTTCCCTGAGATCTTCCCCCTCCCCGCAACAGCTTCCTGCAGGACCCCAGAGAGTCAAGGCAATCTGGGAGGGCTTCCTGCAGGAGGGAGCTCCCAGGCAGCGAGGTGTGTTGTGTCTCACAGCCTGTGAAGTGTGATGTTCCCGTTGGTTTGCTCATCCTCACCTCTCCCAGAGGCACAAAGCGCAGGTGGGAAATCTATTTCCACGGCTGTCCTCACACCCACCCGTCTGTCTTGCTGACTTCATCGGGGCCTGAGCAGGGGGTGCTGCTGACCTCATCCTCCCACCTTGGGGAGAGTGTGTTAGCAGAACCCTGACACCCTAAAATAATAACTCAGTAGCAGCACACCCAGCCAGAATCTGGGGCAACAGGCACCATCTGCGTGTTATCGCAGAGTCCCTGCTGCAGCCCCAGGAAGAAGGAGTTGTTAAGGTCCATCTTTAGCAGGTAAGGAAACTGAGCTCAGGGAATTCACTTGCCTAGGGACACACAGCGAGTGAGAGAGCTGGGACTGGTCTCCCCTCGGCCATTGTACTCCCTCTTCAATGCATTCTCCCTGTGGCAGCTAGAGGGCGTCAGTGAGCACCTGAGTCAAGTCTGGCCTCTCCCCTGCCCACAGCCCTCCAGGGTTCCCACCTCCCTGGGGATAAAAGCCCATGTCTTCCCCCTGCCCTCCCCTCCTCCCTCTCTCCCCCTTGATCACTCTGCTTCAGACACACGGGCCTCCTCGATGTTCCTCCAACATGCCAGGCACAGTCCTGTGCCCCAGGGTCTTTGCACAGGCCTTTCCCTCTGCCTGGGATGCTGTTTCCTGAATATCTTCATAGGGCTTTTTCTCAACAGCTGCGGGCAAGGAGGGTTGGGGAGACTCCTGCTCACAAATGGGTGAAGGTATGGAAATGATGAAACACCTGCTGCCTTCACCCCTCCCCTCCTGGGGAAAGACCTTCAGCCCACCAGTGGGTTGTGGTCATGGGAAGTCCTTCCTTTTTCCCGGGCCTCTGTTTCTCAGTCTGTAAAGTGAACAGGTGACATTTCACAAACTTGTGCCAATGATTTTTTACATTTTCCGTTTTCCCCACACCTGTAATTAATATTTTCCTTTAAACCCGCTCACATCTGGAACATCGATACCCATAGGGGTTTTTGAAAGTCCTTTTCTCTTGTTTTTTTTTTTTTTTAATGAATTTATTTATTTTATTTTTGGCTGCATTGGGTCTTTGTTGCTGTGCATGGGCTTTTCTCTAATTGCGGTGAGCGGGGGCTACTCTTCATTGCGGTGCGCGGGCTTCTCATTGCGGTGGCTTCTCTTGTTGTGGAGCACGGGCTCTAGGCATGCGGGCTCAGTAGTTGTGTCTCACGGGCTCTAGAGTGCAGGCTCAGTAGTTGTGGTGCACGGGCTTAGTTGCTCCGCAGCATGTGGGATCTTCCCGGACCAGGGCTCGAACCCGTGTCCCCTGCACTGGCAGGCGGATTCTTAACCACTGCGCCACCAGGGAAGTCCTTTTCTCTTAATCACAAACGTGAAAGAAAAATCAGCATTTCTCATCGTAGATAGAAGGTAACTGAAAAAACAATTTGATCTGAATCTCACTGGTTACTGCCGCCTGCAGAGGCACTGATCCTGTGATGGGATTAGCGGGTAGAAAAGGCGTTACAGACACCCCCTCCCCCAGGACCCAGCTGAGACTTGGGGAAGATGGAAATGACATTTAAGAAGAGTCTCTTTGCAACGGGAGTTCAAGGTTATTTCACACCCTGCCAAGCACCCTCCGAAGTCATGTTTTTTGTGAAAAAGGGGCATGCAGCTTTGGGCAACACTGGCCAGGTGTCGAGATGTCACCCCCTCAGGCAGACCCTCCCCGGTAGCCAACATCAGGTATTCTGTCTGCTTCATTGAATGTGTTTCCTCTCTGTCTCTCTCACTAGAACTTATGTTTCATGAAGGCCAGAATGATTGTCTGCCTTGTTGCCTGCCACACCTAGGACAGCTTGGCATACAGTAGGCACTCAATAAGTGTTTGTGGAATGAACGAATTTATCCATGTCGGCATCTCTTTGTGGTTGGCAGAATTATAATTCCCCCTCAAAAAAGATGTCCGTGTCCTAATCCCCAGAACCTCTGCGTATGTCACCTTACGTGGCAAAAGCGACTTTGCAGATGCAATTAAGTTAAGAATCTTGAGATGGGGAGGTGATCCAGGATTACCCGGGTGGGCTCAATGTCATCCCAAGGGTAATTATAAGAGGGAGGTAGAAACGCCAGAGTCTGAGAACAAGATGTGACAACAGAAGCAAAAAGACAAAGTGAGAAAGATAGTAACAGTTTGAGAAGGACTTGACCAGCCTTGGCTGGCTTTGAAGATGGAGAAAGAGGCCATGGACCAAGGAATGCAGGCAGCCTCTAGAAACTGGAAAAGGCAAGAAATGGGTTCTTCCCTAGAGCCTCCAGAAGGAGTGAAATCCTCAATTTCAGCTCAGGAGCGTTCAGGATGGAACCCAAGGGGGAGAGAGGCTAAGTCAGGACCCCTAAGCGCTCCACCCAGATCGGATCAGCACTCAGCTGGTATTTACTGGATGCCTATTGTGTGCCAGGCACTGTTCTGGATGCTGGGGATGCAGCAGTGGAGGAAACACATAAATCCCTGCCCTCATGGAGCTGACATTCCAGTGGGGAAGACGTACAATAAACAATCCAATAAAATGCCTAATATAATGGCAAGTGGTAAGTTCTCTCACCAAACATGAAGCAGGTTGCTAGAGGGACAGGGTGTTCATGGAAGGATTCTCTGAGGAGGTGGCATTTGAGCAGAGACCTAAAGGAAGTGAGGAGGGAGCTGTGTGGATACCTGCGGAAAGAGTGGTACAGGCAGAGGCAACAGCATGTGCAAAGGCCCTGAGGCATTAACTCTGGTGAGCTGTTGTTTTGGGGACAGATGGGATACGATGGGAGAAGAATTGATGCGACTGAGTGCATCCATCCAGTGACCCAGCGATTCTATTTTTAATCATAGTCCTTAGAGAAATACTTTGCCTAGTACATAAAGAGATATGTAAAGACTGCTCACAGCAGCAGTGTTTGTAAAATTAAAAACCAGGAATTGACCTAAAAATCCATTGAGAGAACAGGCAAGTAAATTAAGGCATATTCAAACAATGGAATAGTGTAGAACAGTCAAAAAGGACGTAGTTAGATCTATACAGTAATAATTTCTAACATTTATTGAGCACCTACAATGAACCAGGTACTGTGCTAAGCACTCTGTGTGTGATAACAAATAGCATCCCTTAGAAAACGACCCTAAAACAACTACTAAAAAGTACCTGCTAGGGACTTCCCTGTTGGTGCAGTGGTTAAGAATCTGCCTGCCAATGCTGGGGACATGGGTTTGAGCCCTGGTCTGGGAAGATCCCACATGCAGCGGAGCAACTAAGCCTGTACGCCATAATTACTGAGCCTGCGCTCTAGAGCCCTTGAGCCACAACTACTGAAGCCCGCGCGCCTAGAGCCCGTGCTCCGCAACAAGAGAAGCCACCGCAATGAGAAGCCAGCACACCGCAACGAAGAGCTCACAGCAACAAAAGACCCAATACAACCAAAAACAAATAAATTTTAAAAAATAAGTAAAATTTTAAAAAAAAGTACCTGCTAAAAAGGAGAGAGTATTAGTACCTGTATTTTCCAAATGTGGGAGTTTTAAAATATGTCCATGAATTCTTTGACAATTTCTTCAAGGAGATGGAGACTAATTCTCCTCTTCTTGAGGGTGGGCTGGACTTAGTGACTGGCTTTTTTTTTTTTTTCAATTATTTACTTTTTGGGGCTGCGTTGCGGCTTCGCTGCGTGAGGGCTTTCTCTAGTTGTGGCGAGCGGGGGCGATTCTTTGTTGCGGAGCGCGGTCTTCTCATTGCGGTGGCTTCTCTTGTTAAGGAGCACAGGCATGTGGGCTGCAGTAGTTGTGGCACGCGGGCTCAGTAGTTGTGGCTCACGGGCTCTAGAGCGCAGGATCAGTGGTTGTGGCGCACGGGCTTAGTTGCTCCGCGGCATGTGGGATCTTCCCGGAGCAGGGATCAAACCGTGTCCCCTGCATTGGCCGGCAGATTCTTAACCACTGCGCCACAAGGGAAGTCCCCCAACCAATGTCTTGACTGCAACTTCATGAGAGACCCCAAGCCAGAACCATCCGGCTAAACCACTCTCAGATTTCTGACCCTTAGAAATGAGATAATAACTTTTTGTTGCTGTCGTTGAATTTATTTATTTATTTATTTATTTGGCTGTGCTGGGTCTTAGTTCCGGCATGCAGGATCTTTGTCGCTGTGTGCGAGATCTTCCCTATGGCATGTGAGATCTTTTTAGTTGCAGTATGCAGGATCTTTAGTTGCGGCATGTGGGATCTAGTTCCCTGACCAGGGATCGAATCTGGGCCCCCTGCATTGGGAGCATGGAGTCTTAACCAGTGGACCACCAGAGAAGTCCCGATAATAAGTGTTTGTTTTTTCAAACTGTTAAGTTTTAGAGTATTTTGTTGTTCTGAAATAGTGAGGAAACTGAGGCACAGAGAAGCTAAGTGACTTTCTCAAAGTCACATAGCCTTCACATGGCAGAGCTTGAATTTGAACCCAGACAGTCAAACATACAACATTGGGTGAAAAAAATAAGTTGCAGAATTATATATACCATGAGTACATTAATGTCTTTTTTTTTTTTTCCACACCACGAGACTTGATCTTAGTTACCCGACCAGGGATTGAACCCTGGCCATGAAAGCAGTGAAAGTGCGGAGTCCTAACCACTGGACCTCCAGGGAATTCCTTGTATTTTTTTTTTTTAATGCACAAAATAATCCTATTCACTGTTCATGGATATATGTACTTGCGAGAATGTACATATATAAACGTTCTAACATTTTGTTTGTTTCTTAAAAAGATGAAAAAGACCTGAAGCAAATATGACAAGTGTTAACCATTTATTGTCAGCCCTGGGTGGAAGATACACAGGTGTTTGCTATATTCGTCTTTGCACTTTTCTCTCTTTTTCACTTTTTTAAATAAATTAATTTATTTATTTATCTATTTATTTTTGGCTGCTTTGGGTCTTCGTTGCTGCGTGCGGGCTTTCTCTAGTTACGGTTAGCGGGGGCTACTCTTCGTTGCGGTGTGCGGGCTTCTCATTGCGGTGGCTTCTCTTGTTGCGGAGCACGGGCTCTAGGTGCACGGGCTTCAGTAGTTGTGGCACGAGGGCTTCAGTAGTTGTGGCTCGCGGGCTCTAGAAGCGCAGGCTCAGTAGTTGTGGCGCACGGGCTTAGTTGCTCCGCAGCATGTGGGATCTTCCCGGACCAGGGCTCGAACCTGTGTCCCCTGCACTGTCAGGCAGATTCTTAACCACCGCGCCACTAGGGAAGCCCTCTCTCTTCTTCACTTTTCTCAAAATTAAAAGTAAATGATTACAAGGATGAGAGAAAGTCAGTCGTGGAGGACTTAAATAGGTGCAGAGGAAGTGGGAGGGCGTTCCAGCAGAGGCAGCAGCTTCACAAAGACCTGGAAACATGGGTGAGCTTGGTCTTTTCGGGAAATGAGGAAACTTAGAACGAATGACCATACTACACCCTGGTGGCACATTTGAATTATGTACCGAGCCCCCACTTCAGACCAATTAACTCAGAATCTCAGGGCAGGCAAGGACAGGGTGGAAGGTGGTGGCAGGATTTAATAGCTCCCCAGGTGATTCAAATAGGCACACAGTGTCAGGAACCATTAGATACACGGTCCAGTGCAGTAGCCACTTAATACATGTTTGCTGAGTGGTAAATGAATTATTTGGGGAGAGTCATAGAGAAGGTGAGGGGGATGGGCAGGCCTTGGCCAGCCTGTCGTTTGGACTTGGGAGCAGTTGGGCACCCAAGATCCAGTTCCCTTAATTGTACCTAAAGAATTGCCATCATTAGCCTAAGAAAATTCCAGGTGATGATAAGTGCTGTCAAGAAAATGCAAGAAGATGATGGGACAGGAAGCAATTGAGCAGCTTTTGGAGCCAGTTGGTCAGGGAGAGCTTCTTGGAGGAGGTGACATTTAAGTTGACACCTGAAGGGTGAGCTGACCCTAGAGATGTGTGGGAAAGGTGTGCCAGGCAGATGGAACAGCAAGGGTGGAGGCCCTGAGGAGGTGACAAACATAGAAACAGGTGGTTGCCGCACAGGGTGACCAGGACTGTGATGGGGGACTCCAGAGGTGGCAATTCAGCCCTGTCACTCCTCAGCAAAAATGCCCCTCTCCCTCCGCTCCCCCTCCCCCCCCCCCCCCCCCCCCGCTCCCCCTCCCCTCCCCCCATCCCTGAGAGGAACAGCACCTGAATAGACACATTTTTTTTTTTTTTCCAAGGGGAGAGAGAGTGAACACGATCACCCTACATCCATCTGATTTTAAATTTAGCCCAGTGCACATGGAGCTCAGTTCGGGAAAAACAAGAAGTTATAAAAATATAATTCCATTTTTCATCACGGGCAGCGGCAGAGGGAGTGGGGCAGGGAGAGATGGAGAGGTGGGATTTGGAGGGTGAGGAAGATGTAAAACTCCCAGGGCAGATACAGAGCCTGAGCTGCTGTGATAGGAGACTTCTGGGGTCCCATCCCGGGCCCCCCACCTCCTCCAGTCCTGCCCCCTGACAGCGCTGTCCCCGCACAGCCATAACCAGAACGACCAAGCGAAAACCCAGATTCATCCCATCCCACGCTGCCCCCAAACGCCCATGGTTCCCCACCGCCCTGTCAGCGAAACGCAAACTCTTCTCTCCCCGCCCCGCACTGTGCTCCCACCCAGAAAAACTGCCTTCCAGCCTGAAGAAGTCACGTGTGCTGGCTTAGTCATCTCTGGCGGCACAAGAAATGACCCCAAACGTAAAAACTGCCAGCAGCACACGTCACTACCCATAGATCCTGTGGGTCAGGAACCCAGCGCTGCTTAGCTGGGTGCCTTGCTTCGGAATCTCATGAGACCACGTTCAGGGAGACATCTGGGGTTGCGGTCTCATCTGCAGGTGCAACTAGGGCAGGCTGGGCTGTCCAGTCTGGTCAGGTGCTGTTGGTGGTGTTCAGTTTCTTGCCAGGTGGCCTTCTCCATCAGGGTGAGCTTGTGGAGAGAGAGAGAGAGAGAGAGAGAGAGGAACAGCAAAAAGGAATTTACAATCTCATGTAAATTAACTAACCTCAGAAGTAACATCCCATCACTTTTGCTATATTCTATTGTTTAGAAGTGAGTCAGAGGCCCCATCACACCCAGTTGGAGGGGATTACACAGGTGTGATAGAGCAGGAGGTGGGGATCCTTGGAGGGCCATCCTAGAGCTGGGGCTTCATTAAGGATATCACTTTAGGCTCACACTGTGGAATACTACACAGCTGTTAAAAGTGTTATGGGGCTTCCCTGGTGGCGCAGTGGTTAAGAATCCGCCTGCCAGTGCAGGAGATACGGGTTCGAGCCCTGGTCAGGGAAGATCCCACATGCCGCAGAGCAACTAAGCCTGTGCGCCACAACTACTGAGCCTGTGCTCTAGAGCCCATGAGCTACAACTACTGAAGCCCAGGCGCCTGGAGCCTGTGCTCCACAAGAAGAGAAGCCACCGCAATGAGAAGCCCACGCACCGCAACAAAGAGTAGCCTCGGCTCACCGCAACTAGAGAAAGCCCGCGCGCAGCAACGAAGACCCAACACAGCCAAAAATAAATAAATAAATAAATTAAAAAAAAAAAAAGTGTTATGGAGTTTTAATTTAGACTATTATCCTGTTACTGTTGAAAAATGTCTATATATATGTTGAAAAAATATATATTATATATATATAATATACATATATATATAAACATCCCTCATTATCTAGTAGTGGTCCTCCCTCAGGGCCTTTGCATGTGCTGTGCCCTCTTCCTGTAATGCTCTTCCTTCATATTTCTACGTAGCTTCTTCCCTCATCTCCTTCAGGTCTGTGTTCAAAATCACCTCCTGAGGGACTTCCCTTGTGGCGCAGTGGTTAAGAATCCACCTGCTAATGCAGAGGACATAGGTTCGAGCCCTGGTCCGGGAAGATCCCACATGCCGTGGAGCAACTAAGCTCATGCGCCACAACTACTGAGCCCACGTGCCACAACTACTGAAGCTTGTGCTTCTAGAGCCCGTGCTCTGCAACAAGAGAAGCCACTGCAATGAGAAGCTCGTGCACTGCAACGAAGAGTAGCCCCCACTCGCCACAACTAGAGAAAGCCCACGCGCCAACAAAGACCCAACACAGCCAAAAATAAATAAGTAAATAAATAAATAAGTAAATAAATAAATAAACAAAGTCACCTCCTGAGAGAGGCCCTCCCTGACCACCCTCTGTCTAAAATAGCCCCGTTCCCCTCCCTGACACCCCCAACCCTACTTTGTTCCATCCATAGCTCAGCTCACCACTGGACCTTGTATATATATCTTGTTAGTCCTCCATTTCCCACTGGAATATCAGTTCCACAAAGGCATGGACCTCTGTCTGGTTTTTTCATTGCTGTGTTCCCATCACCTGGCACACAGTAGGTGCTCAATAAAGACAGACTGAACAAACGAATTTGTGCCCCCTCCCCACAGATTCTTTGATTAATGTCAGCACCCCGCTGAAACTCCTAAATATCAACTCTGTTTTCTTAAATGCTACCCCCATCCCCCGCCCCAGACCCTGGGACATCAGTGGTCTTGACCCTGTCTCTCAGCTTCATCTTTTTTTTTTTTTTAATATTTAGTTTATTTATTTATTTTGGCTGCTCCGGGTCTTAGTTGTGGCACACGGGCTCTTTAGTTGCGGCATGCAGACTCCTTAGTTGCGGCATGCGGATTCAGTTGTGGCATGCATGCAGGATCTAGTTCCCTGATCCGGGATCGAACCTGGGCCCCCTGCATTGGGAGCACAGAGTCTTACCCACTGGACAACCAGGGAAGTCCCCCTCAGCTTCATCTTTATTGTTAGGCAACGCAATGCTCTTCACTCTCTCCTCCAGCCCCCCAATCCACACTCATTTCTTGGGGTAGAGTAGACTAGCTTGTCCCACCAGCCCGCCTCCTCCCCACACCCAGCCCCTGAACCCCCGGCCACATTTTCTGAACCAAATTGGCCTCTGGATGAGGGTCCCAAAGCAAGCCGGCCCCCTCCCTCATCCCCCTCCACCTCTTGGTATCATCCAAGTCCACAGCGGTCCCCCAGTCCCCCGACTCCATCTTTCACATGTTCTAAGCACTTTCTCTGTGCCAGTTTGCTTAATTATCACCCAGCAAGGTGCCACTGGGTCCCCATACAGATGAGGAAGCTGAACTGTCAAGGGGGGCACAGCAAGTGCTGTGACTCGCACCTGAAGCCACAGGGGGTCCCAGGCCAGGCGCTGTGTGACCTTGGGGAGGCCCCTTTCCCCCTCTGGTCCCCCCACCCCCACTCCCAGCCAGGCAGGGAGAAGGTGAGGCCACAGGATACATTTCAATTTTGCCTCCCAGCTCTCAGTTGAGTACCTGGGGAGGTGGGGAGCAGATGGAGGGATCCAGAAATAGAGGAGGGGGCCCAGACTGGTAGAGAAGGGGAATGTGGAGCTCAGAGACACGCAGCACTGGGGGAGGGTGCCCAGCACATCTGAGATCCCTGCTAACAAAAACTGAAATAGAATGTCAGAGGAGGGACTTCCCTGGTGGCGCAGCGGTTAAGAATCCACCTGCCAATGCAAAGGACACGGGTTCGCGCCCTGGTCCGGGAAGATCCCACATGCCACGGAGCAACTAAGCCCGTGCGCCACAACTACTGAGCCTGTGTTCTAGAGCCCGTGAGCCACAACTAGTGAGCCTGCATGCTGCAACTACCAAAGCCCACGCACCTGGATCCTGTGCTCAGCAACAAGAGAAGCCACCGCGATGAGAAGCGCACGCAGCGCAACAGAGAGTAGTCCCTGCTCACCGCAACTAGAGAAAGCCCGCGTGCAGCAACGAAGACCCAACACCGCCAAAAATAAATAAATAGTTTAAAAAAGTTAATAATTTCTTTAAAAAAAAGTCAGAGGAGAGGCAAAGAGATGGGGGAGACCAGACCATCTCCCCACCTGTGACCAGTGACAGAGGGGTGTGGGTCCCCAGTGGCGTGGGGAGGGGAGAACAGAGAAGAGGAGAGTGAAGGAGGTGCAGTGGGGAGGGAAACTGGAAAGGCGGACAAGAGTAGGGGATGAAGGAGGGAGTGAGAGGGCAGGGAGGGGGCTGAGAAGGAGGGAAGTTGTGGGAGGGAGGGAGAGAGGCAGTGAATGCAGCGGGTGCCTCATGGGACAGACAGAGACAAAAGGAGACCCAGACAGATAGAGGGAGAGAGACACAGACACACAGAGAAACACTAGGGATCAGAGATAGACACGGATAAGGAGAGATGGAGAGAGATCAGGGAGAGAGACCTGGCCAGCCTCAGACTCAGAGGGATAGTCAGATCATAAATGCTTCAACAGCTGTTTTGTCTTTTTTAGCAGCTATCTTTGGGTACCTGCGCAGGTACTGGAGCCCAGGTGGTCTCCCACAGACCAACCCCCAGGCCTCACGGTCAGGCTGGGGTGGAGGGGAGCTGGAGCTGGGGGTGGGTGTTGGCCAGAGGGGAACAGGGATAGGAGGCTCTGGTTTGGGGTGGGAGAATTAAGGCTACACTGAAAGGGGCTTGGAGCAGGGGCATTAAAGGGTGAATAGGTGACCAATCACTAAGAAGAAAATACTTTGGGGAAAGGTATTTCTGGCAGAACAGCATGTGCAAAGGCCCTGAGGCAGGACCCTGCCTGGTGTGTTGGAGGAACAGTGAGGAGGCCTGTGTCTGGAGCAGAGTGAGCAAGGGGGAGAGAGGGAGGAGGGGAGGGCAGGGAGGGGACAGGGCAGGTCATGCAGGACCCTGTGGGCCACAGGGAAGACTTGGGCTTTTTACCTTAAAGGAGGTGGGAGCTCTGGAGGGCTGTGGGTAGAAGTAGGATGGATCTGACTCAGATTTTAAATCGATCATTCTGAATTCTTTCACAGAAGAAAAACAAAAATCTCAGGCCAAAGTGACAAAACATTAACTGTGTTCATTAACTGAGGTTGGTTCTTATGTGATGGTATTCTCTGGACTTTATGTTTAAAAAGAGAAAAAAAGTCTCCAAATATAAATCAACTAATAAATGAACAATGATAAGTTGAATTTGATTGGTGGTCTTCAACTCCAGCCCCAACTGGACCCACTGACTGGGACATCCAGGCCTCCCTCTGACCTGCACATTTGGCCCTTTCCTGGGGCTGGGCACCCACATTGCTGCCCCCTCACCTTGAGCCTTTCTGGCAGGGAGCCTAGCTTCTTCCCTGAACTCAATTCCTCAGCTCTGAAAGCCTAATTGTGCGCGAAATCCAATCGAATTATCAGGCCCTGATGAGCAATTCCCAAGATTATTTAGCTCAGTGAAGTAAATAATGACATTAGCGTCTCCTGTGAACTCCTGGAGCCCCCACTGCCCCCCTTCAGTCCTGCATTCTAGTTCCCGGCACGGTCTTTTGCCTGAATGGTGGGAACAAAGATGGGGGGTGGGGCTCAAAATCCTCAGGTGTTAGCACAGGAGGGACTCAACACTTTCCTACAGATGGGGAAACTGAGGCCCAAAGCAGGACCTATGACACAGAGAGTTAGGGCCTCTGGAATCCATCTCCACCTCTTTGGCCATTCCTGCAAGCATTGATGACCCACATGGGCAGACCCCCCTCACTTCCTTCCTTGGGTGTGCCAAGGCAGGACTCAAATACCAGCAAGAGTGACATGCTGTGTGTGTGTGTGTGTGTGTGTGTCGGGGAGAGGGTGGGGAAGGCTGTGGTGTGCATGAACCCTAAGATTTGTCTTGTTGAGAGAGGCAAAGAGACACAGATTAACTTTCTGCTATGATAAGCTAAGTATGCATGTTTTTTTAAAAAAGTGTTATAAGAATGACTACTGAGAGGATAAAAATAGAATGAATAATTTCCAAATCACTAGAGGGAATAAAAAAGGAAATAAAGGAAATCCACAAATTCAGCAGAAGGTTGAAGAGAAGGTAAAAAGGAAGCAACAGAAAAAAATCATGTTGAACAGAAAACACAATAAAAGAAGGTGATGGGAATATATCCAAATACGTCTGTAAATGCAATAAATATAAATGGATTAAACCCACTACTTGAAAGACATAGACTCTCAAGTTAGATGCATACAAACAGAAACAAAGAAACAAAATCCATCTCTATATTCTTTGGAGGACACACCTAAAACAGAATGCTGTATCATCGACAAATAAATTGCAAGGAAAAAAGAAAAAGACGTAAAGAGAAATCAACCAATTATGTGTGTAGACCTTATTTGGATCCTGCTTCAAACTGTAGGGAAAGAATTATGACACTTTTTATATAATTGGAAATTTAAAGACCAGTGGAATATTTGATGATATTATGGAAGTATTAATTTTTTAACTAAGATAATTCAATTATCTTTAATTAAGATGAGTCCTTATCTTTTATTTATTTATTTTTGTTTTGTTTTTAATTTTATTTATTTATTTATTTATTTATTTATGGCTGTGTTGGGTCTTCATTTCTGTGCGAGGGCTTTCTCCAGTTGCGGCAAGCGGGGCCACTCTTCATCGCGGTGCGCGGGCCTCTCACTATCGCAGCCTCTCTTGTTGCGGAGCACAGGCTCCAGACGCGCAGGCTCAGCAATTGTGGCTCATGGGCCTAGTTGCTCCGCGGCATGTGGGATCTTCCCAGACCAGGGCTCGAACCCGTGTCCCCTGCCTTGGCAGGCAGATTCTCAACCACTGCGCCACCAGGGAAGCCCTGAGTCCTTATCTTTTAGAGACACAAACTGATCTATGTCTGTATACATTATATGATTCTGGAATTTTCTTCAAAATAATACCAAGAGAGATGAAACAAGATCAATAATTAATTGATAACTTTTTGACATTGATGATGGGTACATGGGGTTTCATTGTATTATTCTCTCCACTTTTATACATGTTTGAAATGTCTCATAATATAGTGTTAAAAGAAAGAAAAAAGGATGATGCAGATAAGCTTAAATGTCAAAGAACAGAAAAAGACTTACCAGGAAAATATGAAACCCCCCCCCACACACAAAAGAGCCCTCAGAATAATAAACCAGTTCCACCTCTGCATGGGTGGGCCCTTACTAACATCATATTCCCTTCATCAGTTCTTTTTTTTTTTTTTTAATTTATTTATTTATTTATTTTTGGCTGCATTGGATCTTCGTTGCTGTGCGCGGGCTTTCTCTAGTTGCGGCGAGCTGGGCTACTCTTTGTTGCAGTGCGCAGGCTTCTCATTGTGGTGGCTTCTCTTGTTGCAGAGCACGATCTCTAGGCCTGCAGGCTAAAGTAGTTGTGGCTCGCGGGCTCTGGAGCGCAGGCTCAGTAGTTGTGGCGCACGGGCTTAGTTGTTCCGTGGCATGTGGGATCTTCCCGGACCAGGGCTTGAACCCGTGTCCCCTGCATTGGCAGGCGGATTCTTAACCACTGCACCACCAGGGAAGCCCCCACTTCATCAGTTCTTAAAAAGAATCCTTTCTCTGGTTCTGACCCCAGGCCCTTTGCACATGCTATACCCCCTGCCTAGACCATGTTCTCTCTTCTTCCCACTCTTACTCAGCCTTCATGTCTCAACTTCAATAGCCCCTGCTCTAAGAAGCCTTCCCTGATCCCCAGACTGTGCCAGGTGCCTCATCTGCACCCCCCCAAATGTCTGGATGTCCCGCATCAGGACCCTCACCACCCTAAGTTGTAATTGCTTGGTTTCGAGTCTGTCACTCCAATGGGACTGTAAGCCCCATGAAGACAGGGCCCCAATCAGTCTTGGCCACCACAGTGAACTGAGGACCCCCAGCATGGGGCCTGGCACACAGTAGGTGTTTGGTACATATTTTCTAGGTGAATGAACCTGTACCCCTCAACATCCCCTCCCTATCTTTAGGCCTGAGTTTCCTCTCCTGTAAAATGGAGGGAAACCCTCCCACGCAGGCTTAGGGTGGGGTGTGCCAGAGAAGGGAAGGAAAACACCCAGGGGGTCACACCCGGGGGGAGCATCGTGAGTGTGGCCTCCCCAGCTCAGTTCAGGCCTGGGTGGTGGAGACCAACCCCCTTTTTAGGAGCAAATGTGTCCCTGTCTCTGGGACCCAGCTCTGGCTGAGTGGGGATCAGGGTCCTGATTCTGATCAGGAGGGTCTCACGGCTGAGCCCATGGCCTCTGCAGTGGGGAGCCCTGATGTTAGGGACTGCGGTCCCTCAAGGAGGGGTCTCAAGTAGAAGCTAGGGGAATGGGGGGCAGGTAAGCAGGGCAGGACCAGAGCCCTCGGCCCAGAGGGGACAAGTGAGAGGATGGGCTGGGAGCCTCTTACACACTTCTCTCTGTCCCTCTGTCTCCTTCTGTCTCTGTCTCTGTCCCTCTCTGTCTCTCTCAGTCTCTCCCTGGGTCCCTCTCTCTGTGCCTCTCTCTCTCTGGGGCTCAATCTCAGTCTCTCTGTCTCTCTGTGCCTCCCTTTATCTCTGACTATCTTTGTCTCTCTGTCTCTTTCACTATCTGTGTGTCTCTCAATGTTCTTTCCCTCTGTCTCTCCTCACCTCCTCCATCACCCCTCCCCCTGGTTCTGCTTCTCTCTACCCACCCCCATTCTGGTTCACACAGAGACCCCTCCCCGCCTTGGCCCTGCCTTCACTCCAGAGAGGGGCGGGTGAGCACGCTGCCCTCTGGTCCAGTGTCCTGCTGGACCGACCAGCTCTCTGACCAACCCCTTCCCTCCCTCACTGCTTCCCCATCTTGATTCCCAGGGCGGTTCCCTCCTGCAGAAGCACCATCTCCACCAGCACTTTCCCTCCCGCTGCTCCCACACCTCTCATTGTTGCTGCTGCTGCTGCCCAGGGCTACACAGTGAAGAACCACAGTCTGGTCCCCTGGTCTCTCCCATCCCTCACTTTGCCCCAGGCCCTTGGAACAATGGAGAATCAAATGTTTTCTCTCTTTTCCAGACAAGGCATGAAAAACTCCCTCTCCATGTGGAGAGGCCAAGGCCCTGTAACCTGGTCGTCGAGGGCAGGCCTGGTACACAGCGGCTGCTTCATAATCATTCACTGGATAGATACTTATTGAGCACCTACTGTGTGCCAGGCCGTATTCTAGGCATAGGGAATGCTGTGGGGGTCCAAGATGGACAGAATTCCTGCCCTCCAAGAGGTGACCTTCAAGAGCAGGAGACACACCAAAGTCAAACACTCCCCCGCACCCCACCCCCGCTGCCCCCAAACAAATTCATGCCCACCTGGGACCTTGGAATGGAACCTTACCAGCAACTGGGGTCTTTGCAGATGTAATTAAGGATCTCGAGATGAAATCATCCTGGACTTAGGGTGGGCCCTAAATCCAATGACCAGTGTGTTTATGAGAAAGGACAGGCTGATTAGGACACACAGGGAAGACAGCCATGTGATGATGGACGCAGAGATTGGGGTGATGCGGCTACCAGTCAAGGAACACCAAGGTTGCCTCAAACTTACTGGCTTGAAACAACACAAATTTATTATTTTAAAGTTCTGTAGCTAAAATCCTGGTGTGGGCAGGGCTGATCCTTCTGGAGGCTCCAGGGAAGAATTGTTTCCTTGCCTTTTCCAACTTCTCGAGGCCTCCCACATTCCTCAACTCAAGGAAAAGGGGCATCGGGGGTGGGGGGGAACCCTTCCTCCACCTTCACAGCCAGCAATGGCTGGTGGAGTCTTTCTGCCTTTACATCACTCTCATTCTTTGGCTTCCCTTTTATAAGGTTCCCTGTGATTACACTGAGCTCACTCGGATAATCTAAAATAATCTCTTTAACTCAACTGTCCACTGATTAGCAACCTTAATTCCATCTGCAACCTTAATTCCTCTTTGCCCTGTCAGGTTAAATATTCACAGATTCTAGGGATTTAGACGGGTACAACTTTGGGGAGCATTATTTTGCCTACCACAGTTGGTTATACAGCTTTTTTTTTTTTTTTTTTTTAATAAATTTATTTATTTATTTATTTTTGGCTGTGTTGGGTCTTCGTTTCTGTGCGAGGGCTTTCTCCAGTTGCGGCGAGCGGGGGCCACTCTTCATCGCGGTGCGCGGGCCTCTCACTATCGCGCCCTCTCTTGTTGCGGAGCACAGGCTCCAGATGCGCAGGCTCAGTAGTTGTGGCTCACGGGCCCAGTTGCTCCGCGGCATGTGGGATCCTCCCAGACCAGGGCTCGAACCCATGTCCCCTGCATTGGCAGGCGGATTCTCAACCACTGCGCCACCAGGGAAGCCCGGTTATACAGCTTTAGACACCCAGAACATGTGGAATCATTCCTAACCATGCCACGATATTCCTCCTCCCTGCCCTCCTTTGGGACTTTCTTGTATTCATCCTTCAGATCTCAGCTTATGGATCACCTCCTCCAGGAAGCCCTCCCTGATGCCTCCTTTGGTCCCCACTGCCACCTGTGTGTCATCGTCACAGCCCTTACCACCCTATGTGGGTTACCTGGTGATGTCTGTGACTCCCACTAGATCCAATAGGAGGTGTGTCTTGCCCCTTCTGGGTCCTCACACCTAGCACAGAGCCTAACACACAGTCGGCACCCAGTAAATGTTTGCAGCTTGCATGAGTTGGATGCTGCTCCTCTCAGGTCTATAAATAGCTCCGGCCTGGTGATGATAAACATAATAAGAGCATACACAGGGACTCACAGACTTGGCAGGCAGGTGGGCACTGGTGGCCACGGGACCCCGTAGCCCTGGCTAGGCCTGGCCCAACCCAGTGCCTCCTGCTCCAAGCAGCCCTTCTGACCTCCTCATTAAAGCAGGCCTTTTACTTAGGCCGACGCTGCCAGTTCTAATTGATTGCCTGCCTCCCCGGGGGAACTCGAGTTCCTGAGGTCCGCAGCTGGGCCAGGGCCAGGCCACGGCAGGTGGGAGGGAGCCCCGCTCCAGGATTGGGAACAAGGCCTGAAGGCTGGACCTTCTGCCTCACCAGAGAGGGCCTGCCCTCCCTCCAGGCCTAGGGCACCCACCGACCTGCAGGCTCAGAGTCCCTTCCCAGGTTCATGCAAGCCTCTGGTATGTTTGATCTTCATATACTTGGTGACACCAAGAACAAAGAACACACCAAGATGCACACAGACACTCAAACACACACAAGCCCACAACCCACAGGTCCAGACAGAGGTGGTGTAGCATGGTGGTGAGACATGTGGGCACATAACCCCTCTGTGCCTCAATCTTCCCATCTGCAAAATGGGATTATAATAGTCTCTTCCCCACACACATCCATGGGGCTTCCAGGAGAATTAAATAAATTAATAGTTAGAAAATACTTAACACAGGGCCTGGTGCATACTCAGTGTTCTATAATGCTTATTATGTATGCATTTGACAGGTATTGATTGAGTACTTAATGCATGGCAGGCCTAGCAGTTATGGCAGTGAACAAGATATGCACAAATTCCTGTTCTGGGGAGCTGACATCTGAAAGGGGAGGGGGAGAGTAAGCCTAATAAAAGAGTAAATGTTGGGGTGAGCTGGGAGGACACAGGTGGACACACACACTCAGACACCCCTGGAGAGGTACATTCTCTGAGTTTCTGTGATTATTCCCATTCCACAGATGGAGTAAATGAGGCTCTGAAACAAAAGGAAAATGGGTTTGTTTGGGGCCACCCAGTTTCTGAAATAGTCAATGCTTCATGTGGCCCCAGGGCCTTTGTCCCTGCTGTTCCATTGCCAGGCAAACGCCCCCCCCCCCCATCCTTCTGTTCTCAGCTCAGGTGTCACTTCCTCAGGCTAGCCCTTCCATCCCCTCACTCCCCTGCAGTTCCCTGCCTCCTTCAAACTCTCTTGGCTGTGGCTGCTTCTGTACTGGGGAACTTCTGTCATTAATATCTGTCACAGATGCCTCTGAGTTCCCAGAGCCTGGCACACAGTGGGTGCTCAATAAATGCACACTGGCCCTGGGACACAGCCCCTCCCAGACAGAACTTGCAAACTGGCAGCTGGGGGAGGCCAGGTTGGGGGCCTCCCACCTCCCAGCTTTGATCCCGGCTGTCCCCGCCTTGACAACCACCAGCTTCTAGAACCTGTTTCTAGCTTTTCATCCTCCCTGGAGAGGCCTCATTACTGCTCCCAGCCCGAGAGACAGGAACCTGCAGCCTCCTGGGCTTTGAAAACAACATATTAAAATAGAAATCAGTGCCACCACTTGGGCACCCTGGGGCCTAGACTTTGGGCTGTGAGCCCCTGGCCGCGTGCTGTCGCTTTTAGCCCTTCCTTTGTGAGCTGAAGGAGATGACAGACTTTGGAGCCCAGAGCATCGGGAGCTGGTAATAACCGTCATTAGGATAATGATTTTAATTATTATCTAATAAAAGTATATTTAGCTGCATCCATTTTGTGAGCCTTTACACTGTTCAAGGCCCTTTTCTTTCGGCCGCGCTTGCAGGATCTTAGTTCCTCCACCAGGGATTGAACCTGCACCCTCGGCAGTGAAAGCGTGGAGTCCTAACCACTGGACCACCAGGGAATCCCCTCAAGGCACGTTTTAAAACTCTTTTCTTGATCCCACATTCCTCTCTGTTGACCACCCGGTTTCCGAGAGTCGGCTGTTTACACTCACCCTTTCTTCCGTTGCTTCCAGAATCTGCTCCAGTGGGTCTCTCACGACCCCCACACCAGGAAATTGTACTCTGGGAAAGATGCTCCTGGCAGGGGCACCCACCTTGGTGACTGCCAGGCAGGTGGAGGGGGAAGCTGCCACCTCCACTGCTTGGATGGAGAGGGCTGGGGGCTGCTGGCCTGGAGGGGCTCTGGGATGGGGGAATCACTCACCAGGCAGGGGGACCAGTCCCAGACACACCCACCTCAATCCCTGACTCTAAGCCTGGGGGCCTGGGAGGCCCTGGGAATACCACCCCTTCACAGTCACACAACCAGCCTCTCTCATGAAGAATACAGACTCAGAGGGAAAACAGGAGAGAAAGCTAACATTTATAAAGGGTGTGTTCCATGCTAGTGGGTATGCGTAGTAACTCCTTTAATTGTAAAAGCAACCTTATGAGTTAGATACTATTATAGTGCCCGCCCCACCTTTTTTTTTTTTTTTTTTTGGCCGCACCGTGCAGCATGCAGGATCTTAGTTCCCGGACCAGGGATGGAAACCGTGCCCACTGCAGTGGAGCAGTGGAAGCGCAGAGTCTTGACCACTAGACCGCCAGGGAAGTCCCTATAGTCCCCATTTTATTGTTGGGGAAACTGAGGCACAGAGAGGTGCCGTGGCCTGGCCAGTCACACAGCTAGTAAGTGGCACCCCGAGTCTGAACCCTTGTCTCTCTGAGTTGAGAGGCGCAGCCTGTGCTAAGTATCATTTCCCACCCAGGAGCAGTGGAATCTACAGAGCCATGCGCCGGGTGGGTTCTGTTATCTGCCCATTGTACAGATGAGGAAACTGAGGCTCAGAGGAGCTGCTGGGCTGTGCTGGGAGGACATAGCAGAGCTGGGGCTCCAGCGTGAGGCCATGCACCCAGAACCGGGTCTCTTAACCACTCCAGTCACCAAAGGCTCTCCCGGCCTCTGTTTCAGCATCCATAAGGTGGGTTTAATTGCAGAATCCAGGTTATGAGGACCACGTGCGCGCAGGCTTGTAAAGCACCCCTTGTTCGGGTCTGGCCAAACAGTAGGGTCTGATTTGCATGAGTCGGGGACACAATGGGGACGGCGCAGGGAAAAGTTTTCCCATGGCCCCCGTCCATCCCATCAACCTCTCTCCAACCTGGGGCAGTTAGATCTGACACACACACACACACACACACACACACACACACACACACACACACACACACACACACACACACACACACACACACACACACACACACACACACACACACCCCGCCTGAGATCCCCTTCCCTGGCGGTCACCTAAGTGCCCTCCGGCCCCTAGCAGGGAACAGCGCCGCCTCTGTGTCAGGCGCGGGGCCAGCATCCCTCCAGGTTTGTCAGCGTTGCCCAGAGACGGGAAGGGAGTCGGCGGGCCCCCGCCCCCTGCACGCAGACCCCTGCCCGCCCAACCCCCAGGACCCCGGATCCAGAACAATGGGCAGGCCGGAGGAGGAGGCGGGCAGGCGGGGCTGGGGCCTCGGGGAGCCTGGGAACAGAGCGGCTCGAGGTTGGTGTGCAGGGAGGGGGGTCCTGAGATCAGACAGAGCCTCCAAGAGGGGCGGGGGCTCCGAGAGGGGCGGGAGGCGCACCCACCCAGCCAGGAGGGATCTCGCGGAGGCGAGGGAGCTTAGCCCCCTCTCCCACGGCGGCTCCAGAAGGAGAGGCCGCCCCCTCCCCCCGGCCCCGGGGCTCGTGCCGGGAACAGGTGTGGGGGGCTCTGAAGGCAGGACTAAGGGACAC
Organism: Balaenoptera musculus; assembly: GCF_009873245.2. NCBI lineage: Eukaryota > Metazoa > Chordata > Mammalia > Artiodactyla > Balaenopteridae > Balaenoptera > Balaenoptera musculus. The sequence continues at coordinate 167,836,261 of NC_045787.1, forward strand.
AATCCCTTTCGGAAGTGAAGTGACATCGGGGCCCCGCACCGCTATAAATACGGACACAGCTGACTTGGGGGAGGGGGGATCGGAGGGAACCTGAAGGACCCGAGAAGAGGGCGGGTAGGGTAGCGGGATGGGAGGCGACCCTGAGCTCTTGGGACGCGGCCAAGTTTCTGGGTGGATGCGAAACCCGGTGACTTGATACACTCCGGACCCCGGCGTCCTGGGGCCGCAGCGGAGGACAGAACCGGGCGGGTCCACCACCTTTCTGAGCCCCGCCCCTCGCCGAGCCCCACCCCTCCCTGAAGCCCCTCCCGGTTATGAGCCGGCTCCACTCTCTCGGCCCCTCCCCTTTCAGCGCCCTCTCCTCTCCCTTAACCCCCTCCCCTGGCTGAGCCTCCTTTTCTATCTCAGCCCCCTCCTCTCTCTCAGCCCCCCTCTTTCTAAGCACCACCTCCCATCTTTCAGTTCCTTGGGGTGGGGAGTGTCCTGGGACGGCCCCTTCCGGCTGTCCAGATAGAAACTTGACTCCTTGGCTGGTGGGGGCTTCCCTGGCTCGTCCTCATCTGCTGCATCACCCTCATATTCTGTGACTGGAGCAACCAGAGCTTTTGAGGTTCCGCCCTCCCCGGGCGCCCCGCGGGCCCGGTTATCCAGCAAATACCTGCAGAGATCCCCTACCTCCAACACCCAGTCCCGGGCTAGGCTCCTCATCAGAAACTGCGAGAAAGACCTTCAGGCATGCATACCCCCTTCAAATTCCCGCTTAGACCTCTCATTCTTCCCAGATCTAGGAGCCAATTTTGAAATGGGGGATGGGTAGAAATTCTGACTTCATTCATTCATCTTTTCATTCACATTCTTCAACAAACATTTAATGAGCACCTACTGTCTGCAAGCCTGTGCCAGAGGCTGCGGATACAGCTCACGACGGTCCAGTGGGGGAGATAGTCCGTGGGGTGATGGGGGTCAGAAGGCTGTGATGGGGGCACACAGGCAGCTATAGGGGTCAGGGAGCTGGTGGGTCAGGGAAGGAAGGCTTCCCACAGGACGTGTCATTTAAACTGAAGGATAAAGATATTAGGGGCCAAGAGAGGGTGTTCCTGGCAGAGAGAACAGCAAGTACAAAGGTCCTGAGGCAGGAACAAGAGCCCCTGGCTTGCAGTCCCAGCTTTGCTGTTTATTTGCTGTGACCCAGACAAGTGACTTTTTTTCTGAACCTTAGTTAAGTTACCAATGCTCGACGGAACGGCTTGGCAGGGCACCTGGTATACAAGAGGTACTCCATAAATATTTGCCAAATGTTGATGAGGGAATTGAGGTTTAGAGGGTTGTCATGAAAGAGAAGGCTTTGTGGCCCCTGCCTGGGGATGAGTGGGTTGGGGCAGCTCGTGACCTCTTTTTCTGGCCAAGGTGCCCCTGTCGCCTGGGCCCCTCCCCCCGGGCCCACCCGTCCTCCACCAGCTGTCCCTCCATGTGTGCGGCCGCCTGTCAAGAGCAGGCGCCTGTTCCGGAACACCTGATGCCTTGCTTCCCAGGGATTTCAGAGGGGTAGATGCACGGAAGTTCAGCTGCCACGGGGGCTTAACCCTGGAGCCTGGGCGCTGGGTCTTCAGAGACCCACCGGCATCCCTCTTGACCCTGTGAAGAGCCCTGGCACCGCTACCAACCTTAGCTGGAAAGACCCCACTTCAACTCCTAGCCCTGGCATTGCTTGGCTGTGTGGCCTTGGGAAAGTTAGTCAGCTTCTCTGGTCACCGCCACCACCAATAATGATAACAGCTGACACATCCTCAGTGCATATTATGTGCCCGGGGCCATGTTTAGAGCCTTTCTATGAATGAACTCTATCTTCTAGCAGGATTCTGAGTTCCCAAGTATTGTTGACCCCATTTTATAGATGTGAAAACTGAGGCACAGAGCAAGGTTATATGACTCACAGGGTGAAATAACCCAATCAGTAATAACTACAGTAACACCTATTGCATCCTCACTGGGTGCCTGCTTTACGTGGATTAGCTCATTTAATTCTCCCCCAAACCAAATGAGGTGGTGGAGACTGCTAATAGAAGTCCCTTTTTACAGATGTGGAAACTGAGGCCCAGAGAGAATAAGCAATTTGTTCAAACCTACAAAGCTGTATAACTTTGAGCACACATCATCATAGAAAGTTCTACTGATGAGCATTGCTCTATGAGAAAGTGCTTGCTGTCATCTGGTAGGAGCCCAGGCCCTGGTAAGTTACAGTTAACTTGTAGGTTTCTGTCTGGTAGAAAAAAACTCCAATTATGGTTTTGCTGCATGTAGGACATTCACTAGTTTGTACCCAGCCTAATCTTATTCTAACATTCTTAAGAAAAAAAATCCTGATAAATACCCAGTCCCTTAAATGCTCTCAGAGTCAGCTTGGGGACTTCCCCAGTGGCGCAGTGGTTAAGAATCCACCTGCCAATGCAGGGGACACAGGTTCAATCCCTGGTCCTGGAAGATCCCACATGCCACGGAGCAACTAAGCCCGTGAGCCACAACTACTGAAGCCCGCGCTCCTAGAGCCTGCGCTCCGCAACAAGAGAAACCGCCGCAATAAGAAGCACGCGCACCGCAACGAAGAGTAGCCCCCTCTCGCGGAGAATGACCATTTAACTGGTTCCCTGAATAATGAGTTAATTAATTAATCATTGACCAGAGTTTATGTTTTCAACTTTCTGAGAACTGTACCTTGACAGCCCCATTTTGCAAATGGGGAAACTGAGGCAAGTTCCCTGCCTCCCCTGCCCCAAGCCTGGGGGCCCAGTCATTGCACACCTGGCTCTCCACATCCAGGCAGCCCCCGCCCAGCTCCCAGAAGCAGCACCGAGAACCTGTCTTCCCTAAGCAGCAGAGAACCAGGTCAGCCAACCGCTGGGACATCAAAGGGAATCTATAAATACAGCTGCAGGAGGAAAAGTAGACACTTTTCTAGCCCCTCCCGGCCTTGCCTCTCTCCCTCTCCAGATCTTTCCTGGCTAGGCTCCCACTGTGGTAGCTGGGCCGAAGCCCCCAACCCCAAGGACCCCTGCTGGAAAACAGTGGGGAAAGCTGCTGGCAGTTCCTCGGTTTCCCCCAATGAGCTCAACCTCTTCTGCCCTCCCCTTCCCCTGCCAGGGGACTGAGAAAAGAGGGGAATCACTGGGCCTGTCCCTGGGAGGTGCAGTTGAGGTTCTAAGCCCAGAGGTGAGGGTTACTGGTTTGTAGAAATCTTCGAATTCCAGAACCCTGGAATCTTCCCTCTTTCTCACGGAACACATAGGGCTTCTGCACTGTGTTGGGTGCTGGGAAGCTGGCAGGACCCAGGCAGACAGTTTAGACTTGGCCAGGGCAGTCAGGAGGGCTTCCTGGAGGAAGTGACATGAGCTGAACCCAATGTAAGATGGGACAGATGGGGAGGGAAGAGCGAAACAGGGGAGGAGGTTGCAGGGGAAGGAATTCAGAGTCCTCCTGGATGATTCCCATTTCCTTGCTCCCCAAGTCTTTGCATCCAAAATGACTCTCAAGGGACTTCCCTGGCGGCCCAGTGGTTAAGACTCCGTGTTTCCAATTCAGGGAGCGTGGGTTCAATCCCTGGTCAGGGAACTGAGATCCCACATGCCGCCCAGGGCAGCCAAAAAAAAAAAGAGGGCCTCTCAAATCTGCCTATTTCTCTCCACCTCCTCATCCCCTGCCCCGGTCTAGGCCCCCATGTTGCTCCCCCAGACTAGTCCCTCCTCCCCTGGGGCCTATTCCTGCCCTGGGTGCATCAGTCTCGGCAAGGCAGCCAGAGGGACCTTTTTAAACGTTAAATCAGATCATGTCACTTGCTCACTATAAACTCTCCAATGGCTCCCTAGTGCCCTTGAAATAAAATCCAAACTTTTCCCCATGTCCCCAACACTTCTCTGCCCTCCCCTCCTCCCTCTCTCCCCCTCATTCTTTCTGCTCCAGCCACACGGGCCTCCTGGCTGTTCCTCCAACATCGTCCTTCCCCAGGGCCTTTGCACATGTTGCTCCCTCTGCCCTTCCCCTATTTCTTCTTCCCCAGACTGGTTCCTACTTCTCCTTCAGGTCTCAGCTCAAAAGTCACCTCATCTGAGAAACCCTCCCTGATGCCTCCAGACAAGCTACTGCTCTTCGTCGTCTTTTCTTCCTGGCCTTTATAATGATCTGACATTATTTTAGTCATTCACACGGTTCTTCATTGTCTGTGCATGAATGCCCCGAGAGGGCAGAGACCCTGCCAGAGACCTCACCCACCATGGGCTTCAGTTTCCTTGTCTATAAAATAGGCGGGCTTGTGACAAGCTGCTCCCTTGGGGAGGCTGCCTGCCTCATTTGTTGTTCAAGTTACTATTGATATTTCCCTTACAAACTGTTTGTAATCAATATGCTAATTGATGCAGATTTTATGTAAATGACACAAGTATTTATTTCTCCTCCCCCTTCCCCCCAACAAATTCCCCAATGGCCTAAGGGACCCTGGAAGCTGGAGGGTGGGGGGGTAGCTGTCTCAGCCCACATCTCTTGGGGATCTTTGGGGGTAGAGACAGTCTTGGGGGCAAGCAGGAAAAGGGGCAGGAGGTGGGCGTGGGGGATAGAAATCTGGAGACCTGGGGGAAGATTGAGACCAAGACAGTAAACGAGCAAGATGGAGAGATGAAGAAGAGGGTGGGGAGATGGAGAAACACAGAGAGGATAGGAGAGAAGCAGAGAGGGCGACTGGAAGGAATGAGGGAGGAGGGCCCGGCAGGGGTCCCTTGCCCACCTCAGGGCGTGCTGGGGGCAGACCTGCTCCCCACCACACACTTGGATCAGTGGAGTGACCTTCCCACCTTCACTCTGATCATAACCTATTGGAATCTTCTTGCAGGGGAAACTGAGGCAGGACAAGGGGAACCGCTGGCCTCACTGGCCATTCCAGGACGGGTCTGGGATGAGAACTGGCCCACCGCTCCACGGGACCCTGGAGGTAAGGAGGCTTCCTTGACACTTGCCTGGACCTTAGCCAATACTCCATTGTCTTTACTGAGTGCCTACTGTGTGCCAGGTCTGTGTTGGGCAGTGCTGGGATCGAGACCAAGTGCCTTGACCAAGACAGCTTGGGGTCTTTGAGGAACCAAATGAATTCCAAAGTGGTCTCCACGGCCCACGAGGCCCTGAATGACCTGCCCCCCACCACACACACCCTATCACCTCTTCCCTCTCTCCCCCTAGATCATGCTGCCCCTGCTCCTCCTCTAGCAGGTCAGGAATGGTCCTTCCCCAGGGCCTTGGCACTGGCCGTTCCCCCCATCTGGAGCTCCCTTCCCCCACATACCTGCATGCTTTTCTCCCTTACCTCCTTCAGGTCTCTGCTCAGATGTCACCTCCTCCATGAGACGTCCCCTGACTACCTGCCTAATATCTCCCCCAACTCGGGCACTTCCCATCTTCTTTCCTTGCTTAATTTTTGTCCTTAGCACCATCTGGCCCAGCATAGATCTCACTCGTTTATGTTGCTTCTTGTCTGTCAACCCCATTGGGACGTCAGCTCCACGAGGCCAGGACTTCTATCTATTCTGTTTGCTGCTGTGTCCCCAGTGACTAAAACAAGCGGGGCATCCAGTAGGTACTCAATCCATACTCGTTAAATAAGTTCATCTTCTCCTGCCCTGAGCTGTGAGCATTGCCAGGACAGAACCTGGCTCTGTCTTGGTCACCATTGTGTCGCCAGCACTACCCAGCAGAGCCTGGTACACAGTAGGTGCTCAATAAAGTCAGCTGAATAAATAGGCCAATGAGGGTCAAGACCTACGGACTCGGCTCTGCTTCCTGAACGCATCAGAGTGTTTGTAGCCAAAGCTGAGTTTGTCCCAGGCAGGTCCCAAAGGGCACAAGGAGCCTGGGCGTGGAGGGTGAGCTCAGGGCCTGCCAACTATACCTCCACACACTGACATCAGCGTCACTTGAGTCGAGAGCCTTGGTGGCAATGACGGAATCGCCACCAGATGAGGTCATTCACACACACCTCTACTGCCACTGGCTGTTTTGGGTTTTTTTTTCCCATAACAGTTTTGATTTGATTTGATTTTTTTTGTGGGAAAATATACCTAATGTAATATTATTTTAACCATTTGTAAATGTTCAATTCAGTGGCATGAAAGACATTCCCATTGTTGTTCAGCCATCACCACTACCTAGACCCAAACTTTTCCACCTTCCCAAACTGAAACTCTGTCCCCATGAAACACTGACCCCCCCATCCCCTCCCCCAGCCCCTGGCCCCCACCATCTACTTCCTGTCTCTATGGATTTGATGCCTCTAGGGACCTCCTATGAGTGGAATCAGACAGTATTTATCCTTTCGTGTCTGGCTTCTTTCACTGAGGATCACGTTCTCAAGGTTCGTCCATGTTGTAGCAGGTGTCAAATTTCCTGCAGTGGCCACGCCCATTCTACCACTCCATCACTGATTAAAAAATGAATTAACAAAAGGCCTCTTGGAGAAAAGGATATTGGCCAAACACATGAGGATCTTCCCAAGGAGAGGGAACAGCAAGTGCAAAGATCCTGGGGTGGGGCTGAGCTCTATGTGTTTGCTAGGCTGGAACAGGAAGCTCAGGGGAGGGTGGATTTTGAACAGGGAGAATGTGATACTTTTCCACCTCCCTCCAAGTGATGCTGGCTTCCTGCCCTTTCTGTGCCTCAGTTTCCTATCCACACCCAGGACAGACCCCAGGGAGCTCAGAGGTCCCTGGGTCCCTCACCACTTCTCCCTTCTGAATACCAGGGTGCCCCTTGCCTCATTTGCATATTCAGATGAGGCCTTGGGGCTGGGGGTTCTGGGAGGACCCTGGACACACCCATGCCTTTCTGGGGATGTCACTGGTTCTGACCGGGAGGAAGCACTGTAATTGCTCTAATTTCCACTCACAAATCAGGCAGGGAATGCTGCTGCTTCTCTCTCTACTGTTTCCCGGGGGTATGTCTGGCGCTTGGAGCTCCAGCCAGACACACAGTCAGCTCAAGCCACAGCCCTGGGTCCAAGGGGCTGCAGAGAGGGTCTCAGGCTGGACAGCCCCCAGCCATCCCCGCTGGCTGCCTGGCTGAAGGCCAACTGTGTGCCCAGGCCTGGCATTCACCCTCTACACTGAAATGGAGGGGGACTCGGGCAAACTCTAGGGCCAAGCATACTGGGTTTAAATCCTTGCTCTGGCTCAAAATGTGTACAGTACCTGGAGCTATGCAGTGCACACAGTGGGCACTTAATAAGTGCTCCTGAAGTTATTACTTCACTGGATACCTCTCCCCCAGCCTGAAGAGGTGGCCTCATGTTGCCCCATTTTGCTGCCGAGGGGACTGAGTGACCCTGGGCTCCTGCCCAGCTGGGCCTCAGTTTCCCCATCTGTACAATGAAGGCAGAGCTCTCAGGCTCCCATTCATTCATTCATTTGTTCAACACATTTGTTGAATGCTTACTGTTTGCCAGGCCCTGTTCTAGACGTTGGGGACACAGCCATGACCAAGGCAGACTCTGGCCTGCCCTGGCAGAGCTGATTGCAGGGGTGGGGCAGAAGAGGGGGCAGGAATGGGAAGAGAAACAAGTAAATGGATAAAAGAAGTACCACTGGTGGGTTTCCCTGGTGGCGCAGTGTTTAAGAATCCGCCTGCCAATGCAGGCGACACGGGTTCGAGCCCTGGTCCGGGAAGATCCCACATGCCGTGGAGCAACTAAGCCCATGCACCACAACCACTGAGCCCGTGCGCCACAACTACTGAAGCCTGCGCGCCTAGAGCCTGAGCTCCGCAATAAGAGAAAGCCCGGGGGCAACAAGGAAGACCCAATGCAGCTAAAAATAAACAAATAATAAGAATAAATTAATTATAAAAATTTTAAAAAGAACCTTCCAAGCTAGGAGGTCCCTGAGCCCTTGGAAACGATTAAAAGCATGGGGTTCAAATTCCAGTTTTATTTCCTGGCTATGTGAGTGGCCAAGCCATTTCTCTCTGGGCCTCAGTTACCACACCTGAAAATGGGGCAATAACAGTAGTCATGCTCTGGAATCATGGGGCTACATATAGTAGGTGCTCCATAAATGTTAGCTCATCATTATCATTATTACTATATGCACAAAATGGGTCATTTTCCCATCCCAGGGGTGCTGTGTGGTCTCTGGAAAGGGCCACACCCTCTCTGGGCACCAGGTCCCTCAAATGCTCCAAAGGCCCCAGGACTATTTTTGAATCTGGAGAAGAGTCCCAGAGAGGAGCCCCTCAGCCTGCCCTGCGAGCAGGCTGGGGTCAAAGGGCAAGAGGCAGGGATGGGTCAAGGCCATGCCCCCCCCCACACACACACACGCACATGCACACACACCCCACCATGGGCTCTAGGCGGTTAGCTCTGCGGAGGGACCAGCTGGGCGGATTTAGCCAGCGCATCTGCCGCCGGAACAGCTGCCGTTCTGGGGGGGCTGGAGGGGGATATGGGACGAGGGAAAAATCTGTCCGAGGAGAATCGCGTCTGCGCTAACCAGCTGCAGGCTCAGACTGGGGGGACACCCCGAATCCGCCCGGACCCCGGGCCCCTCCCCTGCTGCGGTCGCCCCCACGTGCCTCTGGGGGAAGGGGGCTCGGGGAGGCCCTGACGTCACAGGCGGCCTCAGCCAATCGGAGCTGCCCTTTCCGAGCCCCCCCAGAGATTCCCAGGCCGGAGCCGGGACCAGGGGCGCGACCGAGCAGCTAAGACCCCCAACCTGGGCTTAAAAGAGGGCCCGGACCTGACTGGGGAAACCAAGGCTGGGACCCTCCAGGAAGGGGGCGCGGGACCCAGCTGACCCCTCCGAGCCTCTGCCCATCCGCCTGGCTCCAGCGCGACCCAGAGAGGGGCAGGGGCCGGCGGGAGTCACACAGCAGGGAGGCGAGGCGGGGAGCCCTGATGGGGGGCGCGCAGGCAGCGGGGCGGGGTTTTCCTTCCCCGCAGGCGCCAGGCACCAAGGCCAGGCTTAGCCTCAGCCCATCCCGGGGGACACAAAGGCCGCTTGACCCACTCCAGGTCTCCCCGGGACCCCTCGGACCCGGGGCCGCGGCCTGGACACGCAGGGAGGAAGGTGTTGGTGGCCGCGGGCACCCTCAAAACCCGCCCTGGATTCCTGCGGGTCGGAGCTGGACGGGAGCGCAGAGCTGCCCAACGTGACCTGAGAAACTGAGGCCCAGAGGGGCGGGGCTTTGCTCAGAGTCACACAGCTTGGAGGGCTCTGCTGGCGCTGGTGACCTCGGGCAAGGCCCTGCCCCTCCCGGGGCCTCCCTGGCTCACCCGGCGGGCAAGCTGTGAACTTCCTGCCACCCTCTTCCAGGTCAAGGCTCAGACAGTCAGGAGCCCAGGGCGGGGGAGGGAGCAGCCCGGTCTGACCTTGCCCTGGTCCGGGGCATGAAAGACCCATTCATGACTGCCGAAGCCTGGACGGCAGCTGAGCCGGCCCGCGGGGGTGGGGCCTCCCTCAGGGCCTTTGTCCCAGCGGGTCCCTCTGCTTAGTATACCCTTCCCACCACCCCCTGCACCCCATGTACTCCGCCAGATCTGTCTGTCATCCTTCTATGGCCCCCACATCACCTCGTGGACCTCCTGGGCCGCACAATGCCCCCCGTCTGTCTCAGCGGGTATCTGTACCTTGAGTTCGGCAGCCACTGATTCTTCTGTCTCCCCTGCTAGACTGTAGGCAGGAAGCCAGTTTGCCTTGCTGACTGCTCAGTCCAGGACCTGGCGCACAGTAGATGCTCAATAGATGTTTGTTGATGGAATAGGTTGCCGAGGAGCCCAGTCGGGCCAAGGCTGCAAGTGGGAGGGCACAGCACGTGGAATGGTATAGAGGTGGGAGGGGAGTGCAGAGCCTGGACACCAAGCTGAAGTGCTGGGACTTAGCACGCCCCCCGTTGCTGGGCTGGCCTCAGTCTCCCCAGGGGGCAGGAGGCAAGGGGGTAGAGTCCAGACAGACGCAGGCAGGTGCTTGGCTGATTTGCCTGGGACTCTGGCTCAGCTGGAAAGCTGGTCAGAGCAAAACCACTGGTGGCAGGAAGGCCTGGCTGCTAGCAGAGGTTTGTGGTCGCCAGGACGGCCCCTGGGCAGCTGCTGGGGGCCTGGAAGAACCGGGTTGTCTCCACGCATGCCAGGGAGGCTGCAGGTGGCCCAGGATCCAATGTCCCACTGCGTGTGTGCGCCACTGGGAAGCCACACAGCCTGCCTGAGCCCCCAGACTGCTGGGAGCCCTGGGTGGGACTCAGCGGGCAAGGCAGGCACCAAAGGTGCTCAATAACCAAAGGCAAGAGGATTTATGCAAGCTGGTCGACCTCTCTGTGCCTCAGTTTCCCATCTGTGGGAGCCTCGTGCGGCTGCCCTGAGGACTGAACAATGCTATTTATGCATCAAACATAAGCACACAGCAGGTGTGCAAGAAATGTCACTTAGATAAATACACAATAGTAAAACTTTTATGGAGCACCTCCTGTATACTGGAGATGCCACAGGGACCGGGACAGCGTGCAGCGCAGTGGGGAAGACATACACAGTCACACCCATGTGGAGAGGTGCTTTGGACAGAGAGGGACATTGAGGTCCTGAGAGGAGCTCTCTTTCTAAGGTCACAAAGGGGCAGGGAGGTTACAGGGAGGTCTCGGAAACAGGAAGACCAGTTTGTCTTGGAGTCCCAAAGGCAGGGGGCCGAAGTGCTCCCCACCGGCTGAGGGTATGCTGCAGCCCCCTGGGAACCTCTTTTCCCGTCAGGCCCCATGGGCGCTGGGACAGAAGATAGCCATGGTCTCTGCAGCCAGCTTGCTCTGTTCAAATCCCAGTTCTGCCACTTTCTAACTGGGTGACCTTGGACAAGACGCCCCCCATGCCTCAGTTTCCTTACATGTCTACTGAGTATTGTTTAATATACTGCTTGTGGATTGAATAAATGTCCCCATATATGAAGAGGGCCATGTAGACCCCCGGAGTTCCTGCCGCCGCAGCATCCCCATCTTCCCCGCGGATCCGATAGAGGATGGATTCTGGGTATGCGGGACTGGCCAGAATGGACCGGGGTAGTAATTTGGGGAGGGGAGCGGCGATCAGGCCCTCCACCAGGACAAAAGCAGGGTGCCTTCTCTTAGGTCACTCCTCCACCCCCCACCCCCGCCCCCGCCCCCAGCGCCGCCGGCCGCCCACCTGGCTCCGCCCTCCGTTCCGCGCCGCCTTTGCTCCGGGCCGGGTTTTGCGCGGCTCCGGCCCGGCTTGGTAAGGGAGGGTTGCCGGGGTGGGGGGGAGGGGGGGCGGAGGTGGCAGAGTCGCGAGTCGCAGCGGCGGCCGCGGCGGGCAGAGGAGATGCGGCCGCGGCGCGCCCCCGGTCCGGCCGCCGCGCAGCGCCCCCCCCGGAGCCGACGCCAGCGTGCCGGGGGCCGGGGCTGAGCCCCCTTCACCAGCGCAGCGCAGCGGGCCCGGGGGCGGGGAGAGCGCGCGCCCCCAGCCCCCCTCCCCACCCCGGGATGCCTGGCTGAGCCGGCCGGGCCGGGACAGGTGCGCGCACGAACCCCCCCACCCACCCCCCACCCGCGCCCTCCCGCCCTCGAGCTCCCTCCCGCGCACTCGCGGCGGCCGCGGCTCCGAGGTAAGCACCCCGGGGCGTCTGCAAGAGGGGGGGCTGGGGAGGCACTATCCCGGGGGTGTCTGTCGGCACGCAGCTGGGGGCTGAATTGTTGGCTGGGGTGGCCGGGTCAGGCGCTATAATGGGGGGCCTGGGGGCCCCGCCACTGCGAGGGGGATGGATTGGGGCCGGAGAGGGGGTTTGTGGAGCTCTGTAACGGGAGGATCTGCCGGCAACGCAACTGGGGAGGGGGCTGGATTTTAGGGGGGTCGCAGTATGGAGCGATATAATGGGGGTCCAGTAACAACGCTTTGAAGGGTCTGGATTTGGGCCTGGGGCGCTGAATGAGACTCCATAATGGGGGTGTTTAATGGCACCGCAGCTGGGGGGGGCCTGGATTGTTGACTGGGGGCCTGTATGTGGAGCTATAATGGGGGTTCTGTCGGCACCGCAACGGGTGGAGGTTTTGTCCGGGGGGACCGTAGGAGGCACAATAATGGGGGCTCGCGGCTGCGCCGCTGGGGAGCTGGATTTGGGCCCAGGTGGGGGGTTCAGGGCAGGCAGGGGGCCTGCTGGCCGGGGGTGAGAGGTGGTGCTGGGGGGCGGGGCCCTGGGCGCTAAGTCGAGGGCCCCCCGGGGCTGGTGCGGTGGTCCCGGCGAGGTGAGGCCCCTCCGCCCCACTCCGCGGTCCAGCCGCCGCACCTTGGGCGCCCCTGAGCCCTCTCCAGTCTCACGCCCGGCCCAGAAGGAGTCCAGGGCCCGGGCCGCGGGGGAGGGGCCGCGGCGGGGGGAGAGAGTCAGCCGGTCCGGATCCCCCCCGCTGCAGTGGGAGCCCAGGGGTTCGGGGCCCCCCAAGAGCTGACAAAGGGACAAAGAAAGCGTCTCTCTCCGAGAGCGCTGGGAGGGGTGGGGGGCGCCGAGTGTGGCCCCTTCCCGTGGGCGCTGATTGGTCTCCAGGGTGGGGGTCACGTGCCCCCTGTCCCGCTCTCCCCCTCGGGGTGCCCTCCGAGTTTGGGGCACCTCCGCCCTGCTCTGCCCCTGCCCGGACTTGTAGGCGCTGAAGCTGGGAGTTTTTGCAAGCGTCCTGGGGCTGGGGGCGATTCCCAGACCCTCAACCCCTGTTTGGCCCTCTCTGGCTGAGGTCTTTGGCATCCTCCCCGTGAGGCTGTCATCTTTGACCCCCAGACTGGAGGGGAACTGGGGCTTGGGGTTAGGGGATTGGGCCCTTAAGTTTTGGGGGTCTCTTTTGGGTTTAAGGAGGAAGGGGGGGGACTAATGGCTGGGGCTTCAGAAGGGCCCCCCAGTTTGCAAAATTGCATTGCTTCATATTTTTCTGGGTTCCCTCAGCTTCTCAAGGGTACAGCGCAGCCTCCAAAATCAAAGTTCAGTACCCCCGGGGCATCCCCTCCCCTACAGACACTGGCCAGTTCCTTTCCCACATCCTAGTAGATATGTTTTCTTTCAAGGATGAAATTTTTGAATGTATCTGAGCAATTGCTGAAACTCTATTTAGACAGAGTACAGGGTGTGGGGACAGGCTGGGAGTCATAGGTGGGGTCAGGATTCTCCTGGGAGGGGGTCCAGAGCTCTTAGGGAAGGTAGCTGGGGGGTCCCTGTGGCACAGCGGACCTTGGATATCGGGTAGGTGGCAGCCTGGCAGGAGACTCATTAAACTGTAGCGTGTCCACCCTGAACTGGCCCATTCCCAAGAACAGACAGGGTGACAGAGGCCCAGGGAGGCGGCAGAATGGGTGGAGAGGGAAGCCAGGCCTCTCCACTGCTGGGGCTGTTAGATGGGGTCAAGGGGGAAAGGAGCCTCCACATCTGCTGAAACCCAAAATGCCAGCCCAAAGGTTTCCTTGGAAACCCCGGCCCCCCACCCAGCCAACCTGGGCAGGGCAGAAATTAGACCTGGAGCTTCCAACGCCCCACCCCTCTCCAAAAAGAAAAAAAAGCATCATAGAGAAGGCTGGGGCCTGAGAGGAGGGGTGCTGCTGTGTGGCCTCAGACAGGTCTCTAGCCCTCTCTGGGCTGCGATCTCCCCAGAAGGTTTTAGGACCTGAGTGGACGGAGATAAGGCAGAGAGAGGTCCCAAGGAATACCCTGGATTTGTAACCTCTCCCTCCAGTCCCCACCTGCCTTCTGCCAGGGCTGAGCACCCATGGGGCCTAAGGGTCCTGTCGCCTCCTCTGCTTTGAGGTGAGAGCACGACTCCCAGCGGAGGTATTGAGTCACCAGGGAGGGGCCATTCACTTCTGTCCTCTGGTCAAAGAAGGTGCTGGAGATGTGAGCTGCAGGAGGGTTTGGCATCTGCAGTGGCCGCCCAGGGCTTGAGCCGAGAGTTGCTGGGGTTACCGGGGGCTGGACCAGGAAGATAGAAATCAAACTGTCCTTGCAAAGGTGACCCTGACGTCAGCTGGCGGGACAGGTAAGCTGGGTCCCCCGGGGCTGAAGGATGTGCCGGTCGCTGCCCATCTCCCGGGAAGGAGGGTGTCCCTAACTGACCCTGTGGTGTGGCCCTGTCCTGTGTGCCCTGCCCTTTGCCAGGTGATGATGGGGAACCCAGAGAGGACTCAGCCCGGGTCAGGACAGGTGGAAGCAGGGATGCCAGTGCCAGCATCCCCTGCCTGGAGGAGGGGATGCTGGCACTGGCCTTGAGGGGTGAGAAGGCGGTTGCCAGGAGGCGAGGGGGACAGGGATTCCAGGTGGAGGAAGCAGTGGGGAAAACCACGGAGGGGTGTGTTGGGGGACTCCTGAGTGACTGGGCTATTTTAAGGGTGGGAGACAATAAACAATGAGGCCTGAGAGGTGACAGGGGCCGCGGATGCCAAGCTGGGGAGCGGGCTTTATCCCGAGGGCAATAGGGAGCCATCGAAGATCTTAGAGCAGGGGAGGGAATGGGCCACGTTTCAGACCTTGAGCAGCCGTGGGGAAGGATAACTACCAGGAGACAGGTTTTCCAGAATGCTGGAAAAATGTTTAGGATACAGTGATTCCAAAATTCTTAGCCATTTAAGGGGCTGCAGATTCTCAGACTGATTCATCCAAGACCCAGCGGTGATTGGGGTTGACCGTGGGTGGGGCCTCATTTAGCAGAAACAGGGACACTGAGGCTCATGGCAGCCTGGGAGGGGGCCCCGGCCGCCTGCCCCACATCCCGTGGTCAAATTATCTAGGAGTCGGCTTCAGGGGACAGACCCGCACGCTAGATACCCCCACCATTGTGATCGGTGTAGGTTTGGCTTGCCAGAGCCAGGGTTTGATGTGTGGCCTGAGAGGTCTGGGCCTGAGCCACATAATTCTCTCTTATTATCACAGTCGTTCATCACCTGCCCTTGAGGGATGTCCAGATGAAGTGGCAGGCATTAAAATGCGCTAAGGAGGTGACTTGGGAGGCCAAGGACCCCTCTTCCATCTCTTTGGGCAGGGATACAGGGGTGGCCCCCTACCAGCCACCCTTGAAGCTCCTTCACTGGCCCCAGGGTCCAAAGGTGGTAGCCCCAGGGCCTGCTGGGAGGGAAGCCCAGTCTAGTGAGGACTACATTTCCCAGGATGCATTTTGTCCCAGGCTGAGCCTGCCTTCCAAGAGCTGACCTAGGAGAGAACTTCCCAACTGCAGGATCCCAGAGAGGATTGTGGGTACATGGGTTTTCAGGAGGGCCGAGGGGGAGACCTGGTCCAGAGCGGTAGGGGAGGTCAGTCACTAAACAGATGCTCCCAGTGGCCTCCGTGTGCCTGGCCCTGGGCTGGGTGATGCTGGGATCGCAGAGAGGGAGATTTAGCTCTAGTGCCTGGTTGGCTCTCAAGGGTCTTCCAGGCTCAGGGAGGGGAAACAGGCAGACCCTGGCCCTCTTGGCTACATGGGATCAGAGTTGGGGCAAAATGGGGCTGAGGAAAGCTGGCTCTTCCCGGTGGATCAGAGAAGATGCATCGAGGAGGGGCATTGCCGCTAAGACCATGACGGATGTGTAGGAGTTCACCAGGGGGGGAAACCACATGTTTTCTGATAGTTTCAGAACCTTCTCCCTTTCCTGAAGGCCCAGTTAGAATCCCCTGGGGCAGTTGAGACAGCCCCTCTGAATTTTTGTC
Source organism: Balaenoptera musculus (assembly GCF_009873245.2). Classification (NCBI taxonomy): domain Eukaryota; kingdom Metazoa; phylum Chordata; class Mammalia; order Artiodactyla; family Balaenopteridae; genus Balaenoptera; species Balaenoptera musculus. The sequence continues at coordinate 167,851,953 of NC_045787.1, forward strand.
TTTAGAGATTGCCACAACAGTTGGAGCAGACTTACCTGGGTTGGAATTCATCTCTTCATTCACTCACCCCCTCATGCCCCCTCTCTAAGCCTCAGTTTCCCCATCTGTGAAAAATGGATGCTATTCTCTCTCCCTTAGGGTTGAACATTTAAACAAGAGGATGCAGGGAAAATGCCAGGTCTGGACCTGTTCTTTTCTTACTCTAGAAAAAGGAATAATTATTTTTTTTAATAAGTTTTATTTATTTATTTATTTATTTATTTTTGGCTGTGTTGGGTCTTTGTTGTTGCACACGGGCGTTCTCTAGTTGCGGCGAGTGGGGGCTACTCTCCGTTGCGGTGCGCGGGCTTCTCATTGCGGTGGCTACTCTTGTTGTGGAGCACGGGCTCTAGGCGCGCGGGCTTCAGCAGTTGTGGCATGTGGGCTCAGTAGTTGTGGCTCGCAGGCTCTAGAGTGCAGGCTCAGTAGTTGTGGCACACGGGCTCAGTTGCTCCGCGGCATGTGGGATCTTCCCAGACCAGGGCTCGAACCCGTGTCCCCTGCATTGGCACGCGGATTCTTAACCACTGCGCCACCAAGGAAGCCCAAAAAAGGAATAATTTTGAAAAGCAGAAGCTTGTGGCCTCTGGTCCTGATCTCATTGAGAGCTGTGGGGTCTTTGCTCTCATTTCATGAGTTGACAGATATTTAATGACTGCCTACTATGTGCCAGGTGCTGAGAACCCAGCAATGACCAAGGCAGACCAGGCCCTGCCCTTGCCAAGCTCACACTAGATGGGAACATGGACACTAAGGAAAGAAAGTGAATCGAGTGTAACAAGTGCCCCGAGGACAATGACACTGAGAAGGGCGGGGCTCTTTTAGCTGATGATGTCAGGGAGGGTGTCTCTGAGGAGGTGGTGTTTGAGCTGAGACCTGGAAAATGAAAAGGAGCCAGTCATGCAGAGAACTGGAAGAGCCTTCCAGGCAGAGGGCACAGCCCGTGCAAAGGCCCTGGGGCAGGACCGTGCATGGTGTGTTGGAGGAACAGTGAGGAGGCCCCTGTGTCTGGAGCAGAGGGAGCGAGGGGGAAAGAGGGAGGAGAGGAGGGCAGGGAGGGGACGGCGCAGGTCATGCAGGTCCCTGTGGGCCACAGGGAGGACTTGGGCTTTTATCCCAGTGAGGTGGGAGCCCTGGAGGACTCTGGGCAGAGGAGAGGCGGGGCCTGACTCAAGTGCTCACAGGCGCCTTTTGGCTGCTGCAGGGAGCACAGACTGTGGGCAGCAAGGGCCAGAGCTGGGGAACCAGGGTGGAGGGGTCTGTGCTGGTCCAGATGAACCATGATGGGGGCCAGCCAGGGTGAGGCAGTAGAGGGGAAAAGAAGTGGGTGGGTCAGGGTAGATTTTGGACTTGCTAGATGTGGGGGACTGAGAGCCCCTTTCTCTGGGGGCACATAGTGTTAAGGTTAAGAGTGTGGTGTCTGGACCATATGGCCTGGGTTCAAAAACCAGTCTGGCCTTTTCCTAGCTGTGCAACCTTGGGCATATTACTTGCCCACTCTGAGCTGCCTACAATTCCTCACCTGTAAAATGGTGAGGAAACCCCTCCTACCTACCCCACCAGTACTTTCTGCAAAGCTCTTTGCACAGGGCTTGGAACACAATAGGTGCTGTATAAATGTTTGCTGTTATTCCCCTTTGAATGTCTAAGTCCCAGGGTCTGGGAAGAAATGAGGCACAGATTGGGGTGGCAAATTCCCCGAGGTCACCCAGCAAAACGGGGGCCCCTGTCCCCTCACCGTTTTGCTCCATTGATGCACAGTTCTCACGTCCCAGCCCCCAGAACCCACGTCACTGTGCCAGCATCTCCACCATTCCTGAGCCCTGACTCACCAGGACTTGTGGTCCGCTACGACCCCAGGACCATCCCCCAGGACCCATTTCCCGCCTTTGTCTTCTTCAAGTTCATCGCCAGGTCTTCCTTTCCCAGCAGCACTTGGCACGGCCCCTCCTGCCTCCCGCCCAGCATCGCTCAGCGGTGTCCCCCTCCAGACCTGCCTTTCTGGTCTCATCCCACTTGGGGATCCCTGTGGCCTCCCAGACAGGGCCTCTAGGGAGGAACAGTGACTGGGGGACTTCTGGTTGGGAGGATCAGCCTGGGGGAGAAGAGGGCTCCCAGAAACCCAAGTGAGAGGGGCCGGGCTCACCATCTTCTGCTTCCTCCAGATAGAGGACCACAAGGGCGGGGACCAGATCTGTTTGCCCTCCCTACAGTGGAGCCCCCTAGAGCCGAGCCTTACTCCGCTCTGTCCCCCAAAGCTGGGTCCCAAGAGCAGCACCCTGCTCTTCTGTGTTTCCTCCAAATTGTGGTTGAGACCGGGGTACGTTTGCCCCCAGGCCGGCTCAGGGCCCCCCACTTGGGAATCTGTGGGTTCCGGACCCCCAAGCCCCAGCGCCATCCCGGATTCCCTAGGAGCCCCCAGCCCCCTCGAGTGGCCCCCTCCCAGGCCCCCTAATTACCCGCTGGGCATAAATGACACTTTAATTTCCTCGGAATGGTCGCCGCATCACCAAGAAAGCAGCGCCCCCCTTCCCTATTCCTAATTACAAGTTGCTGCTTCCGATTTGCCTCCTGGCAGCCAAGTTTCCAAACAGTGATTAAAATTAATTACCCAGGAGCACCCCCTGTCTGTCTGGCTGGGAGCCCCGGGGACCTGTCCATGTCCCCCACTCAAGGTCCTGCTTCTGCCACCTGGTCTCCCCACTGGCTCTCTGAGTGGCCTGGCACTGGGGCAGCCTCTCTCTGGGTCTCTGCTTGCTTATCTGCAAAATGTTCAATTAGGCTGTGCAGCCTCGTTGACAGATGGCACATTGTGGGCACCCGGTAAATGTCAGCAAGAGGCAGTTTAGCCACGTGGCCTGGGTTCGAATCCCAACTACACCCTTCTGTGCTGTGAGACCTTGGCCAAGTGTCTTAACCTCTCTGAGCCTGAGTTTTTCCCTCTGTGAAATGGGGATAATGGTGCTGGTCGCTGCCTCATAGGGTTGACGTGGGCAGGAAACCAGTTCAAACATGTGAAAGGCCTGGTCCAGCAGCCGGCACACAGTAGGGGCTTCATCAAATTTTAGCTTAAATCCCTGCCCTGCTGGGCTGCTGTGGGGTGCACCGGGGAGTCGGCTCGGGTACTCTGAGCACCATCCTCTTTAAACGAGATGCCCAGCATTAACTGGGTGCTTACTGCATGCCCGGCTCTGTGCATGATCCTGGTCAGGGCTGAATCCCCGGCCATGTTGGCACACGGTAGGTGCTCAGGAAGTCTGGAATAAACAGATCCTTGTAGCTCTTTCATAAATTGGATCTTTTTGTGGGACATTCATTCAGCCTGTATGTGTTGAGTGCCTACTGTGCACCAGACCCCTTGCCCCCGGGGAGCCAATGTTCTCATCCCTGATTTACAGAGGCAGAAGCAAACCCAGAGAGGGGAAGGATGTAACCCTAGGCTGCACAGCAGTCAATATTTATTAAGCACCTACTCTCTGGAGCTCATTTACCCATCCTGATAACCCGTTGGGGATGGTTATCATGCTCAAGTCACTGATGGGGAAGCTGAGGTTCCGGGAACCGAGAACACAGGGAGGTAAGGCTGAGGACCAAGGGGATGTGCTGGCCGCCTCCCAGGCTGGGGAGGGACGAGTTAACCAGCGTGGTGCGAACGTTGCGGGGCGAGGGAGCCCCTCTCCTCAGCGCCCCCGTGGCCTGGGCCCCAAGGGACTCCCTCTGGCCACTCTGCCAAGTTCCTAGACAGCCCCGGAGCCCGGCTGGGCTGCGCTGGGGGCAACTGAGGCAGGTGGAGGAGGCAGCTGTAAGCAGAGCTGGTAACTAGACCTGGACGACGCAGGGGCCCGGCTGCCTGGCCAGGTTACTTGATCCCCCCGGGGACGCCGGGCCCCGGAGCTGGAATCCTGGGGCGGCCAGGCTGACAGGAGCTCCTTCCATGGAACTGGAGACGGGCATCCCGCCCCCATCCTTGCCACAGCAGATGGAGAAACAGGGGCTCCGAGCCTGGCCTGGGGTCACTGAGTCACCTGCTGTGGTATGGAGAGGCCCAGAGAGGGCAAGCTGCTGGCCCAAGGTCACTCAGCAAGGTCATTTCACAGAGAGTAAACACGTGTGCCAGGCCCTGTTCTAGTGCCTTATTTTACAGATGAGAAAATTGAGGCTCTGTGTCTTGTCTGGAAAAGGGGGAAAGTCCCAGGGCTCCTCTCTTATGATATGGCAGCCTCCCCGCCCATCGGCATCTCCTTGCTGTTCCTTTGACGGTTCCAGCCTCCAGGGCTTTGCCTTTTCAGTTCCCTCTTCAGGAAATCCCCTGACCACCATCCAAAGCAGCCCCTTTGCCATCACTCTCCATCATTCTCTGCATTTTCATCTTCAGGCTTCGATATCATTGTCAGAAGCTGAGTTCTGTTTTTTGGTAATGCGTGTACCCCTATCTCCCCACTGGACTGGGAACCCCCCAAAGGCAGGGCTTTGCAACTGTCTTGGCCATCGCTGCGTCCCCATGCTGGGAACAGTGTCTGGCACACAGCTGGTGCTCAGTAATTGCTCATCCAATGAGTGAATGAATAGTTTCCAATTTGGGGTACTAAGAGCCAGAGCTGGTCATAGATGCGCCCAAGTTGGTGAGGTTGGGTGGAGCCGAGGGCAGGGTCATGGCTGGGGGAGCCCGGGGAAACGGAGCTTGCCAGGGAAGGCAGTTAGAGAAGGCTTCCTGGAGGAGGGGGCGTCCCCGTGTAGACTTTTTTTTGGGGGGGAGGGGGCTGCACCTCACGGCATGTGGAACTGCCCCGATCAGGGATCGAACCTATGCCCCTGCCATGGAAGCGCGGAGTCTTCAACACTGGACCACCAGGGAAGTCCCAGGACTCAGCATTTCTAACCGCTCCCAAGTGAGGCTGCTGCTGCTGGTGGTCCGAGGACCATATTCGAAGTAACAGAGTGTCTAGAGGACCCTTTGAGAGTGTGACACTGGACCCCAGGTGGGAGGTGGGTGCATGAGGAGGGAAGGGGTTGCTAGAGTCCAGCGGTTGGGGGTGGAGACCTGAAATAAGGAGGGAGCCATGTGGGTATCTGAGAGAAAAGGCTTTCAGGAGTGAGGAACAGCCCGTGCAAAGGCCCTGGGGCAGGACCGGGCCTGGTGTGTTGGAGGAACAGCGAGGAGGCTCACGTGTCTGGAGCAAAGTGAGCAAGGGGGAGAGAGGAAGGAGAGGATGGCAGGGAGGGGACGGGGCAGGTCGCACAGGGCCTTGTGGGCCCCAGGAGGACTTGGATTTTTACTGGGAGGGAGGTGGGAGCCCTGGAGGGCTGGGGGCAGAGGAGGGGCGGGACCTGACTCGGGTGCTCACGCGCGCCCTCTGGTGGCGGCTGCGGGGAGGACAGACTGTGGGGATGAAGGGTGGGAGCTGTGGACCGGGTGGAGGGGACTGTGGGGTCCAGGCAGCAGGTGCTGGGGGCCGACCAGGGAACAGACTAGTGAGGGGTGAGAATTCTGGATGAATTTGGCAGACCCCACAGGACTTGCTGGCATTGGATGTGAGGGTGAGGAAAGAAGGGGCCGGTGCTGAAGGGAGTTCCGGGGCGGGGGGTGACTCCCAGGTGGGGCCTGAGCCATTAGCGGAGACAGGGAGCCTGTCCGTCAATAGATCAATTTGGTCTATGCGTTCAGCACCATTCCGGTGAAAATCCTAACAGGTTTTATGTTTTATGTTATTTGTTTTGGAACTTACCAGCTGATCCTAAAATGTATGCTGAAGCCCTGGGGTAGCCCAGGTAGCCCTGGCCAGGTGGGAAAAAATGTTCCAGAAGGAAATTTGAACTTTTGACGAAGCTAGAGTAGCTAAGGCCATATAGCACCTGGGAAGGTCGATGGGAGGGTGAAGCCGGGTGGCTTGGGGGGAGTTTCCATCCCTGCCTCAGTTTCCTCATCTCTATAGTGGGACTGTACCAAGGCTTGGAGTGATGGTTGGGAGGTCAGGCAGAGAGCCCGTGCCACAGCGCAAGCCCTCCCGGCTGGGGGTGGACCTCTATCTCTTTATGACCGTCCCTCCCACCCCCATGTCTCCAGGGCTGCAGGCAGGCAGACACGTGGATGCATGGGTGCCCTGCACGCCAAGGGGTGCACACGCTGGCCACGCAGCTCCCCACACCCGGCCCCGGGGTTGGGAGGTAGTGCGGCTCCCAGTGACCAGGTGCCAGGGCCGGCGGTGGGGCCACTTCTGGGCAAGTGGGCGCCGGGCAGCTGCTGGCAGAGACGCCTCGAGTTTCATGGAGAGAAGCAGATGGTCTTGGAGGGGTGGGAGAGGTGCCACCTCTCCGATAACCCCAGGTCAGGGGAGTAAACTGAGGCCAGGTGCAGTGGGTTGGCCCCGACGTGACCCAGACTCCCCCAAAGAGCATGTGGGATTCAGCTCTGCATGATCGTCAAACTAACAAATGTCGATTGAGCGGGTTTCAGTCTTGGCTCCACCGTTTCCATTTGGGCAAGTGACTTCGCCTCTCTGTGCCTCAGTTTCCCCGTCTGTGTAAGGGGCACAGCACCCACCTCTCCGATGTGTTGTGCGGATCAAATGAGTTCATTTAAGTCCTTAAGACAGTGCCTGGCACATCACAAGTGCTTGGTGTTTGCTACTTTTATTCTTTTTTTTTTTTTTAACTTTGGGTTCATTTTTATTTATTTATTTATTTATTTATGGCTGTGTTGGGTCTTCGTTTCTGTGCGAGGGCTTTCTATAGTTGTGGCAAGTGGGGGCCACTCTTCATCGCGGTGCGCGGGCCTCTCATTATCGCGGCCTCTCTTGTTGCGGAGCACAGGCTCCAGACGCGCAGTCTCAGTAATTGTGGCTCATGGGCCTAGTTGCTCCGCGGCATGTGGGATCTTCCCAGACCAGGGCTCGAACCCGTGTCCCCTGCATTGGCAGGCAGATTCTCAACCACTGCGCCACCAGGTAAGCCCTACTTTTATTCTTTATTGAGCTTCTACTGTATGCCAGGCCTTATGCTGGGCAGTGGGGACACAGTGGTGGCCAAGACAGACTCAGTCCCGCCCTCTCGGGGAGCTCAGAGTCCAGTGGGGAAGATGAACAGTTAACCAGGCATTTGGAAGATAGGGTGAGCAGGACCCTCCTGCACAGGCAGGCAGGAGCCCAGAGGAAGTCAATCCGGGCTGATCTGGGGAGTCTTCCTGGAGGAGATGTCTGAGACCTGATGAGCAAGCGTGTTCACCAGGTTACTGGGAGCAGGAGGAAGGTGTTCCAAGCAGAGGGAACAGCATGTGCAGATGCTCAGAGCTGGAGATGGAAGGGAGGGGACTTCATTTCAAGGGCACTGGGGAGCCATAGAAGGGTTTAGAGCAGACGTTCTCAGCTTGGGGTGGTTTTGCCCCCCCACGGGATACTGGGTGGTGTTTGGGGACATTTTTGGTTGTCGCAATTGAGGGGTGCTCCTGGCATCGAGTGGGTGGGGGCCAGGAATGCTGCTCCACACCTGGCAGTGCCCAGAGCCTCCCCACCCCAAAGAATGACCTGGCCCTGAATGTCAACAGTGCCGAAGGGGAGAGACCCTGGTTTAGATCAGGGAAGAAACAAGTGAGATTTGGGTTCTAGAAAGATTCCTTTGCTACCTTGAGGAGGATACTGAAGGGGCGGGACTGGAAACCAGGGGACCAGGTAGGGGGTGGGAGCTGGGCTATGGGGCCTTCAGGGCAGGGGAGGGACTGGGAGGCCGACACCCTTGTCTTTGGCTCAGGAACAACGGGGCTGGTAAGAAAAGCCCAGTTTGGATTTCAGGGTTCCCAGGGTGGTTCTGAGGGGCTAGGGGCAGCTATGGACAGAGGGAGGACAGGAACAGCCTTCTAGCCCCGAGTTGCTGCATCACAAAGTTATGAAAACCAGGAGAAAAAATGAGCCGTGAGGTCCCATCCCGACCTGGGGCCTCAGTCTTCCCATCTGTGAACCGGGTGTTAAGTAAATGCTGGCCTCACTGGGTTGAGGGATGATGGAACAGGTGGTTATTAATCTTGCCATGACCATTCGTACGCTTAACCCCCAGGAGCAAAATCCTGGTAGCAGAGAGCCCTGGGTTCAGTCCAGCTGCCACATCCTCTCTGGTGGGTCGTGGCCCCTCAATCAGCCCCTCAGTTTCCCCATCTGCAAAATGGGCTGAACGTTATACCAACCGTACTAGAGCCATCAGGGGTCTCCATGAAGCAATTCCTGGAAACCACCCAGCCCGGCCTCTGATACTCAATATACCAACAGCAACAACAATAATAATAATAATTAGCATTTACTGAGCACCTGCAGCATGCCAGGCACTTTGCTAACACCACAGGCCTGTGAGGTCGATACTGTTACCATGCCCATTTCACAGATGAGAAACTGAGGCCCAGAGGGGTAGAGTGACCTCTTCAGGGTCACACAGCATGTACATAGCAGAGCTGGGATTTGAACCCTTATGGCCTTGGAGCCCCTCCCCTCACCACAATAATGCATGGCCCACGAGTGGAAGCTGTTGTCCTGAAGTTTCTGAAGTTAAATATTATTCTGATAAGACATGGGGTAAAAGGCACAGAGCACCACCTCACACCCATTAGGATGGCTACTATCATAAAACAGAAAATAGTGTTGGCAGGAGAAATTGGAACGCATGGGCAATGCCGGTGGGAATGTAAAATGGTGCAGCCGCTGTGGAAAAGAGCATGGCAGTTCCTCCAAAAGTTAAACATAGAATCACCATACGATCCAGCAATTCCACTCCTGCATATACACCCAAAAGAATTGAAAGCAGGGCCTCAAAGAAATGTTTGCACACCCATGTTCATAGCCATTCACAACAGCCAAAAGGTGGAAGCAGCCCCAGTGTCCATCAACAGGTGAATGGATAAATAAAATGTGGTCCATCCACACAGTGGAATATTACGGAGCCTTAAAAAGTCAAGGTATTCTGACACTCATTACAACATGGATGAATCTTGAGGACATGATGCTCAGTGAAATAAGCCAGACACAAAAGGACAAATACTGTCTGATTCTACTTATCTGAGGTCCCTAGAGGAGTCACAGCCATAGAGACAGAAAGTAGATGGTGGGGACCAGGGGCTGGGGGAGGGGATGGGAAGTCAGTTAATGGGGACAGAGTTTCAGTTTGGGAAGATGAGAAAGTTCTGGAGATGGATGGTGGGGATGGTTGCACAAGAATGTGAATATACTTAGTGCCACTTAAAAATGGTTAAGATGGGGCTTCCCTGGTGGCGCAGTGGTTGGGAATCTGCCTGCCAATGCAGGGCACAAGGGTTCGAGCCCTGGTCTGGGAAGATCCCACATGCCGCGGAGCAACTAAGCCAGTGAGCCACAACTACTGAGCCTGTGCGTCTGGAGCCTGTGCTCCGCAACGGGAGAGGCCGCGACAGTGAGAGGCCCGTGCACCGCGATGAGGAGTGGCCCCCGCTTGCCGCAACTGGAGAAAGCCCTCTCACAGAAACGAAGACCCAACACAGCCAAAAATAAATAAATAAATAAATAAATTTATTTTTTTTAAAAAAATGGTTAAGATGGCAAACTTTGTTATACATTTTACCACAATGTTAAAAAAAAATGTTTAGGGACTTCCCTGGTGGTGCAGTGATTAGGAATCCGCCTGCCAATGCAGGGGACACGGGTTCAAGCCCTGGTCCAGGAAGATCCCACATGCTGCGGAACACCTAAGCCTGTGCACCACAACTACTGAGCCTGTGCTCTAGAGCCCACGAGCCACAACTACTGAGCACACGCACCGCAACTACTGAAGCCCGCGCAGCTAGAGCCTGTGCTCCACAACAAGAGAAGCCACTGCAATTAGTAGCCTGCGCACCACAAGGAAGAGTAACCCCCGCTCGCCGCAACTAGAGAAAGCCCAACGCCCAGCAACGAAGACCCTACGCAGCCATAAATAAATAAATAAACAAACAAGTAAGTAAATAAATCTTAAAAAAAAAAAAGAAGGCACAGAGCAGACAGAACACCAGAGGTGGGGTGCCCCGGCAGGTAAATAAATACATCAATCAATCAATCAATCAATCAATCAATCTTTAAAAAAGAAAAAGAAGGAACAGAGCAGACAGAACACCAGAGGCGGGGTTCCCCAGCAGGTAAATAAATACATCAATCAATCTATCAATCAATCAATCAATCTTTAAAAAAGAAAAAGAAGGAACAGAGCAGACAGAACACCAGAGGCGGGGTTCCCCAGCAGGTAAATAAATACATCAATCAATCTATCAATCAATCAATCAATCTTTAAAAAAGAAAAAGAAGGCACAGAGCAGACAGAACACCAGAGGCGGGGTGCCCCGGCAGGTGTTGTAGGGAGGAAGCGTGTAGGGTGGGGTAGGCAGCAGCGGGGCTGGTGATCCCGTTGGGGGTCTTGAATGCAGTGTCTGGGGCCTGGCTCGGGGGTCGCTGGGAGCCACGGGACGTTGCTAAGAAGGGGAGGAGCCGGGGAAGGAAACTCTTAAGGAAGCAGAGCCAGATCCGCGCACACGTGAGATGCTGGCGTCCGCTGAGTCACAAATCCTGGAAGTTCAGGGTCACAGAGAGGAAACTCCGCTGTTGCACGCAAGGCCTTCCTGTTTTTTGGCCCTGAATCCTCAGAGGCAGGCGTTCCAGGGCCAAAGTTCCCGCCTCGCGTCCACCTCCACGGGTTCGGGATCCCCGCACCCCGAGGCTGGGGCAGGGCTCAGAGATGTACCTGCTGCTCAGACGGGGAAACTGAGGCACGGGGCTTGCCCGGAGGCTGCGGGTGTCTTCTTGGGGCCTCCGGACTGCACTCCTTCTGGAAGGGGCGTGGAGGACTGGGTTCCAGAGGGTGAGTTCTGCTCACACCGCCCACCAGATCATCACTTGGGACGGGTGGGGGGTGGTCTCCACTCTACACACCTGGAAGTTTCTTCAACTTCCCTTGAGCGGGAGCGGGAAACAGGCCCCCTGTTTCCCTCGACAGGAGGTCGTGAGGTTCCTGTCACAGAGGTATTCCGGGAGAGGGCAGAAAGGCTGTTATTGGGAAGGAAGTCAGATACCTTACCGGGGCCTCTGAGGTCCCTGGCCAGCTAGAATATTCTGCATTCTAAAGTACTGCAGTTCCCAGATTGTGGTTTATAAAATTCCAAGAGCCTTTGAATTTTTGTTTTTTGAGACTTTCATTTTAAGATTTTTGTGTTTTAATTCTAAGAATTCTTAAAACATACGTTTTGAGGTTGAATTTTTTATAAATATATGTTTTGAAATGTTTTTTAAAAATAAATTTATTTATTTATTTATTTATTTTTGGCTGTGTTGGGTCTTCGTTGCTGCACACGGGCTTTCTCTAGTTGCAGTGAGGAGGGGCTACTCTTCGTTGCGGCGCGCAGGCTTCTCATTGCGGTGGCTTCTCTTGTTGCGGAGCACGGGCTCTAGGCGCGCGGGCTTCAGTAGTTGCAGCACGTGGGCTCAGTAGTTATGGCTCGTGGGCTCTAGAGCCCAGGCTCAGGAGTTGTGGCGCTCGGGCTTAGTTGCTCCGCGGCATGTGGGATCTTCCCGGACCAGGGCTCGAACCCATGTCCCCTGCATTGCGAGGCGGATTCTTTTTTTTTTTTAATCTTTATTAGAGTATAATTGCTTTACAATGGTGTGTTAGTTTCTGCTTTATAACAAAGTGAATCAGTTATACATATACATATGTCCCCATATCTCTTCCCTCTTGGGGAGGCGGATTCTTAACCACTGCGCCACCAGGGAAGTCCCTGTTTATCTATTATTATTATTAATTTTTAATTTAAAATCATTTAATTTTTAAAATAAATATTCTCATGATTATCCATTTTTTGTTAGAAACCGGTTCCTGAGCTTTCACTAAAATGTGGTCAGAAAATTGTTCTGGTAATTAATAAGTGCTGGTGTTGTTATTGCCATGATTGTTGTTATTTGTAAATGATTACCCCCCCCCATGGGAAATTTTTCTGGAAATTGAAGGTCCCCGCCGCTGCGGCTCTCGCGCTCCCTCTGCTGGCAGCAATGGGGACTGCAAGCCACACGGCTCACCGCATGGCCCCTCGCTCGCAGGTGTCACCTCCTGTCGCCCTGACCTCGCCATGCGGACCCCGCGAGCGCCCCCTCCCCGCCCGGTCCTACTGCTCCTGCTGCTGCTACTGGGAGGCTCCCACGGCCTCTTTCCCGAGGAGCCGCCGCCACTCAGCGTGGCCCCCAGGGACTGTGAGTGGGGGGCCTGGAGAGGGGAAGTCCCGAGGGAGGGTCTTGCTCCCCAGCTGGATCTGCTGCCCCTTCCCCCGGGGGCTCACCAGGCCAGGCTCACCCTGGCCCTGGATCACACCCCTCCTCACCCTCCCCCCAGACCTGAACCACTATCCCGTGTTCGTGGGCAGCGGGCCAGGACACCTGACCCCCGCAGAGGGCACCGACGACCTCAACATCCAGCGGGTTCTGCGGGTCAACAGGACGCTATTCATCGGGGACAGGTACGAGGGACTGTCGGGCAGGGTGAGGTGTGGGGGAGTAGGTGGTAGCATTTTAGGGAGGTTTGCATGCTGGGGCCTGTTGTTTGGCTGGAGTGTGAATGTGTGTCCCTGGGGTGGGATTTTTAAGGGTGCTGAACTCTGGGTGTGGTTGGAGCCCAGAGCTTGCTATGATGTGTTACCAGGTAGGGACAGCTGTTTGGTCAAAATTCACTGGGTGCTAGAGGGGGTGCTGAAGTGGCACCCCAAAGGCTTTTCTGAGAAGGTGACATTTGAGTTGAGACCTGAATGATGAGGAGCCAGCTATAAGGAAATCTGGGGGAGAGGGAGAAGTCAGGGCATAGGACACAGCCTGTGCAAAGGTCCTGGGGCCGGACTCTGCCTGGCATGGTGGAGGGATAGCAAGGAGGCCCGTGTGGCTGGAGCAGAGTGAGTGAGGGGGAGAGAAGGAGGAGGGGAGGGCAGGGAGGGGATGGGGCAGGGAGGGCAGGGCCTTGTGGGCTGCAGGGGAGGACTTGAGCTTTTACCCCCAAGGGAGGTGGGACCCTGGAGGGCTGTGGGCAGAGGAGGGACAGGACCTGACTCAGGTGCTCACAGGTGCCCTCCGGTGGCGGCTGGGGGAGGACAGACTGTACTGGTGAGGGCAGGAGCCACTAGACTAGGGCAGAGGGGACAATGCTGGTCTAGGTGGGCAGTAATGGGGGCTGAACTAGGGTGGTGGTCATAGAGGATGTGAGAAGTGGGTGAGCCCTCGCTAGATACTGAAGGCAGAGGTGACATATTGGGAGGGAAGGAGAAGGGAGTTGAAGGTGACTCCCACGTCGTGGGGATAGAGTTGCCTCAGCCAAGATGGCTGACAGGGCGGGAGCAGATTTGGGGGATGGTCGGGTGCCGTGTGGCCAAGCTGAGTGTGAGACAGAGTATGAGACACCTTTGAGCCCCCTCGTGGAGACCTTGAGGGTTAGCTGGACCCCAAATCTGGAGCTCAGGGGAGGCCCTGGCTGGAGACAGGACTGTGGGTGTCATCTGGGCAGAGACGTGGTTCCAGCCCTGAGAGTGGACAAGGCGGCCCAGGAGGGGTGTGGATGGGGGAGGGAAGAGGCCAGAGGACCCAGGTGTGGGCCCACCAGCGAGAGAGGAGGGCCCGGAGAGGTGGGAGGGAAGCCAGGCAAGTGCAGGGTCCAGGGACCCAGTGAGGATGGAGTTCTCAGGAGGAGGGTGCACTGGCCAGGGGAGACACTGTGGAGAGGGGGAGGAGGACAGAGAAGTGACCGCTGGACTTAACAGGGGCCAGTGACCTTGATTAGGGTAGTTTCTGCGGCATGGGGGGAGGGGTGAGAGCCTGGGGGAGACCGAGGGGTGCTGAGGGGGGGACAGCGGATGTAAAGGCATCAGACAGTGCGTTGTGTTGGGTGTAGGCCATGGGGTGTGTAAGCGTGAGGTGGCGTGGTAAGGCATGTGGGGTGTGCTAGAACCCGTGGCTCACTTTAGGGCACGAGGAGGCGTGTTAGGGCATGCACATGCGGAGCTGCACGTGGCAGGGGCGCTGGCACGCCCCTGTTTGGCACGTGTTGGACCTCACGTCTGCTGTCAGAATAGTGGGGGGGGGGGAGGCTCTCTGATCTCATTAACTACACCCCTCCTCTAGGGACAACCTGTACCGGGTGGAGCTGGAGCCCCCCACGTCCATGGAGCTGCGGTACCAGCGGGTGAGGAGGGGGTGCAGGCGGGAGGGGGGGCCCGGACACTGAGCTGGGGAGCAAGGTGGATTCGGGCCTGCTTAGCAGGGTTCCTAGGGCTGTCAAGGACCCCGCTCACCTCACCAGCTCTCTGTGTCCCAGAAGCTGACCTGGCGCTCCAACCCCAGCGACATCAACGTGTGTCGGATGAAGGGCAAGCAGGAGGTAAGTGGGTCCTGGCTACGCCTCCATCAGCCCTGGCCACGCCTCCAACCGTGCCCCAATCCGTCCTGGCCACCCCCCAGGGCAAATCTGCTTTCATTCTAAGCCAGGGCCCTGGTGTTGCCATGGCTACTCCCAGAGCCTGGCCACGCCCCCAAGGTGGTCCTCAATCGTGGCCGTGCCCTTAGCCCTCGTCTTGCCATAGCTCCACCCCTTCAAATGCCCTATTTCCCTGTCTGGGCCCCTCCCTTAGTCATGGCCTCGCCCCCAGCCTAGTCCTAGTTTAGCCCCCTGATTTTGCCACGCCCACATCCCTGGCCCCTCCTTGCAGGCCCCGCCTCTGCCCTGGCCCCGCCCACACCCGTGACCACACCCACCCTGGCTTCTCTCTTCCCGCTGCCCCAATCCAGGGCGAGTGTCGAAATTTTGTAAAGGTGCTTCTACTTCGGGACGAATCCACCCTCTTCGTGTGTGGTTCCAATGCCTTCAACCCCGTGTGTGCCAACTACAGCGTGAGTCACCGCTCTTCGAAGCCCTGACTGCCCCAGGTTCAACCTCCACGCCTTTGCTTACCGGCCCTCCACTGGTCATGCCCTATCCCCAGGCCACATCATCTCCTGCAGGAAGCCTTACTGGATATGCCCTCCCAGGTCCCTCACCCGGAGCTCCAGAGGAGGCTTCCAAAGGAGGCCTGTACAGGCTGCAGCAACTTAAACTACAAACCAGTTATAGGATGAATTAGGATCGATTCAGACCCATTTATTACAGATCAGTAAATTGAGCCCCAGAGAGGTTAAATGACTGACCAAGTCACACAACATCCAAGGTGGCACCAGGATTCCCCTTGGAGGGGGTGGCTGGGGGAGCCAGGGGCTGCTAGGTATAGACAGGAGCTCTGTCATTCAGTCCCTGTCCCCCCTGCAGATGGACACACTGCAGCCCCTCGGGGACAACATCAGCGGCATGGCCCGCTGCCCATACGACCCCAAACACGCCAATGTTGCCCTCTTCTCTGGTGAGTGCCCCCAATTCTGACCATCTGATGGGGCCCCAGTCCCCAGCAAGACATGGCATTTCCCACGCTTGGAGTCAGGTCATTTAGAAGGTGGCTGGGAGACCATCTCTCCAGCTATGAAACAGGCAGAATCTCAAGGGCAGGGCTCAGCCGAGGTTGGGGATGAGCGGAGGAGTTGGGGATCAGCCTGAAGTCAGGGCCTCGGCAGGGTTGGGGCTCAGCCTGGGGCTTAGGGCTCACTTAGGCTCAGGGCTCAGTCTTGAAGTCAAGTTTTGACCCACCCAGCCTCCGGCCTCTATGATCTAATCTCTCACCTGCCTCCCCCTGACTCACCCCCATCCAGAAGGGATGCTCTTCACAGCCACCGTTACCGACTTCCTAGCCATCGACGCCGTCATCTACCGCAGCCTCGGGGACCGGCCCACTCTGCGCACCGTGAAACATGACTCCAAGTGGTTCAAAGGTGGGGCGATAGGGGCAGACCTGGTAGGGCTGACATTCATCAAATTCCCCCACCAGAATAACAGTCCCAGGGGAGACAGGCAGGGAACTCCCATCTCATCTTTGGAACCTACTAGCCTCTTTTTTTTTAAATTTTTTATTTATTATTTGTTTATTATTTTTATTTTTGGCTGTGTTGGGTCTTCGTTTCTGTGCGAGGGCTTTCTCCAGTTGCGGCAAGTGGGGGCCACTCTTCATCGCGGCGCGCAGGCCTCTCACTATCGCGGCCTCTCTTGTTGCGGAGCACAGGCTCCAGACGCGCAGGCTCAGTAGTTGTGGCTCACGGGCCTAGTTGCTCCGCGGCATGTGGGATCTTCCCAGACCAGGGCTCGAACCCGTGTCCCCTGCTTTGGCAGGCACATTCTCAACCACTGCGCCACCAGGGAAGCCCCTACTAGCCTCTCTGAAGATAAAGTTAGAGGAAAGATTTAAGTTGGATCTAAAGTAGAACTTGCTGGAAATGGGTGGCTTAGTAACCCGAAATGGAACAGCACGAGCGGTATGGTAGGAGCTCAGCTCAACACATGAGGGAGGAAGGTGACAAAATAATAGACGTCGCTGTCTGTGGAAAGAAGACACGGTGATTTTAGGATTCTGACACCTACTCCCTCCAAAAAACCCCCAAAACTTTGGTCTCTTTTATTTTGCCTGGGTAATCAGCTGATATTCCCTTCACTGTAAAAGCAGCCAGCCACCCAGGCTACTGTGTTCCCAGCCCCAGAAACTCCCTTTCTCCTGTCACGGGCTGAGTTCTGACCCCTCCTCTCCTCCAGAGCCCTACTTCGTCCACGTGGTGGAGTGGGGCAGCCACATCTACTTCTTCTTCCGGGAGATCGCAATGGAGTTTAACTACCTGGAAAAGGTAGGGCCCTATTTCCCCTCCCAAAGAGGCCCAGGCAGTGGGGCATGCAGCTGAGAGGCTCTGATCTCGGGAAGTGGGGAGCAGAAGTGGGTCCATGAAACTCCACCTGGGGCAAGAGGGTCCCTCTGGTCCTCAGGGCCCTCCACTCCAGCCGGGTCCAGGCCCCTGGGGCTTGAAGACATTTCTGGAGCAGCCCTGGGTGAGGGTCCCGGGTCTGAAGTCAGATACACCCCTGAATGCAGTCCCAGTGCCGTTGCTGTTCGCCCGTCCACCCACCCATCTACCATCATTTATCCATCCTTCCTCAACGGCCCATCTGTCTGCCCACTCACTCTCCCACTCAGCCGCCCTCTCACCTACCCATCTATCTGTTCTTCAGCCCACCCACACTTCCAATCAAACCACTTATCTATCCATCCGCCCACCCCCTGACTCAGCCATCCTCCATCAATCCGTCCACTCATCTACCCTTCCATGCACCTATATATCCATCCACCCACCTCCCACTCATTGACTTCTTCATCCATTCATACACCTACCCGTCCATCCATTCATACACCTAACCATCCATTGATCTATCCTCCTACTGATCAGCTCATCCATCTACCATCCATCTCTCCCTCTACCTGCCCACCCCTCTATAAGCCAATTATCTATCCCATCTCCTCCTCATCACCTGCTCATCCACTCCATTCAACCTTCTATCCACCCATGGATCCACCCATCCACTGATCCGTCATTACCTCCTTCATCTGCCTTTCCATCCATCCATTCATCCATTCCTCTACCCATCTCTCCACTCATCCACACTCACATCCATCTATCCATCTGTCCACCCATCCATCCTTTCATCCATCCATCCACCCACCCGTTCATCTACCCATCTATCCATTCATGCGGACTCACACCCATTTACTCATCCAACCATCCATCCATCCACCCATTCATCCACACACCCATTCATCCATCAGTTGATTATCTCCTTCTTCCTTATCTTCACTGTCCATCATTGTCTCCTTCAAATTCATCCATCCATCCACTAATCCATCCATACATCCATCCCATCCCTCAATCCATGGAGACATTTAAGTGCACAGACTGCCACTTACTACTAGTGTGACCTTGGGCCTCGGTCACTTTCCTTTGTCTGTGCCTCAGTTTCCCCTCCGTACCACGGGGATATCAGTAGGCCCTCTTCTGTAGAGCTTTGGGAGGAATGTGAGAGATGAGGAGGATAAAGTGCCTGGTACTTAGTGAGTGATCTGTAAGTGGAAGCGATGATGATTACGCTTGTCGTGGTGGCTGTGATCATCGTCATCCCCACATTTCGCTGGGGAATCTGGTGCTCAGGGGGCTAGGGTGACTGGCTGGGGCACCCACAGTGACCCGGGGCCAGGCTCCTGCATCCCATCCTGGGTAGCGGGCAGTCCGACCTGCGGGCAGGCCTTGCGGAACACAGGGCTCAGGCCCCCCCCCCCCCCCGCCTGCTGATGTGCCAGGTGGTGGTGTCCCGTGTGGCCCGGGTGTGCAAGAATGATGTGGGCGGCTCCCCTCGCGTGCTGGAGAAGCAGTGGACGTCGTTCCTGAAGGCACGGCTCAACTGCTCGGTGCCGGGGGACTCCCACTTCTACTTCAACGTGCTGCGGGCCGTCACGGGCGTGGTCAGCCTGGGGGGCCGGCCCGTGGTCCTTGCTGTTTTCTCCACGCCCAGCAACAGGTCAGCGGGCACCGTCGGGAGCAGACTGGGAGCACCGGGTGGGCACGGGCATAGAGTTCCCATGTTACCTCACCACATACTCCCTGGGTCCTGCACTGGGCAAGATTGGACTCCCGGGAGGCCTCGGTCCCAGGCCAGGGGGCACCAAGACAGACACTGACCCTCTGAGGCCCTTTGGCCAGAACTTGGCAGATGGGGGTGAGGGGGGCGTCCTCATCCTCTGCTTTTGGAGGAGGGGTCGGGGAGGGCTTTCTGGAGGAGGCATCAATGGTTGTGAGATGGAAGAAGTGGGAAGAGCATTCCAAGTTGGAAGAACAGCCTGTGCAAAAGCCCTGAGGCTGCAATGAGCTTGCTATGTTTAAACCATAGGGAGGAGGCCGGTGTGGCTGGCGTGGAGGGAAGCAAGGGGGAGAGTGGAGGATATGAGGGCAGGGAGGTGACAGGCTGTGGGGAGGAGCCTGGATTTTATCCTGAGAGCACTAGGGAGCCATGGGAGAGTAAGGAGCAGAAGAGGGACCAGGTCAGGTTTGCGTTTTTGGAAAACTCCCTGGGGAATGGGTTGAAAGGGAGCAAGAGTGGCACCTGGGAGACTGGATATCCAGGCAAGTGACAAGGGGGGGCCTGGACACGGGTGGCTGTGGAGGGGCTGAACTATGATCCAGTCTGAGAACCGTTCAGCAGGTGGAGTGACTGGATTGGACGGGGGGTTGGGGGGGCAGCAACCTCTGGCCCAGGTAACTGAACATGTGACAGCTCCGGAGGACAAACACTCCTCCACCTGCTTGCCCAGGGAAGTCCCCCCCGCAACCAGGCTCACTGCTCCCTTTCATCTGCCCGCACCCACAGCATCCCCGGCTCGGCCGTCTGCGCCTTTGACATGACACAGGTGGCTGCCGTGTTTGAGGGCCGCTTCCGTGAGCAGAAGTCCCCTGAGTCCATCTGGACACCCGTGCCGGAGGACCAGGTGCCACGGCCCCGGTGAGAGCCCCCTCGACCCTGAGACGGGTGCCTGGGTAGGATCCTGACCCTGGACCAAGGGCTGGGACTTCCAGGCAGTTAGTTATTTCAATAGCTGTTGCCGAGTTCAGCTGTACCCATTATGCAGGTGGGGAAAACCGAGGCCCTTTGGGCAGGGCAGCAGGTCCCCTGGTGAATCAGAGCCCCTATGTGGGGGCCTCCATGTCCACCCTGACCACCCCCTCGTCCCCACCCAGGCCCGGGTGCTGTGCGGCTCCCGGCATGCAGTACAATGCCTCCAGCGCCTTCCCGGACGAGATCCTCAACTTCGTCAAGACACACCCCCTGATGGACGAGGCAGTGCCCTCACTGGGCCATGAGCCCTGGATTGTTCGGACTCTGATGCGGTCAGTCCCTACACGGGGCCGGGGTCCTGGTGGCCGAGCCTGGGTGGGAAGGAGAGCCCTGGCCAGGGTGGTGGGCAAGGAGGGAGCAAAGGGCCAACTTTGGACACAAGGAGGGGAGCCGGACACTCAAGACAGCTGGGCATGTGGCTCCGGGGCTGCCCGGAAAGATGGAGACAGAGGGAGACACAGAGAGAGGGAGAGAGAGACCATCTGACACAGAGAGATGGAGGGAGACAGGGAGAGAGACAGGCAGGCCCAGGTAGGAGTCGGGTTTGGGGGTCTGTTTCTCTCCATGATGTGCCCCCTTGGAGCCACGCCCATGTCCACCTTGCCGGGCATGGGTGGTGTCTCTGAGTGTGCCCAGGACCCCAGGGAGCTGGGAGGCAGCCTGACCTCTGCCCAACCCTGGCCCCAGGTACCAGCTGACGCGAGTGGCCGTGGACGTGGGCGCCGGCCCGTGGGGCAACCAGACTGTCGTCTTCCTGGGTTCTGAGGCGGGCACTGTCCTCAAGTTCCTTGTCTGGCCCAACGCCAGTGCCTCGGGCACCACCGGGCCCAGTGTCTTCCTGGAGGAGTTTGAGACCTACCGGCCGGACAGGTGAGGCCAGGCAGAGGTCAAGGGACAGGGCCAGTGGGCAGGGAGATAGGGCGTGCCCCTTGAGTCTTACCAATCTGCTCACCCCCAGGTGTGGACGCTCTGGGGGTGGCGAGGCAGGGCAGCGGCTGCTGAGCCTGGAGCTGGATGCGGCCTCAGGTGGCCTGCTGGCAGCCTTCCCCCGCTGTGTGGTCCGAGTGCCCGTGGCGCGCTGCCAGCAATACTCAGGATGCATGAAGTGAGTACTCCCGGGCCAGCTGTGGGCAGGGGAAGTGAGGGGAGGTGAGCACGGGAAGAGGGAGAGAGTCAAGTTCAAGTCCAGGCCCCAACAGCATCCTGACTCACCGAACGGTGAGCAGGGCAGAGGGCAGAATATGTGCAAAGGCCCTGGGGCAGGACTGGGCCTGGTGTATTAGCGGAACAGAGAGGGGACCCGTGTAGCTGGAACAAAATGAGTGAGGGGGAGAGAGGGAGGAGGGAGGTCAGGGAGGGGACGGGGCGGGGGGTAGGTCGTGCAGGGTCTGTGGGCTGTGGGGAGTACTTGGGCTCCTTCCCCCACCCCTGGAGTGAGGTGGGAGCCCTGGAGGTCTATGGGCAGAGCAGGATGGGATGTGACTGACATTTCTAATAGCAGCAGGAGCAGAAGCTGGGGACCAGGGAGACAGCTGTTTGTCTGCCTCTAAAATGGGTGGGAGGGACTTCCCTGGTGGTCCAGTGGTTAAGAATCCGCCTTCCAATGCAGGGGACGTGGGTTCAGGCCCTGATCAGAGAACTAAGATCCCACATGCAGCAGGGCAACTAAGCCCACGTGCCACAACTAGAGAGTCCACGCAGCCAAAAATAAAAAATAATAATAAAATAAATTTTTTAAAATTAAAAAAAAAAAGACAAAATGGGTGGGAGGGATGTCCCTGGCGGTCCAGTGGTTAAGACTCCACGTTTCCACTGCAGGGGGCACGGGTTCAATCCCTGGTCGGGGAACTAAGATCCCACATGCCGCATGGCACAGCCAAAAAATAAAATAAAATAAAATGGGTGGGAAGATCACATGCAGATAAAACACTGGCACATCTCTGGACTCACAGTGTGCCCTTCACACGGAGCACCCGACCCTGTGCCCGCCGACTTGGCAATAATGATGCCATAGCACACACCCAAAGCACAGACTCAGAGGCAAGCCTGCCTCGGCTCCAACCCTGGCTCTGTCCCTTGGGCAAAAGTAAACTTCCCTGAGCCTCAGTTTTCTCATCTGTAAAATGGGGAAGGAATAGCCCCCACCGCTAAGACGTGCCTTGAGAACTCCCAGAGTTGACAGTAAGAGGTGCCTCAGAAGGGGCTGTGGTTGATCTGCCCTCCGGGTCCCTTGTCTGCTCCAGGAACTGTATTGGCAGTCAGGACCCCTACTGCGGCTGGGCCCCGGATGGTTCCTGCATCTTCCTCAGCCCTGGCACCAGGTACTGGGGACAAGGGAGGTGGGGGGCAGTTATGTGACCCACGTGATGATCGGGAGTCCCCCCCCCAACCACAGCTCTGTGCGAGGGGTTTCTGCTGACTGCGCCTCTCTGCCCCCCTGCCCTCATCAGAGCCACCTTTGAGCAGGACGTGTCCGGGGCCAGCACCTCAGGCTTAGGGGACTGCACAGGTAAGTGGGGGAGAGGGGAGGAGGCCTGGGGACTCGGAGTCCTGGTCCGCCAGGGTTCTCACACCCTCTGCTGCCCATGCCCAACGGGGGGCGGGTACTGGCTTCTGTCAGGGCTTGGGAAGGGCAGGGGGCCCCACTTCCAGGTAGGGAGGTGGGAAAAGGACCGACAGATGGCGAGGGGGCGCTGGGGACCGCAGAGAGAGAGAGACCAGGAGACAGACAGATGGGCAGACAAACTTTAAGACAGATGCCAGGGGACAGAGATGGGCAGACGGGCGTTTAAAGGGTCAGAGAGGCGCCACGAAGCAGAGAAGCAGACAGACGTTGAGTGGGTAGACCAGCCGGAGGCCGCGAGAGGTGCGCAGGGGACCGTCCCCGGCCGGGCCCCTCACACGCCATCCTCCCGGCCAGGACTCCTGCGGGCCAGCCTCTCGGAGGAGCGCGCCGGGTTGGTGTCGGTGAACCTGCTGGTGACGTCGTCGGTGGCGGCCTTCGTGGTGGGCGCCGTGGTGTCCGGCTTCAGCGTGGGCTGGTATGTGGGGCTCCGCGAGCGGCGCGAGCTGGCCCGCCGCAAGGACAAGGAGGCCATCCTGGCGCACGGGGGCGGCGAGGCCGTGCTGAGCGTGAGCCGCCTGGGCGAGCGCCGGGCGGGCGGCCCCGGGGGCCGGGCCGGGGGCGGCGGCGGGCCCGGGGTTCCCCCCGAGGCCCTGCTGGCGCCCCTGATGCAGAACGGGTGGGCCAAGGCCACGCTGCTGCAGGGCGGCCCCCACGACCTGGACTCGGGGCTGCTGCCCACGCCCGAGCAGACGCCGCTGCCCCAGAAGCGCCTGCCCACCCCGCACCCGCACGCCCTGGGCCCCCGCGCCTGGGAGCACGGCCACGCGCTGCTCACGGCCTCCGTCTCATCCTCCCTCCTGCTGCTGGCCCCCGCCCGCGCCCCCGAGCCGCCCCCCGCGCCCGGCGAGCCGGCCCCCGACGCCCGCCTCTTCGTCGCGCGGCCCGGCCGCGCCTCCCACGGCGACTTCCCGCTCACCCCTCACGCCAGCCCGGACCGCCGGCGGGTGGTGTCGGCGCCCACGGGCCCCTCGGACCCGAGCTCCGCCGCCGACGGCATCCCTCGGCCCTGGAGCCCACCGCCCACCGGCAGCCTCCGGAGGCCGGGCACGCACGCCCCGCCCGCCGCCGCGCTGCGCCGCACGCACACGATCAACAGCGGCGAGGCCCGACCCCGCGGCCGCCACGCCCGGCCCGGCACGGACTTGGTCCACCTCCTCTCGTACGGGGGCCCGGACAGGACTGCGCCCCCCGTGCCCTAGGCCGGGGCCGCGCGCCTCGGCGGTGCCAGCCACGGGAACCAGGAGCGAGAGACCGGGCCAGCTCCGAGTGGGTGCTCAGACCCCCGGCCCAGCCGCGAGGGGTGGGGGGCGCCCTCTGCCGCCCGGAAGCACAAGGGGCTCGGCTCCCCGCCCCGCCGCGCCCCGGGGCCGCAGGACCCTGAGGCGGTCTGGGGCAGGCGGGCGGGCGGGCGGAATGTGCTGTGGATTTGAGGTTGACCTTCTGCGCGTGGATTTTTGGTTTGTTTTCCAATTTGCGTTTCTTTTGCAGTTTTCTAACCAATTGCACAACTCCGTTCTCGGGGTGGCGGCCGGGGGCTTGGCGGTGGGAAGGGGAGGGGGCACATCTGCAGACCCCAGCTCCCCCCCGCCCCACCCAGAGGCTCCTCCTCGACCCGGCCCCCGGCGTGTGTGGGTGTGTGTGTGTATGTGTGCATGCCGTGTCCGTGTGCAAGGGGCCGGGAAGGGGAGGGAGGCGTGCGCGTGTGCCCGCGGGCTGCTGCGGCGTGTGCGTGGGGGCGGCCACGTGCGGTGTGCGTGTCTGTGTGCGAGCGCGGAGGCCCCAGCGGCCTGGGCGTTGGCTGAGCCGATGCCGTGGCTTCCAGAAAGCCGGGGGCCTCCAAGGTGCCGGTTAGGAGTTTGAGGGGTGATGAGGAAGGGGTTTCAGGCAGGGGGTCGGGACGGCCTGCCCAGAAGTCGTATTGGCGGCTGTCTAAGGGCTCGGGCGGTCTGGGGGATGGCGAAGGCGGGCGGGCTACCCTGTAAATACGGCCCCAGGGTGGTCAGAGGGTCCCATGCCACCTGTCCTCTGTGACCTCCCCCTTGACCTCCAGCTGACCATGCATGCCAGCCGAGTGGCCAGCTGAGAGTCCTGGACCCTCTCTGGAGTTTGCCTCCCCCAACCCCCTGTCAATAAAACTGTTTACAACCACCGGCCCCCAAGGCTCTGGGTCTGCTCTGTCTCCTGGGGGTGGGACTTGGACAGTGGCCTGGCCTGGCCTGGGGCAGTTGGGAGCACCCGAGAGAGTCCTGGCTGGGTCACTGCAGCAAACAGAATGATGGGGAGCTGGGTGTGGAAATGTGGAGAGCTGCAGGGGTCCCAGTCTTCATCTGGATGGGGGCCAGTCTCTGGTCCTTCAGCAAAAATTTATTATGCACCTACTGTGTGCCAGCCACTGTGTGGAGACAAAGACCCCTGTCCTCATGGAGTTCGCAGCCTAATGGGGAAGACCAACCACATACAAGCAAATTAGGACTTGATTTGAATTAGCGATATGTGTAATGAAGAAAAAGCCAGATAATGTGTTAGGTAGGGGGTGACTGTGTATGGGGGGGGGAGTTGAGGAGAGCCTGCCAGAGGAGGTGACATGTAAGCTGAAATAAGATGGGCTAGAAGGAGCAGCTGTGGGGAGATGTGCAGAGTGTTCTAAGCAGAGGGAACAGCCAGTGCAAAGGCCCTGCGGTAGGAACAAGCTTGGAGGAGGGCCCAGGCCATTAGTATGCCTGGAGCTGCCACACTAGGTGAGTGAAAGGGGAGCAGCTGGAGATGAGGAGGGAGAGGAGCACAGGGCCCCAGGCAGGCAGGGCCTCACCAGTGAGGAGTACAATTTTTTTTTTTAATTGTGGTAAATAACATATACGATCAAATTTACCACTTGAACCATTTTTAAGTGTACTGCTCAGTGGCATTAAGTACATTCACATTGTTGTGCAGCCATGCCCACCATCCATCTCCAGAACTTTCTCGTTTTCCCAAACTGAAACTCTGTCCCCAGGAAACACTAACTCCCCACTCCCTGCTCCCTCCAGCCTTATGAATTTTAAGTGGAACAGGAAACCATCAGAGAGTTTTAAGCAGGAGACATGATCTGATTTCATTTTAAGAGATCACTTTAGCATTATGTCACTACAATTCACAACTCTTCCGGCCCATGTCGATTAAGCACCTACTGTGGGCTGGGCTCTGGGGATAGAGCAATGAACAGGACAGACCCCCTGTCCCCCGCTTATCATGGGGAGACTGATTTAAACAAAGAAACACAAAACACCATGATGGCATCTAGCAGCTCCTCCTGTACCTGTGTGTCTTGTTTTTTCAGCTTGATTGAAATATATTTGACATATAACATTGTGTAGGTTTCTGGTGCATATCTTGATGATTTGATATATTTGATATATATTGTAAGATGATTATCACAATAAGGTTGATGCATCCATTACTTCACATAGTTACTTTGTGTGTGTGTGGTAAGAACATTCAAGATCTACTCTCTTAGCATCTTTCAAGTATACTGTACAGTCTTGTTAACTAATCACCACGCTGTACATTACATCCTCAGGACTTATGCATCTTAGAGCTGGGAGTCTATATCCTTTGACCAACATCTCTCCCTTTCCCTCACCCCCGAGTCCCTGACAACCACCATTCTACTCTTGGTTTCTATGAATTTGGTTATTTTACATAACTGAGATCACTCAGTATTTGTCTTTCTCCGCCTGACTTATTTCACTTACCATAATGCCCTCAAGTTTCATCCATGTTGTCCCAAAGGGCAGGATTTGCTTCCTTGTTATGGCTGAATTATATTCCATTATACATATATACACCACATCTTTATCCATGCATCTGTGAATGGACACTTAGGTTGTTTCCATGTCTTGGCTATTGTGAATAGTGCTGTAATGAACATGGGAGGGCAGATATCTCTTCAAGATACTGGTTTCATTTCCTCTGGATACATACCCAGAAGTGAGATTGCCAGATCATATGGTAGCTCTATTTTTAA
Organism: Balaenoptera musculus; assembly: GCF_009873245.2. NCBI lineage: Eukaryota > Metazoa > Chordata > Mammalia > Artiodactyla > Balaenopteridae > Balaenoptera > Balaenoptera musculus. Next base: position 167,878,190 of record NC_045787.1, read on the forward strand.
ATTTTTTTTTTGAGGAACCTCCCTACTGTTTTCCATAGCGGCTGCACCAATTTACATTCCCACCAGCAGTGCACAAGGGTTCCCCTTTCTCCACATCCTCACCAACACTTATCTCTTGTCTTTTTGATGAAGCCATTCTAACAGGTGTGGGTGACATCTCGTTGTGGTTTTGATTTGCATTCTCCTGATGATTAGTTATGTCAAGCACCTTTTCATGTACCTGTTGGCCATTTGTATGTCTTTGGAAAAACATCTACTCAGGTCCTTTGCCTGTTTGTGTATGTGTCTGTTTTTGTGTGTCCATCTCTGCAGATATGTTGTTCTCTTCTGTGTGTCCTGCTCTGTCTGTGTCTCTGGGTCTGTCTATGTATTTTTCCCTGTCTCTTTGTCACTATGTATGTCCGTGTATTTCACGCAGGTGGTTATCTGTCTTTCTTTATCTGTGCCGGTCTATGCCAGCCTGTGTGTTCCCCTCTCAGCCCGTATGTCCACTAAGAGAATGCTTAGTCATCCTCACAGCTGAATAGGGACAAAACCCTTCAGAGATTGGGCTGGGAGAAAGAGGCCATAGTCAGGCATGCAGATAAAGATAATACATCACACCTGAATGTTTAGAACTCAACAAGAATTTAAGCACTGAATAGCCAAACCTGTGAGATGCAGTCAAACAGTTCTCAGAGGGAAGTGTGAGCCTTCAGATGTACTTATTAGGAAATGAGAAAAGTCCAAAACAAATAGCACATCAGCTTCAGCTGAAGAAAGAAAGAATGGAAGGGGCTCTCGGAGACTGAGTTCAGCTTCACAGATGGGGAAACTGCGGCCAAGAAAAGTTAAGCCACTTGCCCAAGTTCACAAAGCAGAGCAGTCACAGAAGAGCTGGGATTCAGAACCAGGTTTAGTTCCTCCCAGACCATTGTTCAAAGACTGTGGAGACTTTTGGCATCACTTGCTTTTGAATTCTTTTTTTAAAATTATTTTATTAAAAAAAAATAAGACTATGTCATGAATATAAGACAAGTGTTTTTTTGTTCTCTTCACTGAGCTTCCTGGTTGCTCAAATTTATTATAAATAGTACCTCTTGCTCAAACAGTTGTCCCCATCTCCCAGGACAGACTGGCGCCTTACAAACTTGACCCTTGATTCCTAGATTGGGGGAAGTGGGGACTCAGCCTCAGAGACTCTTGGGTACCCACTCCCCAAAAGCAGGACTCAAGGGAAAGAAAAACTAGGTAGAAACAGGGTCGAGAAGGCGGTGGGCAGCCCACCTTCTGTCCTCCCCCTGCCAGGAAGCAATTTTGCAATCCTGACCCCTCCCTTCCCCCTGGCTGGCTCAGGTCCAGCCCCTAACGGGAACAGGATGTGGGTGGAGACTTCCCCATGGCTGGTGCCCCTGTCCCCAGCCCAGGCAGGTATAAGGCCACCTTGCCAGACCAAGGGAACCTGGATGGAAAAGAGAGAGGCCGCCATGTCCTCTTGGAGCCCAGAGCAAAAACAGAGGTAGGTCCCCACCCCGCCCACCCTGGGCAGGCCCGGACACCAGGCAGTGCAGAGATCCATGGACATTCCGTCTGACCCACTGAAGTCACAGGACCAGACGTAGGCCTGCAGGCTGGAACAGACTGACACTCAGGCTCTATCTATGGACAGACTCATTCCCATACACACACTTACTGCAGAAGGCCCAGGTGGTCCACGGGCTGTAGTAACCAAGGATGTTCAGGTGGTCTCTAGTGCTGCTGGGCTAGGGCATTACTGCTGGAGGGACCGGGAGGAGCAGAAGCCCCAGCCCTCGAAGGGTTCCAGTACCAACTGTAAATCTCACCATCCCAAAGCCAAATGCCTGCCTCCAGACCTGTACAAGACAGGATGCACTTTTCATGCTCAGAGTCTCATTTGTATCTGGAGTCCTGGGTTGCACCCCAGAACTTTGGAGCAAGATGGGGCTGGGCACAGATAACCTAGACAGGGCTAGACAGAAAGAGGAGCAGCCCAGAGGGGGAAACTGAGAATTCTGCTTGGAAAGGTCAGAGAAAGCTTTGTGGAAAGGGGGCCATTGGAGCTGGGGTTTTGCAGGATGAGTAAGAGTTCATAGGCTCTGCCTTCAAAACATGGAGCCAGGGAGACAAGAAATGACCCAGAAAACAAGTGAGAGCAGAAGAAATTAGCAAGTTGGACTGCAAATAATTAACAGTCCATTGGGGCTGGGCTGGCAATGGGGAAGGGTAGTATGTAGGGGTCAGACTAAGAAACTCAGGTTTCATAGAATTCTTCCTGGAACAGGAGCTACTTCTGGCAGCTGTGGGGGGTGGGGGTTGAGGGTGGAAGCCAGGAGAGGAGGAGGAGGGGACTACTACACTAGTCCAGGCCAGCAATGAGGTGGCATGGTCCAGGGTGGTGAAAGTAGAGGTGGGAAGAAGTAGGCAGATTCTGGGTATATTTTCACTTTGCTGGGTATATAATATCATTATTTTGATTTATTAAGCATTTTCTGTCATTGCCTGCAGCCCAGTAGGCTGGGACTCCCATCTTTCTAGAATCCTCTTCCTGCTGCTGTTATTTGTGGTCTCAGCCCAGGGGGTCACCCCAAATCCAGACGCCTGCCTGGTGTCCCACTCGGGTAACGGCAGCTCCGTCTCCTGCCAACCACCTGCCAGAATCCCCCACTACTTCCCAGCTGACACCGTCTACCTGGCCGTGGAGTTCTTCAACCTGACTCAGCTGCCTGCCAACACCCTCCAGGGCATCCCTAACCTCCAGGAACTGCACCTTTCCAGCAACCAGCTGGAGGACCTCTCCGCCAAGTTCCTGCTGCCTGTGCCTCAGCTAAAGGTGCTCGATCTGACCCGCAACGCCCTGACCCGGCTGCCTCCTGGCCTCTTCCAGGTCTCAGCTGCCCTCCACACCCTGGTGCTGAAGGAAAACCAGCTGAAAGTTCTGGAGGCCTCGTGGCTGCACAGCCTGAAAGCCCTGCGGCATCTGGACCTATCCGGGAACCAGCTCCAGACGCTGCCCCCTGGGCTGCTGGCCAGTTTCACCGACCTGCTCATCCTTGACCTTGGCAATAACCAGCTGCAGACTTTGCCCCCTGACCTTCTGAGCGGCCCCTTGAGGTTGGAACGGCTGCACCTCGAGGGCAATAGGTTGCAGGAGCTCGGAGAGGGCCTTCTGGTGCGCCAGCCAAAACTGCGCTACCTCTTCCTGAATGACAACAGGCTGGCCACAGTGGCAGCCGGCGCCTTCCGAGGTCTGCAGAAGCTGGACATGCTGGACCTCTCCAACAACTTGCTGACCACCGTGCCCGAAGGGCTCTGGATGTCCTTGGGGAAAGCTGCTGGGAACATGAAGGACGGCTTTGACCTCTCAGGTAATCCCTGGATCTGCGACCAGAAACTGGACGACCTCTATGAGTGGCTGGTGGCCAACGAAGACAAGATGTTCTTCCGCAATGACACACGCTGCGCTGGCCCTAAAGCCTTGAAGGGCCAAATGCTCCTAGCAGTGGCCAGGTCCCCTTGAAGCCTAGGGCTGGGGGCGGGGTGGGGAGGCAAGGCTTGGCAGGACGCCGCACCCCACTTAGCAAATAATCCCACCTTCTAAGGGTGAGGCTGGGCTTCCCATAGTTGCTGGGACCTGTTTCGCCCATGTTGCCCCAAACACACCTCGGGCTCTTCCTGCTTCCTTGCCTCTGCTCAAGCTGTATGCTCTTCCAGAAATCTCTTTCCCCTCTTTCCCAGGTCTCTTGGTCTCTGGCCCCTCCAACCTGTCCTGGCCACACTGGGGTTGGCTCAATCCGGCTCTGTTTCCCCCAGTTTCAGGGGTTCTCTGAGTGCAGGGCCTGGGGCTGGGTTCCCTCTTACTCAGCATCACTCGGTTTGAGGTCAGACTGGAAGGGGTTAATAAATAACTGTTGAACAGAATTGGATGTATTCGCTGTGATCCTTGCATTCTCCCAAGGCGAATTCCTAGGTCTCCAGAATGAAGCAGGAGGAAAGGAGAGGCGTGCCATGAAATCCCAAACGGGTAGCAATTGCGATCTGATGGTTGTGACTGCTCCTCTCCCTTTCCCCATCCTTGGATTTAACTGGAAATAAAACCCTGACCATTGCCCAAGGTGTCATTTTACCAGTGGATTCCTTCCAGAGCTTGTGTCCTGGGGAAGGTTTAAATTAAACCAGATTGCTTCAGGGCTCCAAACAATTTTTCATGCTGGCCTGTGATAACCAGGGGAGCAGCTGCCCAGGACGAGCATGGGCAGGCTGGATGGGGCTGAACAGCTGGGCAGAGGCCCTGGGGGCTGTGTTTTCACAGCTCCAGAACCTCAGGGCCACCTTCCAACACAATGTTGGGCGTGATGGGGGTCGAGGTCAGACTGGGGGGACCCTGGGATGTTTGGGGCATGCTCGGTTTTTGCAGCTCCCTGGAAGGAGGGTCATGCCCACGTTGGTGGTCATTCCAGGTGTGGTGATGAAAGCCAGGGTTCTGCAATCTGGCAGAGCTGGGTTTGAATCAGATTCCTCAGTCCTAGGCGACCCAGGGCAAGCGGTTTAAGTATTCTGATCCTCATTTTGCTCATCTGTAAAATGGGGATCCAAGTGAATGGGCTGGCCTGTCTTCCGGCTTAGTTAAGCGGCAGATTTTAAAAAGTAAAAAGAAAGACCTTGAGGACTTGCCCAAGGTCACTGGGCGAAGCGGTGGGGGGGGCTGTGATCGCCCTCCACCGTCTCTGCGGCAACAGCAGTGAGGGTGACAGGTGGCCAAACTTAGCCAAGGAAAGTAGCTCAATCCTTGGCATACAGCGTCCCCAAGTTGCTATAGCAACCGCAGGGCGCTCTGGGAGCCCCTGGGTAGGGCGAGGGGGCCCGGAGCCCCGCCCCGGGCACTCCCCCCTCAGGCCTCTCCCTATTGGTCGGTCCCCGAAGGTCCCGCCCCCAAATCACTATAAGGCGGGCGGGGAAGGCTGGCGTCGGAGGTTGGAGTTTAAGTGTGGGGTCTGTCGCAGTACCTGGGGGCTGAGGCTGAACGCGCCCGGGTGAGTGCCTCGCGGGCGGCGTCCAGGAGTGCCCAGCAGGCCCAGGGGCGCGGTGGGTGGGTGGGAGGGCGAGAGTCCAGCGGCTTGGGGAGAGGAGTGGTGTGACAGGCCGGAGCAGGTGGCTGAGACCCTTGGTCCAGTTGGCAAAAGCTCAGGACCCAGTTGGGAGAGGACTAGGGTTCTGAGGGCGCTGGGTGAGGACGGGGGAAGAACTGCAGGCGGGGAGTCTGAGGTCGAAGTCCCGCTCTGAGTCTACTTAGCTGAGTGACCTTGGGCCCACCATGGACCTGCTGTGTGCTTCAGTTTCCCTGTGTGTCAAACTGGACTGTGGGTTTACTGGGGTTCTGCGGCTTGCTCGGTTCCATCCCGGGCCAGGGCAACAGGGATCTTCCCTAACTGCAGCGGAGGCAACAGCCCACACAGGTGAAGGCATTTGCCCAAAGTCACACAGCAGGTAATGGCAAGACTCGAACTCAGGTGTCTCTCTGCCCAGAGCCCATGCTTTGAATCACTGCAGGGCCTCCACTTTGTCAGAGGTTCTCTACTATGCACCTGCTGTGTACAGAGCCCTGTGCATGCATTGTCCCTGCCCAGGGCGCTCTGAGGTAGGCATTATCATTACCTCATTTTGCAGATGAGGAAACTGAGGCCCCAAGAGGGAAGGAGACTTGCCCGGGTCACCAAGCCCAGCCAGACAGAACCCAGGGCCTGGGCGGGAGCCGGGAGGGCTGGCGTGCAGGGACCCGTCACTCTGTCCTGCCCCCAGGGTGACCCTGTTTGCAGTAGGCATGTCAGAAGACGAGGCGGCTCAGGCCCCCAGACCCAGCTTGTGGGAGCAGGACCAGCAGGTAAGGGGCTTCACCTCCCATGGAGCTCAGCACGGGAGGAGGTGGGGGGGCAGTCCCTCCTGGGACAGTTTCAGACTGGGTCCCCCTGCCCTTGCTTCGAGCACCTTACTCTGAGGGCATTTTGGAGCATGGTTGGGGGAGGCACATTCTACCCATTTCCCAGAGGGGCAAAGTGAGGCCCAGGGAAGGGTGTGTCTCTGGGATGTGTCTCTCCAGACACTCTCAGCCAGCTTACCTGGCCTCTGCCCAGCTCTCTCCCACTCCCATCTCTGGGTCTCTACCTGTATCTCTCTGTTTCTGTGTCCACCATCATGGCACTCTTAACAACAACAACAATAATAATAGCAGCAATCACAGCCTATACTCTGCATCATTCACTGTTCCAAGCGCTTCACATATTGTACTCCTTGAATCCCCATCACAGCCCTAGAAACCCATTTTACAGATAGGGAGACTGAGGCACAGAGCAGTTCACACACTTGCCCAAACTCACACAGCTTGAAAGTGGAGAACCAGAACTGAACGCAGGTGGTCTTGCTCCAGAGGCTGTGCCCTTAATGACCAGACACTAATGGCTCTTCCCTCAAGGAGACTTGAGTCTTTCAGAACCGGTCCCGCTCTGTGTATGCTGTTGAGAACAGGAGCTCTAGGCGCACCTCGGCGTGGGTGTCCATTGCCTGCACGCAGCTGCGCTCAATACACTTCCCCCCCCCACCCCTCTCACCTGCCCCTCGTCCCGGCCCAGAGAGGGTGAATGGGCTCTCTAGCATGTGGCTGAGCCCCCCACCTCCACCTGGGATCCCTCTGATGCCACCCCTTCCTGCAGAACGTGGTGCAGCGTGTGGCGGCCCTGCCCCTGGTCAGGGCCACGTGCACCGCGGTCTCCGATGCTTACAGCGCCGCCAAGGACAGGCACCCGCTGCTGGGCTCCGCCTGCCGCCTGGCTGAGCACTGCGTGTGCGGCCTGACCACGCGTGCCCTGGACCACGCCCAGCCGCTGCTGAGCCACCTGCAGCCCCAGCGTGAGTCCCCCTGGCCAGAGTCCTGGGTCCTGTGGTTTGTCCCACTGCCCCACCCTCTCATGCTCCATCTGCATGACAGGTGCTGCAGTGGACCCCCTGAGACGGGTGTCCCTCTGCAGTCTCACCTATGCTGCGTGCCTTTACTCTGTCCACCGGCCTGTCCCCCATCCATCTGTGTCATCCCCTCTCTTGGTCCTTCTGCCTGTGCCATCTCACCCTCCATTCTCTGCCTGTCCCATCCCCCATTCTACCTGCATCCCTTCTGCCCTCTGTCTCTGCTTATTTGTCCCTCTGTAGTTTGATCACCTGCCCGTCTGCCCTTAGCTGTTTCCTTGGGGCCCCCCTCCTTTTGTCCCCATCTTGTCTCACTGTCCTCCTCCCTTTGGCTAGCCTGATGTGCCTTGAGTCCCTTTGCCTGTCCAATCTCCCTCCCCTGTCTGCCCCTTCCTCCACCCGTCCTGAGCCTGTGACCAGCTCAGGGGGTCCAACCTGGCAGTGGGGTTGGGGGACAGAGAGACCCTTGGCCTCGCATCTGACCAAGGAAGGGGATCACCTGAGGGTCCCAGCCCAGGGCCTTGCCCGCCTCCTTCTCAGCCGGCTTGTGTGACCTTGAGCCTGCTCGCTGGGGCGTCTGAGCTGGACATGGGTGAGGAGTCACCTTGGTGCTGGCAGCAGCGGTGGCAGGGCAGAGGCGGGAAGGGCAGAGAGGCAGGGTCCAGCCTGGTGGCTCACCCACACGCTCAGGGTCCCGGCCCCTTGCAGGGGGCCAGCCAGGTGCCCCCTCTGTCTTTCCCTCCGTATGTGTGTGTGTCTCCTTTTTTCTCTGCCTCTCCCTCCAGCATCCCCTCTCTCTATGTCCCTGTGTCCCTCTCTCCCTCGACATCTCCCCAATTCTCGCTCGCTGCCTCTCTGTCTCCAGTGGCCACAGTGAACGATCTCGCCTGCAGGGGCCTGGACAAGCTGGGGGAGAAGCTGCCCTTTCTCCAGCAACCTTCAGAGACGGTACCCAGCACCACCAGATTGTGGGGAAGCTGTAGGGGGTGGAGGTGGCAGTGAGAAACACAGCCTAAACACCTGGGTCAGCTGGACTCCAGGACCCAGTCAGGCTTTGGTCAACTGGAACAAAACAGCAGCCAGATGAAAATCATTGACAGCCGTGTTTACTGAGCACATAATATGTGCCAGCTGGTGCTGGGAATCCCTTCAGCAACCCCATGAGGAAGAGATTTGATTTTCCTCCACTTTGTAAGAGGGGAAATTGTGGCCCAGAGCCAAACAGGGGCCAGGGGTCCTTGCCCCGCGGCCCCAGGGAGCTGGGGGCAGGGGAAGGGAGCCGGAGACCTACAGCAACTGGAGCTGGGCCCCTTCCGCCAGGTGGTGAACTCGGCCAAGGACGCAGTGGCCAGTGGCGTGACAGGCGTGGTGGGCCTGGCTCGGCAAGGCCGCCGCTGGAGCGTGGAGCTGAAGCGATCCATGAGCCACGCCGTGGACGTCGTGCTGGGCAAGTCAGAGGAGCTGGTAGACCACTTCCTGCCCATGACTGAGGAGGAGCTTGGTAAGGCCAGAGCCCTCCCCGCTCGCCCCTGAATCCTCCTACCCATCCCTGGCGGTGACGGATCAGAGAGGTCCCGGCCTCACCCAAGGCCACATAGCAGATCAGTAGGGAACATGGAGCTCCAGCCCAGGCCTGACCTCCCCCAACCCGCATCCTACTAGAAATCTGACTACCCAGAGCCCCAAGAGTATATGGGGCTTATAGACTTGAGGGCCACGGCCTCCAGCTGCTGGCCCCCCATACTGTAGTATTTGGCCTGTGCAATGCCTTTAAAATGGTTTAATTCATCACATGCATTTAAAAATCAGGTTTTGCCCTACAAATCCTGATTTCTAACTTGCCTTGGAAAATCAGACGTTTGGGTTGAATGGCGTCCTCCCCTTTACGTGGTTCCCTTAAACCCCACCATTCTCCAGTGTTCTACATCTGGTCCGTTGACCCTGGAGACAATCTGACTTCCAAACCCTGCTTTATGGCACTAGAGGAACATGGGGCGTGCCCCCTCCTTCGCAGAAAGGTTGTGAGCCATTTTTGAAGCACCTTCTGTGGGCCAAACACTTGTAAGCAACTCTTTCATTATTATAAGCTCCATTCACAGATGAGGAAAATCGAGGTAAAGAGACCCGGGATTCGAACCGAGGCAGTCAGTAAAGTGGTTACGAGTGCCTGGGTTCGAATCCCGGGTCAGCCTCTTGCACCCCGTGGGACTTCACCTCTATTTACCTTGGGTTTCCTCATCTGTAAATAGAGCTAATAATAGTGCCTACATCGGAGGGCTTGGGGATGGTCGCATGAATTGATATTGTAGAGGGGAAATATACAAGCTGTGGGAGAGCCCATGGGCGTGTCCACCCAGAAGCAGAGGGCGTGGGCACGCTGACTCCCCTCCCCATCCCATCCTCCAGCGGCGCTGGCAGCGGAGGTTGAGGGCCCGGAAGTGGGCTCTGTGGAAGAGCAGCGGAGACAGCAGGGCTACTTTGTACGCCTGGGTTCCCTGTCGGCGCGGCTCCGCCACCTGGCATATGAGCACTCTCTGGGGAAACTGAGGCGGAGGAAACACCACGCCCAGGACACACTGGCCCAGTTGCAGGAGACTCTGGAGCTGGTGAGAGCCCTCTGCCTGCCCCCCTTTCCCACCTCGTGATGCAGGCCAGCATGCGTGGATTGAGTGCCCGCGGACTACCTGGTCCCCTGCTAGTCTGAAAGGGGGAGGCGGAACCGTGTATGTGCAGGGCTGGGGCAGAGGAGGGACCCGGGGCTGGAGGCATTCAGTGGGGGTCAAGGCTCAGCCTGGGGAGGCAGGAAGAGGTTTTGTGGAGGAGGGGAAGTTATAGGCGGTTAAGATGGATGGGAAGAGAGTGAAGGTACCTCTTCCCGGGCTCTCCCATCACCAATCACAATCTTCCCAGCCTTTAGGTTCTAGCTGATAACCCAGCTTCTTTCCCCGTTGTGCATCGCTCCCTGCTCCAAAGGAACATAACAGCTCCTGTTTTCTGGGTTTGATGAGTTCAGACGCCCCCAACCTGCTCCTCCTGCATCCCTCTCCCCATCTCAACTGATGACAGCCCTGTCCTTCCAGGGCCTCAGGCCAAAACCTGGGAGTCACCCTCAACTTCCCTCTTCTCCTCCTCTCCCACATCCGACATATCAGCCAGTACTGTTGGCTCTGCCTTCAAAGTCTACCCAGAACCCGCCCACACCTCCTCCTTTCTCTTGCTCCACCTGGGTCCAGCCCCCGTGATTGCTCAACCTGGTCCTGGTTTCCCATCCTGGACCCCACAGTCTGTCCTTCCTGAAGCAGCCACCAGAGGGCACCTGTGAGCACCGGAGTGGGCTAATTTCACTGAGCAGAGTGTCCTCAAGGTTCATCCATGTTGTAGCGTGTTTCAGAATTTCCTCCCTTTTTAAGGCTGAATAACAGTCATCGCTCAGTATCTGCGAGGGATTGGTTCCAGGACCCCCCACGGATACCAAAATCCGAGGATGCTCAAGTCACTTCTGTAAAATGGCGCAGTACAGTTTGCCCTCTGTACCCACCGGTTCTGCATCCACGGATTCAACCAACTGCGAACCTTGGTTGAATCCACAGATGCAGAACCCGCGGATACAGAGGGCAGACTGTGTTCTACTGTGTGGATCACAGTTTATTTCTATTAATCTTCTAATACCTGCCCTGTCCTGGGCACTGAAGGCACAGTGGCCCCCTCAGGACACTCACAGGCCAGTAGGGGGACTAGGGTCATGATGGGAGAGCATGCTGGGTTCTGTGGGACCCGGAGGGAGGGATCCACCCAGCCAGGAGCCGGGGAAGGGAGGCTTCTTGGAGTGGGTGACGTCTACAGTGAGACTTGAACTGAAGTGAACCAGGCAGGGGGATGGGATGGAGAGAAGAGTGTTCCTAGCAGAGGCACAAGCATGGGCAAAACCTGGCAGTGAGTCTGAGTTTCAGGGGAACCACAGGTCTCAGGTCTGACCACGGGCAGGGGAGAAAATGGGCAGATCGGCCAGGCTGGATCCGTAGGCGCGGAAGGTTTGCATACAGTGGATGTTCCGGAAATGCCTATTGAGGCCAGATCCAGGCTGGGGTCCTGGTCCCCCCAACATTCCAAATCCTCCAGTTCTGACTACTATGGTCCCTGTCCCCACAGATTGACCACATGCAGTGCGGGGTGATGCCCATCACCCCAGCCTGCCCGGGGAAGGTGCATGAGCTGTGGGAGGGCTGGAGCCAGCACTCCCCAGAGAACAGCTGCCGCAGTCAGGTAAGATGGCGTGGAGGAGGGGGGCTGGGGGGGGCGTGGGGGGGTTCTGGATCTGACAGGGGTTGCCAGGGGCTGGGGCTCCAGCCGGCTCCAACCAAGTACTGAGGTCAGCTGGTTCGAGAGTCCATGGGGAAACTGAGGCAGGGCGGGGGTCCTGGCGGGGGTCCATCCGGGACACCCAGGCCCCTCCCCTCCCCTCCCCTCCCCTCCCCTCCCCCGCAGGCGGAGCTGGAGACCCTGGTGCTGTCCCGAAGCCTGATGCGGGAGCTGCAGAGCACCGTGGACGCGCTGGAGACCAGCGTGCGGGGCCTGCCCCCCAGCGCCCAGGAAAAGGTGGCCGAGGTGCGGCGCAGTGTGGACGCCCTGCAGGCCGCCTTCGCCGACGCCAGCTGCTTCGAGGACGTGCCGGCGGCCGTGCTGGCCGAGGGCCGGGGCCGCGTGGCCCGGGCCCAGATGTGCGTGGAAGAGCTGCTGGAGCTGGTGGTGCAGGCCGTGCCCCTGCCCTGGCTGGTCGGGCCCTTCGCGCCCATCCTCGTGGAGCGGCCCGGGCCCCCGCCCGACCTGGAGGCCCTGGTGGACGAGGTCGTGGGGGGGCCCGACCCCCGCTGGGCGCACCTGAACTGGCCGGCCCAGCAGAGAGCCTGGCAGGCCCAGTACGGGGACGGGATGGGCCTCCCCGGGGACATTCCCGAGGAGGAGCCTAAGTCCCCCAGCCGCCGCAAGCACACCCTGATGCCAGAACTGGACTTCTGACCCGATGGGGCCGTGGGACCGCGAAAGCAGCTGGAGGCCGTCCTGCACCCCGAGATCCCTGCTGCCCCCTAGCGGCCGTGCATCAGCATTACTAGCCGATGCCTTGGCCTTGGCCCAGGCACGGAGTTGGGGGCTGGGGACCTAACTCTGAATCCTAGACCAGCTTCACTGATATTAGACCATCCCCAGTCTTTCCCTTGGACATATGAGGACTTGAACCTAATTCAGGTCTGACTAGCCCCAAGCTGCGTTCACTGGCTGTGGTCCCGCATTGCCCCACCCCAAGAAGCTGATCAAAACTCCCCAGAGAGTCGCATGTTTTGCCCAGATAGAAGCACACGCTTCTGTTTGGGGTTTTGAAAAGTGAGTGTCCCCTTCCTCCCCCAGCTTGTCTATCCCGGACTGAGGGGTCCCCAAAGATGCTTCAACAGCTGGACCTGCCACACCCACTTGCTTTGCTGTTTGGGGTTTTGCTCTCCAGAATAAAGGTGCTTCATGTTGTCCAAAGGCCAGTGGCCTCTGTTCCAGCCGAGGTGGGTCTCAGTGTCGGGGTGCTGGGGGCCTCAGAGGTGTGCAACTGTATGGCACAAGCCAGGGTTCGAAATTTGAAAGGAGTGACGCCTCCCTGACCAGCTTGACATCTTGTCTGGAGTTCCCCGTTAGTGCCCCACCCACCCGGGTTAAGCATTCGGATGTAGGTTCCTGGAATGGAAGCTGTTCATACTTTAATGAATTTCTTGGAAACCGCAAGGAGCGGGATCGAGAGGAGGGGGCTCAGAGGGAGCAGCTCCTCCTATGCCCTCCTCCCTGGACCTGTAGGAGCTGAGCTTGCTGTGGCTTCTCTGGCTGCACTGGTCAGGATGGGGGAGACAAACGCAGGGTAAGGGGCACAGGCCAGTCTCGTGGGGGCCCCCCGTCCTCTGACCGTGTTCTTGGCTGTCCCTCAAACTCCCCTGTGGCCAGGCAGGGTGTTGGGAAAGCACGGTCTGATGTGGTGAGGTCAGGGTGTTCCCTGCCTTCCTTGGGATCTGGTCCATGGGTGGCTCTGGGAGTCCCAACCACTTCCCACCAGTTAGATTCACCTCCCTGCCCCTCCTCGGGAATGTCCGTGGCTCCCTTTGCCCTCAGACCAAACATCCACGCTCCTCACCCTGGCATTTGAGGACTTCTGGTTTCATCCTTGGGCTGACAGAGACACTGCTGCAGTCCCACTGAACTGTGCACATTCCCCCACCTCAGGGCCTTTGTTCAGGCTGTGCCTGGAATGCCTCCCACCCTCCCCACCATCTCTCAGATACATCTCATCCATCCTTAAGCCCAGCCCCAATGCCACCTCCTCCAGGAAGCCTTCCCTGACTCTCCCCTGGTGGGATAGCTCCAACCCTCTGCAGCCCACCTTCTTGGGGCTCCAAGTGCTTTCTACCTGGATATAAACCACAGGCAGCCTTGCCTTCTCTTCCCTCACAAGGCTGGGGGCTCCTGGAGGGCCAGGCTTGGTGAGGATGAGCCGAATGACACACAGAAGGGGCATGTGACAGAGGGACCGGCTCAGCCTCAGGCAAAGGCACGGCAGTGGGGAATCAGTTTGACCAGCACTGAGGGGAGGGAAAGAGCATGAGGTAAGTCCTGGAATTTGGGGGGAGGGAGCAGTAGTTAAGGCCCTCAGGTTGAGTCCCCCCCTTGCCTACAAACGGATGGGTAAGCAACTGCTCCTCTCCAAACCTCAGTTTTCTCCTCTGTGAAACGGGTATGAAAGTAGGAGTAAGGTAGCCCTTACTACCTTAAGTAAGTAAGCCCTCAATCCTAGTAGGCCGTTCACCTGTGGAAGCTATCGTTCATTCACTCATTCGTTGGTTCATTTAACAAATAGTTATTAAATAGCGCCTGCTGTGTGCCAGGCAGTCTTGTACCTTGCGGGCACGGCAGTGAGCAAAATGCAGAAAAATTCTGCCCTCTAGGAGGGACAGACCATAAACAAGAAAAATACGTAAATTATTTGTCTTAGTAGGTGATGAGAAATGAAAGCTGGAGGATGGGGGAGTGTGCAGGGGTAGAAGGAGGGCGATATTTTTTTAAATAGGAGAGGAGGGGTCCAGGAAGACCTTTCTGAAAAGGTGACATATGTGCAAAGATGGACGAGCATTCCTCACAAAGGGCAGCTGGTGCAAAGGTCTGGGGGCAGGACCGGGCCTGGTGCGTTGGAGGAACAGTGAGGAGGCCCATGTGTCTGGAGCAGAGTGAGCGAGGGGGAGAGAGGGAGGAGGGGAGGACAGGGAGGGAACAGGGTGGGTCTTGTGGGCCACAGGGAGGACTTGGGCTTTTACCCTGAGGGAGGTGGGAGCCCTGGAGGGCTGTGGGCAGAGGAAGGAAGGGACCTAACTCGGTGTTTATGATCATTTTTGTTATTTTTGCTGGGTTTCTCCCCCTTCGCTATGCTGTGGCAGCCCTGCAGAGAGGGGAGGGGAGGGGAGGGGAGAGGCACACCCTGGGTTTCCCACCCCCCTTCTCCACCACCTTTGGGAAGCATTGGCTGAGGAGAGAGTTTGGGAGACACCCCTGTTTTGTTCCCCAACTGTTTGGCAAACACAGTGATGGCTCCAAGGAAACGACCTGGGGGTCATCAGGCCCAGTGGCTGGACCTTCCCTCCTCCCAGCTTAGCACCCAGAGCCATCAACTGGACACAGCTGGGACCCCTGTCCCAGGGGCGGGCAGGGGGCATTCAGGGAGGGCGTAGCAGTCATTTCTCTGCCTGCACACCCACCCACAGACAGCCTGCTGGCATATAGGCTCTGGGTCTGGGTTCAAATCCTGTCTCTGCCACTTCCCAGCTCTGTGGCCTCAGGTACAGGATACCTCTTCCAGGAATCCACCCTCGGTTGGCCCAAGCCCACCAGGCCTGGATCTCACTTCTAGGGCACCTCCAGTTCTGTTGGTGTCCTGTCTTGGTCTGTATTTAGGCCCTTTCTCAAGGGAAGTCCCTTCTGGAGAGTGACACGTCCCCTCACTGCTCAGGACAGACCCTGCTCATCTCTTTCTGCCTGGACAATGCTAAGCTGATGTTTGTTGAGCACCTGCTAGGTACCAGGCACTGGGGTAAACAGGTTACACGCATGACCTCATTTCATGCTCACAACTACCCTATGAGTTGGTCCGTTTAGCCAAACATTTATTAAGTTGCCAACTGTGTGCCAAGTATTGTTCTATTGCAGGGGACACAGCAGCGAACAAAAGACAGGCCTGGTGGAGGTGAGGGAAGAAGCTGTGTGGGTGTCTGGGGAAGATGCTCCAGGCAGAGGGAATAACAGGTGCAAAGGTCCTGGGGCAGGGCCAGGCCTGGACATTTGGGGGAACAGAGAGGAGGCCTGTGTGGCTGAAGCATGGTGAGTGAGGGGGGCAGAGAGGGAGGGAGATGAGGGCAGGGAGGAAGTAAGACCTTGTGGGCCACGGTGAGGAGTCTGGAGGGGGCAACTGAGGCACAAGGATGGTAACTGGCCAAGGTGGCCCAGCAGAGCGACTTGAACCATGCCCGTCACACAGATGGAAGTCAGAGGCCGAGAGCGTGCAGGCTGTGCCTTGAGGGTACAGGACGGCCCATGAATCACTCAGTCTGGTGGGGGTGGGTGCCATGGGCAGAGGCTGCCCAGTGCTGAGAGCAGGGGAAAGGTGCTGGGCCCGGGGCCCACGCTGGAGCGGGCAGGCACGTGACTAGCCAGGGCCCTCCCCTGGCCCACTGGCCGCCTGCCTCTGCCGGCCAGGCCTGCACCACCCCAGACCCTATAAGGCCTGGGAGCTGAGAGCAGAGCCAGATGCCAGCTGTGCTTCCCGTCACTCCAGGGGACCCTCACACGGTCCAGGTGAGCAATGCCAGGGTGAGGCTGGCCTCCGGGCGGGTATCGGGGGACTGCTCAGGGTTATGGGTGTGGGGCAGGAGGCCCGGGAGCCCCCATTCATGCCCCCTCTCTGCCCTTCCAGCTGCTTAGAGGATTACCATGTCTGCTCAAGATGAAGGAGGCCGGGATCCCCCCAAACCCAAGGGCAAGGTGAGGGCAGGAGTGGGAGGGAAAGATCGCAACTGGGGCCTGGAGAGACCACAGAACCTTGGGAAGGTGACCTCCACAGTCCTGGGGTCTGGAGGGGCTTCCCGGGGGGGTGGTGGGGGAGGGATCTGAAGGCCACAGTGCCAATCTTCCCTCCAGTCCCAAGCTGGAGGGTGGGGGGTGGGAGAATGCACTCAAACCTCAGTTCTTTCCTTGCTGTGTGACCCTGGGCCAGCCTCGGCCCCTCTCTGAGCCTCAGTTTCCCCATCTGAGAAATGTGGGCCATGTAAGGAAAAGGAGAGACCCAGAGAATGAACTTTTTCTCTGTCCATGGGAGGCAGGCTGAACCTGCCCATTGCTCAGGCGAGGAGACTGAGGCTTAGTGGCTGAGGTCATCCAGGAGCAAGGGCCTGAGGCGGTTTGGGAACCCAGGGCTCTCTGATGCTCCCCTCACCCCACCCCCACCATGGCCTGGCTCTGCTCATGCTGCCCCCCACCCCATGTAGACCCTGGGCAGCTTCTTTGGGTCCCTGCCTGGCTTCAGTTCTGCCCGGAACCCGGCGGCCCACGCCCACAGCTCAGCGAGAGAGGCCCGGCCGGTCGCCCATCCCGCAGATGCTCCAGCCGCCGAGACTGCCCAGCCCCAGGCTCAGGGTGAGTGCACAGCTCCGTGGAGGCGGGAGCTCTGGAGATGGACCCCAGCAGGGACTTGTGCCCATCTTGGGGGTGCTTCATAGGTGCCTGCGTCATCTCAACAGAGCCCACGCAGCTGGCATGCTCATTTAGTGCCAGATGGGGACCTGAGACATAAATATGAGTGGCCCAAGGGGGCACAGCCAGCAATGCCCCCCACATTCTCAACCCCCCCTCCGCCTTTCATCACCCCGTTTCTGACACACTGTGGACCAGGGGCTGGGCGTTCTGCATGTCTAAGCTCATCAAAGATTTTGATCCTGGTTCCAGAGAGGGGCAGCAGTTTCCCGGGCGTCACACAGCCTGGTGTGTTCCCCATCCTCCAGTTGCTCAGCTGGGGTGCTCGGGGCAGCCCTAGCCCCAAGTCCTGAAGAGGGGCTGGTGCAGGGGAGCCCAGGCTGGGGCGGCCGCTCTGGGCCTGGAGCCGCAGGCAGCTGACTTCTGCTCCATATACCCAGGCCTGGCAGGCGGCTGCCAGCTGTGGTGGAGTGGGGCAGGGCGGGGCCCCGAGTCCTCTCCCTGCATCACCCCGGGTGGGCATCCAGCATCCAGGACCCAGGCAGAGAAAACTCTAGAGAACCCCTGCTCCAGGAGACCGCCCCTGGGGTTTGAGGGAGCCAGACCCACGGCCGTGGATGTCACCTTCTGCCGTCCCTGGCAGGGCAGCTGGGACATTCCTGACCTTTTGGGCTGTGCCCGCTGATTGTGCAATGGGCTTCAGGGTGGCTGATGCCAGCGCGTGTCCCTCCCTGGGTTGCCTGATTAGCTCTTGTCCCCACAGTGGCCACCGACCCGGAGCAGACGACCAGGGGCATTGAGAAGACGCTGCCGCTTTCAGACAGGGTGAGAGGGGCTGGCAGAGCCTGGTCTGGTCTGATGGGCTCCGCCTCCCCCTGGGTACCTCCTCCTGGGATGTTTCAGTTCCTGCCATTTGGGGGTTGTCATAGGCCAAGGAGCAGGCAGACACCCCTGTGGGATTCCAGGCCAGTCTTCCCCTCTGAGCCTCTGTTTCTACATCTGTAAAATGGGTGCAGTACTGCCTTACTGCTCGGCACCATGAGGCTCCATCCGGTCTACAGACACCCCCCACCCCCACTCCAGTTCTGTGCCTAGCACATTACGACCCAAACAGTGGTAACTCACTCACCCTGTGTCAGGCTCTGGGCTCAGTGTTTACATGTGCTGCTTAATAGTTAACCCTCCCAACCGTCCTGCGAGGAAGGGAGCAATAGTACCCCACACAAAAGCTGAAGCACAGAGAAGCCAAGCCACCTGCCAAAGGTCACACAGCAAGACACTGTAGCATGGGATTTGAACCTTGGGCAGTCAGAGGCTGAACAGTGGCCAACGATGCATCCACCCTCGGTCCTGGATGACCGGGGACCGCCCATATAACCATGTCCTCAGGGCCAGGGCAAGCGGAGTGGCTGATGTAAGACTGCTGAGGGCCATAGCAGGGTGACAGAGCCCTGATACAACCCTTCCGCCCAGCACACACCCCACACTGGCGTCTTCCTCAACTCCCCTCTGCCCTCAGCTCGGCCAGATCTGAGCATCTCGGAGGGCAAAGAACCACCGGGCTCACCCTGTGGCCCAAATTAAAATGGACCCCGGCAGCTGAGGGCCCCCCTCCCCACTTTTTCACTCCTCCCCCTCCACCCCTCTTCACTTGCATTAATGGAGCATCTGTTGCCTGCAAAGTGCTTCAGGCACCTTGACTCAGTTTTCTCTGCCAATCTTTGAAGGAGGTGCTGTTTTTATTGTTTTTTGTTTGTTTGTTTGTTTAAATGGCTGGGAGGGGATTTTTTTAAATAAATTTATTTATTTATTTATTTATTTATTTATTTATTTATTTTTGGCTGCATTGGGTCTTCGTTGCTGTGCATGGGCTTTCTCTAGTTGCGGTGAGCGGGGGCTACTCTTTGTGGCGGTGCGCGGGCTTCTCATTGCGGTGGCTTCTCTTGTTGTGGAGCACGGGCTCTAGGCGCGCGGGCTTCAGGAGGTGTGGCTCGCAGGCTCTAGAGTGCAGGCTCAGTAGTTGTGGCGCACAGGCTCAGTAGTTGTGGCGCGTGGGCTTAGTTGCTCCGTGGCATATGGGATCTTCCCGCACCAGGGCTCGAACCCATGTTCCCTGCATTGGCAGGCGGATTCTTAACCACTGCACCACCAGGGAAGTCCAAGAGGTGCTGTTTTAATTGCCGCTCTTCAGATGAGGCTCAGAGAGGGGATGTGGCTTGCCTGAGGTAACACAGCAAGTGTGGGAAAGAGCTGAACCCAGGTTTCTGTGGGCAAGGTGCCCACTTGAGACGATGCTGGGCAGGAGGCAGGTGGTGAGAATAACATTTCAGGGCTTCTCAACTTCAGTCGTCTGGCCAATTCAGGGCCGGGTCATCCTCTGTGGGGGGCCATCCTGGGCACCGGGGGGTGTTCAGCAGCACCCCTGACCCCACCCACCCACTCAGTGCCAGGAGCTCCCTCTTCCCTGAAGTTGTGATCGTCACAGATGTCCCCAGACATCGCCCAGTGTTCCCTGGGGGGGGGGGCGGGGGCAGGATCACCCTGGGTCACCCCTAACCCTGGGTTAAGAACCCCTGAATTGGAAATAGGAAACTGCTGGTTGAACCTGGGTGGTGGCAACCCTGAGGCCATCACAGCCCTTCAGCAGTTTGGATGAACAAGAGGAAACTGCCCTCATTTTTGACCTACCAAGTTATCGACAGTTTCCTATGGCTCAAACCCAATACTTGGCCCTGTACTTTTCCAGTTATTACTCTTCTAAACATAGATACCCAGATCCCCTTCTCTTACTTGAATACATTCATGCTAACAAGCATTTGGCCTCCTCAAATTTCTCCCCGTGATGGGGAAACCAGTCTCAAAATTGCCATAGAGATTAGGCAAGATGAAGAAAACACGTAATTCAATGGCTTGCTGAGTACAAGGCTAAGGGATATTGAGCAAGGAGGGTCCCAGAGGTGCTAGGGAATAGCTGTCAGCAGTGGGGGATCTATTGTGTCAGGGGAACCACGGGGCGCTGGGACAGAGCTCAGTAGGCTGTATCCTGGAAGCCAGGGAGGGAGGTATGTCGGGGTGGGAGAAGAGCAGGCTGGGCCTCTGGGAGGAAGGTCCCACTCCCCGGGTCATGTTAGGGATGAGGTGGAGACTGGGGAAGGGTGGGGAGTGAGGTGTCTAGCACTCTCTGCTTGATCACGAATGTCCTTCCTCATCAGGTCATCTCCGGGACAAACGACTTAGTGTGGTCCGAGATGACCAGGACCAAGGATGCCTTCTCATCTGGGATGGCCAACATCATGGACACAGCTAAAGGCATGGTCCAAGGAGGCCTGGGCATGACCCAGTCCACGCTCACAGGCACCAAGGATGCAGTGTCCACTGGGCTCACTGGGGCAGTGAACCTGGCCAAGGGCACCGTCCAGACTGGCATGGACACCACCAAGACTGTCCTAACAGGCACCAAAGATGCAGTGTCCACTGGCCTCACTGGAGCAATGGGTGTTGCCAAAGGGGCCGTCCAGATGGGTGTGGACACCACCAAGACTGTCCTGACAGGCACCAAAGATGCAGTGTCCACAGGGCTCACTGGGTCAGTGAACATGGCCAAGGGCACCATCCAGACTGGTATGGACACCACCAAGACCGTCCTAACAGGCACCAAAGATGCAGTGTCCACTGGGCTCACTGGGGCAGTGAACATGGCCAAGGGCACCGTCCGGACTGGCATGGACACCACCAAGACTGTCCTCACAGGCACCAAAGATGCAGTGTCCACTGGGCTTACTGGGGCAGTGAACATGGCCAAGGGCACCGTCCAGACTGGCATGGACACCACCAAGACTGTCCTCACAGGCACCAAAGATGCAGTGTCCACTGGGCTTACTGGGGCAGTGAACATGGCCAAGGGCACTGTCCAGACTGGCATGGACACCACCAAGACTGTCCTGAGAGGCACCAAAGATGCAGTGTCCACTGGGCTTACTGGGGCAGTGAACATGGCCAAGGGCACTGTCCAGACTGGCATGGACACCACCAAGACCGTCCTAACAGGCACCAAAGATGCAGTGTCCACTGGGCTCACTGGAGCAATGGGTGTGGCCAAAGGGGCCGTCCAGATGAGCGTGGACACCACCAAGACTGTCCTAACAGGCACCAAAGATGCAGTGTCCACTGGCCTCACTGGAGCAATGGGTGTGGCCAAGGGGGCCGTCCAGACTGGCATGGACACCACCAAGACTGTCCTCACAGGCACCAAAGATACAGTGTCCATTGGGCTCACTGGGGCAGTGAACATGGCCAAGGGCACCGTCCAGACTGGCATGGACACCACCAAGACTGTCCTAACAGGCACCAAAGATGCAGTGTCCACTGGCCTCACTGGAGCAATGGGTGTGGCCAAGGGAGCCGTGCAGATGGGCATGGACACCACCAAGACTGTCCTGACAGCCACCAAAGATGCAGTGTCCACTGGGCTCACTGGATCAGTGAACATGGCCAAGGGCACCGTCCAGACTGGTGTGGACACCACCAAGACCGTCCTGACTGGCACCAAAGATGCAATGTCCACTGGGTTCACTGGAGCAATGGGTGTGGCCAAGGGAGCCATCCAGACCGGCGTGGACACCACCAAGACCGTCCTGACTGGCACCAAAGATGCAGTGTCCACTGGCCTCACTGGAGCAATGGGTGTGGCCAAGGGGGCCGTCCAGACTGGCATGGACACCACCAAGACTGTCCTAACAGGCACCAAAGATACAGTGTCCATTGGGCTCACTGGGGCAGTGAACATGGCCAAGGGCACCGTCCAGACTGGCATGGACACCACCAAGACTGTCCTAACAGGCACCAACGATGCAGTGTCCACTGGCCTCACTGGAGCAATGGGTGTGGCCAAGGGAGCCGTCCAGACTGGCGTGGACACCACCAAGACCATCCTGACTGGCACCAAAGATGCAGTGTCCACTGGGTTCACTGGAGCAATGGGTGTGGCCAAGGGGGCCGTCCAGACCGGCGTGGACACCAGCAAATCTGTCCTGACTGGAACCAAAGATGCAGTGTCCACTGCGTACACTGGAGCAATGGGTGTGGCCAAGGGAGCCGTCCAGACCGGCGTGGACACCAGCAAATCTGTCCTGACTGGAACCAAAGATGCAGTGTCCACTGCGTACACTGGAGCAATGGGTGTGGCCAAGGGAGCTGTCCAGACCGGCGTGGACACCAGCAAATCTGTCCTGACTGGAACCAAAGATGCAGTGTCCACTGCGTACACTGGAGCAATGGGTGTGGCCAAGGGAGCCATCCAGACCGGTGTGGACACCAGCAAATCTGTCCTGACTGGAACCAAAGATGCAGTGTCCACTGCGTACACTGGAGCAATGGGTGTGGCCAAGGGGGCCGTCCAGACCGGCGTGGACACCAGCAAATCTGTCCTGACTGGAACCAAAGATGCAGTGTCCACTGCGTACACTGGAGCAATGGGTGTGGCCAAGGGAGCCGTCCAGACTGGCGTGGACACCAGCAAATCTGTCCTGACTGGAACCAAAGATGCAGTGTCCACTGCATACACTGGAGCAATGGGTGTGGCCAAGGGAGCCATCCAGACCGGCATGGACACCAGCAAATCTGTCCTGACTGGAACCAAAGATGCAGTGTCCACTGCGTACACTGGAGCAATGGGTGTGGCCAAGGGAGCCGTCCAGACCGGTGTGGACACCACCAAGACCGTCCTGACTGGCACCAAAGATGCAGTGTCCGCTGGGTTCACTGGAGCAATGGGTGTGGCCAAGGGAGCCGTCCAGACCGGCATGGACACCACCAAGACCGTCCTGACTGGCACCAAAGATGCAGTGTCCACTGGGTGCACTGGAGCAATGGGTGTGGCCAAGGGAGCCGTCCAGACCGGCATGGACACCACCAAGACCGTCCTGACTGGCACCAAAGATGCAGTGTCCACTGGGTTCACTGGAGCAATGGGTGTGGCCAAGGGAGCCGTCCAGACCGGCGTGGACACCACCAAATCTGTCCTGACTGGAACCAGAGATGCAGTGTCCACTGGGTTCACTGGAGCAATGGGTGTGGCCAAGGGAGCCGTCCAGACCGGCGTGGACACCACCAAGACCGTCCTGACTGGCACCAAAGATGCAGTGTCCACTGGGTTCACTGGAGCAATGGGTGTGGCCAAAGGAGCCGTCCAGACCGGTGTGGACACCACCAAGACCGTCCTGACTGGCACCAAAGATGCAGTGTCCACTGGGTTCACTGGAGCAATGGGTGTGGCCAAGGGAGCCGTCCAGACCAGCATGGACACCACCAAATCTGTCCTGACTGGCACCAAAGATGCAGTGTCCACTGGGCTCACTGGGGCAGTGAACATGGCCAAGGGCACTGTCCAAACTGGCATGGACACCACCAAGACCGTCCTCACTGGCACCAAAGATGCAGTGTCCACTGGGCTCACTGGAGCAATGGGTGTGGCCAAGGGGGCCATCCAGACTGGCATGGACACCACCAAGACCGTCCTGACAGGCACCAAAGATGCAGTGTCCACAGGGCTCACTGGGGCAGTGAATGTGGCTACAGGGGCTGTGCAAACTGGGCTGAATACAACCCAAAATGTTTCAGCTGTCACAAGGAACACCGTCTCCAGTGGCATGGCTGGTGCCATGAATGTGGCCAATGCTGCTGCCCAGTGGGGTCTGGACACCTCGAAGGCTGTCCTCACAGGCACCAAAGACGCCGTGTCCACTGGGCTCACCAGGGTAGGGAACGTGGCCCGAGGAGGTGTGCAGACTGATTTTGGAACCATCCAGAACTGGTTACCTGGTTCCCAGGATGCTGCCTCAGGTGGACTCGCCACTTCCGGAGCCCCAGATGAAGGAGAACAAACCATCCTGAACCCTCATGAGGCTCAGTCCTGCGGGGTCTCCAGGCCCCTGGACACTCTGTGTGCACACCTGGACCTTGCTGGGAAAGCCACCACCAATACCAAGGGCCTCGTGTCAGCTGAGGTGACATTCACCCAAGGGGCCGCCCTGGGCAAGGAGGATGACGTAGGGCCTGGGGCCACCACTTGCGGCCAGGAAGGAGCCCGGGGCTTTGCAACACTCCGGGATGAGCTGGAGGAGCTGGGGGAGATCTTCCAGCCCATGAGCACCGAGGAACAAGGTGAGAACAGGACAGGCTGGTCCCAGCTCCCAGGGGCCCGGTCGTCTGTACGCGCATGCCCCTGACGCCCGAGGGGCCTCTCAGATTGAGCGACCGTCTTCCCTTTCAGCTCGGCTGGCTGCCTCCCAGCCCCGGCTGAGGGAGTCCACGGCCGACCAAAGCAGCTACTTCGTGCGCCTGGGCGACTTGGACCCCAGCTTCCGCCAGCGGGCTTTCGAGCACGCCCTGAGCCACCTGCAGCAAGGCCAGTTCCAGGCCCTGGACGTGCTGGCCCAGCTCGAGGACGCCTTCTGGCTGGTAAGAGCCCTCCCTTCTGCCGGTGCCTTCCTCAGCCACACGTGGGGGACTCGACAGACACTTACTGAGCACCTAGTAGACAACAGCCGTCGGCCACTCAGTCACGGGTCTGCTCTCAAGGAGCTTGTATTCCAGGGAAGAAGATGGACACAAGACCCAATACTTGCCACCAACGGGGTTGCAGAGAGGGAAACAGGACAGTCGTGCAGAGAGGGGCAGGGCAGGAGTGTGTCTGTTTGAGCCAAGTCATGTGGAAAGTGGGGACCGCAAGGACAGACAGTGGCCTGAGAACAAGCTAGGTGTGTTCCAAGGAGCAGGAGGGCGGCCGGTGGCAGGGGAGGGTAAAGTGAAGGGGCTGACAGGGTAGGGGGAACCGATGCGATCTGGGCGGGGTTTAGTGATGCAAGGAAGGGCCCAGAGGAAGGTGACTTGAACGCCACCGCGGGGACAGGCACCGAGCCAGCGGGGTCATGCTCTCTCGCCAGCCCCACTCACCCCTCCACCCCAGGCTTTCTCCCCCTGCAGCACCACTGACACCCACGCTGGCTCCTTGTGGGTGCTGCTGGGGCTGACCTGCCTGCGGTAGGAAGTTTAGCAGCATCCCATCTGTGGCTGATGCAGACGGTGATGGACCCCCGGGTCTGAGCATCTCCAGGTTCTCAAGGTCATGGGTCGTAAATGTCGAACAGCCCCGTCTACACAGGTGGCGAGGAACCCAGCCATGCTGCCTGAGTGGGGATCCCTGGGATGCGCTCAGGCACCTGTGTTTTGCGTCAGTGCCCCAGGGGTCTGTGGTGAGCCGCAACTTGAGGACCACTGCTCCAACCCAGAGGGTCTCAACGGGGCAGTCGTGCCCCCAGGGGACACTGGGCCATGCCTGGGGATGTCTGTGGTGGTCACCTGGCGGGGGGTGGAGCTCCTGGCATTGAGTGGGTGGGAGCAGGGAGGCTGCTCCACACCCCGCAGCACCCAGGACTGGGGGCCGAGGGTTGGCCTGATGCAACAGAGGTTTTATTTAAGGGGATCCCTCTGGCTACTGTGGGGAGGACAGGCCACCGGGGTCAAGGGCCAGAGCCCTTGGAAATGAGTGAGGTTTCTGCAAAAATCCTGGCAAATGCTGAGGGGGGGCCTTGGGAGTAGCATCGGTGGTGGCAAGAGACAGTTGGGTTTCTGGATGTGTTTCCAAAGCAGACCTACCAGCTTAGGTGTGAGAAGTGGGAGAGAGAAAATACCCTACAAGGTCTCGGGGACTTTTAGCAGGGGACACCTAGAAATGCCCTGGGTGGGTGGGTGGTGAACATTAAGGCTTGGTCTTGGACAGGGTAACCTGGAGATGACTAGTAGGCCCCCCGATGGAGTCGCTGGGGTAAGAGCTGGGAGGGTGATGGAAAGTTGGAGTCAACATTTGGTCTACTTGCTGAGCTCTCAGGAGGACAAGGAAGATTAGTCAATGGGGGTGTGGGGCTCCTATGTGCCAGGGACCCAAAAAGCAAGGAGGAAAAGGTCCTGACAGAGCTCCCACCCAAGGGGGAGAGATAAACAACAAAGAAACTCACGGTAACTCGACAGTGATAGGCCTCTGAGGAGAGTAACAGAGATCTGACAGGGAGGGCCTGGGGGGCCACCGTACTGGGCCAGAGGAAGCATGTTTCAGGCTGAGTGGGCAGCACGTGCAAAGGCCCTGAGGCAACAACATGCTGGACGTGCTCGAGGGACAAAAAGAGGCCAGCGTGGCCTGAGCAGAGAGCACAGCGGGAAGTCAGCAGGAGGTGAGGTTGCAGGTGTCCTGAGCAGGCCACGCAGGCCATGGTGAGGAACTGGATTCGGTCCAAAGGCCACTCACTGGGAGACATGGGAGGATTCTGAGCTGGGGTGTGACATGGTGCCCCTGCCATTCTGCTCTCTGAGCTCCCTGACAACCTCATGAGGAACTTGGATTATTGCCTCTTTACGTGAACCATCCTGGTGCAGCTGGCCCTAAACCTTTCCACCACGCCACAGGAAAGGTAGACACGAAGCTCCAGGCCAGGCCTGGGAATGCTGCCCCCGGGGGAGTATCGGGAAGGTCCCTGACAAGAAGGCCTCATGTCTCTGCTGGGCTGTCTCTTTCCAGATTGAGAAGGCCCAGCAGGCTCCAGACCAGCAGCCGTGGCCGGACCAGGATCTGAGCAGCCAAGCCGGCGCCCGAGAGGTGCGTACCAGGGGGCCGGTGCTCCTGCCCCTCCCCTCCAGCCCCGCTCACCTCCCTCCTTCTGCCCACAGGTGCCAGCCGCCGGGGCTCTGTCCAGGGTCTGCAGCCTTGTCCAGCAGCTCCATGTCGCCTACAGCAGCCTGGCCTCCGGCCTCCAGGGCCTCCCCGCCGAGCTCCGGTGGCAGCTCAGGCAGGCGCGGCACAGCCTCTGCGAGCTGCACAGTGTTGTCTCCTGTGCCGCCTCCGTGGCGGAGCTGCCGGCCGAGCGCCTGGCCCAGAGCCGCCAGGGTGTACGCCAGGCGTGGCAGGGGCTGGAGCAGCTGCTGGAGAGCATGCAGCACAGCCCTCCGCTCAGCTGGCTGGTGGGGCCCTTCACCCTGCACCCCGATGGGCAGCAGCTGTAGGAGCCCCTCCCCCGCCCGAAACCAGCCCCAACCCCCGGAAGCTCCGGGCCCTGCCGGCTGGCGCCCCACCTTTCTCCCAGAGCACAGCTGGCCCCTTTGGCCGAGGAGCCCGGGGCGGCTAAGACCCTCGACGGCGGCGGGGGGGGCCCGGGCTTCGCCTGAAGATCTCAAGCAAGCGCTTCATTTAGGAACAAGAAGGGGAATCGTGCCTGTCTTGAAGGTTCCCCACTCAGCACCCCCAGTAGGGCCCTTTTATCTTTTACCTCTGGGGGGGTCTTCCACCCCAGCCTGGGCCCTCTAGCTATACCAGCTTGGCAGGCGGCCCCGCTCCTCCATCCTGGGCTCCAGGCAGCTCCGTCCTCGCTCTGAAAGCCTACACCCCTCAGCAAACAGCGCATGCCAGAAGGTACCAGAACGCCACCATCATCCTGAGGCAGGTAGGCCCCCACCGCCTCTGCCGACCCGGCCCAGGGGCTTCATGAAGGCAAAGCCGCAGCAGCCACTGAGAGCTGAGGACCGGACTGTCCGGGCGGGGGTGGGGTGAGTACACATCCCTTCCTGCTGCAGCCCACTCACCCGGCAGCGCCCCCTGGTCATGGGTGATCACAAGGATCCCACAGGTGATGTTCTCAGGTCCCTGGGCCCAGAGGCTGCCAATGAAGGAATAAAGGGGCTCCCTCACAAGGGATGGGGCCCTAGGGAGCACGTGACAAAATGTGCTCGGGGGACTTCCCAGGTGGTCCAGTGGTAAGGACTCTGTGCTTTCACTGCCGAGGGTGCGGGTTGGATCCCTGGTCTGGGAACTAAGATCCCACAAACCACAAGGCGCGGCCAAAAAAACCAAAAACAGAAAAACGTGCTCGACACACGTTCAGGTCACGTGCTCCAGGCCGGAGACCAGCAGCCCCGGGACAAGGGCCCCTTCCTTCCCGCCGTGCTCTCCCTGGATCCTTGGGGCACCCTGCGAGGTGGGCTGCACATGGGAAGGTGGGACAACAGAGGGCCACTCCCCCTGCTCCCCGGGGCCCCGGGAGATGCTAAGGGAGCTGCTGCGTCAGAATTCCAGCGGCCCGAGGCTTGTCAAGCCCCCACTTCCCACGCCCGCAGCCCCCCTATCTGGCCACCTCCTTGACGGAGGAAGCAAAGAGGCCCCGCTTCTCAGAAATCACCAGGTGCTCCAAGCCCTGGGATGGACGGGCCAGCTCTCCCCAGAGGGTCACCATGGCTGCCAGGGGCCACGAGGGGCCCTGCACCACAGGAGCTGGCCGAGGCAAGACACGGGGACCAGTCCGGGAACTTCCCCGAGCCCTTCCTTCCTCACTCCCCATCACGGACGGCCATCGGAGGGGGGTGACACTGGAAACAGTCGTTCACAGAAACCGAGCTCAGCGACAACCAAATCCAACCAAACCAAACCTAACCAAACGGGGCAGGGGCGGGGCCGGTACGCCAGGCCCAGGGAGCAAAACCACACCACACCTCTCTCTCAGCCGGGACAGAGGGGCTCGGCCACCGGCAGGACAGGGGACACACGGTGGAGGCCACCGTTAAACCAGCAACCGCCGTGTGCAGATGCCTGGCCGGGTGCCGCACACACATCCCCCCGCATCCGAATCCAAGCGACAGGGGAGCACAGAGAAGCCCAGAGCGTGGGGTGTCACTCGGCCCACGTTACACAGCGAGGCCTGCCCCCAACACCCGCGCCCTGTGAACATCGAGGACAACAGACAGCCCTCAGCATCCCTCCTGGTACTTTTGGAAAGGCCTTGCTCACTGCCTCCGTCAGCCCTGCAGGGCCTGGAGCACCATCAGAACCAAATTCGTATTCGCTGTTCACGGTGACCCTATGGCTTAAAACCCTCTGTCCCTGGACGGCTCCTTGACAACGGCAAACCAGACACGCTAGAAAACCGAGCCAATAAAAGCAACTTTTTTTTTTTCATTAAAAAAACCCTTTATAGTCATTTCATGTCCGTTGGAAATCACAGAAATTAGGCAAAAAAAAAAAAACCCAGGGGGACAAATACAAACGAACAACACAGCGTCTCCCCAACAGTTCTCTGCTCCCTGGGTGCCGGGAAGGAGCCAGGCAGGCCTCGGGGCAGCTGCGCCTGGCGGCGGGGCCCGGCCGCAGGCTGCCCGGCTCAGCTGTCCTCGTCGTCCAGGGACTCCGAGTCCACCCGCAGCCTCTCTCGCTCCTGCCGCTCCTTCCCGGGCCCGTCCAGGTCGGGGCCCTCCCGCGCGCTGCTGGTGGAGGACAGCACGGGCGGGCGGGGGTGAGCAGGCCCCTTGCTGTCTGTCTCCTTCCTTCCACCTACAGAGACCAACGGCCCTCGCCCCCAACCTCCCCCTGCCGTGCCTGCGGCCCCGGGTGCTCCCGTGGCGGGTGTCAGGAGGGAGCCACCCTCCTAGAGCTCAGGCCCAGGCCAGTCAGCCCCGAGCCCAGAGCTCCCTCCGAGGGGCCTGGGGGTCAGTCAGCGTGTGGGAGACTGCTGTCCCTCTGGCCCTTACCCACTGGGAGCAGCTCAGACACCGGGCTGCCTTCTCCGGAAGTCGCCCCTGCGGCCCCGGCGACACTTACTCGTTGTGTAACGGGTCTTCAGAGGAGCCGCCCCCCGGCCCCTCCTCTGAGTTCTGTCCTTCATCCGGCTCCTTGTCCTCCATGCTCTCCCCCTTCTGGGACGTGGCCTCGCCGTTCACAGGGGCTGCGAGATCTGCGGGGAGAGAGGCTCGTGGGACGCTGTGGGGCAACCCCCCTGCAGAGAGCGAGCAGCGTGCGAGCACCCGCCTGTGCACCTGAATTCACCCGCACCCCCGAGCCACCGGACACACAGGGGCGGCCGGCTGCGTGGGGCTCTTCTTCCAGCCGGCCCCTGGCCCGTCCACGCAGCCTGAAGATGGGAGGGGCCGGTAAACAAATGGCCGTGGGCAACACCGGGGAAAGCCTGCCACGGCCGTGTCCAAACAGACGTAAAGAGAAACGCCCCCTCTGTGCTCTCCCCCGGGCAGCCTCGGCTTCAACTAAGCCCTCTCGGTGCTGGCCTTACGGGCTGCTCCAAACATCTCTCACCAGGACCGCATGACCCCAGCAGGAAGGAACGCTCTCCTGTCCCCGCAGCCACTGTCCCCACCGCAGACGCCCTTTCTCCTCTCAGCCCACCCGTGGCCCTCCCCTCCCAGACCTCTGCGACCGCCCGTCCCAAAAACACTCGCGCACCTGGCCGCACACACACAGCCTCCCCTGCTAGCTGGCTCTGAGGGTCTGGATGGAGCCTATGAGCAGCACAGGGGCGTGTGGCCCGGACACCAGCTGCCTTGGGGACACAGCCAGCCTGCGCAGCGAGTACCGACAGGTGGCGCCACCTGGGCGGTCTGCTCAGAGCCCCGCCCGCCAGCTCCTCACCAGCGCTCGTCTCGTCCTCCGCCCTCTCCGCAGGGGCCTCCTCTCCAGCCAGTATCTCCTCGGCCTTCTCCGGCCCAGTTCTGGTCGCCTTCTGGATGGCCTCGATCTTTGGTCCCAGGACCCGAGACTTGAGCCGGGCGTAGACCTCCGCAGCCTTCTCCATCACCTCCTTGTTGGCCTTGTAGCGGCGGATCTGGCCCACCAAGAGGCCTGGCTCAGGGGGCGCAGCCACCTCACCCCCCGCCCAAGACCCTCCCCCATCACCGCACCCCGCAGCGCCTCCCGTGCACACGGCTTCCTCCTCGCTGACCACAGGCGGCCGTGGCCGGAAGCCCAGCGCCCCAAGCAGACCCGTAGCCCCACCACCAGCCCCTTCAACCCCTGGGCTCCCGCCGCACCTTCTTCAACGTGGCCACCACGTCCGTGTTCTTCTGGAGGATCTGTGAGGTCACCTGCAGGGTCCCTAGTTCCTCTAACGCGTTCAGACACCTCTTCACATCCTGCAGGGCAGCGAGGGCAGCGAGGAGGGTCAGCGCCTAGCTGCGGGGGTTCTAGGGGGCCCAAGAGGGCAGAGAAGGACACCCTGGGCTGAGCAACAGGGAGCCCCGGGGACGGTGGTGAAGCACCCAGAACTCGAGGGGTCTTGGGGCCTCGTGTGGCATCACCTGGTGGGAACGCAGAGCACTGCACTCAGGAGGCCAAGATGGGCCCTTATCTGGTGGACGCCCACGTGAACAAGGACCCTGCCCTGCGCATGCGGCCTGACTTTGCCTCAGCGTCCCCAGACTTCTCAGGGAGCTCGAGCGATGAGGGGGCAGGGGAACTGAGACATGACCTCTGCACCCCGAGGAAGGTCTCACCGGATTGTCAACCTTCAGGGCGAACTTGATCTCGCTGTGCAGCTTCTGAAGCTTCTCCTCCACGGAAGGTTCTGTGGCCAAGAGAGAAGGCAGCGCCCAGGCCTGAGCGGGGTCCCTGGTGATGGGAGCCGGCTCCTCCAGGGCCGTCCCTCCTCCCGTTCGGCGACCTCAGGCTGCAACCAGGGCTGGGCAGCTGGCCCCTCACCTTTCTTCTTCTCAACTTTCCGGTCTGGTGGGAACCCTTCTGACCGCTTCCGGGTCCGTTCCACCTTCGCGGGCCTGTGGAGAGTCGTGCCCTTAGAAGGCCCCTGACCAATGTCCCCACTGAGGGCCGGGGGCCTGTGGGGGGACCCATGGCCGCTGCAGAAGGAAACCATCAGGAGGCCCGGGAGGCTGGGAGGAGGAGGCTCAAGGCCCGCCTGACCTGGTCTACGGCAGCACCTGAGAGGACCCAAGACATAACCCTTCCTCTAGAAAGTAAATAATGTGAAAGCCCAGAAATTTTTTTTTTTTTTTTTTTTAAACAAGTGGTTCAGGGTGAGTGGCTAGTTACGTAGACCCCAGCGCATGAGTTACTCTGATATGATGCTGGGAAACGGCAGCAGGCATGTCACCGAGCCTTCGATTCTACATCCTGCTCGGCAGCCTGGCTGCCATGTTCCCAGGGGGCAGGTTCGTTTACTGATGGCTGGGATTCCACACAGAAAGTGGGGAGGGAGATGGGCTCTGTGCTCCCACCTCAGTGGGCCTTGGACTTTAAAAAGCCTGAGAGCCACTGGTCTGGGGACAGTCTCTCCTCCTGAGCACTGGCGACACGGGGGCCACGTCATCCTCTGTGGGGCTCCATCCTGGGCACTGTGGGGAGAGGGGCAGCCTCCCTGGCTCCACCCACTGGATCCCAGGAACCGCCCCCCATGTGACCACCACAGATGTCCCAGGACACTGCCCGGTGTCCCCTGGGAGCAGGGTCACCCCAGGGGGAGAGGCCTGCTCTGGGGAAGGACCACAGACCTGGGCAGTGACTCCTGCATAACCTGATGGGGCCCTCCCTTGAGATGTGGGGACCCCCAGGGGGCTATGGGAGGAGTGGCAGTGCGGGAACGGACCTGGCCCGGGGCTTCTCCTCGGGGCGCCCTCTCTTCTCCTTCTGGCTGGGTCTCCGCGCGGGCTCTGTGCTTTGCAGGTGCAACTTCTTCGCTGATTTCTTCACCTGTAGCAGCCAGAGAAAGGGAAGGGCTGGAGTGGCAGGCGGCGTGGGGCTGCCCCAGACCCCTGAGTTGTTCCCTTAGAAACACAGTGTGACATTCCCTGCTGTCACCTTCGCCTGATGGGAGCTGATGGACTGGGCAGGATGGACCCCGTGTCCAGTCCATCCCCGGGCAGCAGCTTCTCAGGCCCTGAAAGGATCACCCAACAGTGGGGCAGCCCCACTGCATTCCCCTTGCCGAGCAAGACATCTCCCGTGCCAGGGAACTTGGTCCCCCTTTTGTGACAAAACGGAGAGCAGTGGGGAGAGAACAGGGCATTGTTCGGCTCCCCCACCCCTATCGAGTGGGATCCTGGGCTCAGACTAGAAGGTGATGGGCCCGGGGGGCTCGGATTCCTGGACTCAGGCTGGCCTGTGAGAGCCAGGAGGACAGGGAGCTGACGCTCTGTGGTCACGCATGGTGCTAACGGTCACCACCAACATGCACCAGAGGCCGAACTGCTCCCATGCTTACCCCACAAGCCGTTCCCCCGCAGCAGCCAGAGGGCACCTGTGAGCACCCACCCCTCCTCTGCCCACAGCCCTCCAGGGTCCCACCTACCTCCCTTGGGGTAACAGCCCAAGTCCTCCACAAGGCCCTACATGACCTGCCCCGTCCCCTCCCCTCCTCCCTCTCCCCCCCTCGCTCACTCTGCTCCAGACACACGGGCCTCCTCGCTGTTCCTCCAACACACCAGGCATGGTCCTGCCCCAGGGCCTTTGCACGGCCGTGCGCTCAGCCAGGAATGCCTCTCCCCCAGGTATCTTCTCACTTCATTCAGATCCTTACTTAATGTCGGCTGCTCGCCTGAAGCCTCTGAGGTCTGCCCTCTTTGCGACGGAAACCCTCTCGCCCCCGCAGCGCACAGCCCGCCCTGGCTTCCATCTCCTTGGCACCACACACCATCCTCAGGTGGTCCGCTGCCCGTCTCCCTCCCTCGTGTCAGCTCCTTAAGAGCGGGCTCTCTCTGTTTCCCTGACCGCTTGGCGCCCAGCACACAGCGGCTGCTGCACGGACGCCGCCGCACGCACCTCTCTGTCCAGCTCGGCCTCGGGCTCCGAGTCGGAGGAGGACTGGGGGCCCCGGCCGCGGCCCTTCCGGCCGCGCTTCTTGACGGGCTCGTCGTCGTCCTTGAGCTCGTCGCCGCTGCTGCCCGCGCTGCCCGCAGGCGCCGCCTCCCCGCGCTCCCGCCCCCGCCGCCGCTCCTTCTCCTCCTTGTCGCGCTCGCGCAGCCGCCGCAGCTCCTCCTCCTGCTCCTTGCGCCGCCGCGCCTCCAGCTCACGCCGCCGCTCTTCGTCCCGCCGCTTCCACTCGCTGATGCGGTCCACCTCGTCGCTGTCGCTGGGGGTGCGGGCCGGTTAGGGCCCCCGTCCCGGCCTGCCCGCGCCCCCGCCCCGAGGGCCCCGCACCCACCTGTCGCTGCTCGAGGTGGTCGGTGGCCGCTCAGGCTTCGGTTTCCGTCCGCGGGGCTTGGGGGTAGGCTTCTCGGCTACGGAAGGCGTCTCTCGGTGGGCGTTCCCCACCCCCCCACCCACCGCCAGGCCAGGCCCAGGCCCAGGGCAGCACCCCACCGCCTGCCTACCTGGCTTCCTGCCCCGAGGAGGCTTCTTTACGGACACGTCCGAGTCGGAGGAGGAGGAGCAGGAGGAGGAGGAGGACGCCGACCTCGCCACGGCCACAGGCTCAGCCTTCGCCCCGTCCGATTCTGCTTTGGAGTCCGAGTCGGAGGCTGACGGCGCCTTCTGGGGGAGGCCGGGGGAGGTGAGAGCAGCCAGGGCGAGGGGGCCCCAGGCGTCCCTGCAGCGCCCCGCCCCGCCCAAACCCACAACCCTTCGTTCTGGCCCAGAACCCCAGACATACACACGCACACACCACACTCACACACTCATGCACACATACTTGTGTACACACAATACACTTGTACACGCTCATACATGCCTGCTTGCACACAACACACACGCACATACATCACACTTGCACACAGGCGCGCACACGCGTGCATTCTCTCTCTCATGGGGCCCCTAAGAGTGCTTTGCCCCCTTCCGATGCCAGCATCCCAGCATCCCGTTTTCCAAACTGGCCTCTAAGGCCCTCTCGGGGGCAGCAGCGGCTGGGTGGTCTCCTGCTCCGGGGAGGTGCTCCGCGCACACGGCACTCGGAAACCATGGGCCAAAGCCGTGAGTGAAGGTGGAGGCGGATGTCAGCGGGCCCCGGGGTCTCCCTGGGGCCTACAGCCTTCCCTCCTCCAAAACGGACTGACCCTGACCGCAGACCGTGGCTGGTGACCGTGGGGAGATGCTTGAGGAGCTTCCACCGGCCGGTGTGTGAGAACAAAATAAAACACCCGTACCTTTTTCTTCCGTCCTGGAAGGGGGCCCCGCCGTGGGGCCCGGACCACGGCTTTCTTCTCGGGGGTGAAGTCCTGGGCGGAGATAAGGGAGCTGGACGTGGTGCCCACCGGCCGGCTACCCCTCGGCGTCCCCCCGGTGCATCCCTCCCCCTGGGCACCTGCCCGGGGTCCGGCCAGCTGCTCACCTGGTCACTGGTCTTCTCTGACTCGGAGGAGCTTTCCGAGTTCTCCTCCTCGGATGGAGACATGCTGGCTTGATCCAGGTCACTGGAGGCCTTTCGAGCTCGTTTTGAGACCGACATCTGGAAGGGGAGCACACATCAGCAACTGAGAAAGCCCGTGTGCTCGGGAAACTTTGCGGGGAGGAGGGCAGGGACCCCTTTGAGAATCTGATAAAAACCAGGGATACTGATCCTAGAAGACATGATGCTCAGTGAAAGAAGCCAGACACAGAAGGACAAATACTGTGTGATCCCACTCACAGGAGGTCCCTAGAGAGTCAGACCCACAGAGACAGGAAGTAGATGGTGGGCGCCAGGGGCTGGGGGAGGGGGAGGGGGAGTCAGGGTTTCATGGGGACAGAGTTTCAGTTTGGGAGGATGAGAAAGTTCTGGAGATGGATGGTGGGGATGGCTGCCCAACGGTGTGAATGTAAAATGCTACTGAACTGTGCGCTTAAAAATGGTTAAGATGGTGAATTTCACGTTGTATTTTACTACAATTAAAAAAAATGAAGAATACAAACCAGGGATCCTTCCCCCAGAAAAACACATACACATATGTTTTGCAACTAGATAGAGGTGGTGGTTGCACCACACTGTGAATGTATTAAATGCCACTGAGTTGTACGTTTTAGAACGGTTAATTTTATGTGAATTTCACCTCAATAAGAAAGATTTTTTAAACACACACACACATACAATTCTGAATTAGGTTTCAGGGGTTCACAGACTCCCAGATGCCCACTCAAAGAAGCCAATTTAAGAAACTGTATAAAGGAAGAACTGAGGAGGCAAAGAGGACTGAGCTTTGGACACAGATCTCAGCCCACTGACGCCTGGTCCTCCCCGTCAGGGCGTGGGTTTAGGTGCGATGCACCTCTGCCTCTGTCCCGTTACAGCCCAGACTCGCTGGTTCTCGTCACAAGCACTTACTGAGAGCATCTTGCCTCCTCCGGGGCCTGACCAAGGCCAGGGTACGATGGGCTGCACTGTGTTCCCCCAAAGCGCATACAATGAAGCCCTGACCCCCAGGACCCCAGAATGTGACTATTTGGAGATGGGTCTTTGAAGAGAGAATTAAAGTAAAACGAGGTATTAGGGTGGCCCTGACCCAATATGACTGGGGTCCTTATAAGAAGAGGAGATTAGGACACAGACATGCACAGAGGGAGACCACGTGAAGAGATGGTGGACACACAGAAAAACAGCGACAAAAGAACGTTAACTAGAGAGAGCACAAAGCTGACCCGGCGGAAAGCCATAGCCACACCCCCAAAAATGGAGAAAGGAACACCAATAGGTGTGTTCCCAGCTAGGGTGCTGGGTTACGAGGGAAGAGGTCGTCTAAATGTCTCCCTAGTGTGGGGGAAAGGTGTTGTAATAATGACATATTCATTTAATGCAAAGTTGGCCAAAAAACCCCAAAAAACAAAACCTGAATACATACTAACCTACAAGTAGTGGTTAATATCTAAGAGGTAGGATGGGGGGGGCCATTTATTTTCAACATATTTCTGTCTAACTCCTCCAATAACTGTAAACAGAAACAACAGGGACTTTTAAAAAACGATGCCAGGGACTTCCCTGGTGGTCCAGTGGTTAAGAATCCGCCTTCTAGCAACCTAAGTGTCCATCGACAGATGAATGGATAAAGAAGATGCGGCACATCTATACAATGGAATGTTACTCAGCCATAAAAAGAAACAAAACTGAGTTATTTGTAGTGAGGTGGATGGACCTAGAGCCCGTCATACAGAGTGAAGTAAGTCAGAAAGAGAAAAATACCGTATGCTAACATATATATGGAATCTAAAAAAAAAAAAGGTTCTGAAGAACCTAGGGGCAGGACAGGAATAAAAGACACAGACGTAGAGAATGGACTTGAGGACACGGGAAGTGGTAAGGGTAAGCTGGGACAAAGTGAGGGAGTAGCATGGACATATATACACTACCAAATGTAAAACAGATAGCTAGTGGGAAGCAGCCGCATAGCACAGGGAGATCAGCTCGGGGCTTTGTGACCACCTAGAGGGGTGGGATAAGGAGGGTGGGAGGGAGACGCAAGAGGGAGGGGATATGGGGATATACGTGTGCATATAGCTGATTCACTTTGTTATACAGCAGAAACTAACACAACATTGTAAAGCAATTATACTCCAATAAAGATGTTAAAGGAAAAAAGAAAAAGAAAAAAAAAAAAAGAATCCTCCTTCCAATGCAGGGGGCGGGGGTTCGACCCCTGGTCGGGGAAGTAAGATCCCACATGCTGCGGGACGACTAAGCCTGCACGCTCTAGAGCCGGCACACGCCACAACTAGAGAGCCCACGTGCTGCAACTACTGAACCCACGCACCACAACTAGAGAAGTCCACAC
This sequence comes from Balaenoptera musculus, assembly GCF_009873245.2. NCBI lineage: Eukaryota > Metazoa > Chordata > Mammalia > Artiodactyla > Balaenopteridae > Balaenoptera > Balaenoptera musculus. The sequence continues at coordinate 167,915,417 of NC_045787.1, forward strand.
GCCGCAACGAAGAGCCCGACACAACTAAGACCCGACACAACCAAATAAATAAATAAATAAATAAAATATTAAAAAATAATCATAACGTTTAAGGACAAGGAAATGCTCATCTATTAGGTGGAAAAACAGCAAGACACATTACGTGCGTGATTGCCAATTCCATACTTTACATACCCACCCCGCCCGTGAGGCACACACAAGATCACGGAGAAACACATCAGGATGTTTCTAGTCCTTGGCGCAGAAACCCCCTCAGATAGTTCAGGCATTTTTCACCGGCTTCTTTATGCTTTTCACATCTTCTAACTTATCTACGATGAGCATGGCTTATTGTTATAACTGGAACCAAAAGCAAAGGTTATTTTTAAAAATCATAAAAACAATGCCTTACTCTATCAAAAGAATTTGCTGCTAGGTCCTGGTCCTTTCATTCTGCACCCAAATATTCGGAAGCAGTCAAAAGGCAGAGAAGAGGGGAAAAAAGGCAGGAAAGAGAATCTCTCCAAGAGAACTTAAAACTCACATCCACACAAAAACTTGTACACGAATGTTCACAGCAGCGTTATTTGTGATGGCCCCAAAGCG